>NC_046304.1:38113330-38738330 GCF_004115265.2 Rhinolophus ferrumequinum
CCGTGCACCCAGGGCCATCCTAGGTTTTGTGAATAAGCAACAGGCCCACGACCTGCTCATCAACAAGCCTGACGGGACCTTCTTATTGCGCTTTAGCGACTCAGAAATTGGGGGCATCACCATTGCCTGGAAGTTTGACTCTCGTGAGTACCCTCTTTTGTCTACACTCCAGTCCCAATAGTGCTGTCTCCCGTTTCCTTGCTGCCCGTCCTCCATCACTCCTGCATCCTTAGACGGTACCTGGTGGGAAAACTCAGAGTATGGAAGCAGTGTGCTCAGAAACGCATTCCCTTTCTATCATTTTCCATGTTGGAGAACCTAGACTCGCTGGCCCCCTAGACTCCAGACCTGCTGGGCGAGTCCTCCAGCAGTTTCATGCTCTCTCCTCTCTGCCCTGACCCAGCCTTATTGGTACCTACTCGCCTGGTGTGCCCTATGCCAGCGAGCACAAGGGGTAGGGTTGCAGTGCAGGCTGATAAAAGCGTGACTGTCTCCACACGCCTGCCCTAAAATCCCACCACGCTGATCCTCTTCCTGATGGCGGTGAGCGGAGGGACTGAACTTGTCCTTTTCATAGCTGACCGCAACCTGTGGAACCTGAAGCCATTCACCACGCGGGATTTCTCCATCCGCTCCCTGGCTGACCGGCTGGGGGACCTGAGCTACCTCATCTACGTGTTTCCTGACCGGCCCAAGGATGAGGTCTTCTCCAAGTATTACACTCCTGTGCTTGGTGCGTCCTGCCCCGGTCCTCCCAGGCCTCTGGGCCCAAGAACTCACTCTTGCGCTAGGCAGCGGGAACTCCCCAAGAAGTGCGCAGGCGCCATTTCCCCTGTGGGTTTTGGTCCACCGGATGGTGCAAAGCATGTGGAGAGGATTTCAGGGCTCATAGCTGAGGAGAGGGAAAGAGAAATCTCTGAGTCTGCTTTCTTCTCTGTAAAGTGAAAAGTTGAGTGGACTCTCACTTCTGTGCCCTTGGAGGAAGAGGCTGCAGTGCTAGGGGTGGAGCCTGGATAATTCAAACCCACAGATAATGCACTACGGTCCAGTGCTCTCACCACTCCCCGCCCTCAATCCTGCTCCCAGGTTGAGTGTAGGAAGCAAAGTGGACAGGTTTTTCCTCTTTAACCTGTCCCCAATCCATTGGTTGGGTTTGTTCCTGGGTGTTGATTCTGTTTCCTTGGCAGGGGTGGGGGTGGGGAGAGAGAAAACAAAGGATCAGAAAAGGAAATGGAAGGAGGGATGAGACTGAAGCCAGGGTCTGGGTGGCCCTCAGGATGGGTCTGTTAGCAGGTGTTCACTGGGGGTCCATGGGAAATCTCATCCCTGCTGAGCTCCCTGTGATGTGCGTAGCGGGCAGACTGCCTGGGGTGGGCTTCCACCCCCTGCCGAGTTCCCTGAGACTTTGGTTCTCATCACCATTTCCCCCTGGGCAGCTAAAGGCATGGATGGATACGTGAAGCCACAGATCAAGCAAGTGGTCCCTGAGTAAGTGTGCAAGGGCCAGCTCTAGTGTCCTGCTGCCTCTTTTCCCCTTCCCTGCTATCTTCGCCCCTTACCACCACCCCCTCCCGGTCAAGGGCCCAGCATGTCTTTCCCTTAAAACCTGGCTCAACCCTGGGGAGGGAACAGGGATTGGTCACCATGGAGCGAGTACCCAGAGCTCCATTTCTACAGCTGGAGACCCAGGCCCAGTGGGCACTTTATCCTTCTACATCTAAAAAAGACATGCCCCCCTGAGCCCCTCTCCAAGTCAGCCGCTGCCCTGAGGCCACTGAGGCTCTGCTCTGCTTCCTCCCACAGGTTTGTGACATCTGCAGACTCTGCTGGGGGCAATGCCACCTACATGGACCAGGCCCCCTCCCCAGTCGTGTGTCCCCAGGCTCCTTATAACATATACCCACAGAAGTAGGTTGTGTTCTCATGGGGCTCCGGGGGAGGAACTGGGCACTTGGCCTCAGGCTGGATCCTGGCAAAGGTCTCTAGGTCTGAGACCACCCAGCCTAGGCCAGGCTCTGGCACGTGCCAAGGTGCAGGGAGGGTGAGATCAAGCAGTAAAAAGCACAGAGCATTTTGAAGCTACACGTAGCAGGGTCCTTGCTGTAATGCTGACTAGCCGTGTGACCTTAGGAAAATTGTTGAGCCTTGCTGATGTTCAGTTTTCTCATCTGTAAGATGGAGGCAAGCATACCTACCTCATGCGATTGGGGTCAGGACTAAATGAGCGCGTACAAGTTCACACGGGACAGCTATGGAGGAGGTGGTCGTTCGTAGGAGTCGGGTGGGAGCAGGATATCAATTGCTCCCCTCTGGAGTTCCAAGGGTAGAGAAGTTATTCTCTTCTGAGCTATGAGTGGCCTGGGCTGGAGATCTGGGTGCCTGGGAGGCGCTAGTGGATGACCACAGGTTTGAGGGGGTCACAAAGCCCAGAGTTCCAATCCTGACTCCACCCACCAGCCAGCTGCCCCTGAGTAGTTTCCGAACATGGCCAAGCCTCATTTCCTCCTCTGGAAAGTGGAGTAAATGCCTACCTTACATGTGGCTGGGAGAGTTGGAGGTTACAAGGCCCTGAGGCCATGTAGGTGTTCAGTGAATGGTGCCTGGGATTTAATGGACTAGCGTTGTAGGTGGGCAGAGCTCACTGGCCCAACCATGTCGCTTTACAGATGAAGACAGGGAGAGGAAAATGAATTCCCTGTGATCATTCAGTGAGGTAGCAAGAAATGAGACCGGGGTGCCTCCCAAAAAGCCAGGGGCTGACTTATTCAACTTGGGGGATGGGGGGTCCAGCCAGAGCTGGTCCTGTTCCCATGAGACTGGCGTGAGTGGGGAGGAGGCCGGGGGCTGCCCCGGGAGCCCGTGGCTGTAAGGCAGGCCAGCTCCATCTGACATCCCCCTCTTTCTACCAGTCCTGACCCCGTCCTTGAACAGGATGGAGAATTCGACCTGGATGAGACCATGGATGTAGCCCGGCACGTGGAGGAACTCCTACGCCGCCCCATGGACAGTCTGGACCCCCGCCTGTCCCCACCTGCCAGTCTCTTCACCTCTGCCAGAGGCTCGCTCTCCTGAATGTTTGAATCCCACACTTGTCTTTGGAAACAATGCTCAATGTGAAGGGTTCATATTAATTGTGATGTTTAGTATTGCTGTGCATATTGATGCCTCTGCAGGCGGCAGTGTACCTGTGCATCCGTGTGTGTATTTGTATGTGAGGTGTGCCTGCCTTGCCTTTGCAGTCCTGGGTATGTGGCTGGGGCAGCAGCAGCGCCTTTTTCTTCAGATCAAGGCGTTCCAAGATTCCCCTGGGCCTATCTCTGTTGTGGAAGAGACTAAACTGCTTCCATCATGTCAGGTACTCAGTGCAGGCAAACCTATTCCTGCCAGGGCCTTTGCTCAGCGGCTATTTGATTGGAAGTATTCAAGAAAGGGTGTAGGGACAGGTGATGGCTCTCAGCTTCAGTTTTCCTCCTGAGTTAGGAGCTTCGCCTCCCAAGTGTGTGTGTGTGTGTGTGTGCGCGCATCTGCTCTCATGCACGTGTCGGTCTATTGATTCTTCGCTCAGGAGGAAGGTTGGGGTTCAATTCTGAGACATATTTTATACTTTATCTAATGAATATGGATTCCAAACTTCTTGTGAACCAAGAGCTTATCTAGGCCATGGCCCTGTCCCTAACAGCAGAAATGGGTCACTGGAGTCAGGCCTGTCAAAGCTGCTCTGAGTGTGTAATTTCTTGACCTTTTGGCCTCCAGCCAGGAGCGTGATACCACTGCCTATGTTGCTCTCGCTACACCCAATATCCCCTCCCCTCCAGCGGGTCCCAGGCTTCTTTCCTTGCCTCTCTTGCTTACAGGAAAGGCAGGAGAAGGGAAAATGGATCTAGGACATGGTGGGTGAACAGGGAACCCAGGGTTGATCCCCTCCTATCCTGGTAGAAACCTGCAATGAGAGAGCAGAAAATCAGCTGCTTGCTGCATGCCTGTGGAATCTGGAGTGAGGGGTGAAAGCCGATCTTTGCTTCCACGCTGCTGGGATGGTGAACCTGGAAGAGGCCTCATCACAGTTGCACAACTGACTGTGGTGTGAGAAACCTTGGCTCCCAACCTCACTCACTCCACCCTCTGAGGCTACCTGGCACGCAGCCAGGGGCGGCTGACGGCGGGGAAGATTGGGAGCCCCAGGTTCAAACCTCTCTGAAGGCAGGTGGGGATGAAAAGAGGGAGTCTTTTGTACTTTGTACATAGGCCATACATTTGTGAAAACAGTGTTTTTGAATAAAGTATGTTTTGTTTTGTTTTTTCATAAAACTGCTGGTATGGCTCCTGGTTGGGTAACAGGAATTGCTGGAGCTGGAGGCCTGTTGTTCCTTCCCTCCTGCCAGCCGGTGCTGTAATGTGTAGCCTGAAGTTACAATTCTGCTCCCTTTTCTATGGTTTTAAGGGTGCTGACACCCGCTCTCCCCCACCCCGAACACTGTCAGTACTTCTTAGAAGACTTAAGAGCTAAGACTCGAGATCTTGGGAAAAGATGGGGCAGGAATTAGTGGAGGGAAGGGGGCCCGAGGAATGGGAAGAAATGTAGTCTGGCCTCTTCTTATCAGCTGCCGCTCGACCTTGAAGCTGGCAGGCAGCTCAGGGTCAGAGCCAAGATGACTCAACCCTCCCGGGCCAGGGTCAAAGGAGAGCCCAACAGTCCCTCTTCCCCTGGCCTCTTCCCAGAGACCAGCAGGTGGCACCATCCCACTGCCACTGTTTTCAAAAGTTCGGCCTGAGACTAGGGGAGACGCTGGGCTGAGAGCAGGAATGTCTCCCCATTTGGACCACCCACCCCCGCACCTAGGTGCCAAGTCTAGGGGCCCTTGAGGGATGGGGGAGCAAGGCCTGCTGACGAAGTTTCTTCAGAGCTCAAAGCGAGGGAAGAGGGGCTTGCAGTCTGCCCCAGGAGGCGCAGGGGCCCAGAGTTGGGGTGGCGGGGGTGGGTGGGGAGGGAAGCAGCCGCCAGCCGCCTGAGCACACTAATCTCTCTTCCATCTCTGCAGGGGAAGGCGGCTCATATCTTACACCCTGCTCGGCTCTGTGGTACTCGGCACAAGGGGAGGGGGTGGGAGACAGCTGAGCGGGCGCTGATGTCTGTGAATTATCACCACTGACTGCCGGCCTGGAGCAGCAGCCAGTTAGGTGTTTAGTTGGTCCCCAATGAGTGAACTGAAGAGAAGGTGATAATGGAACAACTGTGGAAGGGGAGGCCTTGGGGGTGGGGTTGGAGTACCTCCATCCCAACCCTCTTAGGTAGCTTATCTGACCCCAGACAGGAGGCCCTGCTTGCAAAGGCCCCTGGAAGGAGGAGGGCGGAGAGGAGGAAGGGTGAGGGAGAATGGTGGCCTCCACTCTGACACTTTTGTGCCTGAGGAGTATGACCCCCCTTACCTGGAGACTGGTGGCTATATAATATAGGGGGTGCTCGGTGCCTCAGAAGTGGGCCGGTGTCAACGTGGGAATGAGCGGGGGCCCCCTCAGAACTGAAGCAGGACAGGGGAACTTCCACTGGCCAGAGACACAGCTGCCACACTGTCAGACGGGTCCTATATAATTTTTATTTTTGGAAGTTTAAGTAGATACAGCAAAAAAAAAAAAAAAAAAAAAGGAACCCACAATAATATAAATTTTTACACTATGAAGTATACATTGGAATTTGATGCAGCGGCCAGGACAGTAGCTTTCAAACCACTGTAAAAGTAGGTTAAGTGATGGATGGGAACCCCTCGGCTGGGCGGGGGTTGGGCAGGGGCAGACAGTGGGGAGAAAGCAGGCAGGTCCTGGAGGACTTGGTTCTTGAAGGGAGTGGCTGGACCAAGTCTCAGCTCCTCTCAAAAGAACTTTGCTACAATCAGAGTTCAACCCAGATACACATGCTACCTGAAAGCCCCAAACTTTACAATATCCATCTGCTCCGGATCCTTGCCCCAGGTCCCTCGAACTAAATCTTCTCTCAGTTTATGAGTCAAGCTTATCATGAATGAAAGAATGTTGCTGGAGAAGGGAGCACCCTGTACTACCTGTCAACCGTTTCTAGGCAGGAGGACAGGGAACAGGGACAGCCAAGGGCACCCCACTTGTCTTGGAGAGAAGGTCCTCATCCCCTACTTCAGGAACTGGCTCCTTTGGGTGTAACAAACAACATTCCACAGAAACTCTGATCAACTGAGACAAGGTGGTTTTGGACCACCCATGATAGCCAGGCCTCTGAGCCAGAGGTGGTCCCAACGTCAGACCACCTCTCATGCTCCTACGTGTTCCGAAGTGCACAATTTCACCTGTTCTGCCTCATCTGTGGGGCCCCAATGGGCAGGAGATAGTCGCCTGTGCTGGGGGGAGGCTGGGTGTATACTCCCTCACTCCCTCATCTGAGGGACAGACTGAGGTTATCAGTGAGCCTTTGCCCCGAGTTAACCAAGTGAAGAAACGATTCCAGGTGCTGTGGGAAGTTACCAAGAAACTGGGATAAGAACCACATTCCCTGAGCTCAGTCAGACCCTTGGCTGGGGCCCCATACTCTGAGTCATGTTCAACCTGTAACTCTCTTATTCCAGGAGGTCCTGAGACCAGGACTCCTAAAACAAACAGGACAAGGGACCTTTGGACACTGAAGGAGCCATGCCACAAGGGGGGTCAGGTGGACTGAGGGAAGGAAGGAGAGTCATCCCATCCCTTATAAGGCACCCACAGAACCTTCTGGGCTCTGAAACAGGAGTGCAAGTTCACGGGGGAAGGGAGGACAGGTTATAAGCGCTCCTCTGCCCAGCCTTACCTACCAACAGGCCAATACATACAAGGGAAAATAAAAACTCTGCTTATTAAAAAAAGTCTAGAATGTTCAGGTTCTCCTTCAACCTTCCTATTTCAAAACCAAAGGCCAAGCCACAGTGTCAGATGTCTTTTAAGGGTTGGATCTGAAGCCCATTTCAGGATTTATATAAAGTATCAGCCTGACGAAAGCTGAATGCCTAAAGCACCAAAGAGGCTATTAACTGAGTTTTCTTAAATACAGAAAAGACTATGCTGATACAGTGTTTTTTGCCCTTTAATTTTTTTTTTCTTTTAAATTTAAAAAGAAACCTAGGGGCTTTGAAAGTCCTGTCTTCTATTTAGACGTTAGCAAGGTTAAAAGTGCAATGCCAGGGGTACGCATATGTAGCTAGAGGCAGCCTGTGGCATTAGCTTACAGAAATAGGCAGAGGGATGCCGCTGGCACAGGAGGCACTTGTCTTACAACCACAGCAAGCTGCTGAGAAAGGAGGGCAGGGGGCGAGAAAAGACAAGACTCTGCCTTTCCCTCCCTCTCGCCGGCCCTTCCACAGCCCTGATCACAGTCTCGGGGGACACGTTCTTATTTGCATTTAGATAAAAGCGGATCACCCACATTCATTCATTTCTCTATTTTAAAAAGTGCCCAGATTGCTCATAGATAGATAACAGAAGTAGGAGACTGAAAGAAAATCTGGAACCACAACATTAGGAGTTCAGACGCTCTGGGGTTTGGCTGCTTAGGGGTGGTCGAACACAGGAGGTGCCTCCGTCATCTCTCTCTGCAGCTCCGGTCCTCGGCTCCTCACATGGGGGAGGTAGCACACTCTGAGGTCAGCTCCATGTCGAATGTGAGGGACTCTGGGGGGACAGACAGGGAGCACCAGTTCAGTCACCTGAGCACTTGGGCCGGCAGGGCACACACTCCTCGTCACCGCCACCATCCAGTCTCCTGCCCTCACGGCCAGGACAGGGTTGGCTAATCCAGGTTTGCTCGCCTCCCTACCGGGTCTCGTCCTCAGGAAGGACTCCGTCCCCTTCCTACCTTAACTACTTCCCAACTCTCCATGTGTAAAGAAGATCTAGGGCTGCCATGCTGAACGCAGCAGCCTGGAGCCAGCCACAGGCGGCTACTGAACACCTGAAATGTGGCTAGTCCAAATCAGTGGACTGTAGCTGCAAAACACCCAGCGGATTTCAAAGACTCTGTATGAAAAAAACCTCATTCATTTGTTTCACACACATTGAAATGATAGCATTTTGGATTTATTGGGTTAAATAAAATATATGACTAAGATTACCCTCACCTGTTTCTTTTTACTGTTTTTAATGTGGCTACTGGAAAATTTACACTCACACACGTGGTGTGTATCCCCTTTCTACTGGAGAGTTCTGCTCTAGAACCTTCTTCTACAATCCAGATGCTCCAGCTCTTGGCTCTGTACACGGGACATCGCACAAGGGGGCCTGATTTCCCTCACAGGGACAAAGTCTGCCAACCAAATACTCACCAAACTGCCCTCCTGCTGAGGGTTCAGCACCTTCACCATTATTTCCAAACTGCATCAATGAATCTAAAGTGCGGGGGGACATCGGCAGGTCAATGGTATTGCTGCAGGTCGTTCTGTAGGAAATGGGGAGCCGTGGGAGGGGAAAGGGCCGGGTTGACAAGACACAATGGAGGGAAAAAAAAAAAAAAGAACAAAACACACACACACAAGCCATCAAACTCTGGTCTCCAACAGAAAAATAAAAGCTCAAGCTTTTTAAACACACAAGGTCACTGAGTATTAAACATTGCCCAGGGCCTTCCAACCCTTCGCAGGAAAACTCTCACCCAGTGTCCCATTCCCAGGGGTAACTGAGGACATTAGAAAGGAAGGCAAGATTGGGAAGGTAAGCCACTTACGGTGTCACACAGATAAACTTGGTCTTCAGGTAAGGGGCAGCACCTGGGAAGAGGAAAGCGGGCCTTACTGACTGGGACCCCACTCTGGGTACAAGGCAGGAGAAAGCCGGCTGCCTCACCAGGTCTGACTTGAAATCATTCCATCCTTGAGCAGAGACTGTTTTGAATCTCTGTCCCCCTTCAGGGCTGCCCTCCCTCACTGTAAACTATTTGGTGTTCTAGGCACTTCCGGCTTGGAAGGAAGTTCAATTCTTTCCATAAAGCTTTCCTTCACTACAGAGACTTCAATATACTCTTGTCCACGTGAGCCCAGACGAATGCCAGCATTGTGTTCATTCTTTCCCTGGATTGTGCGATCGTTTAACTGCCTGTATGTGGTCTGAGGATTGTATACTGGCTGGGTCGTATCTCTTAGATAACTTCTCTGCACGCAGAGCGGAGGGTATGCAGTCCAAGCACGGCGTCCTGCTCAGATACCAACGTCACCGAATCTTTCAGAGAACGTGGAGCCGCTAATGGTTGTGGTTCCAAAGTCAAGAGTTACACCTTCTATTCCTAACGGCACTAATCTGCCACTATTACATTGTTAGGTGAGGGTATCGATAACTTTCCAAGTGGATGACTATATCACACAAAAAGCAGCCTCTCAATAAAGGGAAGAGGTCTGTGGTGCAGTACAATTGACTCTGGAAAACAGGAGGCCTGGGACTCCTTACGTCTTCAATAGCAAAGAGACCTGGGGCAAGGGGCAAGGCACTTGCTCTACAATATAAGGGGGGGAGGGGAGAAGGAGGTGCCCTCTGTCATTTATATTTCTTGTTCTATAGTTAGAAATGTGAGGATTAGAATAAATGATTTTAGGTGCTAAATGCTTACACCAAGAGGTCAAGAAAGCTTGGAGACATTGGCATGAAATTCAGGGGATTCAGGCAAACAAATCATGTAGGAGGCATGGGGCGGGGTGAGGTGGGCTGAGAGAAGCACAGTTATAAAGCTTAGTTAGGGCTTATGGAGAAACTGAGGGATCAGAAAGCATGATGACAATCTCAAAAAAGACATCACCAAGGGGTCTTTAGATTCTGCCATCTAAGTTTATTTTGGGCCAAGAAATAGATTCATTCACTGCAGAATCCAAAGAAGATACTGAGACAGGCTTCTGGTGTCTTAGAAATCCATTTGGCCCTGACCTGAGGGGACCTGCCACCCCAGACAGAAAAGGATTTAATTCCCCAGTGATCAAAGTAGCTGAGAAAAATAGCTTTAGCCTTAGAGGGAACAGTAGAAGCAAAGCCGATTTATGGCTCCATACAAGGTTGTAAATGTACTTTAGCCAGTTTGTAAGGTAAGGGATTTGTCATTTCTAAGAGGGGACTCTTTCCCTCAAGCTGTTAACAAAATACTGCATGGGCTTCTGGTTGGAGAGGAAGGAGGAATGAAGAGTCCTGGGCAGACAATCTATCTCTGAGAGATAACAATGTCTTCATGATGGGGATAGAGAGGAAATGGTCACAGACCCACCTCCCACGATTGCCATTTTAATACAGGGGCTCCACACACACAGACAACAGCCAGCCCTACACGACCCCCAACCCCATTTCCACGCTCACACCACACCGAGCCCATCCGTGCACACTGCTTACACTAGCCTCCCCAGGAGGCAGGCAAAACACAAGTAATTAGTTCCACTTTTGTGACTGGCATCTGCCCCTGAAGAAACACCGAGGTCTCCAGGCAGGAAAGGACCTTGCCTCCTGGTCACACAGGAAGGACAGATGGAAATGGAGGGCACAACTTCAGATTGGGAACTTGGATCTTGAAAGCAAAATTAGTCAAAGGGCCAGCACTTGGATCTAAATGTCCTCTGCAGAAGGAACAAAGAGTAGTGTGACAGAGGCTGATAAACAGATCTCCCAACTGAAGCACAACGTGGGAAGAGAGATAAGTAGCAGACAGGAAGTGAGAGTTAAACTTTTCTAGAGTATTTGAACAAAACTCAACACCAGAACAGGGGGAAAAAGAAAGTCAATTGTCAATGAGCTCAAATTCCCTCCTCCAATTCCAGCCCTTCCCGCCCCAAGGAATCCTGCAGAGGGAATTCCTATGAAAAAGTGGGAGGGAAGCGGGACAGTTTGTGTGTGAGCTATTTGTACAAACACAGACTTTTCAAAACAACTGGGGCAGGGGAGCTAACTTCAAAGGACCACTTAAGCCACTGCTGACTCCATGATTAAGAAAAGTTCAATAAAAACAAAGATGAGAAATCACAGATTCTCATCAGGATCTGGAGGGAGCACCCAGAGAGCAGAGAGCAGCAAAGGCTGATGGGAGCAAACTAGAGGGCTCTGCCCCTCCATGTGATGACAGCGCTCGAGATCACAGGCTTAATGCAAAACAACTGTATATAACTTACATAAACACCTCTGCTTTTGCAACATTTAAAACAAATCTTATTTTCAGTAGCCACACATTCTAAATACCAATTCCACAGCCCTCCCACCAGTTACCATCTTGCCTTTCAATCCCCGCTGTCCCCAACTCTGCTCTTAAACCATGCGCCAAACTCATTTCCTCCAAAACGCCTTTCTTCATCCCACTCGACGCTGCTTACATTGTTCAGTGATGGGGAAAAGGAAACACGCCAGACTGAAGTCTGGGTTGCAAACCTTCCAGCACCTACTATGTAAGAAGCACCGTGCTGGCTGGGCATCCTGTTACTGACGAATGCAGACCTCGCTTTCTCTTCAAAGCGTTTTGGGTATGTTTTGGGGGGGAGGGTGCTCCCGGTGGGGCAGAGACTAGTGACTCTGAGTCTTCTCCTCTCTCCAACCCCATCAGCCGCCCCAAAAGCACTCCCTACAAAGTTCTTTTCCATAAAGAGGAGTAAAGATGGCCAGGCATTCACCTGTCTGTTCCTCAGGCATTCACCTGTCTGTCTTCCAAAAATCCTGTAATTTCTTACAGAATTACATGCCTGACGTGGAAAATCAACAACTACCTGGGTCAGCCTCGGGATGCTCCTGGCTCTCCGGCCGACAATACTTCCCGAACGCCTCTTCCTTAGGGATGTCGGGGTAGAGATAGACCAGCGGAGACACTAGGATATTGGTGGCATCCATGATCTTATAGCCCATGATGATTTCCGCGAATGACATGTTATTCAGCTGCTGCTTGGTATATGGTTCCACCGACTGGATCTGGGTCTTACCTGTCATGGGATATAGGAAGGGAAGATAATGGAAATGACCTCAGAGAAAACTACTTCATTTATTTTTCCTTGACAGGAAAAGACATGCCAACTTAGCACTTGAGACCCTGGATATCCTGCCCAGTCACCTGGCACAGTGGATATGTTCAGCTGGCTTCTGGAGAGGCTATCCAGCTGGGTCACAGGTAATATACACTTGAATAAATACTTGCATAAGCTATAGTAACAGGATAGGTAAGAAAAGAGATGAAGAATAAAATTTAAATTGCAAATTCCTAGGCAAATATCAGCCCCTCCAGCAAGCAACACAAAATTGGCAAACCAATCCTTCAGCTGGAAGAACTTAGAGAAAAGAAGCCACTCAAGTTGTGTTTTGCCAAGTCTGAGGCAGGGAATGCGAGGTCATCTCTGCCCACTAGGGGGCAGTGGTTGCTTGAAACTAGCAGCAGCGCCAAGAGCAGCAGCAGCTGCCACCAACAGGGGTGGGTGGGTGAGAGTCAAGCTTACCGCTGATGTCCTTCTCCACCCAAGTGAAGGTGACGCCTCCTTCTTTGCTGCTTTCACTGAATCTTAGCAGGAAGGTGCCTGGGGGCTTGGTGCTCAAGATGGCCCTCTCCCGTTCCTTACTGATAAAGCCCATTATGTACCTGGAGCCAAAAAGGAGCAACAAGAAGGTTTGGGTTGAAGGGATCTCCCCAGCCACTGGCCTGCTGAGACAGCAGGTAACTTGTTACACCTGTGTCCTCTGCCAAACACAAGAGTGGCAACCTACCCTTCATTCCAAAGGGCCAGGATGTACTTTTTCACAAGGTCAATGATATTGTCCAACCAGACCCAGAAGGAGAAGCCCTTGCCAGCCATGTTTTCCTGGAGAAGAGAATAACGGGAAAGCCAAGTCTACCACCATCCCAGCTTTTTTCTTCCTAGGGGCACAGTGCTGTCAACATCCTCAGGCCTAGCTACGCTCAGGCAGGTCCTCCTGGCTGCTGGACCGAGTCTTGGGCCTTTGGGCCCAGTGTCTGGACCTACCCGCCCACACCTATTCCCAAGAGGCTGTGGCAAGGCATTAACAAGATTGCTTACTTTGCAAAATTTAGCCCACGTGATCTGACACCCTGAATAGTTCACACCCGGTCCTGAAGGAAAAAAAAGAATAAAGCAGTATAATTTTCAGCTTTGAATCAAGATCTTACTTCTTAACACAGAACACACACTCATACACATTTGTCCCCCAATGGGCCTTGAAACCACCGGTTTTCATGTATTTGAAGGTTGCCACCACTGTGCATAAATATGTGTGTGTACGCATGTGCACACACACCCAAGCCCTTCATTTGACCCCCCTCCCTGAGTTGTTGTTTCGTCTAGCAGAGGTGGTGGATGATATATCAAGTTCCCCTGCCCTTCCTAGCCATGTGTGGTGGCCCGGGGACCAGGAGCACACACTAATAAGTGGACAGCTGGTGTTACAGGGTCACACATTTAGTGGCAGCACGGGATGAAGCTACTTATAGTCCAGGTAGCACATAAATATCCTACTACATCTTTTTCTAGGGGAAAAAATTACAAACCAACCTACAGTTTATTGAAGAAATGGACAGGAATGTCAAGCCTATGGCTCCGCCATCTAACAGGCACTTAAAATATCTTCCTGAGATTAGACAAAATCTGGGAGGGGGAGGGAGACAACCACCAAGAGAAAAGAAATCTGCCTCCCACCTCATCAGAATGATCACTAGGAGGCAAACTTTCTCTGCACCTAACTGCCTGCTCCCCGCTGTGGGAGCACACAGTTTCTGGCCCCGGCATAGGGCCTCGCTTAGTGAATTTTCCTGAATGAATGGCCAGATTCCGTTTCTGAGGAGGGCAGAAGGGACAACAGGTAAAATGCTGACCTAGGAGTTTCTCTGCCAGCGTAGTCAACTGCTCGATGCTCAGCCCTCGCTTCGTGGTGGAGGAGAACTGCCAGCTCAGCACCTCGGCCACTTGATCCCAGGTTCCAATTGGGGGCTTGGTGAAGAAGTTCACATTCTATTGAAAATAATACATTTGCTCATGCAGATGAAAGGGCGGTGCCTGATGACCTGCACGAGGCACCATCACAACTTCTGGGCAGTGAGGAGTCAGAAGAGAAGGCGGGTTTCCTTCCAGAGGATGGGGGCACTCACCTTGGGGTTATTGGTCAGCATGTTATACCACAAGATGGACGCCCAGGCATTTGGCATCTGGCAGATGTTGGAGATCACCACGACTGGCAAGGAGTGGGTCTGTGGAGCAAGTGGGAGATGAGGTGGGGAGGCAGAGGGCCCTCGCGGCTTCAGAAGCCTCTTCACCCAGATCTCCCGGGGTTCAGAATAAAAGGTCATGCTGTCAGCCACACCCACTGCCACCTCTCAAGGAGGTGTGACTGAGTTGGCTCAACAACCCAGAGTGGGAAGAGTGCTGAACACAGGCCATAGGACTCGGGCTGCAGTCTGAACATAACCAGAAAGTTGTAAAATCTGACATGCTCAAAGCAGGACTCACGGTCCACACATTCCCACGTATAAAACCTGGAAGGCATGCTCCAAGAAGTGAAGCTGTATCTGCCCATTTAACAAACAGGTTCCAGAAATCAAAGACTAGGAATCCTGCTTTTTCTCTTCAAGATCAAGAAAATTGGGAAAAGAGAATGTAAAGGCCATGATTTTCTGTATACTAAAAACACTGACTGTTTAAAGACTGTTTTTCCCCAACTTTAGAAAGTTAACTGCCATCAATCTCTAAATACTGCTTTTCATGTCAAGTTTGCTGAAAGCTGAATATATACATGTATCTTCTAAGCATTCAAGCAAGACTTTACTCTCAGATGGGATTATTAATGCTTTTTTGGAGGAAAATAACAAAAGTAAAAACAGGGCTTAACAAAGAGTCATCACTGCATCTTCTGTGATAAAAATCCCATCTAGAAGTTCTTGTCCTGATTCACCCGAGTGTCCCCATTCTGCGGCAGAACTCACCTCTAGGTCAATCTTGAGGCCTTGGTGATACACCTCAGTCTCAAAGGTGATCAGGTGCAGCTCCTCAGTCACAATCAGGGAGGCCTACAACAACGACAAGAACAGTCGGTACTAACAGCCACAGTGGAGGACAGGACATGCCACAGCCTCACTGCATGAAAAAGGGGAATCCACCAGGTGGCCACAGACAAACTGCCAGGGACACAGCTCTGAGCATATGCTCTCTTCAGCACTAAGACTCTCCAAGGCTCTGTTCCTCAACCTGATCTTTTACTGGGTGTATTATACAACATTACACAGATCCAACAGGTTATTTACAAATGGGTGAAGCACAGTGGATGACAAGACAACGAACACCTGTCTACCCACCACCCAGTTTAAGGAAAAGACCATGACCGCTGAGATTCTCTGGGTGTCCTCCCCAGTCCCGTCTCCATCCCTTTTCCCTCTGATGTAACTGCTACTTTACCTTTTGGGTTTATCGTTTCCTAGCTTTTCTTTACAGTTTTACCATAGTTATACCTAAACAATGTACACAGTGTTTAGTTTGAGGAGTCTGTGAACCTTACGCATAGGGAATCACACCCTAAGCACCCTTAGTGAGTCACCTCTCGCAGCCAAGTGGTGATGCGCTTCATTTCACAGCTGTATAGTATTCCAGCATATGACTACACCACAAATCATTTACCCATCCTAGTGTTGATGGGTATTTATGTGAGTTGTACTGAGGGCTTATGACCAGGCTGCTGTGACACTTTGTACACTGGTACATATGTGCAAAGGTTTCTCTACTGTTAAATCCTGGGAGTGGCACTGCTGGTTTATAAAAGTATGTTCATTTTTATAATGCCAAATTGTCTTCCAAAGCAACTCTAACAATTTGTACTCCTACCAGCAGTATAGCAACCTCGTTTTGAACAAGAGCTACCAATGAATTCTAAGAAACAAAATTCCAATTCATGTTTAGAATACTCTTTTTCTGATTAAAAAAGTAATACATGTTCAGTTTAAAATACAAATATTACAGAAGCAGCATAGAGTAGCCTCAGATACTAACAGCAGCACAAATACATAGGCACTGTTTGGTGTATATTCCTCCAGATTTTTTCAGTGCATATGTGAACATGCAAAAAACAGCATAATGTATTTTTAAAACAAATATACTAATATACTGCTCAGATTATTTTGCATCTTGCTTTTTCTAAACAAACATGCCGCATACATTTCTCTATATCATTGCATAATCTTTACTGTCAAGCATTAGAAATTCAATTTTTTTTTTTTTTTTTTTTTTTTAAGGCCTGCTACATTTTAGAGAAGAGGGAAGAATGGTTCGGGGGACAAATATCAGAAAAAGAACAGGGTGTCACAATTTTCTCTCTTTTTTTTTAAATTAAAAACTAGTTTTTGGTCACATTTACCTTTTTCCTATCTTTTTTTTTTTTTAAGTTTATTCTTGACACTAAGAATCCAATAATCTAAATCAATGGAAGGCAGAAAAGAAATAAAGGGGATAAAGAACAAAATAGGTTTTTCTTTTTTAAAATGTTTAGGTCAGATTTGTTACAACCTTCTATCCCACCTCAGTGAGAAAAAGAAGTCACCAAAGGAGCCAAACAGCATCAGCTGGCAGAAGCTGGAAGAGGAATTGGGAAAGCCCCAGGCCACGTGGCAGGCTTCTTTTCTACTAAATGGGTGTGGGTAAGGCAACAAGGGACTTTCCACTCCTACTTAATGTAAGCTTACTCCCGGGACAACCAAGGAAATGCTCCAAGCCAGAGAACTCACGGCAGATGTGACTTCCAACCATGTCATTTTGGCCCCCAGTGAATGACTACAGCTGAAATGGCAGGTCGATGTCTCTAATTCTGGGCAATAAGAAGACCCTTTTCCTCTCCCCATCAAAGAAAATCCTCCTAGTTGGCTTTCATCCCCAACAAAACTTACATCACAATTGGCTCGGCCTCCGTTACCACATCTTTGCTCTCTCAGGGTCTGCAAGAAAAGCAAACGGCACCTATGTCACTTGAGGCTGTCCCCCACTCAGTCCTCTACCAGCCCTTGGAGAAGGGGAGTCCGGGCTCCTCCCACATACCAAGTGTTTGAATTCTGCAGAAAGGCTGCCGTTGTTGGATTCTTCCATGTTCATCACTTTTGTGTTTGTGCCCAGAATGTTGAATTTCCGGGATCTGAATCATAGGAGAAAAACCAGCCACAAAAGGTGACTGAGTGGCCAGAGAACAAAGTTAGACTAAATAGAAGAAAAGGAAGCCTCTAGGCTGAACTCACCCTCTGAGAGCTGCAACGTCCCCGGAGTCTCTGTTAAGAACACAAACTGGTGTTAATAAAACAGGCCCTGTGTTTCTTCAAAAAAAATCTACTTTGAATACCTGTAATTTACTGTGATGGAAAAACTGTTGCGCTCCTGGGAATTTCTATAACCTCTTCAATTACATTTTATATGTGAAATATAAGAATCCTGTACACGCTTAAGTAGTAGACACTAGTAGACAAAGCTGGTTGTCGGCCCCAACACCTACTGCCCCCTTCCCAACAGAACCTTGATTCTGCTCAGGTATCCTTCCCATCCCCGCCTCCAGGGGACCCGGATCGTTAAGTCTGTCCAAACACAGCATGCCCACAGTGCAGTGGTCCCGGGGAGTGAGGACCTGACCTACATTGTCTCAGTCAGACTGGGAAGGAATTGTATCTCAGGCTGGATTTACATTCCATCGCTGAACATGAACAAGGAAGCATGTGGCCTACAAGCAACCATGTTGCAATCCAGAAGGAAGACTTAGAATGCAAGTGATGAGAAGAGATGGAAGATTCTGGGTCCTCGATGCCATCAATGAGTCACTGATCTCACCGTCAGGAACCTGCCCTAACTGCATTTCCAGTAATTCCAGGTTGCAAATTTCCTTGTTATTTAAGCCACACTGGATTTTCTGTAAAGGTTTACTGTTACCTGCAACTCAGAGCGTCCCATTTGACATAGCTGGAAATACTCTTTCCTCTTAACTCTTTCCTCTTAATACTCTTAACTCTTTGTTTTTGATGATATAGTCTTTTATATAGTCACATTTCTGTCTTTTCCTTTTTTTTATTATTTTATACTGTTTTAAAAGACCTTTGCTATATATTCGCTTACAATTTCAGAATTAATAACAGCTACTATTTAATAAACAGTGCATTCCAAGTGGGATTACAGATTTAAATCTTCCAGAAGATATATTTCCATATATTACATTTTAGAACTTAAGAGTCTTCATAGGCAAATCTCCCTATGTCTAACTTATTTCTTTTTTAAAAACATTCTTTTTGGCATTATAGCTTTGATCGATAATTGATGAACTGTACTATTTTAAACGTACAATTTGATACAGATATATATAATATACACTTGTGAAATCATCAGCCCAATCAAGATAATAAACATAGCTACCATTTCAAAAGTTTCCCCATGCTCATTTGCAATCCATTCCCTAATCTGACACTCCACCCCACCCCTGTCCCCAAGCAATCACTGATATGCTTTCAGTCACTATAGATTCATTTGCATTTCTAGAATTTTACATAAATGGAAACATAGCCTATATACTCTTTTTTTTCCCTTGGTCTGGCTTCTTTCACTCAGTGTAATTAGAGATTTATTCATGTGTTGCAGCTATCAATAGTGCATTTCTTTTTGTTGGTGAGTAACATTACATTCTATAGATATACCACAAATTGTTTATTCATTCATCTGTTAATGGACATTCATTGATGAATGTCCAACCCTTTGTGCAGACATATGCTTTCATTACTCTTGGGTTAGTACCTAGGAATGGAAAGGTTGGGTCATAGGGTAAGTGCTTGTTCAAATTTTTAGGAAACTGCCAAAATGTTTTCCCAAGTGGTTCTACCATTTTGTCATTTTACCACCATTACATTATACATTCAGCTATGCTTTTAAGATACTTTTGTTTAAAACATGTAAATACATCTGGTATTTATTCTGATGGACAGTAAAAAGTAAAACTCTAACTTCTCACTCTAATCCCCTCAATTCCAAGGTGGGCCCAAACCACTTACTAAATAATCCATCCTTTCCTCACTGGTTCGAGATATCATTTAAAATATATACTAATTCTTTATATAAACCTGAAGTCTATTTCTGGATTTAGGATTTTGTTTCATCAATCAGTTTATTCCTGACCCAGTAACATATTCATTTGGTAAATGAAACTTTGTGATACATTTTAGTATGTGGCAGCGGCAGCTTCTCATACCACCCCCCAATATTTTTATTTATTTATTTTTTTAATTTATTGGAGTGACAATTGTTAGTAAAATTACATAGATTTCAGGTGTACAATTTTGCATTACATCATTTATAAATCCCATTGTGTGTTCACCACCCGGAGTCAGTTCTTCTTCCATCACCATATATTTGATCCCCCTTACCCTCATCTCCCACCCCCGACCCTTTTATTTACTTTTTAAAAAATGTTTTTGAAAGTAGAAAGGTGGTTGTTAGGGGCTGAAGGTAAAGGAAATGGGGATTTATTGTTCAGTGGATATAGTTCTGATTTTGCAAAATGAAAAAGTTCTGGAGTTCTGTTATACAATACTGTGAAAACACTCAACACTACTGAACTGTATCCTTAAAAATGGTTAAGATGGTAACTTTCATGTTAAAATTTTTTTACCATAATTAAAAATAAATAAATCCTTTTTAAAAAAATCTATCTTTGCTTATTTTTTTTTCATCTAAGATACAACTTGAAAGTCAGGAGCTTTAAAAAAATCTCATAGGAAAAATTCTATTGGGGCGGCCTGGTGGCTCAGGCGGTTAGAGCGCCGTGCTTCCAATGCCAAAGGACCCAGTTAGATTCCCACAAGGGCCAGTGAGCTGCGCCCTCTATAGCTAAAATTGTGAACAACGGCTCTCCCTGGAGCTGGGCTGCCGTGAACAATCAGAGGTGGATGTGAGCTGTGAGCGGTATACCATGGGCTGCTGTGTGCTGATGTGTGCTACCGTGAGCGCCTGGCAGCAGGTGTGAGTGGCCGGCAGCCATCGTGAGCGGCTGGCAGCCGACAAGAGCTGCCATGAGCTGCTGTGAGCGGCCGACCAACAACCTGCGTCTGACGGCCTCAGCCAGGTGAAGCGCAAGGCTCATAATACCAGCGTGGGCCAGGAGCTGTGCCCTACAACTAGACTGAGAAATAATGGCTTAAAAACTCGGGGTGTGGGAGGGTGGTGGGGTGGGGAGTCGGAGGCAAAAAAAAAAAAAATTCTATTTGCATTTTGGTTGGTGCTATATTAACTGGGAAGAATCAACATCTTTATAATAAAAGTCTGCAATCCAGGAATATGATTTGTCTCATCACTTTTTACAGTATCTCTTCCTCACTAAAATATCATAGTTTCCTTCAAATAGGTCTTTAACATTTCTGTTAAGTAGATCACAATATATTTTTACTTTTGCTGTTTATTGTGAGATAATTTTTCAATTATCATTTCTCACTGGTTAATGCTAATATATGAATGAAGTTATTAATTTTTGCCTACTTATTTACTTATTAAACCTACCACCTTCCTCAAGTCCCTTATTTCATTAGTAATTATTTCCAATTTCATTAGTAATTATTTCCAGTTCATTCTGATGAAATTTCCAGATAATTATATTACCTAAAAATAAGAATACATTTTCTCTTTTCAAATCTCTTCAAAGGGTATGTGCATTTTACTTTTTGAAAGGTATTGTCAAATTTTGAAAAGTATTGCATCGTGGTGAAGTGTGGAACAATACAAAAAATCCATTTTCCCCATATATTCTCAGTTTTATATAATATGCATAAATTACATTTACAAGTAAAAAAAATAAAGAAAAGGAGGGCTCAAGGTCACAATAGCAATCGCAACTCAAATCTGTACCATTAGCTTTGTGGTTTTGTTCAAGCACATAAATGACAGTGCACTGCAAGTCTTTTGAAAACTTTTGTTCAAAACGAAGATTTCTGACTAGAGATAAAGTCTCTAAGTTCACATGCTGTCTGTCACAGTTCTCATTTCTCTCTCTCATTTTAAAAAAAAAAAAAAGAGCTAAGATAAGGAGTACTTACTTGTCAATGCATACTTTAATTTTAAGCTGATAATTTAACTCGGGGAATTTGACCAGCAATCTATTTCAAAAAAAAAAAAAAGTTTCTGAGCAAAGGAAAAACAATCCAGTTTTTTTTAAAGTCAGTAGGCTCCCCCAGAAACCTCTAGCTGAAGAAATATAAAATTCATAGTCTTCATTTCTAAGAGGTGAATAAATCACAATCCCAAATTCCTCTTCCTGTGCTGTCTTTGATCTTATTAAGCATCACTCCTTTAGACCAACGTACTGAAAAAAAGTCTAAGAACTAAGAACTTGGACAAAGTTGTAAGAGATTCACCAAAGGATAATAAAAGCCATTTCATGAAAAATATTACAGGAATATGTACTCCGCAGCTGGTATTCTTTCTATTAAACCTGAAACCCAACACCACACCAAGTTTCTGAAGAGGGAAATTTCACTGCGGAAGGGCAAACCCCAGCCTACCTGTCTGACTTGACTGTGAAAGTAACACTCCACCCTGCAGGCCCACCACCCACCTGCTCTGTGGCCCCTTTGCTTCTGTATCACTAAGGCTTGCGCTTTTCCTTAAAATCATCAGGGAAAAGTAGGCTCAAAGAACAGAAAATAACCAGCATTATTTTGCCCCTTTTGCGGGGCAGAAGGAGACACTGTAGTCTAAGACTGTAGGCCTGGGATCATAGGAATATGATGACCTCTCTATAGCTTTTGACAGAAGAATCAAAGAGCAAGTTGATATGCCAACAAATTCCACATCCACCACAGTACCGCCTGTGAAGAACCACCCTCGCCACCAACTCTGCTCTCGTTCTCAGAACATCCTTCCATAACACATCTACCCAAAGTGGAAGTGCCATGGCCCACCTGACTTTAGTGGTAAACTGGACACCCGTCTTGATGACTAATGGCCGGTCGGGATGCATGGGCATGCAGGGCTGCCGCTCAACCACAAAAGCACTGAAAGGGAAAGAGAAGGACAGCAGTTCACACAGCACGCAGTGGACCAGTCTCTGTCCTGTGCCTCTAAAGAGAGCCAATCTCTCGTTTAAGGACATGATTTTTGAGGGGGTGGGGGGGTAATGAGGGAAAGGGACAAGGATTCTAAGTTACCTTTTCATTAAGTTTCTAAATAGCTCCACGATTCTCTCCTCCAGCATTGGCCGGTGCTGTACAATGGGGTCCCCTTTGTAGGAAACTTTTTGCTGCAACTCCTCCAGTTTCTTAATTTGTTGGCGGGTCTGAAGTTGAGATTCTGCTAATGAGGTTATCCTGCCAATAAAATAAGAAAGTTACCGTTTAGTTACCTAAGGGAGTGTACATGGGTAAACTGGAGAAGAGAGGATACCATCGATATAAACACACTAAAATAAGAAAGGGGAACTTTTTTATTGTGGTAAAATACACATAACATGAAATTTACCATTTGTAAGTGTACAATTCAGCGGCATTAAATAAGAAAAGGGGAATTTATTTTGCATTTATTGAGAAAAAGGGGAATTTATTTTGCCTTTTTAAAATAGTCCCTTCCTAAAATTTTACATTTCAAAGAGGGAGCTAGGCACAGAAGTATTAAAACCTACACCACGAGGAGGTATTAACGGAGTTATTGCAAAGCGACGAGTATTAGAACCCAGATACAGAGAACAAGAAACAGGGAATTTGGCATTCACTTTCTTCATCTTAACTTATCCTTGTACCAAAATGTGGGGACCAGGGAAACAGGAAATTAGACAACCCAAGAAGATGGGTTTGAACTAGCTCTGCCACTCACTACCTGTGCAACCTTGGCCAGGTCCCTTCACCATCGCAGGCTGTAATGTCCCCTTGCATGAGAGAAGGGGTTGAAATGCATGACCCCCATGAGCCCTTTCCACGTCAATCTTCAATGGATTAAAGGGTATGACATTATGTTTCAAAACATTGATAACACAACATATAGAAAAGGTGGACAGGGAGACAAAGGCTGACGAAGCCTGTCCCCAAGAATAGAGAATATTGGTCTCTCCTTGATGTTCTACCATTAGTTTAGTAAAGATTAAAAGACCTCTAAATGAGAATGTGAAAGACGTGGGGCAGTGAAGGGGTGGTGGTCCTTGATCAGAAAGCATTTAAAACTGCTTTCAGTAAATTAACAAAACTCAGCCTTCATAAGGATATGAACAAACAGGCCTTCTCATGTAGAGTTGCCCTAAATTTCCAATTTCATGCTCTGTGTATCTCATTTCCCCTTCATGTAAGGTTTCTTCTAGTTTATTTAAGCTGGTGCAGCACATTCATTATTGGGCCTTGTACATCAAGGATGCTTAAAAATATCTGTTTGATGAATGAGTGTAAAAGAACAGATTACAGAGGGTGGCCGGATGGCTCAGTTGGTTAGAGAGCGAGCTCTCAACAACAAGGTTGCCAGTTCAATTCCCGCATGGGAGGGTGGGCTGCGCCCCCTGCAACTAAGATTGAAAACGGCGACTGGACTTAGAGCTGAGCTGTACCCTCCACAACTAGATTGAAGGACGAGTTGGAGCTGATGGGCCCTGGAGAAACACACTGTTCCTCAATAGTCCCCAATAAAGAAATTTAAAAGGGCTGGCCCGCGGCTCAGGTGATTGGAGCGCAGTGTTCCTAATGCCAAGGTCGCTGGTTCGATTCCCACATGGGCCAGTGAGCATGGGCCAATGAGCTGCGCCACCTACAGCTAAGATTGTGAACAACAGCTCTCCCTAGAACTGGGCTGCCCTGAGCAGCCCGAGGTTGGCATGAACTGCCGTGAACTGCCGTGGGCTGCTGAGTGCTGCCGGGGGGCTGCTGTTTTTTTGCCCTTATAAAGAGCATGTGTCATTTTAGATTATTAAAGTAACTAAAACTTAAAATTTAGTCTATGTGTTAAACAGTTAAACCAAAAGCTTTATTTAAATTAAATAAAACATATTTAAAATATAGTAATATAAATACATTTTTGTTTTAAAAATTGTCCAAATGAAGTAAGAACTTTAAGGCTCAGACTTAATTTGAATAGGCAAAAGTCCCCACCTTTGAGATACAGTACCAACTTTTTGGGCCTGCCAGTTATGACCCTAATTTAGCACAGCTTTCTAGAAGGAAAGGAAAAATTTCTCTTTCATCTTTTACCAGTTTTCTAGACGATCTAGGCAGATGTTGGGAGGGCCTCCAATGCAAGCAATCTGTTGCCGCCTCTTCCAGTCAGCCAGCTCTTCATCCGTGAGAGTTTTCTGCACGTACTCCATAGCTGACAAAAGCCCCGCCAACTCACTCACAATGCTCTGGTTGGAAACCAAAACAAAGTCAGAAAACATTTCCTCAGACCGTCTCTAACCACATGCTGTAGTCGATTCCAGAGAAGGAACTCATTAGAAACCAGACAGGCCACAGGTGAGTGAGACACACAGGGGAAGTTGTTCTTACTCGCCGCATCTGGTCCAGCGCTGTTAGCATCTGTTCTAGCTGCTGCATCTTCTGCCTGGTCACTGACTGGTTGTTTCCATTCAGATCTTGCATGTCTGTGGAGGAAGGAAAAACTCCTTGACCTGAGGGAACACTCCCATCCTTAGTAACCAGGCTCCCTTAAGCAACAGTAGCCCCTAAGACCCCTCCCCACAAAGTCTGAACACAGCGTCAAGACAAGTCCTGAAACTCAAGTTACACAAACTCACTTTCTACAGATTTTAAGGTCTCTAATATTTACTTGCCTCCTTGACTCTTGAGGGTTTTATAGTTGAAATCAAAGTCATCCTGGAGATTCTCTACCACTTTCATTTTCTGTTCTAGATCCTGTTTCAACAAACAAACAAACAAACACAGAGAAGTAGAAAAGACTTCTCTGGGGAAAGGGCAAAGAAAGTTTCCAAGAAGAATTAAAATGAATCCAAAACCTCAGAAAGGATACAGGCAGGACCCACAGGCAACGTCCCCAAGGAGTGGGATATCCTGCCCAAGCCCCGCTTTACCTGTACGCGCTTCCGAACGTCCTGTAGATGCTGCTCCAGCATCTGCTGCTTCTCTGTCACGACGGCAGCTGTGGGGTGGTTGGCCTGGCCCCCTTGCTGCCAAAGAAGGGAGTCAACACACATGTGAATGTGGGAAATATGGGGAGAAAAATACCGCTCCATCCCACCCCACTCCCCTTCCTGTTTGGCCTGAGATGCTGCTGCCATTGTGAGGAGAAGGGAAACAGAGGCAGTGCACCTGCCCCGCGTTGTACCGGGCAGTCCCTCAGCAGCCGGCACTCTCCATGGGCTGGCAGGAAGCTCTCACCGAGTTTTACCTGTGTCCTTGGCCTTTTACCTCTAGGTCACACTACAAACCTCCTCTGTGTATTACACTACATTGGAGACCACAGGTTGAGCTAAGACATGGTCCGTTCCTTCTAAAAGCTCATTCTAGGTAAGTATATAAAAAAAAACTCACAACAATTTATGACAGCAAATTTTGGATGCCTATTTAAATGTATGGAGTATCCAATATATTTCTGTGGAATAATAAAAAAATCATTCTGTCCTGAGGTAAAACACCATATCAGGAGATACTATCTCAGGGGAGAAGGGGAGACTGGTACCTTTAAAAGGTCAAATAGCACATCAAACTTAAAAATGGTAAGTTTTGTCAAAGTAATAGGACATCTTCTGATTAAAAAAGAAAAGGAAGACCAAGGAAAAGCTGAGGTGATGGAGACAGCATGGTCCTGGTATAGGATGGAGATATCAATCAATGGCACAGAACCGAGAGTCTGGGAAAGCCATTATATACCCAGTGTTCCAAGTTAGAAATTCTCAGCTGTTTTTCATTTCGGAGTCAACCAAATCCTTGGCTCTACATTCCATAATCTCTCAAATCTATCTCTGGTGCCACTGGCTCCTTTAAACCCCAACTGTTGATCTTTTTGCTGCTAATTTCTCTCACTTCCAATCTGTTCTCTACACTGATACCGCAAGTCTCCAAAATAGATCTAAATATGCAAGTGTTAGAGGTGACCATTCTCTCCCTCTCCCATGGTCCCTACCCAAGCCCACAGAATACAAAGTTCCCTTCCTTAGAAGTTTTGAGAAGGCAACCTCCACTCCTACTTATTCTCTTCATAAGGGGGTGACTCATCTGATTGGTGAGATTGGGAGAAAGACTCTGCATACATGGCGATCTTCGAGGAACCCAGCACTCAAGCTGGTGCCTCTCTCCTCCCACACTCACCTTCCTGGGGCACATGGGTCAGGAGAGAGGGCCTGGGCTCTAGAAGCAGTGCTAGCGGCCGATCGCTCTGTGTTCAGTGGGTACAAAGCTATTTCTGAAGCTCCATCTGGATGGCTGGGGAAGTGCTGCTCTCCAAACCCAACCTCTCCACCCCAAGAACTAACTCGGGGGGCAGACATCAGAAAGCTCCCACAGTGCCCAACCCAAACCATGCTTTCCAGTCTTGTTTTACCAACAATACCGCTGATATTTTAATGAGTATTCGACTCCCAGGTCTATTTCTCAATTAGGACTGCACTTAAAGGGGGAAAATAGATGTGATTAACGATCACCTCCAGAAACCCACCTCTAATACCTTTGTAAAAACTATTGTCTGCCACAGTTTCCAGGTATAAACGTCTCAGCCCAGCACAGACAGATGTTTCACACAATCTCATAACAACTTAAACCTTCCCTCCCTGTGCTTCAGTCACCTCAAACTACCCATTCTTCCCTGAATACAGCATGTTTTCACACTCTACCTCCCCACACAATGTCCACTCAGACAGGCGTGTGCTTCTGCCTAAGTACACCTGAACTCACTCCCCTTCAAACTCAGCGCAACTGTTTGCTCTCCTGGGAAACTTGGTTCAACTTCCCTACGCCAAACTACTCACATCCTCTCATATGTTTTTCTCACTTTGAGTTTGAGTGTCTGTGTTCCTATAATCCCAACTAGACTGACAGCCCTGGTAGCAGAGGGATCACCTCTATTTGTCTTCCTATCTCTTGGTGCTTTACTGATAAAAGACACTTAAGAATATGCCAGATGATATAAACAGAGAAAATAACAGCGAGGCCTGGGTTGAGGCCTCAAATATACAACTGGTAGCTGTATATCAGGGGCTTCAAACTTTCTCTCCAAGGGCAAGGTGGTAAATCTTTTTGTCGTTGTGGGTCATACAGTCTCTGTCACAAATACTAAGTCCTGCCACTGCAACATGAAAGCCACAGACAGAGCATACATGAATATGTGTGGCTGTGTTCTAAAAAAATTTCATTTATAAAAACAGGCAGCCTGGAAAGCTATAGTAGAGAAATCAAAGCCTGAATACATAAAGATACATAGGGAGACACTGGAATAGTATTTAAAATGGACAAAAACAGAATGAAGTGAATGTCTTCTGAAGGGGGAATGGTTGAATAAATTACAGCAAATCTATACCACAGACCATAATGCAGCAAATAAAGAACATGAGTTAGCTTTACATTACTTGACTTAGAGGGCTTTACATGATATAATGTTAAACAAAAAAACCAAGATGAAGGGAAATAAACCCATTTAAGTAGAGAGAGAGAGAGAGGGAGAGAGAGAGAGAGAGAGAGAGAGAGAGAGAGAGAGAGAGAGAGTGTGTGTGTGTGTGTGTATTTTCTATAGTTTATATGAGCCTGGAGAAAGGTGTGAAGGGATACATACCAGACTATTAATGTTGGCTTCTTGGGAAGAAACAATAAGGAGAGGAACTGACTGAAAATTCAGATTTTTAAAAAACTTTCTCCCTTGTACTTTTCTGCAATGTTTTGATTTGTGCTTAAAAAAGGAAGAATGCATGCTACGCTCAGGAAAAAAAGTTATTTTTCATTGCATAAAATTAAAAAACCCCACACACCCACTTCACACCCACCTGTACCCTAGAGGTCAGTGCACATCCTGATGACCTCATAAGAGCAAGCACATCTTTGTACACAACAAGGAAAGAAAACACATCTCAACAGCACTGTGCTTCTTCCCAGGTCTCACCTGGGCGGCCGTGGCTGCCGTTTGGAGGAGGCGGGACTCTTCCCACAGACACCGGGCTACAATTCGGGCAATCTCCATTGGCTTCTCAAGATACCTGCTCTATAAGTAGGAGAGAAAGAGAATGGAAAGCAGTGGCAGGCTAAGGCAATACGGATGGAACTTTGCTAACTTACAGCTAAATTCTGCATAAATTGAGCATTTCATTTACTCCATGAAACAGAAGAACAAAGGCCTCAGAGGCGGGCTGCAATCAGCGGGAGATGAAGGGGAGATGAGATGAAAGGGGGAAGGCACGGTTGTCTGAGTGTTTGGACAGTGTGTTATCCTGGTCTTATAGGGAGGAGGCCGACAGTCCAGGAGTAGCCAATTATGGCCAAACCTTTAAACATTTAAAAGTGAGAGTCATCTTCCTACGAGGGGACCTGGTTACAATGATGTTATTAACATGTTAATGTGATTAACATGACAATCACGTTATTACTTCAATTGGTGAAAGCAGTGAATTTCAGGTAATGATGCTCAACGGTGAGCACTGGACATCTGAGAAGGGGCTAATTACTTCTCCTTTGATTTAAAGTACAAGACAGGTTCTCACTCCTTAGCCAAATGAGAAAAATACTTCCAGGAAAGAAAGCTAAAACCCTACACTGAAGATTCGGTTTCTCCTCTACTTAGTATCTCATCACACCTGAAGGAACTGCTTGATTCTTCGCAGATTGTGCTGATAGAGAACGTTTGACTCTTGTAGGAAGCGGCTGTACTGCTGATCAATCTCACCCAAGAGATTATGAAACACCAAAGTGGCATGGGATTCTTTGCTGGCAGCATAAGCCCTAGGAAAAGGAAGAAGGATAAACAACAATTCTGAAACCTACACACACACACACAGAAATCACCATCAAGGAGGAAAAAGCCAAGGCAAACCTAATGCTTTAACTCACTCATCATTTTAGCTTCATCTTACTCAGCAACAATAAATATCAATGTAATAATTACTAAAATGTATTCCAGATACTATCTGCCACTGTCATAGTCTATACATACAAAATATTTGAGTAAAGTGGACAGGTATGCTGTTTTTGCTTTAAATTCTCAGTCAACTATGTGGTCAGATTATTAGGAGCAAATAAGAAATCCCAGGCTAGGATGTCGAGCATCTCTGATCCCCCACATCTCTGAATCACCTGCCTGCCCCCTCACCAAATTCTGGAAAACCTGGATCCTAGGATGAATTCAACCAAAATTAATAGGTGGATCTGAACACATTAAAAGAAATAGTTGTTGGAATTCTGTGCCATTATTTCCTCTATAAACAAGTCTCTTTCTCTTACTCTGTGTGTCTTTCCTTTAATTTAAGGGGAATTGGAAGCAAGGACATAAACTTCTACCCATGACAGAGTTCTGACTCAGATAAAAAATATTTGTAGCACGTCCCTGAAGTTTAGGAACACACACAGGCTCTCACCAAGTCAAGGAGACCCAAATCAGCCTTGAAAACATCTACCACCAAGCAGGCTATTTCAATGTGCCAAAAGACAGTTCTGTGTGTGCTTCTAATACAGAACATGTTTATACAAGACTAAGAGTACCTCTTATCTCCTGATCCTTTACTTCGTCTCTTGTATCCAAAAGTTTTTCCATGAAATAGTTAGTACAGAGTCAAGGTAGATAAAGCAGATCATGTTTCGTGATGCAAACTAAAACATAAAAAGTTGGGGAGGTTCTCAAGAAGGACTTACCAATCTTGACTCTCAATCCAAGGGGCCAGAAACTGCCGCAGCTCCATCGGGAAGCTGTCACTGTACAGCTGATGAAGCTGCTCCAGGTACCGTGTGTCGAGCTGCTGTAACTGATTCCATTGGGCCATTGTGCTGGAATCAGGAGTCCCAACTGTAAACCAAATGTTCAGAATGGTCACTACAAACCCCAGTAGGGGTAGGGGCAAACAATCTAGAAATACCCCAGCTACCCAACACAGGCGTCAGGTCTATGATTTACAGATAAAAATTGCTTTGGAAAGCTGTCTCTCCCAATTTAGAACAACACATACACATTCACAATCTCTAACTCTGGAACCGCATCACGGCTTCTTCTAAACTGAATGACAATGTGGGCATGATGCCAAGTCCTAGAATCTATTATTGAAAAATAACTTCCAAATTTCCATTTCCTCATCAATAAAATAGAGATCACAATTCTTACTCCTCGGGGCTACTGAGATAATATTTCTGAAGCACCCAGCTTTGTGCCTAGCATACAACAACAGATACTCAACAGATGTCAGTTCCTTTCTTCCGACCTTACTCCCCTTTTAAGTGAACTGGGAGGTATATACAGTGAACCTGAACTAAGACTGAAATGTGGGCTATGGCTGTTCAGAGAGGACAGAGAGCTAATCCCGAGACTATAGGTTTAAAAGTATAAGCAAGGATCTGCCTGGAATTCTCCCACTTAACAAAAACTAAGTTTGTTTTTTAAATTTCTCAGACTGGGTGTTTGCTTCGGCAGCACATATACTAAATTTCTCAGACTGGGATGAGAAAGAAGAGAAGCTAAATACCAGGCATGGAATGGAAGCTGCCCTCAGGTTCATGAATACCCCAAGGAAATGCTCCGATATGAGAAACCAACACGGCTAACTACCCTTAGTCCGCGTTCTGAATAGATAGCATGGGTTACGAAAATAGCAACACAGACCAAGTAGGCTTAAGAAGTTGTAAAAATAACTATAAGAAATAGCCAAAGACTAAGGTATGTAGAGGTCAAAGTATATTGAGATGGTTCTCTGGGATCGTGAGAACATTTAATGAAAGGTTGAAAACATACAAACAAATACACCTAACTGGACTTCGTGCTTTATTTATTTCTCAGAGAAGGCTACATGCTACATGCTGAAGCACTGTGACTATGGCATGTGTTACCCTCAATCAGAAGTCAAAGGCCATTAGAACTCTCTTACAATATTCGCCTTAGGACCAAATTCAAATCTGCCTCGCAGGCTAAAAGCATCATGATCTGCCTTATGTTTTTCAGGACCCAATCTGCACAGAAATCTGTAGAATAATGTCAATTTGTGTAGATTCTACTGAATGTAAATATACTGAAACTCTAGATCTGCCATATTAAAAAGTGGCAGCCACTAGTCATGTGCAGCCATTGGACACTTGAAATGTGACTGGTTGAAACTGAGACACGCCGCAGTGTAAAATACACACTGGATTTTACAGATTTAGTAAAAAAAAAAAAAAAAAAAAAACAGGTGAAATATCTCATTAACATTGAAATGACAACATTTTGGATATACGGGTTAAATGAATATAGATTATTAAAATGAATTTCACCGATTTCTTTTTACTTCTTTTACTGTGGCTACTAGAAACTTTATGTGACTTGCATTCTACTTTCACTGGACACTGCTGCTCTTATATAACCAAAAAGTTGTGGCTCTTCTAATAAAGGATTTAAGGATTTAAGAAATAGATGCCCACTTTTCATAACATACTCGTATTATAAATTAATGAAAACTAGACTAGTTTATTGAATTGCTTATCTTGGATACAAATGGAGAGCCATCAGTGTGCTCCCTGAAGCTTGAAGTTAAAACCATAAAGCAGCAACCCCCTATGCCTGCTCAATTATAGATTATCTTTGGGGCCATGATGAATATTTGCATTTTCAAATTTAATATACCATTACATTTGTTGACATACCATTAAAAAATTACAAGTTGTTGAAAAATGTTCAATTCATTTCTAGTCCATGACTCAGAGGGTTTTTGTTATTGTTGTTTTGGTTTTAGTTGGGATTTTAGTAAGTAGTACAGTAATCGTGCTATTTCTTAAACCAGAAACCAGTTTTTTCCATAAAATTAAAGCACTAAAAATGACTTATGTTCTATTTCTTTGTCTAATCATTGTAGGTAATATTGTAATAGCTACTAGATAGATAGATAGATAGATAGATAGATAGATAGATAGATATAGATATAGATATGTATATATTTAAATCATTGTGAATTAAGGCCAAAGGAGCAGGTAGCATTTTCAAGAACAGGAGCAAGGACTCCAATAAGGAGTCCTTATTGGCTTCTTAGCTACAAACCATACTTAACCAACAGGAGCCTCAGGGCTATCAGACCAAATACCCTTCATAAGAACTGCATATCCTTAAGAGATCGCTAGCCAAACTGTCTAGGAAAACCATTGCCAACTAGCTTTGTGGTAATTGTTTTACTGGAAAAAAAATTATTTAAAGCCCACTTTATTTCACAACCTCAATTCTGGTTTTTCAAATTACAAATTAATCTAAAGAAATCCACTAAATTCTAACTAAAGTATTTCTTATCTACGGAATAATTCTAAGCCTGTGATTTAACAACCACTGAACCCCAGAACACAGAAAGTGATATGCACAACAATTTGAGTGCCAAGTCCCATTCTGGGTGCACGGGAGAGAAATCAATTTATTCTATTAATTGACAGTGGCTGGATTAGGGCATGACATACAGCTTAATTCTCTCAAGGTACTGACCAAATTTAGGTTAGCAGATAGGAAATATTAGCATAAAAGGGAAAAGCGTGACCTTGTTTTCTACAACTGAAAAGAAAAATGAAACAGCACCAAAGACTTTCTGGATTTAACAAAACAGGAATTTATCAAACCCTTTACCAACAAGTCATAAGGCAAACAACTATTGTCTAATGGGGAACTTAGTACTGTCAAGATCACTAAAAGAGTTTGTCCAAAGTCACAGTTCTCACTTATATAATACTTCAATCTAAAGTAACCACGGGCAAGTTGAGGAACATAAGTCACGCCCACTAACCAAAGGGTTTCATTACGTCATTTCATAAAACTCCTTTTTAAATTAAGACTTGTATTTCACATCCACGCTCCAGTGGATTTACCGTAAGGGTGAGGGTGGAGGGGCAAAAGTGAGGAGAGGGACGAAAACCAAGTGCATCCAATAATCCAGAACAGAGCGCTCTAAAAGAAAATTTCTATTCCATTTTGCAATGTGCCATGCGAGTTTTCTCTGGGTGTTGGTCATATACCTTAGGAAATACCTATATCTTAAGAAATATCTATGTCTTAAATTAAGCATACTTATATTTTATCTGTTACCTACACTAAGCTCCTTTTTGTTGTCAGGAAAGGCCCAGTGACACAAAGTATAAAGTAACAGAAATATACTTGCCCCAATTTCTATAGAAACCAGTCCTTTCAAGAAGTCATTTTTAAAAGATTATAAAAGTAATAACATTTACTGTGGAAATTTTGAAAAAGAAAAAAGAAGAAAGAACCCAAATGATAAAGTCACCCATATCCACAACCTAGAATTACAATTGACATATTGGTCCAATTACTTTTATCTCAAGAATGTGTATACATTTTTTGTTTCTTTGTAAAAGTTGGGATCGTAGTATTTTTATAGCTTTGTATTCCATTTTAAAACTTATTATATAGTAAACTTTTTTTGTAAAAAGAGATTTTTGCTTAAAGCCCACAAAACAACTATTTGGTTACTATTAATGTTTTCAATATAAACCTGCTCATCTCACTGAGGGCCACTGAATTTATTTATATTTGCAAGCTCCAATTTATTTATTCTCATCATACCACATTCCAAAACTAATAGGTAGCTGAAAACTCAAAGTAAATTAGAGAGGAGAAAAATTAAAAGACAATTACTGCTAGACAAAGACACTCAACCTTCATGAAATTTTTACTGTAGGATTAAAGGTGTAATGAATGACAGGGAGTCCACATTTAAATATTATAGCTTTAACTATTTAACCATTGATAACTTACCCATTCATAATTACTCTAGATATTAAGACTTTGAAATTTCACATTAAAAAAGATAACTCAAACTAAGTACACTTATATAATAAACATAATTTCATTGCTTACAAATCCAAATAGTACCTTTATGATGTTTAAGACTAGATGTTTACCTTTATAATAAGAAGTCTGTATATAAATCTAGTTTTGATTTCCTAGAAAGAAAAAATACTAATACTTGGGTGCACAAACTGAACATATTTATTGTAATACTAAAATATGTTCAATTAAAAAAATAGGATTTGCTTTAAAGTCAGAAATCAACTCTTCCTTACAAAAATGGACATTGAGAATAAGAGAACTTGAATTATAGTTCCCTACTAATGTGGCAAAATTGAATATCTGAAAGAAGTAGTAAATTACTTGGGAGTAGAGCTCGGAGAAGTGAGGGAAAGAAGAGTTTTTATTGACATTCTGGAGCATTCTTAACCCAAAAAAGTGTATTTAACTATCCGTCATCCTTCTTAGCTCACTTTAATTCAAGAAATAAAGCTTCTTGTGCCAAGCACATTATTTTTTCCATTCCAAATCTGATCACTAGTCCTACCTTTGCATAGTTATCTAAGATATACCCACAAACAAAGAGAATAAAATGTACTAGATTTATAGCTAACTTTAGGAGGCGGAGACTACCAGGAATGTGAACAGCAAAAGGGAAAGAAAACCTTGTGCTCTGATCCATGAAGGACAGCCAGAATTTTAAAAACAAAACCAAAAGAACTACCCAAAATGTAGTGTTCACCCCACTGTCTTTGAGAAAATGATTCTGAGAACTACGAATTACGAAGGCCTCTTATTATTTCAAATCTAATAGTGTTAAGGAATTAAAAAAAAAATTGATGGATTCTCCATACTTCTTTTGGGATAGGCACTATATTTGATCACAGATATTTCAGATCAAAGGAGCAAGAGCCTTTTACAAACATAATTCCCTCTAAATTGAAAGTAACACAGTAGACATACTTCATCAATTACTTATTATTACTTGACTCCTGAACAATCTTTTGTTTCAGTAAAACGGGGAAGTACCCCTCTTTTGAAGGATTGTTGTAAAAGTTAAAAATCATAATGGACGTACAACATCCTTTCTATATGGTCAAGGTGCCGGGTGCACCTTACTATTGCGCTGTATTGTTCCGTCCTCCTGTGGAATCACTTTCATCAGCATGGCTTATGCTAAATCCATTTCCTCAGTGCTCTGGGGAACAGATTAATTCCTCCTATTAGTCATGTTAAATGATAAAGTCAGTTTTCTCTGCTACCGTGTTTCCCCGAGAATAAGACCTACCCCGAAAATAAGCCCCAGTTAAGATCTCAGCCAGACGGACGCATGTCGTACATTATGACGATGTTCCAGAAGATGACATGACTGTATTTGAATAAATGTAGATGGTTGTACATGAAAAAAATAAGACATCCCCTGAAAATAAGCCCTAATGGAGCAAAAATTAATATGAGACCCGGTCTTATTTTCGGGGAAACACAGTATGTAAAACTATGCATTTTTAGGGGCCTTTGTATCATATCCTAAGGAAGGAAGTTAGTAATGCTTTGGCACGTAAGGGGGCAAGGGGAGTGCAGGAAGGATGGGTGGTGTTCTGATCAAGTATCTCCATACATGGTTCACCTATGGATAGCGCCAGGTCCTAAAAAGACTAAAAGTGAAAACACTAAGTGATATCCAAATGGAAGAAAAAGATAAAAAAAATAAACTTGGATTAAAAGGATTCCAAACAACTAACGGCTGTTACTAATATTTATACAGCACTGTGTGCCAAATGCTGTTTTAAGCACTTGACATATTTATTAACTCTTTTCATCCTCACAACAACCCTGTGAGATAGATGCTATTTTTATCCCCATTTTACAGAGGGGGGAAACTGAGGCACAGTAGTCTGTTTTCAGAGTTCCTCCTCTTAACCACTATGCTGGAGTGAGAGTTTTCATTGATCTTTAAGTATCCCAAGAGTCAACCATGATACCCAGTCAATGTGACCTGATGGTATTTTAACAGTCATACATAGTGTTCCCATTAAAGGATCTATCAATCCTGTTGTAACTGGCCCACATCTAGAATGATGCTGTAATTATATCACAATTTAAATGACACACTAAAAAACAAACACATTCAGGGTGCGAGGTGTCCAAAAGTGAACATTTTGCCCAGTAAGAAGACTTGGGGAGCGGCAAGTGGGGTTAGGAGAGAAAAAGCTAAATTACGGGAGTGGCTCTTCAAATACCTGGAGATCTGTACATGAAAGGCTAAATCGCTCCAGAGCCGGAATCTGTTTCCCCACAACATCTACTCCCAAATTCTGCCCTCTTCAGTGATTCCCTCTGTACGCAGAGGTTCCTCACCCTGGCCCCAGATTAGAATTATAAGGGCAGATACTTTTTTCCAATAAATATATACATAGAGATGCCTGGGAACCAAACCAGATGCCAAATCAGAATCACTGAGGGTGGGAACCAGGTTTTGATATTTAAAAGCTCCTCAGATGATGCTACTGTGTGGCCAGACCGAGAACCTCAGAATAAGAGCAGACGTCAGGGATCAACGCTGGATGCGCGACGCATGTCAGAGTCACCTAAGGGGCTCTGAGAAGCCAGGTGCTGGTCCTAACTCCAGATGGACTGAATTGTAACCTCCATGGGTGGTGCCCTGGACGTTGTCATGAAGCGGAACACTGTAGAAACTGCATAAAGAGACTATGGCGTGAGATGAGGTTAGAGAAGGTTCCTGTGTAAGCCACACCAAGAAACAGGGCAATGGGGGAGGTCTGCAAAGTTTTCAGCAGACAAACGACAATTTGATTTACGTTTCAGGAAGATCCCTCAGACTGCAATAATCAAGGTAAGAGGTGGCAGTGGCCTGAACTTGGGTGGTGGCCTCGGACATACTTTGAGAGGACATCTTCCAGAGACATTACAGAGGGAGGTGTTACGTACAGGGCTTAGTGACTGGTTCAAGGGCAAAGGCGACTCAGAGAAAGGGAGGAGGAGTAAGGGACAACCTCCCAGGCTCCTGTTGTGTTTGGTGTTCAAATGGAGGTTCAAATGCTCGCCCTGGGAAATGTCACAGCAGTAATTCTGATACTGAGACAACCACTGGGCTGGCTGGCCTCTAAAGACTATTCAGCCTATAAATTACGATCAGGTTCCATTCCCTCAAGACATTTAGGTTCTACAATCCAAGAATAAATGCTTCAGTAAAAGGAGTAAATTGATATTTGACCAAAAAAGGTCCAGGGTTTGTACTCCAGCTGACTGATAAACTCCAAAGAAAATCGGCCAGAAACCTGAGCCAAAATGCACCTAGGCCACGATAAGAGCTTCGAACTGTCCCCCAATCTCTGCTTGCCTCCTGCCAGTCAGTTTCCACCCTGCAGAGAAGACCTTCCCAAGACAGAGACTTGATCTTGCGACCCACCCTGCTTAAAACCCCACGGATGACCTTGCATTGTTCTTAGGCTGAAAAACAAAATAGGAACAAGAATGTTGTGTTTAGAGCATGGATCCTGAAGCCACCATGCCCAGACTTGAATCCTGGCTCCACCACTTAGATGTGTGTGAGCTACTGCCAGTTATTTTACCTCTTTGTGCCTCAGTTTCCTCATCTGTAAAAAGGGGACAACACAGGATTCACAGGGTCATTGTTAGAACTAAGTGAGTTAATGTACACGAAGCACCGAGGACACAGCTGGCCACAGCGTATAAGTGTTTGTAAGTGTTATTAATGGGACCGATGGATGGCTTGGCAGGCCAGCCCTGCCTTTCTTGCCTCAGCTGGCACCAGCCTGCTGGCTGAGCTCCTGCCACTCACTCTGTTCTCCTTTCAGCTGCTTGAAAACACCAGGGCCTCCCTCCAAAGACTTGCCTTATGTCACCATCACCATCGCTTGGACCGAGCACTGTGACTCAATCACTTGTAGCCACTATGCTGGACTGCCAGCTCCACGAGGGCAGGAAAAGCCTTGGCTTCTGCTCCCCAGCATCCAGCACAGTGCCCCAACTCATCAAAGGTGCTCAAAACATATGTCTCGAACAAATAAACTGCTGGTATGAATTACTGAGTGAGCCAGATTCTCCCAGGGGAGGACACTGTATCCAGTAAGAAGTATTCCGAGAAGCAGACTAACTCTTTCAGTTTTGCTGTTTGAAAAGTTCCAGGATGATCCTTCAGTGACCTTTCAATAAGAGTAAAATCACAGCACTCCCCCAGCTCAAAAACATAACTAACTTCTCATTGTCCAATGCAAAATCTTTATCCCTGCCCAAGGCTCCCCAACAACTCAGCCAGCTTTGAGCACCTCTAGCTCCTCTCTCCAGCCTCAAGATGACTTTCAAAAATGTCCCATCTTATATCAAGTCAACTTATCTCTCTCTTGCCCTCACCCCCCCAGACTTTGTTCCTTTCTCATAGATATTCAGGCCTAAAATGTTTTTCCCCTTGGTAGCATTACATGTCCTTTTCCTGCCAATCAATGTTAGAGAGGCTTTCCCTAACCCACATATGGTCCAGTCACTGCTTTAACTCTGAATGCCCATAGTACTTACAGATGCAGCTGAGGCTTTTTCTTGTTCCATCTCCTTCCATTTGAGAGGAGTTCTCTGTTGGCAACCTTCATGTATCATTCTGATTTAGAGCTTCCAACTGGATATTAGATTTAAGATACCAAATGAACATTTCCTTTATAGTTTCCTACATTTGCATGCACACAGATAAATACCTCCTCTACTGCACAAGTCTGTACGGAACAGTCAGTCACTGATGACCACCAACACTGAAAAGCATGGCACCAATATGGCAACTGCATCTAGGAAAACAAGATGAGCTCTACCCTGTACGACTGGCTACCTAGAATTTGGAAGTTTTTCTGGAGAGAAGCGAAGCATCCTTCCTCACAGAAATCAGAGGCAGGCTGCCAACTTTTTAAAACAAAAAGAGTACAGCCTTTAAGAAACAATTGTAGGTTGGGCAAGAAAATCGTCGTGTCAACATTTCCAGGCTTGAAGGCAACCAAAGGGAGGAGAAGGGCAAGTTGCTGGAAAAAGCCTGTGGGTTCTGTTAGCTTCGGCCAAAACCCAATAAGAGTCATAAAAGCATTCACTGATCTAGAATGCCATGTAAGTTATTAATATTCTTTTAATATAGGCAACAGAAATAAAGCAGAGGAAGGAAACTGAAATTTCTGAATCTCAATGTCATAGACCCATAACACAGATCAATACTTTTTGAAGAGAAGGAAGAACCTTTTCTCTAATCTATTCGGGTCACTTTCCTGACAAGAGATATAAAGGTAATCCTGGACACTTAGCATGGAGCAATGTATAACAGGGCCGAGAGTCCATATTCTCAGAGAGTCCATGTGGATCCTGTGTTAGAACTCCTTCCTTCAAAGTAACTATGGTTTGAGAGCAGAACCTCAAATTCAAAGAGCATTTGTAGTGGTTGGAAAACATGGCCCCAAATTCTTTGATACTTGTCCAATTGAGAGAAGGGATCTTTGTCCCCCCCCCTTTAATCTGGCTAAGCCCATCATCGGTCCCACCAACAGAGTATGACAGAAGTTTCAACATGCAACTCCCAAGGTTATGCCGCTTTCCGCCTGGGATTCTCTTGGGAGGCTCATTCTCCAGAAACCAGCCGACACCCTGTGAGAAGCCCAAGGCAGAGAAGAGGCACTTGGTCTACAGTCCCAGCTGAGACTGGCCTTTGACTCACGCCAGCGCAGGCATCACATGTGAATAAAGCAGCCTCCAGATGACGGCTGCCCCCAGACGTCCGGTCTTCCCAGTGGAGGCCCCAGACATTCTGGAGCAAAGACAAGCATCCCTGCTGTGCCTGTCTAAATTCCAGCCCCAGAATCCGTGGGCATCTGTGATTGCTGTTTTATGCCACTAAATTTGAGATGGTTTATTGCATTTGGTGACTAGAACAACATTTTTATTAACATAGTGATGGAATATCATCTTTATAGAGAGTCCAATTTCCATGAGAAAAAGAATTTGCAGTTTCAAAGCAACAGGCTTTGCTGTTAAAACTATTTTACTAGTGAACCTCTTCTTTCCTCTGCATACTCACTTTCTAAATGATTCATCCAGTCCCATTTTTTCCAAATAACATCTATACACCAATAACCCCAAATTTATATCTCAGTCCTATCCTCTCTCATGAACTCGAGTCCTATTTCTAACTGGCTACTCAGTATCTCTATATTCAGATGTCTAACAAGCATCTCAAATTTAATGTACCCCAAGTAAACCCCTTGTTAAAATCTTCTCCCAGCCAACTTCCACTTCAATCTTCCCCATTTTAGCAAATTACAACTTCATTCTTGCATGTGCTTAGACTAAAAACCTTGAAAATAAGCCATGATTCCAATCTCTCTTCTCCTCTTCCTTCCTTCCTTTCTCTCCTACCTATATTCAATCCATTAACAGATTCTGTTCTACCTTCAAAATATACCTAGAATGCAAGCACCTCTCATCATTTCCACTGCTACAGTCTTAATCCAAGCCACCATCATCTCTTACCTAGACTAGTCCACTAAAATCCTAACTGGTCATAATGCTCTCACCCTATCCCTCTATCGCCTATTCTCCACATTACATATCCTTTCAAAATATAAGCCAGATCATTTCATTCCTCTGCTCAAAACCCACTCAGAAAAAAATTCAAACTCCTACCATGGCCCCCCCAGATAATCCATTTTACCCCTGGATGCCTCTCTAACCTTCTCTCCCACTGCTATTCCTGTTGCTCACACCTGTCTTTCTGCTTCCTACTGTAACACACCATGGACATTTCTGCCCCAGGCCTTTTGTACGTTCTCTCCTTCCTGGAAAGCCCTTCCCCTAGATAGCTACATGGCTCACCCTTCACTACCGTCAGGTCTCTGGATAAATGTCCCTTGACACCACTCTATCTAACACAGCACATAGACTCTGCTGAATTTTTCTTCACAGTACTCATCACCCTCTAATATATCATATATTTCTTTTTTGTTTATTTCCTTCCACCACTACCTGTTAGAGATGTAAGCTCCATAAGAACAAAGACTTTCTTCTGTTCACTGCTACTTTCTCAGCATCTAGAGGATGCTCAAATATTTGTTGAGTAAATGAATAAAAATTAAATAAGTTTTTTAAAAAACATTTGAAACATACTTTTAGCATAGAGAAAACTATGCTAAAGAAGCTAACTAACTTCATATAATGGCATAAGCTGATATTCCTTAAGCATAAGCTAATAAGCATAATAATTCATGCAAATTTACTATAAGTGACAAAGCAAATATACAAAGTTTCCCAATAGAAGAATTTATATTAAAATGTAAGCCTCAAAAGAATTTTTTTTTAAATATAAGGCTTTTCCCATAAAGCTAAACTTATATAGTAGTTATTTCTCCTTAAATTGCAATAATGAGACTTTGGCACCCTGTTGTCATCTAAAAGAAGACATTTTATGACATGTGCCTGTTGGTAGTATTTGAGAATCTACGAAGCTACACCATAACTAAATATGGACATGTGGACACTGAAATGAGGCATCTCATGAAACATGGATGACACATGGATGACATCTCATGACACTTGGATGAATTAAGTTTATTGTGAGATATTCTCAAAGTGAAAGCATCTCATGAAACATGGATGACACATGGATGACATCTCATGACACTTGGATGAGCTAAGTTTATTGTGAGATATTCTCAAAGTGAAAGCACTAAGACCCAACCTAGAGTCAACAGTAAATCTCTTTACACAGTAAATCTATTGCCTGCTTTTCAATACTTTACCCTCAAGACACTTGGGCTCCAACCCAATAACAAAAAACATCTGTCGTTGTTATTGTTTAAGAGCTCTTAAAATATATAAAATCCAACCTCCTCCCTTTACATATGTGGAAACAGACCACTGACATGAGCATCAAGAACAACATCCAATCGCTTCTTGACTTAGTCTAGGGGTTCATTCCACCCCATTATGACTTAAGAGGCAAGGAGTGGATCAAGTCTTCAACTTTACAACTGAAAAAATATGGTTAGAGGGGAATAAAAAGTCTGACCTCAAAGAGAAAGTCATCCATCCAGGCATAAAAATAGGGTCACAGTTGTTTGTCTCTTAAAGAGAAGTCTTTTGTTGTTGGGATTTTTTTTTTTTAATATTTATCACAAAACTGTAACCTCAGGAGACAAAAATGGACAGAAGTAAAATATATCATTTCCCAGAGGTTTTCTTTTCTTCCTCCCCAGTTTTATTGAGATACAATTGACATAGAATATTGTATTAGTTTTAGGTGTACAACATAATGATTTGATATGTATTGTGAAAAGCTTATCACAAAAGTTAACACCCACCAATTCACATAGTTACAAAGTTTTTTTCCTTGTGATGAGAACTTTTAAGGTCTACTCTCTTAGCAGCCTTCAAATATACAATACAGTATTGTTAACTATGATTACCATGCTATACATTACATCCCCATCTTAGACATTTTGTAGCCAACCTGTGACACCTAGAAGGCCACATGTAGAGGTGTCATCAGTTCATGGAACATTTGAGTACCTCTTTACCAGGTGCTTTGCTAAGCCCTGGGGAACACAGAATTGGAGAATCCATAGCCCCTATCAAAGCAAAAGGAATGCAACACTCTAGGGGGCACCCGTGGAACATAACTCTAAGATAGCAAGGTGAATGGTGCTCCTGAGAGTCGTGTAATCTAGTCCCTATTGTCAAGGAAGGTACAGTTTTGAAAGAAAAGCAGACATATAACAAGATAATTACATGAAAATGGAATGGTACTACATGAGAAGGCGGATACTTTACAAGGTATCATGGATGGATGGGAGATACGGTAATGCTACTGAGGAAAAGGTAGCCAGTCCAAGAAGAAGGGATGGCAGGTGCAAACACAGGAGTGCTCAAGAAAACATGGCATAGATCTTCTGGTTGGTTACACATGACCCAAAATCTACGAAAGTGACAGTAAAGCTGGGGCAATGAGTACAAACCCAGCAAGGACAAAGAATGGAAAATGAGATGACAGTGGACAAAAGATATCAATAAAATTCTGGAATCTAGAAAGTGGAGAGATGGTAAATGACCTAGCACAGCTGAGAAAACTGAACAATAAAGGCCTGCAGAAGGGATTTCCAATCAGAAATATACCGTATATCCCCAAAAAGCTCAAAGTTGGACGTGGTAGGTATGGTTCAAAGCAGGGATGAAAGATTTAGCTGAAAACAGGAGAATTGGTTGAAAAATCTATAAAGAGCATTTAGATTCCCCCAAATAACTACCTCTCTCCAAACCCAGCAGGAGATAATACTTATTGTCTAGAGAAAGCTAAGTCTAGACTTGGGGACACTAGACACAGCTGAGAGCAAGTCACTGAACTAAAACAATAGAGATTAGGCGAGAAGATACATACATCAGCTCCCAGGACCCTGGCAGCCAGGGCCTCCCCCAATCACCCCGCAGTGAAGCCCAACATAAAACAAACCCAACAAGCACATAAGACCATTCAACTTTAAGAACTAAGAACTAGGACACTTTTAAAGAAAACCCCCAATGAGAGAGAGAGAGAGACAGAGAGAGAGAGAGACAGACAGAGAGACAGAGAGAAAAGAAAAAAGGAACGAGCCCATATTCAGAGTACTTGAAGCAGAAAAAAATCTCACAAAACTGTAAATAACATTCTCAGAGACAAATTACACCCATCAAACAGGAATAGGATAAAAATGAAGATGAAAATGGCAACTGAAAAAAGTTCCTGAAATTGAAAATGACAGCCAGAATTAAAAGTTAAATAGACGGGTTGAAAGATAAAGAAAAAGAAATGTCCTAGAATGTAATCCACAACAACAAACAGATGGAAAACAGAGCAGAGGGGAAGTAAAAACAAAACAAAACAAAACTCAGATGGATCTGTGCAGCAGATCCAATATCTAATCAACAGGATTCACAGAAAAAGAGAAGAGGAAAATGCAAGGTGGGAATTAACAAAGAAATAAGAATTTCCCTTTCCAGATGGAAAAGAACCCATCTAGTATCCAATTCAATGAAAATATGGTAAACCCACACTAATGCACTTCTGGTAAAATTTCAGAACAGTGGGACTAAAGAAGTTATAGAAACTTCCAGAGAAAAGAACCAGGTCTCTTGAAGAGGATCAGAAATGATAACAGCATCAGACTTTCGACACACTGCAGAATTCTAGGCCAATTGGGCCAAAAATGCCTTCAAAACCAAAAGCAAATGATTCAATGCCCACCCAAAGGATCATTCAAGTATGAAGAGAGAATAAGATATTTCAGCTCAAAAAATTTACTTCCCATGCACCTTTTCCTGATATCGTATTACTAGAATATGTGCTTCAGCAAATGAAGCAGTGAAACCAGAAAGAGGAAGACATGGGAACCACAAAAAAGGGAATCCAACATAGCACAGTGGTAAAAGGAGACCCAAATTGCAGCAGGACTAGGGGGGATGGTGCTTTGCCTAGGAAATAATGAATAGATTGTTGATGTGTTTAATTAAGTATTTGAAGTAAACTGCCAGGCATTTGAGAGAACTGCTGGAACCTCCAGGGAAATTAGCAATAGGTATAAGAAAAATCCAAGAAATTTTCAAAAATAAAAATATTAACTCCAGGAAAAATCAAATATCCGTGTGTGAAAAGAAACAAAATCATAGTGTACTCCTTGGCTTATTGGTGAACAGTATTTATTTAGTCAAAATAAAATGCATTAGTGGTTTAAAAATTATGACGATTGTATTGTGAGGTGTGGGAAGGAATAGCGGTGGTAAAAGAAATAAATCTTAACCAATGATAACAGGAAATTAAAATGTCTAAAAATTTGAGATATCAAAAATCGCAAGATAGGCTTATTACTTAGAAGCATGGACATAAATACTAGAAGAAAAAGCTAAATGCTTTGAAAGTGGCTGTCTCTGGGAAACAGTATGTGGAAGTGAGGAAGGATGAAATAGAAGACTTATTTTCAACATAAGCCTTTCAGTATTCTTCACATTCTAAATTATTTGTATATATTACTTGGATAAAATTTAAGACTATGCTTTAAAGGGGAATGCTGAATTCCAAAGTAAAATAAAAATTAGGTATTTTATATTCTCTCGGAAGGAACCTCCTTATTCACTCGCCCATTTATTTATTTAAAAAAAATTCAATCTGGAACCAAGGGCAGGGTATGAGAGTGGGGAACAGGGCCGACAGGTCTCTGCCCTCCTTGAGATGGAGAAAGAGAAGTAAACTAGGAAGATAATTAGCACTGGTGATGAGAGCAGTAAAGGTGGGGCAGGGAGGGAGTGACTGAGGTCAGGTTAGCAGACTTTAGATAATCAGGGAAGGCATCTTGGAGGAAGTAACGATTTGTTCTGACCTCCAAAGGAAAACAGACCTTTTTATGTTAAAATCTCAGCTTTGACTTTCTAGGACCAAAAAAACAGTGTAAATTAAAATCTTAAAATAGGCAGGACTATGATTAGAGATTCTTTTAGGAGACTTGGCAGTTCCAACTCCTTACCAAGACCAAGCAAAGCCTTGTCTCCTGCCTAGAGTGGCTGTTAAACTAAAAATCCTTAGTAACGGAAGTAAGTAAATCCATTTCCCCCTCACCCCACCCCTACCCTGTTATAGGTTGGCTTCTTCCCCCCTTTTTCTGGTAAGATTCCATTTGATTTTTGCCTGTGAAGAGTTCCCTAATTTTCTTAAGAGCTCATTCGGTTTATCCAACATTTCTTGGTGTTTTGTGCAGGAGGGGCTTCAGGGTATCTAGTCTATCACAGAGTGGGAACAGAAGTCGGATGTGACAATGAAAGGAATTTAAGAGAACTTTAGAGGTAGAACCAATAGGACTTGCTGATAACTTGAAGAGAAGCAGACATATGAGAAAACAGGGGGATTAAAGATATTCCTCGATTTTTAACTTGCACGATGGGGTGATGCCATTTACTTAGATGGGGATGTTGGGGACAATGGCACAAGCTTGTGGTGAGAAAGTTTCAGAGTTATGTTTTGGACAAGATAAATAGGAGACACCTACAGGCTGTCCAAGGGGAAAGGTCAAGTAAGCAGCAGGATACAGGAACTGGGAGCCCAGACCCCTGGGTTGCCTGGGTTGGAGGTACACCTTTGACAGTCATCAGGATGGTAGTTAAAACCAAAGTCATAGGGAGAGAATATTAAAATAGAGAAGAAAAGAGAGCCCCAGACAAGAGGCCTGAGGCACTTCAGCATTAGTCTTCAGGTAGAAGATGAACCAGGAAAGGAAACTGGGAAACACCACTAATACTGAAAACGAGGGGAGTATGTTGTCACAGAAGCCAGGAGAAGAATGTTTTTAGGTAAAAAAAGAGGTGTTCAACTGTGTCCGATACCACTAAAAAGGGGAGCAAAATGGTGACAGAAAAGTAGCATCCATTCAGTTTGGTAACACAAATACGACTGGTGACACTCCAGCCTACCATTCCTGCTCCTTCCTTCAATTAAGTTCATGTTTCTGAACCCTAAGACAAAGCCACCAAGAAGTCCACAAAGGCACTCAAGCCACTCTTGTTACTTTCCTTCCTAGGATTCATCACCTTAGAGGCTCTCAGGAACCCCTGGAAGGAAGACTACCTTCTCACTTTTGTCCCTTAAACAAACAAAAAAAAAAAAAAGTGATTAAAAAGGGCCCAAGAAGAATGACCCCTAGAAACAGTGATTCTCCTCCCTCAAAAGCCAGGAATCTTCACTATTTCTCCACTACTCCAATCCACCTTGGCTCAGCAATGTTCAGGTCTTAAAGAGAAATTAATCCTCCACCTAGCATATTGTATGTAAGGGCAGCGAGAATAAACATAAAGAGCAGCATCTAAGTCTGTGCTCTGGACTGTCGCCCTCTAGCCAGCCGATCTAGACCCAGGAGAGTTTGAAGATTAAATTTAGGAGGGAAAAGGTACGTACTTCATTTCCTTGTCCCTGGTACACTAAACACAAACATCCCAAAGTTTGTCTCTGCATGAGCTTGAATTCTACAAGAGAATTTTATGCCAGTTTAAGAAAGTTTTAAGGAGGAAAAATTAAATGAATTCAAAATATACAAAGAACTCTTAAAATGCTCTCAATAATAAGAAAACAGACCCAATTAAAAAAAAAATAGGCAAAAGAGCTGAACAGGCACCTCACTAAAGATATACCGAAGGCAAAAAGCATATAAAAAGATGCTCAATATCCCATGTCGTTAGGAAACTGCAAATTAAAACAACGAGATACCACTACACACCTAGAATAGCCAAACTCCAAAACACTGACAACACCAAATGCTGGTGAGGATGTGCAGTAACAGGAACTCTCATTTATTGCTGGTGGGATTGCACAATGGTACAGGCACTTTAGAAGAGTTTGGCAGTTTCTTACAAAACTAAACATATTCTAGCAATCCCTTTCCTTGGCATTTACCCAAATGAGTTGAAAACTTATGTCTGCACAAAACCTGCACAGGAATATTTATAGCAGCTTTATTCATAATTGCCAAACTTGGAAGCAATCGAGATGTCCTTCAACAGGTGAATGGATAAACAAACTGTGTTACACACAGACAATGGAACATTGTTTAGCAATAAGAAGAAATGAGCTATTAAACCACAAAAAGACATGGGGGATTTTGAATGAATGTCGCTATGTGAAAGAAAGCAATCTGAAATGGTGCCACACTGCATGGTTCCAACTCTATGACATTCTGAAAAAGATAAAACTATGGCAACAGTAAAAAAGATCAGTGATTGCCAGGGGCTGGGGGAGGGACAGATAAGTGGAGGCACAGGGGATGTTTAGGACAGTGAAACTATTCTGTATAATACTGTAATGGTACATGCACATCACTATACATTTGTCAAAATCCATAGCACATACCATAAAATTAACTCTAAAGCAAACTATGGACTTTCGTTAGTAATAATGTATCAATATTGGCTTATCAATTATAACCAATGTACCATACTAAAGCAAGATATTAATAATTGGAAAAACTGGGGGAGATAGAAAAGGAGGTGTAAGGGAACTCTCTGCACTTTCTGCTCAATTTTTCTGGAAACCTAAATCTGCTCTAAAAATATATAGTTTATTAACTTTTAAATGTATGAATCATCCTTTATGAAAAATAGTTTTAAAAGATAAATCTGACCCACAAAGTTTAAATTATATAAAAGATGAAAGATAAGCTATCTCCCAATTAGACAAGCTTTTCTATGAAAGTCTTACCAAAATGAATAATATACTTGAAAAAATAAATGACCTTGTTGTACATCAGTTCTCTTCAGAGAACAGCTGATCTTATCCATTACCATCTACACAACGGGAGGCTAAGAAAAGGCCCAATTACTCATGGAATTATCATATAAACCAAAAATGTAAGTGAGGTAATGGCCATGACTTAGAAAGAAAAAGAACAAACACTTAAAAAATTATGAAGAAACACTATTCCAGTTTGCATTGGGTGTAGCTTATGATCTAAATTCTAAAAATCACACCTATGCAGAACCTAGCCTGAAGCATGAATTGACATTGGATTTTTTCAATCACTCAACCAAAGAGAATCCTGAATTGGCCAAGATAATGTAACAATCCTATCAAGTAGATGGTTATTCCCACTTTACAGATAAGAACATAAAAGTTAACTTCTCAGGCAGATAGATAATGGTAGAGCCAAAACACAAACTTGGAGTCTTCAAACTCCAAGGGCAGCGGGTCAAATTATCTGTTTTCAACTCTTATCTCTGTTGTATGAGCTCTGACAAGTAAAATTCTCTTTGAGTTTGTTATACAATTATAAGATAGGAAAATGAGAGCTTTACTCATTTTACATATAATAAATTAAAGTTAACATTAGTACAAAGACATGTCTGAAACAGAACACTAATTCTTATAAAATTTAAAGACAAATTCTTTATCTAGATTGTCTACTTAGAGACAATTCTTAAATTGTCTTTAGAAAGTAATCCATGCAGTCAGAAAGTCTTAATGTTCGTAGTGTACCGTGTTTCCCCGAAAATAAGACCTAGCCGGACAATCAGCTCTAATGCGTCTTTTGGAGCAAAAATTAATAAGACCCAGTATTATATTATATTTATTTTATTATATTATATTATGTTATGTTATGTTATGTTATGTTATGTTATGTTATGTTATGTTATGTTATATTATGTTATATTATGTTATATTATGTTATATTATGTTATATTATATTATATATTATACCCGGTCTTATATAGTAAAATAAGACTGGGTCTTATATTAATTTTTGCTCCAAAACACGCATTAGAGCTGATTGTCCGGCTAGGTCTTATTTTCAGGGAAACATGGTATCAAAAACAAACAGGCTGGCCCAGTGACTCAGGTGGTTGGAGAGCCGTGCTCCTAACACCGAGGTCCCGGTTCGATTCCCACATGGGCCAGTGAGCTGCACCCTCTACAGCTAAGATTGTGAACAACAGCTTTCTCTGGAGCTGGGCTGCCATGAGCAGCTGGAGGTTGGCGTGAGCTGCCATGTACTGCCATGGGCTGCCAGCAGCCAGTGTGAGCCGCTGGCAGCCAGCGAGAGCTGCCGTGAGCTGCCGAACGAAGACTGGAGACCGACTGCCTGGTGGGGGGGCAAGGCTCATAATACCAGCATGGGCCAGGGACTGTGTCCTATACAACCAGACTGAGAAACAACCGCCTGAACCCAAGCGGGGGGGCGGGGGAGAGGCAGAAGAAAGGGAAAAACAAACAAACAAACAAAACAGAATGAACATTATTTCAATTAAGTCATGATTGTTTTGATAGTTAAAATCCATCCTTGATTAATATTCAGATCCATAAATATCAAGAAGAGTAAACAGAATAAAAATAAATCTCCAAAGCATTTTCTTTTGTCTACTCTACCATTTACCTTTATCTCCAAAACGACAATGATTCCTAAACCTTGTGGATGTGACTTCACAAATCTGAAGAAGACTTCATAGTTTATGGTTCTTTATAGCAGCATTTCTCAAACCAAGGACCATATGCATTAGAATACCTGGCTGCCTGTCAAAATGACCCTAGATCTACTAAATCAGACTCTCTGGAGTAGAACAATTGAATCTTTTCTTTTTGAAACAAATACCCCCAGGGTTCTTATGTCAAAGGCTTTACACCAACAGGTCTCAAACCTTTTGCTCTCAGGACCTCTTTATATATTTAAAAATTGAGGACCACAAAGAGTTTTGTTTTTGTAGGTTTTATCTGTTAATATTTGTATTAGATAGTAAAACAGAAAAATTTTAAACATCAATTCATTTTAAAATAATAAACCTATTACATGTTAACAAATAACACTTCTATGAAAAATAGCTATATATTTTTTAAAATAGTGGAAAGAGTTGTTAAAGGCATTTTAAAGGTTTGGAAATTTCTCTAATGTCTAGCTTAATAGAAGACAGTTGCATTCTCATATTTGCTTTTGCATTACATCTATTGTAGAATATTATTTAGGTTGAAGTATATGAAGAAAATTTGACCTCACACCAGTTAGAAAAGGGAGGACGGTATCTTAATAGCCTTTTCAGATAATTTTGGAGATATTATTCTTTAGTACTACACCAAAACTCGACAAGTGATAGCTTTTAAAGGTTAGATGCAATGTGGAATCTGAAACCTTACCAATGAACTTTTCATATTCAGTTACATTAAGAAACATTAGTCTAGACACACACTGGGGTTTCATGTAATGAGGTAGCTAGACTTCTCCCCAGATTAAAGTTTAAGTTTATGGGGGGAAATGTGCACTCTGTTAACTGAAAAGCTACATTTCTAAACAGTATGCATATTATGATTAGAACATTAAAAGTATATATATACGGATTTATTCATATATCCTGAACACAAATATGATATTTACGTTGTTTTCTGTCTTTAGATTCTGCATATAATTTATGCCTATTATTAGATTAATTAAATAAATTATAACATCCATAACCTAGAACATTACTATGCAGACCTTTAAAACATGAGGCAGATATAAACATATTTACATGGAGTGTTTTCTAAGATAAAGTGACAAAAGCAAGATATGGAGTTATTGTGTATAATTTGCTACAATCTGTGGAACGAAAAAAAGAGAAAAAATATATTTGCATGTGTACACATGAAATTACTCTGAAAAGATAAGAAACAGGTAACTAGCTGTCCCTGGGGAAGAGAGTTCAGAGGACAAGGTGAGGAGATTTCCCACTTACTACACCCCTTTTTGTACTGATTACATTTTTTTGGCTAAAGTATTGCTTTCACAGTAAAAAACAAAACAAAACTGGAGTCTGGAACTGAAAAACAAAACTGGTTGATTCTTGCTACAAATCTGCGGTTAAAACTTGCATTCGTCTTTCCTAGGGAAAGGAGAAGCAGTTTACTCCAGACACGGTAGAGGTCTTCTCTGTCCCCCACCTCCAGTATCATTCTCCGTTACTTGGAAAATATTCTACTGGTTATAAAAGAACAGTACTCTCATTGTAAAGCTCAGAGTAAACTGAGGTAAAAGCCTATGAAATCACACAGCTGTATACAGGATACTGCTGACCCAGGACACCTCAGATATGTCTACAGAAACAGAACCTTTTTTTTTTTTAAATTAACAAACTTTACTTTTTAAAGCAGTTTTAGGTTCAAAGCAAAACTGAGTGGAAAGTACATTGCTCCCAGAAGCCCCCTGTCTCCCAACAGGCACGACCTCCCCCTCTATAGACATCAGGCACCACAGTGGTACATTTGAGAAACAGGAATCTTAGACGGCTCTATGATTCTCCCACATAGCAATCAGAACCCGAAAGTGTCCCATATGCTCCTACCCACTAACAGTCCTCTCTTATTTGTGCACTGTGATGCAAAGGGACAATGCCACATGGAATTAAGAATAAATATTGACATTTGGCTTCAGAATGCTTCAATTATCCCACCTGCCCCTATGCATTAGACAGTTACCATCCTAATTCTGTTTTAGTTTGGTTAATATTTCAATAAATTTGCTTTCCTTGAACATATTGATAAAAAGAGGCCCAAATGCAAAACAGGTTTTGTCAGGCAGTCAGTCGGAGATTAAATATTTATTGCGTCTAAACCACAAGTAGAAAAAAAATTCAAAGGCCGACTATTTTAATGCTAACTCGATGCAATATTGCACTTTGGTTTCTAAGAGAGGTAATTACACAGCTAATATCTGGGTTTTGAGGTTTTGAGGATTACATTTGGGTGGATTGAGGGGGGAAGGAAGGGGAGAACAAAGTAAAAGTCTAATGCTTTTAGATTCTGTCAGAAAAACACTGTTTGCTAAGCAGCAAAACAAAATTAATATTAGAAAAGACGCGAAAAACATGCAGTTTAGCACATTTTCACCCAAGCAGGTACTCAAATTCAGACGCAAGTCCTCTAATTCTTGTAAGAATGAGAGGTCAGGACACCACAAACTAATAAAATCAATCAACAAAGTGGGAAAACAGGTGATTAACACCAGACAAGGGTTTTCCTAAATCAGGCTCACCTTCGATAATCTAAATCAGTTTTCAGAAATGCCTTCTACAAAAACTACCCAAAGATCCCCCTAATAATTTGCACTCCTCCTCCACAATAGGGAAGCCATTTATTTACCAGAAGGTTTACTTTCTCTTTCAAGCGCGCTGGCTTCCTCCTGCCCCACATTCGGCCAGCAGGCAACTGGAAGGCCTTTCCTTTCCAGCCTTCCCCGATCCCAGCCTGGAGAGCTGGTGTGCGAGAACCTGTTTCACGGAGAAGCTGTGTGCTTCTTCACCTCAAGGCTATTTTGAATACAGATGCGTTTGCAAAGCAAAGTTACAGGATAGGAAAATAAAACTCTACTCCAATGAAAACACATGCATACACACATGTACACACACACACACAGATGAGAAGGGACAAATCATCCCAGTCTCGCACAGACCATTCACTCCGCCTCACCCCCAAACTGTCCACTGTCACACCCTCCTACCCCTCAAACTTTCAATATTATCTGTACTTTTTACATCATAAGGAACTCCAAGGGACTGTTCAAATTCCTAAGTGGTAATGAATGTTTAACGTGTTGAATACTGCTTAAAATAAATGGTCTGCAATCATGAAAGATGCAGAGAGACTTCTCACCTGGACATTCGTAAAAACAGGAATTTTCGGGTGGCCTTGCCTATTCCTTTTGCAAGATGGCCTCCCTTCCCTCCTCCACAATGCAAATGCCCCTGGTCCCTCTTCATTTAGTGTTTTCCTATTAGGTTAGAATCTCCCAGTTACTCCTTCTTTCTTTTGGGTCATTAATGGCTACTGTGAAAATCGTAACTTCCCTGACTTTGTAATTAGATACTGCAGTTTTTAATGATATTAATTTTTAGCACTCAAGTGTTAGCTATCTGCCAGGCACATTATCTTGCTTAATCCTCACAACTCCTCTCCTGCATTTCATGGAGAGAGAAACTGAAACCCAGAGAAGTTCAAGCAACTGACCCAAGGTCTAAGAGGTAGTGGAGGGAGATTAAAGCCGAAGGAGTCTGACCTCAGAGCCCATTCTTTCACCTCCTTCAGCAACTGTGGACCGTGAAACCCTCACACAAATACACCGCCCAAGCGTAAACCCTACAGTAATGGTTATCATAAAAAAGCTCAAAATATAAGTTCCTTGTTCCATGTAGTTAAAAAGCCAAAGGTCAGGTAAAAGTTCACTGATAAGAAAAGTCATTTATTCTTATGGACAGCGGTAACAGAAAAGAGAATCAGATAATCCAAACCTTATTTTATTTGGGGGGCATATGTGCCTTCCTTATTATTCTTTTTATTAGGCTGTGAAATAGGAATTTGCAATAAATATGTCCAAGATAAACTAGTAAGTAGAAAAAGCTGTAAACAATCTGGAGAAATACCAAACTATTAATAGGATATATATAAAGTATACTAGCTTACATTTCTACAAATTCAAATTTTTTTTACAGTAGCATGTATTATTTTTGTAAACAGGACAAAAAACTTATTTTAATGACCTCTGAATCCAATTATTAACAGAATAGAAAGGATAAGAGCTGTGGCTCCACAGCTTCCTTTCCCCTCAGTTTAGTTCTCTTAAATTAAGAACTTCCACTTAAAGCTCCCTAACTGCACTATGCCGTTTCAAGCCTCTACTCTCCTGTTCCCAACTGTTTGCAGTTCAATTTTAATTCCTATTCATCCTACAAAACCCTGTTCAAGGGTTCCCACCTGAAATAGCCCCTGTATGATAAAGCCTTTTTCTCACCCCGTCAATCTCTTCAACTGAATATTTAATAAGAACTTAGGTTTATGGAGTCCTTACTGTGTGCCAGGCATGCTTAAGCTGCCTGTATTTTACCTGTATTATTTCATTGAATCTTCAACAGCCCTAGGAAACAGATAGTGTTATCTTCTCCTCTTACAGATAAGAGAACTGATTCTCAGATTCTGACTAGGAAGTGGCAGATCCGGGAGCCAATCCCAGATCTGTTTGACTCCCGAGTCTGAGCCTTGAACCACTATTCTGTCATCAACCCTGCCTTAAGTCCATACAGACACAGCACACCCCCTGGTCCCCACAATGCCTCCAGTTCTGTGAAAACAGGGAACATGTTTCATTATCCTTGGATCCTGCCTAGCACAATAAGTGGCTCTTAATATATGTTTGCTGATCTGAACTAAGAGTTGTGATAACCCTAACATGATACATGAGAACTGACCATCACAGAAATTCATTCTACCAGATGCTATTCCCTTTAAAAACTGGAGTCATGCCAAACAATTTACCACCAAAGTATCAGCTTGCCATCCTGACTAAAGGGCACCATAGTAAAGCCAGGTTCCTAACAACAAATACTGTGACCACAATATTCCTTTTTTTTTTCACCATAACCAGTAAAGACTAAAACAGCCAAGATGTCATCCTGCTGGACTTCACCAAGGTTGCCCAGGACACCAGGAGTTCTTCAGGATGTGGGGGTGTCCTTTAAGTGCTCTTTAGCTGATTTTTATGAATGGCCCAAAAGTTACAGTAAAATTTTTTAAATATGGAAGACATAAAATGTGAGTGGTCAATTTGCAGCCAATTTAAAAATCCTCGAAAAATAAAAAAAAAACCACTTCTGCCCTTAACCCTCACAAATCCAAAAAATCGGGACACTTCCCTTTGGATGCTGGCCCAGTGTATAAGGTCAAGTTCAATGACAACTCCACTAGGGGCAGAGGCCATGTGCACTGATTTACTTTGGACAAATTAACCAACCCCGGGAACACACCTGCCGCATAGTAGGTACTCCATAATTCAACACCAGGATTCCGCCTCAAAAAATCTGTCAAAGCTTCCCCTACAAAAAGTCAAAACTGAAAATCCTTGGTCTTGCATTCAGGACCTCTTAGAAGTAGGCACTCCTTCTCTCCTACTTACCTTCCTAATCTACCAGGATTTTGTTTGTGCTATACCACCAAAACTCCTCACCCCTAATTCTTTATACCTATCAAATTCCAACCATTACTTGGGACCCAGATGAAATTTCTCCTTTGGCAAGACGACTTCCTAGATAATTCCAGGTCTCGTGACCTCTCGTTCCTCTAAAACCTGTAGCGCTTAGTGCAGCACTCTCCAAAATAACTTTCCACGATAATGGATATATTCCATGCCTGTGCTATATGTTTTCATTTTTCTTTTAATATACAATAGAGATCATAGGCTTAATGTCTCATCATCTCTTTGAGGACACGTTGCATTGTATGGATAAAACATTTATCAAGTCACCTCAGTAGACTGCAAGTTCTGTCAACAAGGCATCTTATCTTCACAGCAACTTTCACTAAGTTGCAAAAAGTAAATATTTGTACACCACCTCTGAGAAAACTATAAGGTGAAAATGTGCTAGACTGTGTCTGGAATAGTCACTACCTCTGCCTCATCTCACATCTGAATGTCAAGACAGGCACAGGCAGGGAGGAGAAAGCAACTTTCTGGAGACATAAATGACCACTGATCAAGCCACAAGGCACTTTGGTTTAAATAACATTTAGGCCACGACTGTCCATCTACAAACTTGCCTAAATAAATATTTCTTTCCATTAGCAAATAGCTAAATTCTGATGGTAAATGATGTGACTAAAAAGTTAGTTACTTCCCAAGTTAAACAGCACAGTTAGATAGAAAAATAACCTAAGCGAACCCTATTTGTACTTTTTTTCTCCTGTTTATTACGTATCTCCTATGGGGTAGGACAGCCTATTGGTGGTATTTCACTGTCCAGATATATGTTAGAATTTCACTGACAGCTTTCCCAACAGGGACTACACTCACTCTAAATCAAGACCAAATATTTAAGCATAGATAGTCAAAAGAGCACAAAATGTACAGGTGTGAGTTCCACCACTATGACAAGTATCTTGTTTCTTTGCCTCAATTTTCTTACCCACAAAATAGGATTAATGTTACAGGAACTATCTATGCCTTGTGGGTCAAGTCATAACTGTGGATATTTCTAAATGATTATTCTTCCCAAAAGAACTACATATAAAACTAAAAGATTAATAAATTTGCTATAGTTCTTTGTGGAAGGTGTGCTAACAAATTATAGACTAAGATCAACCCTCCAACATCTTCTACAATTTTTCTGTATTTCACGTTTCTTTCCCCCATCCCACTATGCAAATATCTGAGCAAAAATTCTGCTAGTACTCCAGCAGATTCTGCTAGTACTCTGGCACATGTAATAAGGAAATAAATGTATTGATTCAGGGAACACAGATGTTTAATATAAAATAAAATATAAAATTGACTGAATCAAGTCATAACACAATCTAAATCCACATCTAAAAGACTGAGATGATTCACTATTCTGATTTATTCAAACCAATGCTTTATCAGCACAACTAGCCAAAAAGTTACAACCCATTTACAGAATATACCCTTTAGATACACACAATAAAAACCAGCAGACACACATTATGTACATTTTTAATAAGAAGAAGTGTTGTCAACACCATACACCCACTTGATATAAACACAGAGGGATGTGTACTAAACATGGAAAAAGCAACTTGAGTAACAGTATGAATTCTGCTAACTTAAGACCAACCACACACCCCAAACACAGGTAAAGTTTGCACACATGGCTTCACCAAGGCCAGCCTGTCTTTGTTTCCCTCTCCTCTGCATTTACCCAAGATCTTGGCTCTGAGACAGAAAACTCCCACTCTCGATTGGTGCATTCTGCCCTATGCAATTAAGCAACACCACAACCCAGTAAACGGAAGGTCTCAATTATTTATCTTCTGGCCGAGTTTACCAGGTGTTTATAAAAGAACAATGTCAAGGAGAAAAGAGGTTTATTTCTCTCTAGAGCTGGCTTGATTGGGGGGGGGGGTATTTTGTTTTAGAAGGGGGCGGAGGGAAGCAGGGCTTAACGTTGTAAAAGACGGGAGGGAATTTAGAAAGAGTGCACAAGACTGCCAATTTCCCTACAGGAAACTTGATTCTTATGCAATAATCCTACCCACAACCAACCAGCTCGTGAGACGGTAGGGGGAAGACACCTATTCTTACCTCCAGAGGGGCAAAGCTGGCTCCTAAAGGAGCGAGAACACCGCAAGGCCGAGGAAGTGGCTGGGGGGGAAGGCTCTTTTCAACCCCCCCCACCTCCCCGTGATCTCCGCCGGCGTGACAGTCGCTCCTGTGGCCAGAACGTCCCCGGAGCCCCAGAGAGCAGGAAGTCGGGGGGCTGTCCCTCATTCCTGCCACCCCCACCCTAGAGTGCTCTTGTCCCACGGTCCTCCCCCTCGAACCCATTCTCTCTTCCTCGGCGCCTCCCCCTTCTCTGAAGAACGAAACTTCCTTCCAGCGCCCCCTGTCCCTTCAGAGGCCCGCTCCTGTCATCCCTAGGAGTTGTCCCTTCAGAGCGACTCTCCGTGTCTCTTTGTATCCTCCTGCCCCACTGAAGTTTCGATCCACAACTCCCCCAAACACCCCAGTCACTCCGGTCACTCCGGTGCCCCCGGGGTCCCCAGGCCTAGGAGCCGTAGGGGGAGAACGGCCCCACCCTTCACCCCCTTCACCTGTTTCTCCGGCTGAGGCCCGACAGGCCGGGGTGCGCTTGCGCCGGGATGCGAGCCGCGGGGCTCCCTCGGTCCACTGGGTCTCTCCTGGCAGACGCTGAGAGAGCGCGCCGTGCGGGGGTGCTAGCCAAGGATCGGTTCGGGCTCACTCCCTCCGCCGCGAAGTCGGAACCCCAGGCTCTCCCAGTCTACGCCGCCGCAGCTCCGGAAATCTCTGAATTACAGCCCCTCCAGCCAATCCCCGCCCATCCCCAGATTGGCCGCGACACGCCGTTCTGCATAATTCATGAGACGGCCAGTTTTCTCAGCCACCCAGAGGCCCTGGTGCATGTACGTACATCCGAAGCCCCACCCACTGACCAATGAGGACAGCTTCTGGAAGGAAGGGCGGGTCACACAAGGCTGGGAACGCCCCTTGATGGCTGTTCCGAAGGCTTAGTGCTCCTCCCTCCACTACAGCAGGGGAATTGCCAAGGACTCGGGCACAGAAGCTCAGGGGGAGGGAGGGAAGATGACCGGAATGTCCTGCTAAAAACTCAGCTGAGTTCCTGGCAGTGCGTGACGTCAAGACACTTTAAATGCCCCTGATGCGGCTCTCATCTGCTTGCTCTCCCTTTTCCCGGCCCTTGACACCACGTGGCGGCGAGGTTGGGAGTCACTAACCACGTGGGAATCAGCCAGTTAGACAGTCCTAAAATATCGCCAGGTCCTCGGGGCCCAACACCTCAACTGGGTTTCTGGAGACAGCAAAAAGAACATGGGTGACTCCCGCCAGCTTTGAACTGCAGTTTCTGCGTGAGACGGGACACACACACCCGGAAATATGACGTGGAAATAGAGTAATTACTAGAGTGCGTGGGGAGAGGGTAGTGGATTTAACCCTGTTCTCGGTTGCGTCGCTTTAAGCATCAAACGCCACTGTTCGCACATTGGCCAGTTCACGAGAATGCAGAAGACAGTACATATGAAGATTGACACGTATACATATTTTTATGCTTCTGAGTTGAAATTGCCTGCCTTTTTTTCGCCTACTCTGCTTGAGCGCGAACCCAAGTTTTACTGCATTGAAGCCAGTAGTTTATAGAAAATGTAGATATTTTTTTACCTTACATGATAGAGGATGTACTTTGCATGATGGAGTAATTTGTGTGTGCGTGTGCGCGCGCTGATACTATCAGGTGTTTTTTCTTTTTAATAACAGCTATTGTTTTTGTGTTTGTTGTGAGTGTTTAATACAAAGGGGTATAAAGATGAAATCTTAAAAGGGCCTAATTATGTTACCACTCAGATAACCCCTGATGACAGTTATTTTCAATGAAACTAACACATATTCGTGGTTAGAAAATTCAAACGGTTCAGAAAAGTTGAAAATTAAAAATGAAAATTTCCCTCCTTCCCCCACCAGTATTTCTCCCCAAGGATAGCTATTCTTATTAATTTCTGGTGAGAAAAATCAATGACTCTTAACCTGTGGTGGGAGAGGGTCACAGATCTTTCTGGACTCTGTTGGATTCTCGCCCTAGAAATATACAGTATACACTTTTACCCACAAATTCTCACGGTTCCCCAGATAACTGAAGCCCAGTCAAAGACCAGATTTGGACCTTTCTACCACCTTATTTATATCCAAGTGAGAGGTGATCCACCTCACCTAAACTCTGCTTTAGCTGTATTATCCCATGCAGTTGACAGCCTCCCTAATAACATAGGGTCTAACATTTCTTTAGTTATTTACTGCTTACAAAGTACTTGCACACTCGTTACCTCTTTTCTTTCTCACAATAATTATGTGTAGCAGATAGGAGAGGCCATATTATTTATTGATAGGAAACTAAGGCCAAAATAGTATGACAATCTCAGGTCAGGAGCTACTCAGAGGTATACCAGAGCCAGGTTTTTGAGCTTCACATCTCATGACTTTGTTCCATCTACTAATACCCTGCCCTCTTCTCCTGCCTTCTCAGCAGCTGGCTTTTGTTTCCCTCATACAGAAAATCTACCCCTGAGCCTATCTGTTCCACCTACAAAACCTCTCTCCAGCCCCGCCACTGGCCTTTCTCCACACTCTGCCAATCCCCCTGCGCTTACAGATGGCAGTTTCTTTCACTTGAGCCAATGCTTTGACCTGAACTCCCCTTTCCAGCCTCATCCCCTCCATCCCACAAACCTTACCCTCCCACACTGAATTCATCACCTTCCTCCAAACATGTCAGCACCTCTGTAGCTTCATGCCATTAAAGATCTCCCTTCCACCTAAAATATCTTCTCTTTCCCCATTTCCTACCTGAAAAACTCTTATTCATTCTTCAAAGCTCAGTTCCTATATTTCTTCCTCTGGGCTTTCTGAGATTCTTCCTGTCAAAGTTAATCTCTTCTGCTGGGCTCCCTTAGCAGGTTGTTTCCCTATTCTAGTTTCCCTATCCACCTCAGCCCCATTTATTAGCCTACTTCCTGGTAAATAAAATTAATGATTAACATTTATTAAGTAATTACTATGTTCCAGGAATTGAGCTAAGGTTTTTACATAGATGATCTCATTTGATCCTCAAGAATCTAGTGAGGTAGGGCACTATTATAATTCTTTTTTTCAACTGAAGAAACTATGGCTGAGAAAATGAAAGACTGGTCCAAGGTCCCATAGCCAGAAACTAAAGGTAAACTCAGAATGAGAATCCAGTCTGGCTGACTCCAAAGCCTGGCCTCTCTGCCTACATAGTTGAAAGCATGTGACATCTAGCCCAGAACTCACCTAAGCCTGATTTAATTGAATAGTAATAAACATGTATTGAACACTCATATGGGCAATAGCTAACACGTATGGAGTATTTATTGTGTACTAGCCAGTACTCTAAGTATGTATTATATAGCACATGTATTAACTCATTTAATCCTTATAATAACCCCATGCGGAGGATACTGTGATTTTACAAATGAAGAAAATGAGGCTTACCCAATGTTAAGTGACTTCCCCACATATATATACCTGGTAAAAATGGCAGAGTCAAGATTCAAATCCAAGTGTCTACTTTGAAAGCCTGAATAACTGCTCTTCCTTGACCATATCTCCAGGCCTAACCTTCCTCTTGGATCCTCAAGGAAGGGTCTAAAGGAGGGGAAAAGATGAGGCCCCCATTCTCCACCCATCAAGTGAATAAGGCAGAGTGCAGAAGCCTTGCAAGTTTGTGGTGGTTTATAAACATGTCCGCAAATTATCTGACACTTCTCCCATCTAAAGATAAAGTCTAGCTCCATTCCCTTGGCGACTTGCTTCTAATACATAGAATATAGTGGAAATGATGCTGTCTGACTTCTGAGATTAGGTCATAAAAGGTGATACAGCTTCCACCTGACTCTCTCCTGGTACACTCACCCTTGGAACTCAGCCGCCATGTTGTGAGGAAGCCCAGGCTCCACGTGGAGGCCACACAAAGGTGTTCTGGCCAAGAGTCCAGCTAAGACCCAGCTGATAGGAACCATCAACTGTGAATGAGCCAGACTCCAGCTGATTCCAGCCCCCAACATTCAAACCATGCCGATGGAGGCCAAATGGAACAGAGAAGAGCCTTTTTTTAAAAAAAACTTTTATTCATTTTAATGTGTTTTTCCAGGACCCATCAGCTCCAATTCAAGTAATTGTTTCAATCTAGTTGGGGAGGGCACAGCTCACACTGGCCCATGCAGAGATCAAACCAGCAATGTTGATATTATTAGCATCATGCTCTAACCAACTCAGCTAACCGGCCACCCCAAGAGAAGAGACTTTTTTGCTGAACCTTACCCAGATTACAAATTCATGAGCAAAATAAATGTTGTCGTTGCTTTAAGCCACTAAGATTTGGGGTGGTTTGTTACACATCAATATGTAGTCAGGATAGGTTTCCATTTATTACCTCAGAGAGACTCAGAGGAACTATAGGCTAGATCAGGAATTGAGACTTACCGGGCTTTGTAAAATTCTAGAAATGTTTTATTTAGTTCCTCTTCCCTGGAGGAATTAGTACTAAAACTCTAAATCAAGAAAAAGACATGGGAAGAAAGAGAAGATTTGGAGAAGAACATTGGAGGCGGTAAATAGGTGGCAATCACTGCAGTGACCAAAAGGGGCAACGGGCAACTTGTGTGGGTGATGGGACCCCCACGGGGCGCAGCAACAGAAAGGTTCATTCACACAGGGTTGCCCAACTCCCCCTCACTAAAATCACAGAGGAGCAGATCTGTGCAACACGAACTCCTTGAATCTCTACTTTCGTTGTGCAAAAACACTTCTCAGGCATCATCATGTAAGCATCTCCCTTTCCTCCTGTCTGAAGAACAGTCCTCCCTACTCAATATTTTCAACACTAAGCTCTTTTCCGGCTTAAAATATCATTCATACGATGTCATTCTGTCCCGTCAGTGGCTTCCCATGAGGCTTAGGATACAGGAATTCTTCTTTTTTTTTAATCCCCTTCAGTACCTGCTTACCCACCCACCAACCCCCCACACCTCTATTCTGCCCACTAAATTCCAATCAGTCCATTTCCCACCTCAGGGCTTTTGCACACGCCATACTTTTTCTTTCTCCAGCTTTCACATGACTAGTTTCTTCTCACCCTTCTGGTGTCACCTGCTCAGAGAGTCCTTGTCTAACTACTGTCACCTAAAGTTGCTCCCAGCCCCTTAATCTCTATATATGCTGTTTCCTCTGGAATTCTTATTATATTTCTCATTTATCTGTTTACAGTTTCTTCTCTTTCTTCCTCGTTATACTGTCAGTTCCAAAAAATGGTCCTTGCCTGTTTGGTGCTCCTTTGTCTCCCCAGTGCCCAGGAAACAGGCACTAAATAAATACTTATTGAATGAATGGAAGTTCTCTTGGTCCTACCTGTCCCCTCTCTGAGCTTTATCAATTCTTCTCTCCCTCCTGACCTTCCCCACTTATTTCCTCCCTTCTGGCTCCTAAGATACTCCCTCCTTTCTATCTTGACCCTCAAGTTACGCCCTTCTTTCCCATCATGGTGCTCATGCCCTCACTTTCACTAGCTTTACCAGGGTGCCTTCTGCTCTCTTCTCTCCACAGCACAGTGCCCTTGAAGACCATCAGAGACCTCCTCCTTCTCAAAGCTGATGTCTTATTCTCAGTCATTTTACGTATCTTTGCTCTAGGATCTGGTACTGATGATCAACTGCCCTCCTTACCCCTAGACTTTCTTCCCTTGACCATCACAGCGATTAATGGAAACAATTGCATTCACTAGAAAGCTGATGGGAGCTGAAGTGAGACACCCTCGGTTTGAATCCTGGCTCGGACACAGGATAAGCTGTGCAACCCTGGACAAGTTCTTTAACCTCTCTGAGTCTCAGCATCCTTGTCTTCAAATAGAGAACACAATTCTGATCTGGGTACATTTGCATTAAAGTGCTTTTGATTGGAAAATACTCTCAAATGAACTGTGCAGCATGGAAGATAAAAGCCAGGTCCTGGCAGGACCCACTGCTCAGCCACTTCACACAGAAGTGTGACCCTGGGCCAAATGCTTAACCTCTCTGAGCCTCAGTTTCCTCATCTGTGAAATAGAGAATATGAGACCATCTACCTCATAGATTGTCATGAAGATTAAATGAAATAACCTGCAAAGCATTCAATACAGCACCTGGCACATGGCAACCCCTCAATATATGGTAGTTATTATTATTTTATGCAAAAAAAACAAGGTCAGAGTTGGGGAGACTTATTGGAAGAAAACTGAGATCTTTCCCAAATTTGAATAAAGCATTAAATAACCACAACTTGGGGTGGGCAATTCCAGGAACCTCACCAGAGGGAGTTTGTACAATGTCCCACTAGAGCTCTGCCCTTCCCTTGTTATGACTTGACTTTGAGGCTACTACTAAAAATGTTCAGTCTCGGGCCGGCCCGGTGGCTCAGGCAGTTGGAGCTCTGTGCTCCTAACACCGAAGGATGCCGGTTTGATTCCCACATGGGCCAGTGCCAGATGGCTCAGTTGGTTGGAGCGTGGGCTCTCCATCACAAGGTTGCCGGTTTGACTCCCGCAAGGGATGGTGGGCTGCGCCCCCTGCAATTAACAATGGCAACTGGACCTGGAGCTGAGCTGTGCCCTCAACAACTAAGATTGAAAGGACAACAACTTGACTTGGAAAAGTCCTGGAAGTACACACTGTTCCCCAATAAAGTCCTGTTCCCCTTCCCCAATAAAAATCTTTAAAAAAAAAAAGTTTCAGTCTCTGTGACTATAGGCTCGAAATTCTAGATTGCTGGCAGAGAGGATTTCATTGGCCCAAACAGAACCAGATATCCATCCTTACGAAGCATCTGTGGGGGTCCTGGTTACCCAGCATCAGAGACAAAGTCCTGATGAGGGGCAGGGGCAGGGCTCCCCTGATGAGGGGAGGGAGGGGGCAGGGCTTTTCTAAGTAGAGAAGCATCCAATACACATCAGAATTACCTGAGATAATGTTTATGAAAGTGCCTTGCACCCAGCAAGATATCCTTCTCCCTCCCTGACCATCCTACAGTCTACTTTGCTGCTATCCCAACTCTCATCATCCCCTAAAGGTGGGCACTCCTGCCTTTAATTCTAAATTTCATCCTCTTCTCTCCCTAACTTCCTCCCTTGGCAAATTCAACTATTCCTAGCACTTTAAGGACCACCTCTCTTCTGATAGCTTTCATGCTGAGTCTTCTTAGGAGTAGATAAATTACTTTCTCTCCTGGGTCCGTAGAAACTTCCTCTGTAAAATAACTCCTGTGTCTTCATCTATAAAACAAGACCCCTTTCAATTCTTACATTCCATAATTCTATTAACTGCTCTTCAGTCATGCCTTCAGTTTTCCCACTTCTTTGTCTTTCTGCATACTGTTCCCTTTGCCTGGAGAACCTTCCTTGAGCCATATCACTGCTTTCACTTAATTGACACGTACTAAGTACCTATTGTTTCAACAGATATCTCTTGGGGCCTGCTGGCTCAAGTCCTCCTTTCCTGGGAATCGCTCCTGCCCTCCCCAGTCATATACCGGAATAGGTACCTTCAGCCACGACTGGATGACATAATCCTGTCCTCCTGGCCATAGATTATTAAATCCAGGGTGAACACTGATAATCGCTGGCTTAATCAGATTCTGTCTGCCAGGAATCTGGAGTTTTGAAGCTGAGAGGCACAGAGCTTGGGTTCCATTAATGTCAGCACTTTAAAGAGGGCCATCCGTCAACTCCCTCTCAAAAGTCCCTGGAGATCCCCCTGATTCCTGCTCTTCCTAGCTTAGCTGCTCAGCAATTCCTTGGAGTCCCTGGGATATCTTGGCAGTCTTCCAATATAAATTCTTCTTCCCTTTTGGTCAATGTCCTTTACTTATACTTTCATTTAAATGATATTAACCAATATAATCCTATTTGAGACACTGCTGGGCTCTGGTGACACAAAAATCAAGTGAAATACTATCTCTGTCCTGCAGCAACATCTATTTGAAGTCCTACCCAGGTTTGGAATCCCAACCTAAAAGCCGCCTTCCCCCTTTAAGTTTTCCCATAATCCCAAGCAGGATCAATCCCTTTCCAGTGTACTGCCACTGCATTTTGCTTTACCTCTCATACAGTCACCTCTTTGAGCTGTTTTGAACATCTGCTTCTCCCACTAACTGCAAACCCTTTAAAATCAAGAGCTAGATGAGTTGTCTTCTTAGTCCCTTGGCTCCTAGCCCATTGTCATAAACGGATCATTCGGAAAAACCATCTGTTGTGATGTGTGCCCATCAACCTCTTCCCTTTCATTGAGAACCACAAGTCAATTTCTTTGGGAAATCAGCCTTCCTTCACACTCAATTCCACACTTCAGGTGGGTTCTACAAGTGGTACATGACCTAGATTTGGTCACAGGCACAGTGATCTGAGTATGTGACCTATCAGGGCCAATGGACATCATATCTAAGATTCTGCTGGAAGGATGTGGAAAGAAACCCTCTTAACTGGGGTTGTTCAGCTGTTAAGCTATGAGCCTGCAGCTATTGATGGTCATCTTTGCCAACACATGGGGAAAATCTGATTACTAATGAAACAGACATAGTGGGAAAGAGAAGAGGTGACCTCTGAAAATAGTTCCCTATTCACTTGACCCAAAGAACCCCACAAAATCATGTAAATCAAGAGGTTCAAATCTTCGTGTTCACTTTAAGAACATTCGTGAAACTGCCCAGGCTATCAAGCATATGCATATCCGAAAAGCCGCCAAGTATTGAAGGAATGTCACGTTACAGAAGCAGTGTGTGCCATTCCATCATCACAATGGTGGAGTTGGGAGGTGTGCCCAGGCCAAATCGTGAGGCTGGACACAGGGTAGGTGGCTCAAAAAGAGTACAGAATTTTTGCTGCACATGCTTACAAATATAGAAAGTAATGCTGAACTTAAGGGGTTAGATGTAGATTTTCTGGTCAGTGACTTCACAGAACTTACAGAGCTCACAGGCGGATTAACCCATACGTGAGCTCTCCTTGCCACATAGAGACGATCTGATGAAAAAGAGCAGATTGTTCCTAAACCACAAGAGGAGGCTGCACAGAAGAAAAAGATCTCCCAGAAGAAACTGAAGAAACAAAAACTTATGGCCCAGGAGTAAATTCAGCATCAAATAAATGCTAATAAAAGTAAAGAGAGAGAGAGAGAGAGAGAAATTCCTAATGAAATTACATTAGAACTTGCAGCCAGATACCCCTGGACCTATTATCAGGAACTTTTCCAATTACATTAATTCCCTCTGTGTTTGTTTTCAGTTTTGCTTGTTTTTTTGTTTGTTTGTTTGTTTGTTTTTTCCAGCTAAAACCAGTCTGAGGTGAGTTTATGACACTTGGAATGGAGAGAGTCTTGTAATTCATTCATACATTCATTCAACAAATGTTTATTGACATAAAGTTTATGAAAGTCCTGAAAAGGGAATAATTAGTGTAACTGGGATGGACTGAGGAAGAGGTCGGTTTAAGAGAGGAGGTAGAAAAGGGGAGGCCATTCCAGAGAGAGAGAGAGAACAGCCTGAACAAAGACTAATTTATTGTCTGATTCTAATCCCTGGAAATAATGCTAATGATGGATGGACAAGTTCATACTGGTTGGTGGAAAAGATGCTTGGTGGGTGAACCTTGGAGTGCTCATCAGATCCTATTGGTAGGCAGTTGACTGTTTCACCAATGCCTGAGACCAGTCCTCCTCCCACCCTCAGCCACAAGAGAAAAGGAAAAGGAGTAATTTCTGTTGTTGGGAGAGCTTCTGGATCTGTGGTCCCACCCTGTGATGTAAAGGAGGAATGTGATGGTGCAGGGCCCAGCAGAAAAGTGGCTGTTCAGAGAATTAGGACCACTCTGAACAAAGTGGTGGTCAGAACAGAACTGAGTAGGGAAAGTACAGCAAAGTAACTGGGTTGGTATGGAAAGTGTGGGGACCAGTGAGGAGGCATGGCTTGTGGAAAAGGAGGACGGGCCAGGAGCCTATTGCTATGGGTAAGAGAAGTAGACATGGTCTAGTATCTCAAGGCCTTTCCTGGTTTGCCTCTACAGCTGGGATCCTGATGTCATCCAATTTCTCACAGCTGCACATCTGGATGCCAGAGGAAGAAGGGTTCTTAGCGTGTCTCTTCTGGGAGGAGGGAAGTTTCCTGGCTCCCAGTCTCTGAATTTTCAGCATGTTTCTACTTCTTTTGGTGGGAAATCAATCCTTTCTGGGGGATTTACAACTCTGGAGTCTGGGGGTATAGGCGGGGGAGTCGAAGGGATATGTATGGCTCATTAAGAAAGACTCACCTTGTTTGAGGTTTGAGGTAGTGGCAGGAGGCTGCGATAGAGCCCCAGAAATGACGTTGTATTTATTAGGGATACTCCTTTCCAGGTGATTCTGATCCCGGCAGAACCCACCTGATGATTTGAGTCCATTGCTCTAGGATATCCATAACCTGGGGGCAGGTGGGGCAGGCTGCTCATGGGGAAGAGAGGCTGCACCAACGACATAGGTACCCATCCCAGGGTCATGGGGAGAATTACCATGCTGTGTGGCTATGACAGACATGTAACATGCACTAGAATCCTCCTTCTATGACAGTAGCCCTCTAAGTCAGGGCCTCTGACTTTTCCCCTCCCAGAGGCCGCCTCCTCTAGGCCTTTGATTCTGAAGCACGTAACTAGGGAAAGCTCAGGCAGAGTAGGGTAACAGCATGTCTGGAGGGCTAATGCCCTGACAGCAGGAAAGTGGATCCAGACTGTACAGGGTTACAGACTGTAACAGACTGTAGAGTAAACTGCCTGGCTCAGAATCTCAGCTCCACCGTTTATCAGCTATGTGACCTTAGACAAGTCCACCCTGTTTCTTCATCTCTAAAATGGGGATGATAACACACCACACACCCCCAGGCAAGTGAGGCAAGTTTAAACAGTTCTCTTTTTCACTCCCCCCCTCCTTCTCTCTCTTCCTGGTTTCCTCCTGTCCTCTGTAACTCATCCTATGTAACTTCCTTCAGAGAATACAATCCAACACAAATCCTTTTAGAAAAGCAGGTTTTATTGGTCAGGCTGCTCACCAGGACACAGCAACGTGAGAGGCTCCCCAGAGCCTGCAGGAAACTGCATCTGCCCACAACTCAGGCCCCTTTAGCCCATCAGCACCAAGGAACCTTGTCCCATAATCCCCATCCTCCCTCAGCTGACCTGTCTCTTGTCTGGAAGCTTTCAGAAGAGAGAAGGGAACCAAGGAAAGGGGGTGGGGGGAGCAAAGCTTTGTATTGTAAAAAAAGGTTTGTGTCCCCAGGCTCCCTCCCTCCACCCCTTAAAACAATTAGCTGCAATTCTAAAAAGCAGAGCAGGAAAATAAGGCAGAGGAGGTGGGGGGAGAAGGAGGAAGCCTTCAGGGTCCTCTTTGGGCTGTGACTTGCAGGGGAGGAGGTTGTCCTGGTTTCTGATAACCCCCTTTACTGGGGAGGAACAGCAGGACTTTAGCATCCCGAGGAGAACCTGGAAGCAGCAACCCTCTTACCCCAAAGATTCAGGAGAGGAACACACAAGGACAAGAAGGCTTTGGCAAGTTCTGCAGCTCTTATACTAGCTCTAGGGAAGGATCTTGGGAAGAATCTGCCCCGAGTGAGGCAAGGCTGGGTTGCCCTATACACGGAGATACTATACTCTGCTCACCTCCCCTCCAGCTCGCAGCTAGGGGGCATAGCCATTGGCACCTTGCTCTCTCTCCAGTCTGCCCCCCTCCTAACTCCCAGCTCTCAGCAGCCTGGTGCTGCCCCCTTCTGGGACCCTAATTTTCTGGGCTTCGAGAAGTGGACTGCCCCTGTGGCACCATCCAAATCCCATTTGAGCGATGGGGTGAGGCTTACCTCTCTCTAGTGTTTGGGTCATCTCTTCCTCACTGTTCTCCCTCCTTATCCTGAAGTGGTCCTGCTGTCCTCTGAGAACCCCAGTAAGATGAGGTTCTTGTTCTGTGTTTCTCATGCTACTGATGAGAATGCTCTCCTCTTCACCCATTTCCACCCACCTTCTACTATTTCCTGTTCTCCTTCCCAAAGCCATAGACATGTGTTCCTGTGTGCAGATACATAAACATATATGTGTGTGCCATCCCCACCCCCCTTCCCCACGGCTCTCCTTGGCTCCAGCCTTACTTGTTGGGACCCTTTGCAGATACAACCTGTGCTAGACCCTCATCCAGGTTCATGGCTCATTCTGCCCTCTCTCCTCCACTGCCCAGGTTCTCTCCAAAAGCTGTTTTCAAGTCCTTCTAGTATGGGGCCTCCCATATGGGCAAGGATCTTCTTCAGAATTCACTCTTTCCTATATTTTGGCGTTGAAGCCTCCAAGGATCAGGATGAGAAAGAAGAGCTCAGTGGGCAGGAATGACAGCAGCGGGGTGTGTGAAGGAGAGACTGGGGGGAAGGCAGCCTGCCCCAGGGGGGCCCAACTATTGACATGACAGCATTTTCCCTACGATCCCCAACTTGCACAACCAGGACATGAATCACTTCCCTCTCTATTTCCCTCCAGACTGTGCCCAAAGTGGGGCTGTCCTTTGTGGAGGCTGCTTCCTTCTCCCATCTTAACAGCTATAAGTTTGGAAGGCTGCTCCTCGGGGAAAGGTGTCCTCAATTTAGAAACATGTCAGCCTGTTCGAGGCCGAGAAAGAATGCGAAAGAGAAAGTTCAGGAGGGAAAAGAATCAGGGAGGGGGCGGGGAAAGGCGGGGTGGTGCAGCCGCCTGGGCAGAGCCCCACGCCATCCCTCTCAGTCGCTGTCGCTCTTATCCACCAGCACGGCATCCGACTCCTCGGTGATCTCCAGCAGCGTGTGCACATCGGGGCTACTCCCGCGCAGCAGGTCGATGGCCTCTCCACGCTCCGCGCTGCCCTCCTCATCCTCGGCGCCCACCTCCACCATCTCGGTGGCCTTCACGACCTCCACCTCACCCTCACGGATCTTCTTGACGTGGAAGGTGAAGGGCGGCACCTTGTAGACCGCGGTCTTGGAGCGCGCGTAGACCACGTGGTCGGGAGTGAAGGACTTGCGCAGCTTTTCTCGCGAGGTCTTGAGCTTCTCACGCCGCTCGCTGGGGACCAGGCGCGTGCCCAGCTTGTTCATGCGCTTCTCCAGCGTGTGCCGCGTCTTCTCCAGGTTCTCCTTGGTCTTGAGGCGGGTCTTCTCCAGGTTCTCGCGGGTACGCACCTTCGTCTTCTCCATCTTCTCCTTGGAGAAGGCCTTCTTGAAGTCGTCCACGCGCCGCAGGCCACTGCGCTTAATACGCTCGGCGCGGGACTCCTCGATGACCTCCTCCACCTCCACTGCCTCGTCCGAGGACAGCTCCAGGACTGCCGCGTCCTCCTCGGGCCGCTCGCCCTCGCCCAGCTCATCGCCCTCCTTCTCCGGCAGTGTCTCCGACTCCTTCAGCGACTTGCTGATGCTCAATTTGGCCGGTAGTTTCACTTCATCCTAAAGGTAGAACAGAGCGAAGAGATGAGGAGGGCTGGGTGGGAAGGCCGGACGGGGACTTAGGGGACGCTGGGTGCACCTGAGGCAGGGTGGCGGTGATTCTGAGTGGGTGGTACCCATGAAATCGACCTGGACTTGTTTGCCGTTGTATCCCCAGCGCTTGGCACAGAGCTGGGGCCACCTCATGCGCGCCCCATAAATTTATGTCGAATGAATGGTAACTGTACAGACATGGCGAGGAGGGAACCGTCGGAGATTGGCCTGTAGTCTAATAGCACTTCGGTTAAGTATCTCTAAGGCCCTCCAAGCCTGTCTTTGCACCCTACTCCCACCCTTCATACATAAACCATTCACTGTTGTGTGCCTCCCAGAGAACGGAACTTAGGTTTGGCAATGGGCAGAGCGCCCTCTGGTGCACTAAGTCACACACTGCCCGAGCCAGGCCTGAAAGCAAAAGGGTTTGTTCCGGTTGAGCAGACCCGGTAGGGTCAAGATGAACTCACAGCCTGTATCAGGCGTCCCTCAAGGAGAGTAGCTTGAAAGCAAGGTAAAGGGAGTGCGTTTCCCAGATTTCAAACCATTTCAGAACCAGTCTTAGGGAAAGCGAGTTGTGGCCCATGTCCCCCCTCCTTGACATCCTCACACTGTTTGGCTCCACCAGTGGTCATCCCCCCACCCCCCACACGTAGAAATTCAGGGAGGAAAGAGGAAGAAGATGGCTAGCAGCCAAGGGCATGTTTTCTCCCCAGCACTTATATTTCTTCTGGTTCTGACTTCCCTGCCTTGGAATGGGAGGGAGGGCTTATTTTTCCATTCTTGCTTTTTCCCCCAGATCGGAGCTCAAGGGGCCAGGAGTAGGATGGTGGTCCAAGATTCCCTGAGATCCTGGAGCTCAGAGCCAGTTCCTCCCTTTTCCCCTGGGAGGACCTAGCACCAATACTGTTTTCCAAGATCCTGACTCTGGGCCAACGTTTCCAAATCTCAGGATCACCTCCCACCAGAAAGGGAAAGGGGGTATAACTCAGAACATAAACAGGGTCTCTTTGGCCCAGACTCTCTTTAGAGTCTTCAGATGAAGGAATGAGAGATAGCTTTTCTAAAGGATTTTCTGAAGATTGTTTCCCAGGACTGTAAGCAAATCACAACTGAGAAAAATGAGGCAACATGAGCTGAGCCCTCTCATAAACATGCAAATACACACACACATACACATATATTGGGCACATGCTATCTGCACCACCTGCTACAGAAATTCCTTCCCCAGCCCCCAACCTCTTTCCTCTTCCCTCCCATCCACATCCCCCGAGAATTTCCTGGTTTACACTGAAACTAGGAACACCCCCTCCCAACTTCCTTCCCTCCCTGTCAATAGCATTAGCATGGACAATGAGGGAATGCTGGCTCCACCTCTTCTAAACTGTGCACCAGTTCTTCTGGGCATCAAGCCACCTCAAGCTCTCTTACTTTACTACACTTCCCAGAAGGCAAGGTGACCTGGACATAGGGCATGCTGGGATTTGTAGTCTCCACTTGCCATAGATGGTTTAGTACTATTGTGGGCACCCTATGTCACTCTGTCCATCCTTCTGCCTTTTACCACTTACAGAGGCACTGAAGGGGTGTTTTCCTTATTCTGAATGTAGGAGGGTCCCAACCTCTCTTAGCATTCCCTCTGATTTCCAGTTGTGAACCTTTGGGTCTCCTTTTGCAATCAGTTGTCCCTGTTCACTACTCAAGTCCTTTCTTTCACACTATTTTAGGACTCTCTAGGATCTAAACTGTCACTACTTCACCTGTCTCCACCCAAAATTTATCTGTAGCCCCATATCAAAAAAAAAATTTCATCTCTGATCTCTCCTTCATAGCCTACCAGAATAAAAACCCACATACACACCACCAAAGGGTGGAGGAGAACCCCTCCTTTCACTAAGCTCAGACAATGTAGATGGGCTAGGGTAGGATTAAGGGGATGGGCGGGGAATAGTCAGGAAACAGATCCAGCTGCTGGAAAACAAATCCACATTGTTTCTCTGCCCCACCCCCAGATCCCTGATTCTACCCCCTGCTCCACCCCACCCCCTAAAGGCTGAGCTGGCTGGTTTTTCTGGCCTCTGGCTTTCTAGATAAAGGTCTTTGCCAACTGAGTCTGGAAGTGAACAGTCCTGCGGAGAGAGTTGCAGACTTCTTATATCCAATCCCATCTTCCTAGTGCTTGATGAAAGGTCTCAAATGCATTAGGGAGCAATCCCAATGAGGAGAGGTTTATTTCTGGATTTGGGGACAACTTCCCCAGTCCAGACAGGTACCTGGAAATAAAACCCCATTCATTGTAGGTTTTCCCCAGAGTGATGGCTTACACCAGAGGAGCTGCCTTCTTGGTGGAAGGTCAGGGGATAGGGGAAGAAACAACTTGACCCAAGTCCCTGGACAACATCCAGGAGGCTGGCTCTGGAGAGGGTATTCCACCATGACTTCTAGCTTTTCCCCTCCATTAATGAATTTTTTCTTCCTCCCCATTTCCACGCCAGGTTTCCCCTATGACTCACAGCCTTGGAACGCTGTCTTGGGCCCACCCAGTTTGCCTGTTGCTACAACAACCATAAACACAATCCCAAAGCACCTCCCCCTACCCTGGGCACACAGGCCAGGCACCCTTGTCCCACCCCTACTTCCCTGGCAGAGTTCCTGAACCAAAGGAGGAGCCTAAGGGGGGGCCAGGGAGGAAGGGCTCTGCTTGTTCTGTTTTCACGTTTTTATTAAACAAAACCACCACTCCCAACAGGCTTGGTTTCCAGAGTTACCTTTAATGACCAGATCTGAACAAAAGCATGCACAGCTTCCCCTGTCCCCCACCCCAAGCACACACAGCTCCCCAACCCAGGAAAGCACTAGTCCAGGATGAATAGAGGAGCCCCAGGGAAGCTCACAGCCCCTTTCATTCCACTCCCCATCCCTGCTGTATAAACTTAAGATCCTCTGTTTTAGGAAGACTTTATGATGATCATAATTTAATTGAGCACCTACTATGTGTCTGGTCCTTGGCCAGGTACTTCACATTTGTCAGGGAGAAGGGACAATATCATATAGATCTGGGTAGGAGGCTTTCTTGTCTTAGAGCAAACCAGCTCTGTCTGGAAATGGCCAACCAACCACACTGCCTGGGAATGGCCAGAGAAGACTTTGGAAAGGTAATTCAGAGACCCGGGATCTGCTCAGAGAGGATGTTAGAAGAGGGTACAGACTTGGGGAGAGGTGAAAGAGAGGCTAAGTCTTAAAAACTCAGGCTGTCCACTTTAGGTTGCCAGAGAAACCACAGTCAGACGGTCCTTCTTTTCTGCTTTAGTGTGATTCTCAACAGGGGTGATATTATCCCTAAGTGGATGGAAATTGATTCTTGAGGGTATGAGGGGGTTTAGATATTGTAATAGGCTGTGGTACTCCAAAGAGTTCTGGTACATAGATATATATATATATATATATATATATATATATATATATATATATATATAGTATAATGGTAGCATTAAAATTTCATGGGGGCAGGGACATTTAGGGGGAAATGTCTAAAAGGACTCCTTAGAGGGATTATTGTGAAAAAAAAAAAAGTTGAGAAACACAGTGCTATAGGGAGGCCAGAGGATCCAAGCCAGAACCAGCTAAACTGTCCCCCCTTCTAGCCTCTCCGAGTTGGCAGCTTTTGAGTGCCCCGCCCAAGGCAGGATCTGGCAAACATAAGGGATCTCTTTGCAAAACATTTTCAAAAAAGACTGGAAAAAATAACTGTAAATATTTTCCCCAGCTACAGGGAGGGGATGGAGAGGGCACAGAACAGACCCCAGGCCTGGGCCTCATGAGGGTCCTCTCCAAAGAGGCTTTGATCCAAACTGGCCTGCCTGGGAGGAGGAGGCAGAAGGGGAAGGGAAGGGAGGATCAGAAGCCATGGCGCAGTTTCATGCAATTTCATGCAGGGCAACATTGGGTGCAGCTCGAGTATGGTGCTTGGAGTGTCTACTATTAAGACAGAAACCAAGAAGTAGGGGAGGGCCCCTTCCCTTCACCTCCCACCCCATTGCACACACCATATTTGCCTGAACTCTGCATAATGCGAGCGTTTTTCACAATACCCATCACCCACCCACAAGGGACAGTGGCTTGGAAGAGGCTGGCCATTCCGCGCAGACCACCACTAAGCAGTGCACTGATCGTGGACTGGAGTGACCCCCCATGCCCACAGCCCCATGGGACTGAGGAGACCCTAAGCACCCCCACCAGCTGTCGGCTCCTTTGGGGTGGACAGAGGCACAGACTCTGGATAATAGGGCAGTGCCCTAGGCATCTGGTCAAAGGGTGGGAGCTCAGGCACTGTCTCAGGCTTCAGGTCAAAGGGCTCATTCTCAGGCAGAAGGTCAAAAGGCACGATCTTGGGTGTGGCCAGGTCAGAGGGTGCATTCAGCTTCTTCTTGGGCTAAGATGAGGAAAAGGGGTTTAAATGGGACTTGGGATGGATGCGGACGGGGTTTAGAGAAAGAGGCCTTAGTGAGCATGCAGAGTTGGGGCTGGTGAGTATGGACATGGAGGAAATACACAACGTATTAGGATGGAAAGAAACCACATTTTAAATGCTTCATCAAGAGGGCCCTGGGGCTCATGCGTGGGACAAACCCAAGCCCATGAATTAATAAACACAGTTTAAATGGACCCCCCCCCCCTTTCTTCCCTCTGGAATCTTCCCCAGTCCTATCCTAGGCCTTCTACCTTCTGTCTCTACCAGCTGTGGTGGAGGGATGACGCTCTGGCGGGGGTAGGGGGATGAGGTGGAGTGATGGGGAAAGAGGCTGCTGGCGTAGGGAAGTAGGGAAGGAGTTTTCTAAGGAGCCAGTTGTTAGACTCTAAGTGGGTAGGCTCCAGTGAGTAAAAATTAAAGGCGGGGATCATTGCTAATCCCAGTTCTCATTATTCCCCAGGGCAGGGTGGGCACTGGCTGCCGCCCCGGATAAGGAGAGGGAGAGGCATAGAAGAGGGATATCCTGGCTATTTCCCTTTGGCCATGTCCTCGCCTCCTGCCTCTCTTGACACCTTTCCCCCTACCCATGCTTGGGCTATCAGATACCAAGAGGCACAGAGAAATCAGGATCAAAAACCAAACTATATTTATGACAGGTGGACCTACGTCCTGGGACACCCAGAGGTAGCTCCCACCTCTCCCTCCTGAGCGGCTGAGCAGCCACTCTTGCTTTGGACAATCAGGAGAAGTCAGGGGAGAGGGACAGTTGAAGGCATTATCAGACTCTGGTGACAGCGGTGTTAAGTAAAGGCCTGCAGGCACAAAAACACAAAGCAGCAAGTGCCAACCTGCCCTGTGGGATCCAGAGAGAAGGTGGGCGTGGCAGGGAGGCTGAGGAGACAGGAGCTAACGTGGTCCTCTTCTAGCCAGATGCAGAGGCCATGCCAGGGGCCACCCACATTGGCCAGGAAGCTCCAGTCCTTATACCCTGCTCCCCCCATTCACTGTCATTGGGCCAGGTGACCATACATTGCCTCTACTTGAGCACTGTGAGGCTAAGCAGCTAATGAGCACCAACCTTAGCCATAGTAAGGTAACGCTGCACTCGCATACTCACACACACACACACACACAGTGGCCCCAGTGCCAAGACTGTGCAACTAACTCCCTCAGAAAATGAAGGAACAAGAACCAACTCTCCATTAGTGCAAGCTTGCACCCTGATTTCTACTGCAGAGTCCGAGAATAGAAGGAGGAGGTAGGGAACAGAAAGTGTAGCAGAAGAAGAGGTACACCTGGGTTCTGACCTCAGCTTTGACCCCCTCACCACTTGAGTGACTATAGGCAAATGACTTCCTTTCTCTGAGCCTCAGTTTCCTGCGCTACAAAATGAATAAACTGAAGTTGATTATCTCTGAGACATCTTCCAGTTCAAAATGACCCTCGTGACAGACTGATGAAATATTCACAACGGTATGGTTCAAAAAAAAGGGAACACATCACCGCTCATCTCTGAGGTTGGTTGCCTAGCAACAATAATCCCTCTCTTCTCCCTATCAGCTGCCCACTCTGTGCCATCTCCCTTTTTGACTTTGACCTTTACAACAGTCAGATTTTATTTACTTAAAAAAATGTCAGAGGGAGGAACATAATTTCCTTTAGTCTTAGAAATACCCCTAAAAAATACTCTCCCTGCTTTGGATCCAGTGACTAGGAAAAACAACCCCAACTCAGCTTTTTGGAGGAAAAGCAGGCATGGTAAGCACTCTCCATGGCCAGGAGGCTTAGGGGGTGAGAGGAACCATGTTGGGAATATTCTTTGACAAAGGTGTGGGGTTCTTCTGGAACAAGGTAGCCCTGATTTGCCTTGAGTCCAGGAAGGAGCTATAGGTTGGATTAGACTTGGGGAGGAGAGGCCAGCAAGCCCTCCTTCCAGCCCTAATCGTCTTTCCCTTTAATGCCCAAGAGCCACCTAATCCCTTAAATGCTTCCTGGTCCTACCCTCAAGCACTTAGAGCAGGTCTGATGGGTCCATATGTAGGTCACTAACTGCCTCATGACAACTGCTCAAGGAAACATTATTTCCATTCTAGCCTCTTTCTGGATTCCAAAAGAATTCTAACAACATCCAAATCATTGGGAGAATTGGCTTTTTAATGATCATAGGTCCTCCTGTTTGTATAGTGCCTACAATCTGCTTGATCAATCTCCCAGCAGTTCTCAGCCCACTGACCCCTAGTAGAATTCACTTCTCTCCTTCACTCGCTGTTGCCGAGCTAGGTACCCCCTGATAGGATGGAAAACCAAACCACTAGTTTTTGTGTGGGAGTTAGGGAGGGAAATGCCAGAGAAGGACAGTAATAATGACTCAGAAGGGAGTTTAAAGAGGGCTCTGGTATCCTGGGGTGGGAGGGGCTGAATTTCGTGTGTGTGTGTGTGTGTGTGTGTGTGTGTGTGTGTGTGTGTGTGTGTGTAGGGGGTCAAATGCAGACTTAACCTGTGATGTCATTATGCCTAGCAGTTCCTAGAATCTGGGATGGGGCCACACAAAGGATTCCCTCCTTTACCCCCCAGGAAGAAGGTATGGGAGGCCAGATGACCTGATCCCACAGCTGGGGCTGTCCCACTTTTTCATGCTCCCCGCCACCCTGCCCCCCTTACCAAATCATAACCTCCCACATCTGCAATTTCAAATACGGCACCCCTCCTCTCTTCCCACACTGGAGAACTCATACCATTCTAGGAGGCCTTTCTCCAAATCTCTCTCTGCCTGGCCACCCAAGCATGCAACCCATCAGCCTGATTTTCCCATAAATGTTGCCGCCCCCAATCTTCCCTATTAGGTCTGCCGAGGCACAGGGCTATTTTTACCTCATTCTCTTCCCAGGCCTGCAGACCTCAGGGAGAAGCGGCCTCTGCTTTCCTCCAGCATCTGAGTTCCCTACTCCTTTGCCCCCACCTGGAACATCTGCTGTACAGCTCAGGGAAGTTCTGCTTCCCTGAGCCCCACCCTGTGGCTGGAAGCTTTTTCCTTACCTCTGAGTTCCACTCTGAGTTGGGAATGCTTTAGTTCTTAGTTATTTCCCCTGTCATTTGGGGGCTCAGGGTGCCCAGCTTGAGCTATTTCTTCTGTCTCAAGTCTCTATCCCCCACTGGCCCTGGTTTAGTACAGATGCAGTCAAAGCCACCCTTTGATTAGACCCCTCCTCCCAACCAGACACAATATACAGCCACAGATCCCTGCCAACTGCTGAGAGGGAGTAACAGAAGGATGTTATTGGCCCCTGCATGGAAGTCTTTCTCCCTCCATACCTGTCCTTCTCTCAGGATCTCCATCTTTGACAAAGAGAGGTTTACCCTGAGACTAAGAATTTTCCCAGCTCCTACGGTCTAGGACATTTAAAGTGAGAAGGGTCACTCGTTCAAGCCCTTTATGGCAACCCTCCACCACAAAGCTGGCTTACTTCCCTGTCTTGTTCTCCTTCCCTTGATGCCCCCCCAGGGCTAGGTAGATCTCTTTAAAAATCTCACCTTCACCCCCGATTCTACTTCCTCCAAACCGTTAGATTAAGTGGAAACAACTCTGGGCAAACATTTTCTACCAGATAGTGCTGTATGGGGGGGGGAGTGGGTAGAAAAGCTTATTAAAAGCTAAGTGCCTCTTGGGAGTAGTCCCCGGACACGGGGGCAGGGTGGAGAATACCACGTCTGCCTCTGTCCCACTACCGCCTTCTCAGATAAGTACCAGCTCACCCACCTCCTGTGTCTGCTGTCCCCAAACACTTGCATCTTTCTTAGCTCCTTCTGAAGAGACCAGCCTACGGACCTCACAGCATCCCAGATGGTCACTCAGAACCCAGCTTGACCAGGCCCCAGAGAGGTCAGTGAGACCACAGCTCCCCTGATAGGGATCTTCTCACCTAAGGGGTGTGGGAAATCTAGCCTTCTTCTTTCCATTCCCTTTGGCAGGGAGAGGAAGGGGAATGGAGAGCACGAACTACCCCTCAACCCCCATGAGCTCACCTCCCTGAGGCAGGAACATCAACCAGGCTGCAAGAAGCAGAGAGGTGAGGCTGGGCACATAGTCACCCAAGCAAAGACCACCAAGCTCTCAGCTCAGGCCCACCTTAATGGGACTGGGGAGGGGGAGTAGAGAGGGGCAGCAATACTAAGATTCCCAGGTTTATTTGGGGTTATGCCACAAAAACTACGTTTTTATTCAGGCAGGGGGAATGGGGAGAAGTGCAAAGCTAGCAACAGGCGGCCTGGGCGGAGCCTGGGGCGCTCCAGCCTCCTGCATCCAGTGAGACCTCTCCTCCACCAACCCCCGCAGGTATGCGGGGTGATTCACTGCGCCCAGACCGCGGGACGGGGCGGGACCCGGGGGGGCTGTCCGCTATCCTCCCCCAGCCCCTCTTGCCCTCTTCACACTGCGCCCTCCGCCCCCGCCCCGGCCCGCCTGCTTCTATCGGGTGAAGGGTACCGGCGCGCCGCCGGCTCGGGTGTCCCAAGGGCCTGAAAGTGCTGTGAACCCAGGGGCAGACCGCAGCGAAGGGACCGGGTGGGCAGCCGAAGCTGAGGCGGGGTCCGCGGGGGTGTGCTGGCTGTGGCGTCCCTCGCCTGACGCAGCCCCCGCCGGTGCGTGCCTGAGCCCTGAATCACCCGCTATATTGGGCGGCAGGGCCGGAGGCCCCAAACCCGGGCCGCGCCGCCAGTGTCCGTTTACAGCTGACCCTAACGGCCGCCTGGGACCCCTTGGCTTTCCCCAAAACGTCCTCCGAGTAAGAAGACTTATGACAGAGCCAAGTTGGGAGCAGTCTCCGAGGGGCAGTGTCTACGAGTCCAGCCCCCTAACTCGGTTCCACTACATGTCTGACACCAGAGGGAGAGGGCTTGGTGAGGAGGCATGGGGTGCAGAGCGCACCCCTCTGCGCGCTTCAGGAATCCACCTCTCACCCCACCCCACCCCAGCAGCGCTCTCCCAAAGGAGGGTGTGTCGCCCGAGGCGGGCCATGCTGGCGGGATTGCCGCGCTGCGGGCAGGACCCCCACCCCAAGCCCCGGGCCGGGGACAGCGGGCCGGGCGCGGAGCTCTGGGCGCGGTCCGCCCCGCCAGCTCACCTGGTAGATCATGACTTTAAAGTTACGGCGCCGCAGCAGCTCGGCCTCGTTGACCTCCAGCTTCTTGATCTGGCCGGCCTGGCGCTCCAGGCTGCCGCGCACGGTCTTCACGTTGACGCTGACCTTGCGCACCTTCTCCAGCAACTTGCTCACGGTGTTGCTGGTGGTGGCGTGCGCTTTGCCTAGTTTGCTCAGCTCGCCCTGGATGCTCTGCACAGCGCCCTCCATCTCCGCCTGCCGTTCCTCAAGCTGGGCTTGGGTCAGCTGGATCTGGTCGACCGCGCCGATGATTTTGTCCAGAAGGCTCAGCACCAGCACGCCGTTCACCTGGTCCGGCTTGATCAGCTCCTCAGAACCGGCCCCCGACGGCTCCTCCGCCACCGGCCCCCGCACGGGGGAAGACCCCGGGTCTTCTGCATCAGTGTACCCGGGAAGTGGCTGCTCGATGATATGGAGCTGGGTGTCCTCCATGGCTACCCGGAGCCGTGCGGGGCCGGCCGGGTGGAGCTGAAGCTGGAGCGGGAGACTCGGAGAGGAGGAAGAGCGGGAGGGGGGAGAGCGAGAGCGAGCGAAGAGCGGAGGAAACCCGAGCCACGTCCGTGCGCCCCGGGACCGCGGCCAGAACTGCGGGGCGGGGGGTCTGTGAGCTCCTGGCTCCCAGGCCAAACCCCAGAGTCTCGTTGCCCATTGGCTGGCCCCACCCCAGAAAGGGAGGGACCGGGACAAAAGGAGAGACCGATGGTGGGGAAGGGAGGGCAACCCGGGGGGACCCAAGAGCTGAGCGCCCCACCCTTACCAGGATGGTTGGAATAGTTGGAGCCGGAGACTAGGGCCTCCACTGGCAGCGGAGGCGGCGGGAGCGGGACTGGGACGGAGGAATGTGAGCTGGAGAGGAAACAAGTCCTAGAGTGTTGCTCTACTTTTCCCTCTCACTTTTTCTGCTCACCTGCAGACCTACCTCAGCCTTTTCAGGTCTAGAGCAGGGAGTCAGGTGTAACATGAGATCCTGAAATTATATGCGAAACATTGTATTCGCCTGTGCCCAATTTTTGAAAGGGAAAGGATCCATGGCTTCCCCAATCTTTTCGAAGGAGCCTCTAACCCTCCACCCCAAGTTACCAACTGCTGTTCTTGAGGGTTTGTTTGGGGACGGGAAGAGAATTTAAGTTAGGGTCACAGTGGTGGTGAGGGGCTGCAAAGCTCCTCTAGGTTCCTCTTAGAATTATCCTAACAGAGTAGGATTTAAGATACGTTAACCTCTCTCTAAAAAACACCTTTCCCTGTCTTTCCCCCTGCCCCAGAGGCCTAGCTGACGCTAACCGCAGAGAGCAGGATCTAGGCATGCGCCCTTCTCTCTATATCCTAGAGGCTAGCGCTCAGCAATCAGGGAAATCAGGAAATCCCACCTCCTCATCTGACAGAAGGGAACTGGAGGACCTGGAAATGGCAAGTGACCTGCTAGAGATTAGTCGCAGGGTACATTGGCTTGGTGCTCAAACCAGGTCCCTGGACTCCTCTTGTGCTTTCCACCTTTCATTGGGACAGGGTGGGAAGGTGGCCACCCCATGTGCTGGTTTTGAGCCTGTCAATCTGAGGATTAACTACAGACATATTTTTAACCATATTGGATACCAAGAAGCAGGACCCTTAGCTCAGAAGCTCAGGGAAAGAGAGGCTGCCCGTGCTCCCCCAGTTTGCTCTCTAGCACAGCACTGGAGCTGTGAGTTCCCTGGAGCAGCCCCAACCCCCTTTCCCCCAGAAAAGCTGCAAACCTTTTCCCTGGTTAGGAAAGCAAGCTTGGGTTTCTCCAGCTGGATAGATGATGGTCTTGGCAAAAGGTCTTTTCTGGTCTGGCATGCATTATCATTAGGAAGAGTGAAAAACTGCTTAGTGGGGACTCGGGGCTCCATCAATCCAGTGAGAGAACCCACCAACCCAGAAAGGAGCTGAAGAGCTCACTGTCTGGGATAGCCCCAACAACTGGTGGATAAAATATTTCCCCTGACACTTTAATAGCTGTTTTCTCAGAAACAAGTGGCTTTCTTGTCAGATTCAAGTAGAATGAATCATAACTGGTATATAAAATCACACATATACCATATGTAATATATAAAAATATATATCTGCTAGAACTGACAGATTACCCATTTATTTTAGAATTTAAGAAAAGTGTATTTTGTCAATTTAAGTTGCTTCCATTGAGCATTGATAAGATTTCTAGAAAAAAGAAGAGGGACTGTAGAGAACCTTACTGGATTTTCATAAGTTTCTTACATTTTTTAAATTGGTTACATTATTTTCATAGATGACACACAAGATACAAACTGTGAATAGCACACAAAGATATATACTGAAAAGAGGTTTTTTTTCTACCCCTGTCTGCAGTAATTAATTTCTCTTCCAGGAGACAACAATTTCTACTCTTTTCTTCTATAGAAAGGCTCTGCATATATAATCAAATATATATATTGCTCAACATTTTGCTTTTTTTCAGTCACTAATATATCTTGGAGAATGTTCTGTATCAGTACATGTAGAGCTGTCTTGTTTTCCAATATATAGATGTACTATACTTATTTAACTAGTTCATCAATGGACATTTACAGATTATAATTTACAGATTACAATTTAACCTCACTTGGGGGGGTTGCGGAAGAGGAGTTTTAGTGGTTGATTTGATTTTCGTGGTTGCATGCTTGCTAAAAGAAATTGAGTCTGTGCCATTTTGGCTTTCCCATCAGGAAAGTATTTCTACTCTTCAAAAAGGAATGTCAGTATTTGTGAATGAGTCAAATTATGTCCCAGGAATAGTCTAGTGACCACATCTCTGATTCATTTCATGCCTCCTTAACAAAGAATTTGGCAAAAATGGCCCTACCCCTATATACCTACTTCCAAAAAATAATCTATATCAAGTTTCTCTCCTGTTCTTTTTCTTACTAAATGCCAGCTAAATCCAACAGGGGGCGTGCTGAGCCTTGGTGAACTATCAACACCCACACCCAGAATTGGAGCGGAACAATCCTTTCTGGAGGACTTCTCTCGCTTTCATTGAAAATAAGCAGTCTCTCTTCGTTTGGCGTTGCATTCAGCATGCCGTTGCTTGCATTCAGGGTTGACGTTTTGCATTTTCCACTGCTCACTCTATTTGCTGAAGAGCATATTGTTCTATTGTGTGCTTTCAGCTGCTGAGGCAGTCTGTAAAAGGGATAGAGAGGTGAAAACAAACAACCCTTTGGCCCAGAAAAAGAACACCGGAATGCAACCATGTCAGCAGCTGGAATCTCACAGCACTCTATCATATTCCTCCATCCGTCCACTTATTCAACTACTTACCATGAGCCAGCTCTTGGGCTGACTTCAAGGAGGAATAAAGCTCAGTCCTTCCTGCTGAGAAATTCATAGCGTAGCCAAAGAGGCAGATGCATAAATAGTTTCTGCTACAACGTGGAAGGTGCCTGGGGACAGCTCAGGGAAGGTTGTCACTACTTCCTGGGAGAGTGTGGAAGGGTTGGGGGTGAGGGGAGGGAGTCTCTAGGTATAAAGGAGGAAGGAGAGTAGACCCTTCCCCATCTCCCAGCAGTGACAACATGAAGTGTGAAAGCGCAGGGCTGAGGGCTGGGTAATCAGGCATTGCTCATTTCTTAGGGTGGTTCTGCCATAAGCCTTAACAATTTACATTCAGGGAGGTCCAGCAAGGTGTGAGGAGTGCAGCGTGCAATGTTTCATTCAGGTTGGGCTCCTCACTGGGAGAGACCCTAGGCAGACAGTGTGTTTTGTTTATAATAAATGGTTGGGATGAATGATGTGTCCTCACATCAGAGAAACAAACCATCCCTCAGGGAAAGTGAGTTCTCAGCAGCTAGCTCATCATTGCCGCAGGTAACAACAATGTTTTTCTCCGCAGATTTACAAGGACTATTCTTGTCCCTCTGACATAGATGAAAAGTGCCTCTAATGTTTGTATGTTTCTCTTCCTCACAAATTCCTTCCTTTCTTTTTTCAAACAATATACAGCTTTTCTGAACCAGAAAACAATCAAAATTATTTATTAAGAGCTAATTTATACATACCGTGTTTTCCCTGAAAATAAGACATAACCAGACAATCAACACTAATGCATCTTTTGGAGCAAAAATGAATATAAGACTCAGTCTTATATTATATTATACCGGGTCTTATATTCAAATAAGACCAAGTCTTATGTTATATTAAAATATTAATGTAATATTAATATTTCATATATTAATATTATATTAATTTTTGCTCCAAAAGACACATTAGAGCTGATTGTCCGGCTAGGTCTTACTTTCAGGGAAACACGGTAGTTTGCTGCTAGAAACCATTCAAAGGACATAACGAGTTTGCAGTGGGGAGACTTTTAGTCTCAGGGAAGCAGTGATTCAGGCTAACACAGAAAACATCAAGAAAATACATTAATGAAAATGCCATAAAACTTCCCCTCCTTCTTTGCCTTCAACGTGCACCAGACTCTTATCCTAAAAATAAAAAACAACATGCAAACAAACAAAAACTGCAGTCTTAATTGGCTTTACCTTCCTGTCACCTCAGGGTTGGGTCCATCTGTTTTCTCCTGTTCAAATTCCATTGTTTTCTGGAACTGTTGCTACAGATCCCTTACCCCCAATTCAGTCCTTTAAACTTCCGCAGTTTATCGAAAAAGGTGGTTTCCTGCTTACTAAAAGAGCACTTAGAAGTCACTAATATACTCCATATTCTACCAATTATTTCTCCTTTTCTAATTTTATTTGTACTCCACAGGATTTGGCACTGCTGTCCTTGAGACTCTCCCTCTTGCCTTTTGTGAGGTTGTGTTCCTTTTATTTATTTCTTGTCCCATTTGCTAACTTACTTCTTCTTCCTTTCATTTTCCTTTTTAACAGCTTTGAAAACTGCTCAAAAAAAGATTTTTAAAAACCCCAGCTCTATTGAGATATAATTCCTATAACAAAATTCACTTGTCTAATGTGTACAATTCAATGGTTTTTAGTACATTCACAGAGTTGGCAACCACCATCAATTTTAGAACATTTGCATCCCCCCCAAATAAACATCTGTCTAATAAAAAAACAAATCCAGACTTAGTAAAGAGAGACTTTATTTGAAAGGATTATCGCATGGGAGGAAAGGGACTATTGCAGTCAGGGGAGGACAATTCTATTGTGATGGAAAGAACATTGTGACCATAAGATCTGCAAGTGTCCCAAGGGCTAGGCCAAAGGGGTTTTCTTTTATAGAGAGGAGTAAAGGAAGCTAGGAAGAACCAGGTGCAGGGAGTAGATGAAAGGGTGGCATGATTGGGAAATAGACCCAACACATTCAGAGAATGTGTTTCTCTGAAGCCAGCCTATCTTTAGGAGGAGCTGTGCGCTGGCTCAGGCTGAGAGAGTGGGCCAAAGATCAGGGACTTGAAGGAAAGAGAAAAGCTTAAACAAGGTTTGGTTAACAAGCATTTTGTTCTGAGTGATCAGTGGGGACAAGCAGTTCAATAATCATTTATGAGGCAGAGAATGAGAATGTCTGTCCTTGTCATTGGTAAACAAGAGGGGCATCCATGAGTCATAGGGATAAGGGTGGTTCTTTGCAGTAAGCTATTCTCCAGAACACAAAAGCCCAGGGAGTTTCCTTTAAATTGTTTTCCAGGAGCACAGGGCTCAGGTAAAATTCAATACTGTCACCCCATACCTATTAGCTGTCACTTCCCATTCTGCCCTTCTCCCAGCCCCTGACAATCACTAAGCTACTTTCTGTCCATAGACTTGCCTACTCTGGACACTTCATATACATGGAATCATACAATATGTGGTCTTTTGTGTCTGGCTTCTTTCACTCAGCATATTTTTAAGATTAATTCATGTTGTAGCATATCCGTACTTTATTCCTTGTAAGGGCTGAATAAAATTCTGTATAGATATGCTGCATCGTGTTTGTCTAGTCACCAGTTGAGCGGCATTTGGATTATTTTCATTTGGGGACTATTATGAATAATTGTGCTATAAGTATGCATGCTACTTTCTTTTTCGTGCACTTTTCTTAATGCAGTTATTTCACATGGGTTCAGTCTCCAGCCCTCTGCTCTGGTTCTTGTCACTTTCCCTTTCCTTTTCATCTTCTTTTCTGACATTTCTTTACTATGACTCTAAAATCAGTGTCTGTGGTCCAAAAATGGGGAGATATTAAAAATATTTAAAACCAGTGGCACATGGGGCAGCCTGATGGCTCAGTTGGTTAGAGTGCGAGCTCTTAACAACAAGGTTGCTGGTTCAGTTCCCGCATGGGATGGTGGACTGAGCACCCTGCAACTAAAGATTGAAAATGGCAACTGGACTTGGAGCTGAGCTGCGCCCTCCACAACTAGATTGAAGGACAACTCCCTGGAGAAACACACTGTCCCCCAATAGTCCCCAATAAAATTTAAAAAAAAAAGAGGATTGACATTGTATGTCTGGTGTGTGATGTAATAGGAAGTACATACCAACATCTATGACATAGTCTTGACAACAAAACAACCAAACCTGAATTTGATCAAACGTCCAGATTTAACTACCAGATTACAGGAAACATAGGGGTCAGGGAAATACATTAAACAACACTGTAGAAAAGCAATCAGCAAAATCCAGAGAGGTGGAAAATTCTACAGGACAAAGAACCCAGTTTCTCCAACAAATTGCAGAGGGGTTAGTGTGGTGGGGGGAGAGGAAGAGATGATGACAAAGTGGGAAATCGCTGAATTAAAAAAGATTTTAAAGGCCTATTTTATAATACTGCACTGCATATTTGAAAGTTGCTAAGAGTAGATCTTAAAAGTTCTCATCACAAGAAAAAAAATTCTGTAACTGTGTATGGTAGAGGTTAATTAGACGTACTGTGATGATCATTTCACATATACAAATATCATACACAACTATCAAATATCAAATCATTATGTTGTACACCAGAAAGTAATATAATGTTGTACATCAACTACACCTCAATTTTCAAAAAGCCTATATAAAAAAAGAAAAAGCCATTCAACTAATTACAATGTATGTACCTGATTAGAACAAATTGTAAACAAAAACGTTTTATGAGACAATCAGGGAAATTTGAACACTGGGTATATATTTGCTGACATCAAGGAATTATTATTAAATTTTAAAGTGTGATAAAGGCATTGTGGTTATATTTTTAAAATAATCCTTATATTTAAGAGATAGTTATTGAAGTATTTACAGATGAAATGATACCCCATCTAGTATATGATTAAAAATAATCCTGAGGGAAGTGGATGGGATGTAGATGAAGTGAGGTTGGCCATGTGTTAATCGCTGTTGAAGCAAGGTGTTAGGCACATAAGGATTCATTATATTGTTGAACTTTCCCATAAGAAAAATACTAAGGTTGTTTTGAGGATGAAATGTGTTCATACATGTAAAGGGACATGTCAGAATGGTTAACACACCATTGGTGGCAAGAAATGTGCCTGACCATTTTCCTTTCCTTGCACTCGAACCAGTCAAGAACTGGTATTCAAGACTTTCTGTTAAACTCATTCTGTTGCTCACAAGAGGATCGATCCCCCCACTTTCTTTCAACTTTCCAGTTGGAACAAAGGCCAGATCTTTAAAACAAGACACTCTCAATAAAAACAGTAAGTTTTTAGCAGCTGTGCACATCTAAGCAAAACCACTTCATTTGTGGAATCTGGCCTTTTCCCAGGAAACAAGGTTTCCATTTCACAATGTAACAGAACAGGAAGAGTGTGAACTCTTGTTCAGATACAGATTCTTTGTGCTCCACTCAGATTTCCACATTTCCATTGTGTCTTGGGTGTGAGAGGCCAACTGTGTGTTGGTGGAGTGACTCATTTTTCCACCAAGACACATATTTCTATGAATCCCTGGGGCCACTGATTGGTGTGAATGAGCAATCAACACAGACTTGGTGCTGGATCCATCATATGGCTTCAGAGAGATGATTTAAAGTTTTTCCATGAGCTTAAATTGAAAGAGGCAATTCAACTATTTCATGCCCTAAAACCTTTAATGTTTATAAGTGGTTATTAAGAGCAGCTACTTGATACCACGAGGGAATACAAAGGAAACAGAAGCATAATCTATGTTCTTTTTGGTGTTTAATAATCTCATTGAGGAAATAAATACACACGAAGTAGAATGATTCCCAAATCAGTAGCTGATATGCAATACAAATGTAAGTAGTATATATTCAACAATGTTTATGAGCACTAGAATAATAGAGTGATCAAAATGGAAAGAGACTATCTGGAAAAATTTTCTTTTACAACAATTTTTTTTTAAAGATTTTTTTATTGGGGAAGGGGAACAGGGCTTTATTGAGGAATGGTGTGTACTTCCAGGACTTTTTTCCAAGTCAAGTTGTTGTCCTTTCAATGTCAAGTTGTTGTCCTTTCAATCGTAGTTGTGGAGGGCGCAGCTCAGCTCCAGGTCCAGTTGCCATTGCTAGTTGCAGGGGGCACAGCCCACCATCCCTTGTGCGGGAGTGGCAACCTTTTGGTTGAGAGGACGCACTCCAACCAACTGAGTCATCTGGGAGCTCAGTGGCAGCTCAGCTCAAGGTGCCATGTTCAATTTTAGTTGCAGGGGGCGCTGCCCACCATCCCTTGCGGGGACTCGAGGAATTGAACTGGCAACCTTGTGGTTGAGAGCCCACTGGCCCATGTGGGAATCGAACCGGCAGCCTTCGGAGTTAGGAGCAGGGAGCTCTAACCGCCTGAGCCACCGGGCCGGCCCCGCCCCATTTTTAATTTTTTAAATAAAACCACCCAGTCTGTTAAAAAATTTTTTAATTAACATTTATAATTATAATTTCACATAGTATTTTGTTTTACATTTATTTTGTATCTGGTTAAAATCAATTCTCATTCTTATTATATTTGTAGTCTTTTTCTCTCTCACTTTACCAGAAGTTTTCCTATTTTTATTGATATTCAAAAAGAATTAGCTCTTATATTTGTTATTCTTTAAGTCATTTTGACTTTACTAATTGTTTCTTCCTGTCTTATTTGGGTTTATTTTGCTGTGTTTTTAAAACATGTTGCATTATGTTTGTTTAATTTACTTTAATTCTTCCTTGTTTTATAAACACATTTAAAACTATCATTATTTTCCTCATTCTGAGTGCAATTTTAGTGATATCCCATAAAATTTTATATGTAGTGTTGTCATTATTAAAAAAACTGATCTTTAACTCAGTCTTGAAAGAAACACTTTGCAGAGAGGTGGTGGAATCACTCACAATGGACAAAGTAGGCAGAGAACAGACCAGGTTCATAGCGAGTAGGCAAATACCTTCTCATCCTTTAAGACTTAACTCAAATTTCATCTCCTGTAAAAGGTTTCTAAACATAGCTATTGATGCCTTTATCAGTGCATCCATAGTACTATTATATATTGCTAATAAAATCCTTACTGTATTATAGATTCTGAGTTCCTTGAAGTTAGGGCCCTGGTCCAATTTCCTATACCTAGGCCTGGGTCATACCAAGCCCAAAACTTTGTACTGAATGAAAGAATGGGAGAGAAGCATGTAAAAGTTGAATAGAAAGCTCCTAAAATTCACTTATCTTACATTTTCACTCAAATCTATTGTCAATAACTATGCATATTACCAGAAAAATTTAAGGTCTCAAAATATATTTTTTAAATAGAAATAATTGTTCACATGTATTCAGAATCTCTAAAACTCTAAGTGAAAACAAACTTAGACTTAAAATAGGGCTCAAAGCAATATCCAATCGAAAGCTCCCTTCTGGATAACTTTCAGCTCCCCCTAAGAAAATTTTTCTTCTCTGAAGACCACGCCCTTATACATTCTACACTTGATGTTAGCCTAAAGGCCGAGAAGCGATATATACATCCTTCCTGTAAGATTCCTACAGACTTTCTTCCCCACAACTCCCTCCTTAAAATGCGATACAAGTCCAGTAGACCATTTTTATAAAACAAAAACAAATCAACTGTAAAGTATAGCAATCTCCAGCCTTAAATAAGAACATGATTACAAATACAAATAACCCACAACTTTGTCACAAGTTAAGAAACTATATTTTCAGGTTTGTTTTCTTTTCTTTCAAATATATTTATGAAGTATATATTGAATTCCAGGCACGCAGCGAGGCAGTGGGAATACAACAGATCGAATTAGATCTATCCTTGACCATTGAATCAACTAGATCCTTTCTACTGGAATTATCTGATGTATTTCTTTACCCCAGGTCTAACCTCCATTCTACAAGTCATTAGAAACCCAGTACAGAAACATTTGCCAGATTCTGTACTTCAGAAACCTCCTTGAAATAGTTTCTTGTTTTCCTGGGCAAATACTTCAGGTCTAATGTCACAGAGAGGCTTCTCTGCGCTGTGTCAGTTAGTCCTTCCCTTCTTCCCATCTCAAGTTTTCTAATTTCTATTTCTTTAACAAGCCTGTTTCTTGGCGTTGTTAAATTTCACGAGTTAAGAGGCTCCTTGCCTCATGTGTTGGTCACAAGAGCCTGGAGGGTTGCATAAAATGTCATATGCTTTAGGCTCATTCATATCTCCTTGTGGATGTAATCATTAGCAGAGCTAAAGGAAGCTGACATTCCTTGAACTCCAAAGGAAGTCTCAAAGTCTATTATGAACAAATTTTTCCTTTTTACCAAAAGACTTTTAATTTAAATATTGACAGACTTTGAAAGTAAACGCAGAGTGTTATTTTGAGGAACTCAGACTGAAACTGCACAAGAGACTACTTCTATGAAAACAAACTGCAAATCAACATTTCAAGAATGACGATCAAGGTGATTGCAGGTCACCTAAAGGTTGTGGTGGGAGAATTCTTTCATGCAACACTGAAATCAGATCCATGGTAGAATAATTTAAGAATTACAGTTCCTTTTTACATAAAAGGGAGAAACAAAAAATTATTTGACTAGACACAATCATTGAACTGAGTTACTATCATCTCAAAGAATTCAGATAAGAGGAAATGAAATTTTAAATCAACGTTTTACTGTTTGCTGGCAACTACTTGCAGGTGAACAGTTGGAAAATGATGCAGAGCAAAATTTCCTTTCCAAAATTGGTAAGGGAAGTGTCCTGGGTTGGGTTGACTACTGTTCCCCCAAAACTCATGTCTACCTGGAACCTGTGAATATGGCCATATTTGGAAATAGTGTATTTGCAATCAAGTTAAGATGAAGTCATGCTGGGTTAAGATACAGACACACAGAGGTAGGATTGCCATGTGAAGATGGAAGCAGCAATTGGAGTGATGCAGTTACAAGGCAAGGAATGCCAAGGATTGCAGGCAACCACCAGAATCTGGAAGAGGGAATGAAGGATTCTCCCCTAGTGTCTTTAGAAATATCATGGCCCTGCTGACACCTTGATTTCAGACTTCTAGCCTCCAGACTTGTGAGAGAAATAATTTCTGTTGTTCTAAGCCACTCAGTTTATGATAATTTGTGCAGCAGCCCTAGGAAACTAATACAGAAAGCATATGGAAAAGAGGAACACTTGAGCAAATATGTATTTCAAAACACATGGTTTAACGTTAATACTCTCTAGGCCTTATCTAGGAATCTAAGTTGGATGAGCAAACCTGAGGTGACCTCTCACTGGTGGAAATATGGACAATTTCTGTGCATTTGATCAAACTAAAAAATGAAGAGAGTAAAAGGAGAAACAACATGTATTTAATCATTCCACTACAGGGACAATTCTTACAACTGCCTCCATTTTCTGCTCTGTCTTGGTACTGAAAAACTAATTTTTGTAACTATTGTTTAGATGTTTTCACAGATGCTAAGAAATAGAGCAATTCGGATAACCAGAACTGCAGTAGTGGTTAGTCTTCATATGGAATTGTTCATATCTTATAGGGTTAGGTGGTCAACAGCATTTTATACATTTGTGTTGTACTTGTTCAAGTGACAGAAAAGCACAACCAGAAGATCCTTTTTGTCTTCTTTCTCTCCTAGAGAAGCATACAGAGGAGCATAAATGCCTGATTACTCTGGATCAAAATAATTTTAATCAGTTTGGCCTTAGTGTATTTGCTGACTGTGATGATTTTAGTCTAATACTAATACGATTTCTGTTCTATTTTATTAGCCTTTGTCTCCTTCTATTTATCCTTCTATTTATCTATTAAATGGATGTCATGTCTTCTTAAAGCCTTTCCCAAGGCCAGACAGGATTAATAACGCTCTTCTCTGGGCTTGCATAGACTTCTGTTCCAATCGCTGCTAGTCTATTACTATATATGTTATACTACAGTTGGTTGTCTATCTGTCTCCCCTGATAGGCTGTGAGCTCCTGTTCATCTTTGCATTTCCAGTTTCTAGCATTACTCCTGGTATAAAGCATACAGTTAATAGATATTTGCTGAAGGAATGTTGGATTTTTGATGACTAAAAGCTGTTTATAAAAGTACTTTTCGTTGAATTGAAAGAGCATTTTCTGCATAGGTATGCTTCGATGTAGAATAACTTGGAGAACTGTAAATGGAATACAGACATTGGCACTATTATTGTACCAAACTTGATGATTCTGCAAAGTTTTCACTGACTCCATAGACATTTTCTGATTCTAGTTTCTGCTCTGAACTTTTTCCAGCTGCTCCTCATGTCTTTGTTAGAAGAATATGAGCATCTGTCACAAGCTCTCCTCCCCACAGATAATGAAGTTCATAAAACAATGGGGATAGAGAAACGAGGCAGGATGTGATCATACTCCTTTTGTCTGATAACCTGTATTCTTTTGTTGATAGTAGATTTCTATTAGAAGAACCCCATTTCTTTCAGGGTCATCTATCCATTCACTCATTCATTCAAGAAATGGCACTTAGTATTGAATGAATAGGTCCAATGCTAGGGGAAAAAAGTTTATAGTTTGGTAAAAGGAAAAAAAATGTCAAAGTCATGTGGAAAGGATTGTATTTTATAAAAGAGAAACAGAAAAGTCCCATGAGCGTTCCAATGAGGAAAATGAAGCTCAAGGAGGTGAACTAACTTGCTCAAGTTCACATACCTTGTAACTGTTAGAGTTGAGATTTATTCCTCTTACATCTGATATTGAGTGGAATAAATGGAAGAACTGAGATTCAAGCCTAGTTCAGGCTTGACCACAAAAGCTTGTGGTCTACTAACCTACACCATGCTGCCTGCTCTAGGCTACTGTTTCACTTATCTGAGAGAGGCACAGGGACCTGTACTAGGTCATCGACAATAAAAATAAAAAGGGTAAAGGGGTAAAGGCAAGAAATAAAGGCAGGACACACAATGAGCATGACGTGGAAACTGACAAAATGTGAAAAGAAAGGAAAAAAGTGGAATTAAAGATGGTTTAAGCTTGGAGCCTGGGCAACTAGAAAAACAATGAGGCCATTAGCAGGATTAAGGACCTCAGGGGAAAGGACAGTTTTTTATTCAGTGAGAGCTCGAATCCAAAACTCTATTCTCACGTCACCTCCTTAATATGAGCTTTCCTGACATCCTCAGGTTCATTATATGGTATTTTGTATCTCAACAATAATATTGATGATGGTGATAGCTAACAGTTTTTTAATGCAGGCAGAGTGTCAAGCATGTTCTAGATTCCTTTTATTCCTCAAAATAACCAATAGTAAGTACTATTATTAACCTCATTTTACAGATGAAGAAACTGGGGCTTACAGAGTCTTAAGGTTACAGATATTAAATGGCAGATCAAGATTTGAATACAAGCTGGACTCAGAGACTACACTCTTACCAGAGGCAGAAACAGTGCAGTAAGTAAGAGTACAGGAAATGGGGATAAACTGGCTGGCTTTGAATCTGGCTCTGCCATTTACTAGCTGAGTGACCTTGGGCAAATTATTATGCCTCAATTTCATTATATCATCTGTTAAATGGGGATAATAATAGTATCTGCCTCCCAATACTGTTGTGAGGATTAAACAAGTTCATATTTATAAAGAACTTAGAAAAGTGCCTGGTACATAGTAAATATTAATCGTTACACTTCTCTCTTTCTCTCTTTCTTTTTCCTTCCCTCTTTCCCTCCCTCTCTCCCTCCCCCTCTCTCATTATTGGTTGGAACTTTACTTCTCATTGAACTATGAGTTCCTCTAGGATAAGAAGTGTGTCTATTTCATTTTCCTATCCCAAGCACCTAGCACCATGTCTACCACACAGTAGGCCCTTAGCAAGCATTTGTTGCCTGAATGGCATTATTCAGGCGGCTTGAAATTCCATCCCTGAGCCGTGGAGAAGTGAAGTGGATGGAAAAATAAGTATGATTCCCACACATAGACATTTAATCCTGACAATAGCACGATTGCCAAGGAAGAGCTCATGAAGGGGTAAGAAATAGAACACTGGAGAAAGATTAATTGCAGGAAATAAGAAAGGAAATAGAAAAGGAGCTCTGAGAGGATATACTTTCAAGGAAGCCATGAAAACAGAGAGTTTAAGGGAATTGAGGGGAGTCCAGATGAAAGTCTGTCTTAGCGGTAGGGTATGAAAAATTTGTGGTTAGCAAGCAGCTGACTCTGAGGTTTAAAAAAAATTTGTTTAAGATTCAGAGGAAGGAAATGACAGTCATTGCGTAACAGTTTTCTAAAATTTGGCAGGCTTTCAAATGTAGGTCCCTATCTGCCTTGCCCGGAAAGTTGAGAGAGCTAGGGAGCATTTGTGATTACAGGTGAAAGGGAGGGTCTGGAAGTCAAGCTCTATCTTCACTCACAACATGAGATGGGAAATTCAAATAAAATGTTCTTTTTTGCCCTTCGTTATTTCGTTTAGGCTGGTGAAGAAGGATTGATGATGTTTTTGCCAGGTAGACAAAATTATCAGCATTAGATTTTTTATCTGAAATGTCTCTCTCATTACACCTGAGTCTCAAATAGGATTCCACCACCCACGGAGACTGAATAACCGGTTTTCCGAGTTTTTCCTGATAAATTACAAACGACTTGGGATCCCTGCTCCTCCTTAAAAGGTCAAGAAAAGGGAATCGATATTAATATTTGAGAAAGGCGTTTTTATAAGAACATGTAGGCATCACTCGTGTGTTTTAAAAAAACAAATTATTCTTTCTTTCTTTTTTTCTTTATTAACTAGAAAACCCTATGTGTTCAAATAGGCCCGCAGGAATCCACCAAACAAGATACACACTTTCAAAACACACGGTCTTAGGCGTCTATTCCCACTGTTAATTGGAGAAAAACAGACGCTGTACAGTTGCTGGAGGGACTAAACCAAGCACCTCTTTAAATAGGCGTTTTCCATAGTTAAGTGAACTACGATCTACTACAGGATCTAACACCTTTAGCAAGTTGCTCTGCACTCTGGGGCTCGAATTTCCTTTCCAGCAAACTAAGGGGAAAAGTGAGTGTGTGTGTGTGTGTGTGTGTGTGTGTGCGTGTGTGTGTGTGACAGGACTAGAAGCGTTTTCAAGCTCCCCCTGGCTCTCAGGTCATTTCATAACGCTTTCTCCCCTTCCCTCACGTTAGTTCCCTCGAGAAGAAAACATTGTGGATTCTTTGGATATGAATGAAAATAAAGAAAGCAGGAAGCCTTGCCTGTAGAGTAAGTACTACGGAGAAGGGATTCTGAGCAAGTGTTAGGGAGAAGTGATTCTGAAAGGCTCAGGAACTCAGGGCCTCGAACACCTGCACCACCAGCCCCACTTAGCCACCCTCCCAGCGAGAACAAGATGGCGTCCACAAGCAGGGTCTCGCCCGCGCCCCCGCGACTCCGCACTGCGGCAGCCGACCGAAGCCTCATTCCATTGGCCAACTGCAATGAGGTCATCGTAGGGGCGGAGGCCGGCGGCGGCGCGGGGGCGGGGTTTTGCGGACGCACGCACGCTTCGGGGCGCTTCTGTCGGGAGCCGCGGAGGCTGCGGGCTTAGTCTGCGGCAGCTGCTTTGGCAGTGGCCCCCCCGGCGGCTGGAGGTGAGCGGGGTCTGTAGGTACAGCGTGGCAGGGAGCGGCCTCCGAGGGCCACAGGAAATCCTTCTCACAGCCCCCTCGCTTGTCAAAAGAATTAGCAGGGATCTTAGGTCTCTGAAAGGAAATGGGGCTTCACCCCTCTTTGGGCACCCCTCCAATGGGCAGAATAACCGGAGGTTCACTCCACGTTGTAGGCCCTGGTCCCTTCCTCCATTTAAGGGGTAGGCGGCGAAACTGAAGATTATTGGGATGTCCGAAAGAATTTTGGGGGGCTTCTTAAAGGGGCTCCCAACTTGAGGATTTCCCCCTTTTAGTCCCTACTCCAGGTAGGTGTGCTTGGGTTCAGAGAATTCCTGATTTTCTCACTGAGTATACAGGAAATGAAGCAGGTGAATTTCAGTACCTTGTTAGGTGGCGAGAACTGGATGACAGGACTAGTAGCAACTCATTGGGGGCTGACATTGGCAGCCCCTGAATTATGCCGATGAAGCATAATTTTATCTGTTTAGAGATTGTGGAATCCATCCTTGTTGAGTAGGGGTGTGTTGGGGGCTGGTAACAGCTGTTTTGGATGATTCAGGTATAGACAGTCATCAAATCAAGCTACATAATCTCTTGAAAAATCCTTGCTTATATGTGTGTTGTTTTGCTGCCTTGAATATCAAATGCACAAAGGTTTTGTCGTTCAAATTTCTCAAAATGTCTCCCAGCCTTTCAGAAGAGTGACTCTTCCTTTGATGCCTATCATTACGGATGCTCTCATGATACTAAAAATACTGTACGTTTTGCTGAGTTTCGATACTGTACAGTCGGCGCCTTACAATAGCTGATTGAGAATGAATAATTGCAGTTTCAGGACCACTGATAGCGCCAATTGTTTTTCTTACTCGGCAGCGATAAGACAGCCCTAAAATGAAACCTTTACTGGCTCGTGCATGAGAAGCTTTAACAGATGGAAGAATGTAATTAATCTTGAAGATAGGGGATAAGAAACAGAAAGCTGCGGAGGTGGAAAGCTTAGTCTCTGGCTTGATAAAACTGCTTTGTCATTATCAATATATTCTTGTCATACTTGACTTGAAATTGGACTTAATATGCAAACTGTTTCTTTTTTTTTTAGATAATGATTATGTGTTTCGATTCTTTAGGGAGAAAATGGTGCTTTCTGATGAGTTTGGAAGGTTAAACCCTTTAAGGTAGTCGTAGCTTTAGGGTAGTGCTGGGACTTTGGCTGTTAGAAATGGGCAATAGAGGGTAGAAAACGTTGTAACGGATACATCCTTTATGGGAAGGTATTCAAGGTCTCTTGTTTGTGTCCTGACACAGCAGAAAAAAAAAACACAGCAGTATGAGTGTCATTGCCTGTAATATTGTGTTCAGAGTATTAAAGAGCTGTTTGGGATTCCCAGTTCCTGTTTTTAATCTGGGTACATTCTTATGTATTGAGATATCCCAAAATATTGTCATTTGATCCTGATGCTGACTGAACAGGAAGTGACTTTTCATCAGGCACTCTGCAGGAGAAGATTCAGTAACAGCCTTTGCAATTTTTCATTTCCATCTTTCTAAGAAGGATGTCGAAACAGTGTGGAAGACCTGTCAGCATGAGGTGGAAGATACAAAATGCAAAACGAAAGAGCCTTACTAGGGTATTGTTTGCTCTTAACCCTCTTAGTAACTTCTAAGGTCATGTAAATTTTCTCTTTTTGCCTTAGGTTGGAGAGAAATCTAGGTACTCAGTTGACGTACTCTCGCCGCCATGGGGGAGCTTTTCCGGAGTGAGGAGATGACCCTGGCCCAGCTTTTTCTACAGTCAGAAGCTGCTTATTGTTGCGTCAGTGAATTAGGAGAACTTGGAAAGGTTCAGTTTCGTGATGTAAGTAGTTGTGGGGCTACTTCTTGATGATTGCTGAATTGTGTTTTTCTTGTCATTTCCAGTTGCCTTATGATGAATGTTTTGCTTTTTATTTGCAGAAATAACATTATACTACAGCTTAATATTGGTACACTTTTTTGAGTTGTCTTTTTAGAGGTGAGAATGTTGTGTGCCAATCCTTCCATGCTTTTACTAGCTACCCCTTTGAGACTAATCCTAAACATTCTCAAGCTAATTGCTTGGGATACGGGTGGAAGACACCAGACTAACCTGTTCAAGGCTTGTACTTTGCTTTTGGAATCCTTAACACTCATAGCAGCATATTAAAAAAAAAAAAGTTGTCGTAGCTCTTCCATACAGTAGGACATATTTATTACAAAATCTGCAGCATCCAGTTACAGATGTATAGTATATAAGTAGGCGTATAATGAATACCCATTATTCTGAAGCATTATGCTGGGCACTTGGAGAAAATAGATATCAAAAGAAAATGGACCATCTAAGAGTATTAAAAAATATGCCCTGTAGGGCTTACAGTCTATTCAGGAAGGCACAATATATGCTGCTGAAAGGAGGGGGCAGGTAACAATTCCTTATTAGGCAATCTCAAAGCTCCATGTACCTCTCATTGATAGTATTCATTATAGTTGTGGCTTTACATTCATCAGTGTGAGTAGTTGGTTCAAGTCTGTGACCTAAGCACCATGAAGACAGACATTCATTATTATATCTTTAGTGCCCGCATACAAGGTACTCAACCAGTATTTGTTGGGATGGATAAATGGATGAAAGAGGAGTGGTCAGCAAGATGTGGGATTCATCAATATTGCCTTCCTGGAAATCTGCAAGCTTTCAGGAAATTCTCAGTCTGAGCTGAAATTGCATAAATATACTCCAGTGACAAGAGTCTTATTCCTCATTCTTTTTGAGCCTTTTTATACCATCTCTTTTGGAATGTTCTCCTACCTGACTCAGATTCTTTCTCTTACCTTTCTGAGGACTTCTAGTTTTCTTCCATCAGCCTCTCTTCTCCACCCCTGCCCTTAGTGTCAGTGTTCCCCAGGCTCTCTGCTCTCTCTGGATAAACTTCATCACACCCCCATCTTCCTTTATCACCTTTTTCTCTCATCTATTCTCAAACCTTCCATCTTTATTCAGATTTGAATCCCAAATCTGGATCTCTGGCCCTGACCGCCCAAACACCTTCCCTGAATTTACAACTCTTAAGATTGTTGTCATCTCTGCTTCTCAAGCTCGTATGTTGAAATCCCAACACCTTACCTTTTCACAAACTATTTGTTCATTCGACTTCCTAAACTTGAGCTAATGCATTGATATTTTTCCAGTTTTCTAGTCTTGAAACCTAAATCAAACCTGTCACCTTTGATTTGCAATCCTTCATCCTGTCCTATAGTGTCTCCCTCTTGTTCATTCTTAACTTTAACTTACGATGCATTTCAATCGTACAAGAAATTATAAGGAATAATATAATGAATACCTATGTTTTTACTGTCTACTTAAAGAGATACACTTTCCACATATAATTGAAGGCTCCTGCCTATCCTTCATCCTTGTAATTCATTTCTCCTCCCTCCTCTCCAGAGGTAACTTTCTACAGTGATTTTTGCTTTTATCATTTCTATGTGTTTTTATTTTTTACTTTTGCTATGTATGTATATATCACTAAATAATAATATATAGTATAATTCTGTGTGTTTTAAAACTATATACATGGTATCATATTGTATGTATCTGTCAGCAGGTACTTTTTAAATTCAACATTTGTGAGATTTGACCATGTTGATACAGGTAGTGCTTGCTATTTCATTCCTAATAATATATACAATATATTATTGTAGTAATATATAGTTTATCATTTTTCCTTCTGATGAACATTTAGGTTGGTTGCAGTTCTTTGATATTACAGTGTTGCAATAAAGGTTCTTGTATATATCTCCTGGTATACACATGTGATAGTTTCCCCAGGGCAGTGGTTCTCATTTGGTCTAAGGACCTCTTTACACTCTTAAATTATTGAGGATCCGAAATGGCTTTAATGTGAGTTATACAGCTATTGATATTAACTGCATTGGACATCGAAATTGAGAAATGATTTATTAAATCATTTAAAAATTATAAAAGCCCACTGCATGTTATCATAACATTTTTAATGAAAAAATAATTATATTTTCCCAAACAAAACAAAATGTGAGAAGAGTGGTATTGCTTTTACATTTTTGAAAATCATTTAGTGTCTGAGTTAATGGAAGATAGATAGGCTCTCATATTTGCTTCTGCAGTCAGTCTGCTGTGACATCATGCGCCTCTGGAAAATTTCACTGAACTCATGAGAGAATAAAAATGAAAAAGCCAAATGTCTTAGTGTTACTATGAAAATGGTATTGATCTCACAGACCTGCTGCTACTCCAGGGATTATAATGAGGAGGGGCATTGCTGAATATCGTGTGCGTCTCTGACTGTTAGCTGTTGTCAAAGTGTACTTCCCAGTACATGTACCTATCCATTCTCCCATAGCTGATTGAGAGTTCCTATACTCTACAATAGTGCCAACATCTCTGTGCTCATACTTAAAGAATTTTGCCAATGTAATGGGTGTGAAATGGTATCTTCTCGTTGTTTTAACTTCCATTTTCTAGATTAGTACATTCCATATCTTTTTATTTGTTTATTGGACATAATATATTTCATTTTTCCAGGAGTGTCTGCCCACATCATCTGTCTATTTGCTTGTCTTTTGCTTGTGGACTGGTAGGATTTATAAAAGTTTTTCTTATATTCTGGAAGCTAATCTATTTCTACTCCTTTACTAATAACTTCTTCCAGACTATCTCTCGTCTTTTCCCTTTGTTTATGGTATATTTTGTCCTACATAAAGTTTATTTTTCCTTTTTGTTTATCAGTACAAGTATTTTCCTTTTTCCTAAATTTTTATTTTGAAAAATTTCAAGCCTGAATACTCTTATGTAGATTCACTAGTTGTTAACATTTTGCCACATTTGACAGAATCTTTTTTTACTACACTATTAGAGAATAAGCTATTTCTTCCTTTTAAATCCTTATCCTTTTCTTTCTTTTTCTTATTTCATCATATACATTGGAACCTTTAGTAACATGTTGAAGAGGAACAGCAAGCTAATACTGATTAGGATTTTGTTTAGCTGTGTGTAACTGAAAACCCAAGTGATAGGGGTATACTTTTCTCGTGTAACATGAAGCCTAGCTCCACACTGTGATCAGTGTTCTACGATCATTCTGTATCTCTGTTTGACCATCCTTGAGCTTTTGGCTTCTGTCCTTGGATAACCACCACTTCTCCAGACATTTCATTGAAGGAAGTGCAGGGAGGAAGGGGAAATACTTATATCAGGAGAGAAAAAAAAAAAAAAACTTTCCCCAAAATCCTCAGCATACTTTTCTAATTTATTATTGGCCAGAATTATGTCATATGCTAGCTGCAAGGGAGTCTGGAAAATATGGTTTTTCAACTCAGCAGTCGCTGCTCTGAACAAAATTGGTTACTAAGGAAATAGGGCAAAATGCTATGTACTATATTTGTCAGTAGCATTCTTGTCTTGCTCCTGACTTGAAGGAGAATCTTTTTAATGTTTCACAATTTAAATAAGATGTTTACTCCTACATTTTGGAAAATTCTACTGATTAGATTATGCAGGTTCCTTTTAGTTTATGATTTTCTAAAGTTATTGTCACAAATGTTTGTGAAATTTTATTGAGTACCTTTTCTTCATCTATTGAGGTTATGATTTTTTTCCTCCTTAGTCTGTTAATTTGGTGAGTTACATATCCAGATTTTTTCCTACTATTTTTTAATAGCTTTATTGAGATATAATTCACATACCATACAATTTGTCCATTTAAAGTGTATGATTCAATGATTTTTAGTATATTCACTGAGTTGTACAACCATCACCACAATCAGTTTTAGAACATTTTCAGTCTCCCAGCAAGAAACCATGTATCCATTAGCAGTCACTCCCCATTTCCTTCCAACTCCCCAGCCCCCTCAACCCTTGGCAACTACTAATCTACTTTCTATTTCTGTGGATTTGCCTATTCTGGACATTTCATGTGAATGGAATCATACAGTATGTCTTTTGTGACTGGCTTCATTTACTTAGCATAAAGTTTTCAAGGTTCATCTATGTTGTAACATGTATCTGTACTTTTCTCTTTTTTAAATATAAAAATATGCAACATATCTTCAAAAGATATCACTCTGGGTTTTAGAGACAATTGAGTAAGATATGTTTCCTCACTCAATTTGTTCAAAATGTTCTTTATATTCTTTCATCCATTCTCCTCTTTGACATACTCTTCCCTACTCTTCAATCCCTTACTGTCTAACACAACCATAATGACAGTGTACATGTTTTTAATAGATGCCACGTTGAGCATTTTGTATTATTATTGCAGGCATTCCTGACAACAACCCAGCGAAGTAGAACCAGTTTTGAATAGTGGAGCCTACCATTCTCAGTTTACAGATTAGGAACCTGTGGCCTGAATGAAAATAACTGCCCCAAGAACACAAAGATTTGTACCCAGGATTGTCTGATTCTACTGCTGATGTTCTTTTTAATTGAGATCTACCAAAAAATTTACCCTTTACAGTGTACAATTTAGGGGTTTAGTGTATACACAACCATTTAGTGTATGTACAACCATCACCACTAATTCTAGAACATTTCATCATCCCCCCCAAAAAGCCCTGTACCCATTAGCAGTCATTCACCATCTCCCCCTGTCCTAGCCCTTGGCAACCACTAATCTACCTCTGGCTCTAAGGATTTCCCTATTCTGGACATTATATATAAATGGAATCACACAATATATAGTCTTTTGTGACTGGCTTCTTTCACTGAGCATATTGTTTTCAGCATTCAAACATGTAGTATGTATTAGTACTTCATTCCTTTTTAATGGCTAAATAATATTCCATTGTGTGTGTGTGTGTGTGTGTGTGTGTACATATATATGTGTATGTATATATATATCACTTTATTCATTCATCAGTTGATACATATATTTCGGTTGTTTCCACTTTTTGGCTATTGAAAATAATGCTGCTACAAACATTTGTGTACAAGTATTTGAGTACCTATTTTCACTTTTTGGGGGTGTATTCCTAGGAGTGAATTGCTGGGTCATATGGTAATTCTTTGTTTAATTTTTTGAGGAACCTCCAGACGGCTTGTGCTGCTTTCCACAACAAGCTGCTTTCCACAACGGCCATATCATTTTACATTCCCACCAGCAATGTTAGAGAGTTCCAATGTTAGAGAGTTTCTTCACATCCTCACCAACATTGATTTTCCTTTATTATTATTATTTTTAATTATAGCCATCCTAATGGGTGTGAAGTGGTATCTCACAGTGGTTTTGATTTGCATTTCCCTCCTGGCTAATGATATGGAGCATCTTTTCATAGGCTTATTGACCATTTGTATAGATTTTTTAAAAACATAAAATTATGCTTGCAAGCCTGGGATAAACTCAGTTTGGTCAAGAGGTGAATTTCAAAATAATTTTAGGGTTCAGTTTCCTAATATTAGGATTTTTTCATTTATATTTATAAGTGATATTGGCCTATAATTATCCTTTCTCAAACTATTCTTATTTTAGTATTAAGGTTTTACTGGCCAATCTCACTTGTTAGTTGAGAAGTGTTCCTTCATTTTTCTCCTCTTTGGAATAATTTTTCTAAGATTTGGGCTTATCTAGTTTTTATATGATTAATAGAACCTGTCTTTAAATCTTATAGGCCTGGTGTTTTTAGATTATAGGATTTTTCTGTTTTATTTTGTTTAAGTTAGTTTTAGTAAGTTATATTTTTCTAGAAAATTATGCATTTATAATCTGAACTTTCTGAGAAGTTATTGGCATAAAGTTAATTTTAGTATTATATTTAAAAAATCTTTTCTATCTATCGTTGCTTTTTTTTATTCTTACATTTATTTATACCTTCTCTCAGTCTTATACACATTTTGACTATTTTATCTTTTCAAATAACCAGCTGTTAAGAAAAAATAATAAAATAAAATACTAAGAAAAAAAATAACCAGCTTTTGATCTGGGGCATCGTCTTTGGGACTTGTTTTTTTCTAGGCCTTTCATTCATTTCTTCTCTTTTTTGGTTTCTACTTCCTATTATCTTTTTCTGACTTCTTGAGTTTGAACAATTTGCACATTAATTTTTAGTCTTTTCTATTATATGCATTTAAGCCTACAAATTTCCCTTTAAATACCACTTTAGCTACACCTGACAAAGTTTGATCTTTAGCACTTTCATTATCATTTCGTTCTAAATTATTTAAATTGCTTCATATATGTCAGTTATTAAACGCTAATTTCTTTTTACTATCATTAGGATCTTTTGTAGGGAATTATTGAAATCATTCACAAATAAATCCTTATACATAAACTGCAATTTTGTGATGAAAGGATTATTCTAATTAATGAAGTACTGCATCAAAATTCACATATCACTTATTAAGGACAAGAGTTAACAAAAATGATTCTTTTATAGGCAATTACCTAGGTTCTTCTCAGACCACGGTAAACAGATGCTCAGCCTTGCAAATATGAAGCATTATCGTCTCTAAACATTTATTTGTGTCCTTCATCAAGTACAGTTTACTTAAATGAAATAACGTGGGTTTTCTCTTGTAGTTATTTGGGGAGGAGAAAGCCATGTGTTAATTTCATCTGTAGGATCAATTGAACTGGACTTTTTTAGTTGCTTAAAAAACATAAAAATTTCTCATTAAGTTAAATACAAAATAAATACAACATTTTTCCATGGCAAATGTGGTTGCTGTAAGTTTTACATTTTTTAATGTAGGCATGACTGAATGCATTTGAAACTAGTCATATCACCATTAAAATGATGATATGCTCCAAGTCCAGTTGCCATTTTCAATCTTTAGTTGCAGGGGGCACAGCCCACCATCCCATGCAGGGATCGAACAAGCAACCTTGTTAAGAGCTCGTGCTTTAACCAACTGAGCCACCCAGCCACCCCAGAAGTTGTATTTTTTTTTAATGATTTATTAGATTTTTAAAGACAAGTCAATCTTCTAAACTATTAAGTTTTACACATCCAAAGTTCTCATTCTTCATTTAGCTTTGATCTACTTCTTAGAAGTTTTTCATCTTTCTGACCATCCACCGTTTTTTAAACCTCTTAGCATTTTGTTTTTTCTGGGTTCCCCAACCATTATTCAAAAACTGGGCTGCAGCCTTTTTCACTGGTAACCTCTTGTTGTCAAGAGACAGGAACTTATTTACAGTAGTTCTGTTGGTTCCTGGACCATATAAAGACTTTTGTATGAAGGCTTTGGCTGCTTGTTGCCTTGAATCTCAGATCTTGATCTTTTAGCCTTAGAGCCCAGTAGCTTTCATTCTGGCTGACAGACTGAACTTTTTGTACTTTAGCTTTCTTGGAATCACTTCCTTTTTCACATTCTTCATTTTTCTTCTGTAAATTAACTTCTTTTAACTTGCCTGGTGATTTCTTTATGTTAGTCTGTGAAACTGTAGTCAACTTCTCTAGAATGGAGTCTGGAAGGAGCTTCCTTTTCTTTTGTTCGATGAACAGCTCCTCGCGTCGCTTCCTCTTTTCTTTCAAAAGTGTTTTATCCCTGCGCGCTGTCTCCCGAACTCGCCGCTCCTCTTCTCTCGCTTCCGCCTGGGCGCTAGCGAAAGTAAGCTCCTCCGGGGCTTCGTCGTCAAATTCTTCATCCCCTTGGTCGCCTTCCTCCAGCGGCTCGGCCGCCGCGCTGCTGCTGGGCTGCCAGAGCAACAGGCCGTGCTCCGCCGCCTCCTCCGAGGTGGGCTGGCTCTCGTCCACCATCGCCGACGCCGGGGCGCGGGACGCGCGCGGCCGAAGCTGCACCGTGGCCCGCGCCGCGCCGGACCGTCTAGAAGTTGTATTTTTTATAATGATTTCTAACTTAATTGCATTGTAGTTAGAGAACATTGTCTTTACTGAGACTTGTTGTATGACCTATTTTTGTAGTCGGTTTTTATAAACGAATTCTTGAAGAGAATTTTTTTTTTTTTTAAATATTTGGGGTGCTATTTTTTTTTTAATTTTTTTTTGGGGGGAATACTGGGGAACAGTGTGTTTCTGCAGGGCCCATCAGCTCCAAGTCTTTGTTCTTCAATCTAGTTGTGGAGGGCGCAGCTCAGTTCCAAGTTCAGTTGCCATTTTCAATATTTAGTCGATGGGTGCAGCCCACCATCCCATGTGGGAATTGAACCTGCAACCTTGTTGTTGAGAGCCTAGGCTCTAACCAACTGAGCCATCCAGCCACCCCTTGAAGAGAAAAATTCTTGAAGATGAAGTTGTGTGTGTTTGTGCGCGCCCATGCGCACATTAGATTAAGCTATGTTGTTCAAATTTTCTCTATCCTTATTTAGTAGACTTGATGTATCAGCAATTTAAAAATTATATTAAAATTTCCCATTGCGTAGACAGGTTTGTCAGTTTCTCCTTGTAGTTGTGTTCATTTTCATTTGAAATGTTTTGAGGACGCCTTACTTGAATATTTCTTATATTTATATTATCTGAATACTTCAGATAATATGCCTTATCTGAAACAGGCTGTGGGCTGGCTGCAGTTGAACTTTGCCTCCTGATTATGAAACCAGTAGTTCCTTCGGCTACTTTCATTTCAGAGTGTCATGTTTATTGAAGTGGAAATTTCTGAATGGGAGGCTGAGGTACTGTCTCCTCAGTAAAAAACAAACATATTTTATTAGGGACATACAAGTTTAGACTTGTTGCATCTTCCTGGGAATTTTTCCTATTATCATTATGTAGTGATTCTCTTAATCTCTAATAATGCTTTTGCCTTAGATTCCTTGTGTCTAATATTAATATAATAATACCAATAGTTTCCTTCCTACTCTCTGTCGTACAGTTTATTCTTCACATGCAATGTTATTCTTCAAAACAGGACGTCTTTAAAAAGTGTGAAGAAAAAGTCAGATCATTTGATTCCCTATTGCCCGTAAGACAGAGTTGTCAACTTCCTGCTCCTTACATACACCATTTCCTCAGCTGAAGTAAATTTCTCCCCATCTCTGAACATGTGATTTATTTATGTCTCTGAATCACTTATACTCTTTCTGCTTCTTTCTGCCTATTTCTGCTTGGTGAACTCTGCGTCATCCCCCATAGTCCCAGCTCAGATGGTTACCTTTGTACATTTTTTTTCTTTATCCCCCAGGTAGAATGAATTACTTCTCCTGTGTATTGTCATTTCTTTTTTTCCCCCTCACATCTTTTTTATGGAGGTAAAATTAATATTCCGTGAAGTACATAAACCTTAAGAGTACAAGTTGTTGATTTTGGTAAATTTATACACCTTCATAACCACCACCCCAATCAAGACAGAATATTTGCAGCAGCCCAGAAAGCTCACTTCTGGTCAATGCCCACCACCCCCTTAGGTAACCATTGTTGGTTTTATGAGTATCTGTAGTCGAGTCTTTCTTACTGTGGAGAAATGTTCCACTGTATAAATATACCATAGTGTCTTTATCCATTCGTCTGTTGATGGACAGTTGGATCGTTGCCAGATTGGAACTATTACAAATAAAGCTGCTGTAAACATGCCTACCTACAAGTCTCTGTGGCCATTGTTTTCATTTTCTTACATAAGTACCCAGTAGTAGAATGCTCAGTCATGAGGTAGGTAGGTATATGTCTAACTGTATAGGAAAGTGCCAACAATATTGCACTTACTTTTTAACAGCATTTGTCACAACAAGTTGTTTTTATTGGTTTGTGTCTGTTTCTTCCATGGGACTGAGCTCCTCAAAGTTAGGACATACCTTCCTTATTCTTTGTATTTACACCAGCGCGTAATACAGTGTCTGGCACATACTTGGTGCTCCATAAATGTGGAGTTATTAAATGAGTAACTCTAGTAATTCTTTATTACTTTTACGGAATTTATCACATGCTATTTTATTATGTTCATCTTCTCTACTAGATTTCAAGCTTCTTAATGAGTAGGAACTTGTTTTATTCTTTTATTCTTTTTTTTTTTTAAGATTTTATTGGGGAAGGGGAACAGGAAAGACTTTATTGGGGAACAGTGTGTACTTCCAGGACTTTTTTCCAAGTCAAGTTGTTGTCCTTTCGGTCTTAGTCGTGGAGGGTGCAGCTCAGCTCCAGGTCCAGTTGCTGTTGTTAGTTGTAGGGGGCGCAGCCCACCATCCCTTGTGGGAGTCAAGGAATCGAACTGGCAACCTTGTGGTTGAGAGCCTGTGCTCCAACCAGCTGACCCATCCAGGAGCTCAGCAGCAGCTCAGCTCAAGGTGCTGTATTCAATCTTAGTTGCAGGGGGCGGAGCCCACCATCCCTTGCAGGACTCCAGGAGTTGAACCAGCAACCTTGTGGTTGAGAGCCCACTGGCTTACGTGGGAATCCAGCTGGCAGCCTTCGGAGTTAGGAGCATGGAGCTCCAACGGCCTGAGCCACCGGGCCGGCCGGAACTTGTTTTATTCTTGTATTTCCCAGAATATGTATCATATCACTTTGAAAATTACTTGTGATGTATGAATGAATAAACCAACCTGTCATTTAGAAGGTGAAAACCCTGGGACAGAAGAAAAAGAGAAGTTTGCTTCCTCTCTCTTCTAATTGGGAAGGAGAGAAGGAAAACCATGCAGAGCTTCTATTAGACCCATTGTCCAAATTTGTGGTGGTGGGGGTGGTGGAGGAGGGGCTCACTGAGGCTTTGTCCTGTGAAGAACATTTTATACCACTGTGCTTTATCTAAGTTGCCTCCCTTCCAATGATTTGTTGCAGCAGTTGAGGGAAGGATTTTTATCTTTAGTTGGTGTGACAAGCCCCCAAGCAGATTATGTACATCGGTAGACAGTTTTTATTAGTGTTGCATCATACATTGACACAAAGTTAGGTTTTCACTTTGCAGGATGTGTTGCTTGTGAAACAGAAGCAATAGGTGCAGTGTTTTAATATTTGATATTGTGTTCTTGTTTTGCAGTTAAATCCAGATGTGAATGTTTTCCAGCGGAAATTTGTAAATGAAGTTAGAAGATGTGAAGAAATGGATCGAAAGCTTCGTATGTGCATTTTGGTCTTGCATGATATTCCTAAAATGAGTCATTTCTCTAAATTAGAGACTCTCTTCGTCTTAATAAAGGAAGGAAATATTACAGGAGAAAAGAAAAGGAGGAAAATCTTGTGATCTTGATGTTAAGATAAATTTACTGTGTACAGGTAGATTTTGTGGTGTTCGGGCTTAATGGAAACCTTGTTTAAGATGACAAAGCTGTGAGCTGAAAACACTCATTTGTTTTTTGTGGGAATGGTTTTGTAGCAGTACTACATTATAGGGTTCTGAGAGAGAGGATCCAGCCACCATCCATATCAGATGTCAACATAGCCACTTTTTAATCTGAGCTATTTATGGGGGAAGAAACTAACGTTTATTACGGACCTATTGAGAGTTAGGGTATTAATATATTTCATTCATTTCCCACAATATTCCTTCAAGATGGGTATTAACCTCATTTAACAAATGAGGAAACCAAAGATCAGAGAGGTTAAGTGACTTGCCCAAGAATGTAAGTGGTTGTGATGGAATCAGTATTTGAATCTGGGTTGTTCTGTCTGCTCTAAAATCTAAGATCTTACTACTGTACTATGCCAGCTTTCAGTTAGCTGATAAGCGAATTTGGTCCCCCTCCTAAAAAAAAAAAAAAGTCAGTAGTTGTCACCTGAAACACTCTTCTTCTGGTATTTTGGAGCCTTATTCCTCCTCTTGCTTTTTGTTTGTTTTGTTTCACTTAAGCTGACCTGATTGTTTTCAAATATAATGAAATTTTTGATCTGGAGTTGTCTCACTAGTGGGTCAGTTGTCAAGTTTACTATTGAATTGGCTCTTCTGTAGCCCTGCTCTGCCAGCAGTACCTGTGGCCAGAACCATCATACCCCAGAGGAATCTGGGGTAGCAGTCACCTGGGGTGGAGAGCCGAAGTAGATGAGGACCCGATTGAAGATGAGAAGAGGGAAAGAGGACAGTAGTGGGATGATGACCCTCTCTGAGGTAGCTGTGCTTCAGAGAGTGTGGGGCAGGAGGAAGAGGAATGTAGAGAAAAAAGGACTTACATGTTCTGTTTCTTTTGTACAAAAGTATCTTTCGTAGAATGAAGCTCTTTTTCGCCAGGTTCGGGGTCTTACTATTTTTTCCTCAAATATTGGCAATTCCAGACATGTGATATACATGAATGTTTTGATTCTGTCTTTTTAGGATTTGTTGAGAAGGAGATAAGAAAAGCTAATATCCCAATAATGGACACCGGCGAAAATCCAGAGGTGCCCTTCCCCCGGGACATGATCGACTTAGAGGTAAACAGTTCTAAGGAAGCCAGATAATTTCTTTCTACTTAAATGCAGAAATTTCTGGATGGGTGGAGGGTAGAGTGATTCTTGCTGTCTTTGTCAGCACTATTTATTGATTACAAGTTTCTTGTGGATGGCATTAAAGTCCGTTTTTTATGGTATGGAACAGTGTCTGATATAATATCCCATGCCACTAAATAAATTATTGAAACCTTATTGGATTAATGTCAGTTCCTCTAGTAATTTATTAATCTCATAGACTAAATAAATGAATAGCCAATCAACTTTTCAATATTTATTTTATCCATATGAAGTCCCCTGAGAAATTCAATCAAGTGTTTAATAGAATCTATAGACAAAGAAAGACAATTTTAAGCAAAATTTTTCATGAAGAAAATTGCCCTGGCAAAACCACAGATCTGCAGGGTAGGTGTAAGATAGCTTTGACCTGTTAGGATGGCAAGAGTTCTGTGGGATGGATGAATTCATCTGTCTTTCAGAGCCAGCACATTGAGCTTAGTTTGAGTTAAGAATTTGATTTTTTTTTTTTTTTTTTTTGGCAGGCCAATTTTGAAAAGATTGAAAATGAACTGAAGGAAATCAACACAAACCAGGAAGCTCTGAAGAGAAACTTCCTGGAACTGACTGAATTAAAATTTATACTTCGCAAAACTCAGCAGTTTTTTGATGAGGTCAGACTATTGTTTCTTTTAGTATTTGAGCAGCTGATAAATCCACCTGTACCAGTGGGCCATATTTTTATTCCAGTAATTATTTTAATTTGCTAATTTGAAAGCAGTACCATTTCACATCCTGTTTTAGTTGAAGAAATGTCCAGTTATGTTCCATTTTTCATGCAGTACACAGCCAGCCATAGTTTTATATATTTTTGTGTTTTCTGCAATTTTTCATCTCAAGATGGGGAAAGGAACCCTAAAGTAATTGTAGAAACATAGTTGAAATTTTTACATTATACTTTAAGGTAAGTAAATGTTTAAGGTTAAAGTTGAAACAGCAAGAAACATTGGTAATATGTGAAATTATAACTAAGGTTTAATCTCCAAACCTTTTGTCCTCAAATTGTAATTTTATTTTCTGTGTTTTCTTATCAACCTTTGAGCACATTTTTAACTACTTCAGGTAGCACATGTCACACTTTAATTTTTGTAAGTTTTTTTTTTTTTAATGTTATATGGAAATATTGGTAGGATGTCTGTTTGGAATTTCTAGATTTTCACATAACCTCAACTGTTAATAAGTTCCTGAGTTAAAAATGTAGGTGACAAAGTTGTGAGTCGGCAGCTTGCTAAGGTGACCCCATGGAAGGGATTTGGAGCAAGGCTTTCAGAAGGCTTCCTTCTCCTAATTAAATCTGGGGAGGAGTCTTAGCTTTCAGCCTAGGCATGCTTTTTTTGGCCTAAAATATAGGTAACTTTTTTACAGATGTCTTTACCACCAGGTTAGATTGTTCTAGCCAGTGTTCAGTGTGCCTTCCTATAAAGATCTTTATTGCCTTTGCCCCACAAAAGAGAAGAAATTGTGGCAAAGCTTTATAAAAAATAGAGGCACCCTAGTTTGAGAACACTGGGCTAGAGAAAGTCAGCTGGAAATGTGATACATTCCTCAATAACTAAGGATTTGACTCAGAGAATCCATGTAAATTAAAAAGATCTGCTGGGGCGAGGGAAAGGGGAAATGCGCTTATGAATTTAATTGCCTAGTCCTCCCAAGAATCAGAATCTGGCTACATATAAAGGGAGGTGCCATGTGAATATTCAGCTTGCTCACTGAGTGGAGAATGTTGAGACTGATGGTAACTCCTCTTACCAGTTCCCATATCATCATACTAGAGGGTGTGGCACAGTGTGATTAACTCTCTCCAAGTGCTTCAGGTCTTTTGCAACAGGCATGGCCACTTATGCCATATGGTTTTTTGTTTGTTTGTTTGTTTTTTAAGGAGGGCGCAGCTCACAGTGGCCCATGCGGGGATTAAACCAGCCACCTTGGTGTCATCAGCACCACACTCTAACCAACTGAGCTAACCAGCCACTCCGCCATATGGTTTTAATGAACAAAAATTCCAGTGTGCTCACTGCGTAAACATTATTGTATTTATCTTCATTAATCCACTGAGCATTGGGTGAACACCTACTCTTTGTGAGACATAAGATGCGTAGGACAGGGTTCCTATGCTCAAGGAATGTGTCCCTTAGTCATATCAGGAAACCTCCCCGGGCACAATGCCTCCATGTGCACACACACCTGTGCTTTACTGAATGTCCAAGCTGCTGCCCACAGATCCAATGAAAATCTGGCCTCAGGAGCAAAGCTCAGCTACTTTTAGCATCATTTGGGGGCTTAATTCTTTTGCTCCCACTCTCCCTTTTCTTCTGGGATATTGCTGAAATGTATGAAAATGTCTTTCATAACTTCCTGAGTGTAAGGATGGGAATAGGTTTCCTAGTCGAGCTCATTCTGAAATTCTGAGTAAAAACTGACAAATGGACTCCCTTAATGGAAATAGTTATTTAAACTTAATGTTATAATTTAGAAAAATAGTAAAAATTAAAGCAGAGGAACCACTTGAAAAGATAATATAAGAATTTAAAATTGTAAGTTATAGATTTAGGAATTTTCTTCGTGATTAATAAGTCTAAACATGGAATGCTCACGTTGAGAAGGCTCGCTCTTACGTCTTCATGCCCAGTCCATGGTGAGTTCCTACTCATGCAAAACATTTTTTTTTTTAATCTCTGGAAGTACTTTTGAGTACCAGGCCTCGGCTGTGAGCAGTACTTCCGCTGCTTTCGTCATCAGTCCCCTGCATTCCTAGCACCCTCCCCACAGTGCAGGAGATCTGTCGAGCACCACTCTGCCTTTTCTCTCGAAGTGCACGGCCAGTGCCACTAGCTCGCCTCAGCCAGGTCCTTTTCAGGAGCCCTTGCCCTGCTGTTACAGAACAGCAGCCTCAGGTGTCGCTGCCATGACAGGAGACCTCACAGAGTAAGCATGTCTCATGCGAGGGCACGCTTTAAAGAATGAAAAAGATAAGGAAACTTGGGACCCTCAAACCTCAGAAACATAGGTTCTTCATGAGATTTTTCTTCCATGCCTGAAATTATAAGGTAAATTGCCTCAAACACTATCAATTTCAAACCCTTCTTTTTGGGAAATATGATCAATAATTTGTAATAATGAGTTAGCAGAAAATGGCTAAATCAGAGTATGATTCTGTCCATCTTTTAATATAGGGGTTATGATTGGTGAGGTATGTAGAAGGGGAAAGGTAAACACATGCTGAATATTCTCATGATTTAAGATGATTACAAATTCGACTTAGCCATTTCTTATCCAGAGTATTTAAAATGACTTGTTAATGATTATCCTTTTCTCAGTCTTCTTTCTAATGAAGAACTGTAAGAGCTGGAGAGATTTCTCTGCATCTTTTACCATAAGCACCATAACACATGAGAACGTAAAGAAGACTGGAAAAGTAATGGTTAATGGCATGCAGTCCCTGCCTTCCTTTCCTTCTGAGTTTTCCATCTGCTTTCTTTACTTTTCTTTTCCATCTGCCATTTCCTTTGGGGCTTGGGTGAACGCATTAGGTGATGAGATGTAACATCTTTCTTAACATAGATGGAAGTAAAAGTGTTTGCTCTTGGTAATTAACGTAGCTTAAACTGGACGTGCTGCTTATACTTACTTGTAAGTGTAGAAATAGAACTGCCAAAGTTCTGCGACTTCCTTTTTCAAGGCATGGTTTCAGTATTCTGACTGGGGGAAGGAGTAAACCAGAGGGCATAGCAAGTAATTTAGAGGAACATTGGAAGTGCTTTTATTGTCACTAGACAACCCAGATTAGGATTTAGATGCTCGATGACATGGTTTTAGAGACTGATTTAAAGGTCCTCAGTTAGTGGTCCAGTCATCCTAGTTTCCCATCAGGCACAATTACTTTATTTAAAAAATTTTAACTGTTCTAAGACATAGGATTCTTAAGTATGAAGTAGTGGAATTATTAATTAGAATATCATTGCAAGTTATAATTTAATTTTAATTTTTTTTTTTAATACCCAGAAAGTCCCAGATATAGTCTTTGGAGTAGTCTAATTGCTGTTCCATCAGTTGTCCCCTTTAGAGCACATATATTTGCTGAGTATGATCTTTAGGGTTTACTTAAACCAGGTCTTTTGAACCATGAAGAGAAGTAAGCAGGAGTCTTGTGAATAGCAGTCAGTTTCACTGGTTGTTGCCAAGGGATATCCCAAGAGCAAAGTCAAGTGTGGTTGTCATCTGGATTCTCAAAACAAGTTGCCTGTGGCTTACAGTCAGCTGATTTGACTTGAAGTAAAAACAAAAAGAGCCCCGTAAACTTCCATTTGACTGCAAGAGATAACCAGTGACCCCACCTTACCTCATCTTAAGCTTTTCCAAACCTCATGACAGTATTTCTCTGCCCTTCTGGCATGCCCACTACCTGCCTTTCCCCTTTTTTCTGAATCAAAGTTGATCCTGCTTTTAGAATTTACTTCTCGAAACAATTGCTTTCACTTTTTTAGGCCTTCAGACTTATGTATATGGTCTTATGACTTGAGGTTCCCACGTGACTTGTTTTGATACTGGGATTGACGGGACTAGAATCAAATTGAAATTTGGAATGAAAGTGATGCAGAAAAATTTTCCTGATGTTTGTTTGTTTGTTTAGTTTTGCTTTTGCCAAAGAAGATTATGCTGGCTTACTTCTAATCTTTGATCAAACAAGTAGTGCATGGATATTAAAGTTGGGGAGATCAGACAGTAGGGAAGTCGATTGGCCTTTATTTTTTAGGCCAGCTTTTTCCTGATGGGAGTGAAAGGTGGTAGGATATGTTGCGTATAGAGAGGCTGGGAAATATAGACCTATATCTGAGAAGGTCCCTCTCCTTCATTTCATTGTATAAACTGGCATGGTGGAAATCATTTTAAATCTAAACAATGAAACTAGCCCACACACTCTATACTGGCTTACTAGTTGTTACTCTCTACTTCTTGATTTAGGTTGTTGGATTAAGCTGTGTTCTCAAGCATCCCTTAACTGTAAGGCCTGCATGAACTTTTTAATATTTCTGAATGTCCTAGAAACCGGGACATTCAGGTATGTTTTCCCTTTTTCTTCCCTTTGTTGATGTGGTGGAGGCTCAGGCCTGCCCAGCTATTGTGCTGCTTCTCCTTTTGGAGAAAGAAGTACTCTTTAAATCCCAGGGTCTGCAGCATCTAATACAGTGGCCATGCTGAAAGTTCTCATATTCTGCATTTTTAAGAGCACAGAAAACCTAGATATCTGGAGATGCCCCTTCTCCCTTTCTCCAGATCACACACTGTATTCAAGACAGTGACAATGCCTTTTGTTCCTTGGAAAGAGAGTCTCCATCTATCATGTTCTCACACAGGGAAAATTCTAGTTTGTAGCTGCCTGGAAATTTGATGTTGAGAGTATCTGCAGAGCTGCCTTGTTTTGCTTGAAAGGAAGAAACACTTCAGCTTCTAGCCACGTGCAAAGATATTTCCTGGTACTTCTATGGCTTATTCAGGAAAACATAGGAGAAAAAATGGCTTCCACCAAGTAAGATTTATACATGTCACCATCATCTAATTTTTTTTTAATTTATTATTTTTAATGCCTTATTTCTTAAACCATTTCCCCAGATGCTTTACTGGGGCAATTATGCTTTCTTTGCCTTTTGTTTCTTTCCTTTGTTTTCTTTCCCTATTCTTCTTGTTTTCTTTTTGTGGGTATGTCTTCTCTTTTGGTGGTTTGTTTTTCATCTTTATTTTCTGAACTTATCTCCTGGTTCCTCGTTCCCTGCATGCCACTAACTATTTTCATTAGATATTAATTGATTTGTGAATTCAGGCTGAATTGCATCATCAGCAGATGGCGGATCCAGACCTGTTGGAAGAGTCCTCATCCCTCTTGGAGCCAAGTGAGATGGGAAGAGGCACGCCTTTAAGACTTGGGTAAGTACCCCTTCAACTCTCAGTGCTCTGTGGGGTCATGTTTTTTTTTTGCTATTCAAAAGAGCAAAAGGTGGGACATTCACTTGCTTCCAGAATGTGCTCTCTTCTGAGCCTGGTGAGAGGTGTTCCTAAGTCTATTTGGATTCAACTCCTGAGTTGTTCTGTCAACTCTTCTGGGTCCAGGAATAAGATTTTAGCAGCCCTTTTGACATAATGCATTGCCTCCTGTGTATCATGTTTGTCCCTCTCCTCTCTCTTTCTTTGTCTCAAAGCCTTCCATCCCATGGCATGGAATAGATTTCCCAATCTGGCTCTTCTCCCCACAGCTTCGTGGCTGGTGTGATTAACCGGGAGCGCATCCCGACTTTTGAGCGCATGCTTTGGCGGGTGTGCCGGGGGAATGTGTTCCTGCGACAGGCTGAAATCGAGAACCCCCTGGAGGATCCTGTGACTGTAAGACAAGGAAATTGTGTCCCATGGAGTAGGTCCTGTAAAGGGAGCTCAGAGCAGTAACCATGGTGCCACCTGACTCTGACCCTCCCACAGAGGAGGAGCCCTTATATACACCCCTGCTTTGATCTGAGAATTTTGAAGGACTTCTCTTTTCCTCTTAACTTCTGTTGTATGTGTACATACGATGTATACATGATACATACATGTACCTTTTTAAGCTTTACCTGTGTGTAGGTATTATTTTGATTGTAAATATATTTTTTCCAGTTATTTTAACCTTTAGATTTATGTTTTCTGTTACTTTTCTGGGACCAAGACAAAGAAAATTAACTTTCTATGAAAATTAACTTAAAGCAAGACATCTGGTTCCAAATTTGGTACTATCCATGTAAAAGGAGAAAGAGAGAGTTCCTAAATTGTGATCTCTATAAGTTGATGAAATTTTAGTTGGTTGGTAAGGTGTTTGCTTTTTTGTTTTGTTTTTTTTGTCTACTTGTTTGTTGAGAGATTTAGAAACTTAAAGATACATTTTGTGCAAGATAGGATGCGCTTCCCCACCCAGTGCTTTGGAAAGTAGGACTGGCTTGACATCTTAGCGTTTGACGTAATGGGACAGAGTTCTTAACATAAACTTACATTGCGTATGGTGAGTCCTGATTTCAGGGACCACAAGCAAAGAAGATTAAATGTTCTGCAGAAAATCTATGTCACTTTTGTATTAGTATTATTTAGAAGCCTGAAGTACGTTTTTCTGTTCTAAATTATCTATTGGATTTCTTAAATTAGTATTCTTTGTTCTACCTAAGAAGGGAGATTGAATTCTGAGACCTCTCAGAGTGGGTGGGTTATGCATCTAAAAATAATCCAGTTACAGTATATGGCTTTTGTCCTCCGTATTGAGTGGGAGCTTGGTGACACTTAGGTGAGTCCCCTTACCCAGAGGAGCAGTTTTACTGTCTTACCGAAGGCTGTCCTTGGGTTGAGGAGACATTGCAGTGTGTAGTCACACCTAAGGTGGAGCTGTGCTCAGGAATATTTAGCCAGGTTTCTGGGCAACAGAAACTATTTTATCAACAAATCAAGGAAAGGGGGTTCCAGATAGCTATAACAGAGCAGCTGCACCAAGAGTGTGCTCCAGGTTATTTCTAGAGGATGTAGGAATTTAAGAGTCTTGAGCCTTATTTTCTTCACTCTTCAGCCCCTTTTATCCTTCTAAAGTTTTGTTTGCTTGTTTTCGTATTATAAAAGCTCTATAGGAATATGAGAAAATACAGGCAACCAGAGTCAATCCTAGTTAACACCCAGCATAACTTATTCTTCTGATCTTTCCTTCCAGTTCTTGCATCAGACTACAGATGTAAATGTGGCATTTGGAATGGGTTGCCTTCCGCCCTGCCCCCTAAGGTCTAAATCAGCATGGATCATGAGATTCTACTTCAGTATCCTCCCCAGCTACTCAGTCCCTTACAGTTATCCAATTCCCTTCATCTGGGAATTTCTAAGCATGGAAACAGACAGGAATGGCTTCTTTCTCTTTCCTCTCCTCTGTACTTACGTCAATCAGGCAACCTAAGATTTAAAATTGAATTGGTCAATTGAGCTAAGTTGTGTCAAGGACCCTGGTTGAGTTTAAAAACAAACAGAGATTAGTGATTATAGGGCACATGTTCTTGTAGTGGAGCTTAAGAAATGGATGGAGGATGGTGGTTCAAGTACGGGATTGCCATATTCTTAATGGAATCCTGTTCTTGTATCACCAAGAAAGTAAGTTATTTAAGACGTTTTCTTCCGGATTAGAAGTCTGAAGTCTCGGCTTTTGGTTTGGGGCCCAGGGTGACTACGTGCACAAGTCTGTGTTCATCATTTTCTTCCAAGGCGATCAGCTGAAGAACAGAGTCAAGAAAATCTGTGAAGGGTGAGAAAAACATGCCTCCCCCGAGGATGCAGTCATGCAGCCTAACTCTTAAGCCTTAGAGTATAGAAGAGTGAAACACAAACCCTATTAGTCTGCCTTTACATGATGAATACGCCTTTTAATAATGTTAGGGATATTTTAAACGATTAGAAATGGCCTACGTTCATTTTTTAAGGCATTTTTTTAAAGCACCATCAAAATCACAATTTCCTTTCCTTGAAAAGAAGTGATTAGGACTCATGATTTATAAATGCTACATTGTTCTGGAACAATGGGTCTGCATACCCAGCAGTATGCCATAGGCACCGAGCCCTTAACCTTTTCTGAAATTTTGCCCATAAGATCTTTCTTCTCTGCCATTTTTCAATGTAACACATATTACTGTTTTTGTGGGTTTTCCCCCCTTTTTCTGCCTCCCCGCCCCACTCCAGTTCAAGCCCGGCTGAGGCAGCCGGTCACTGGTTTGTAGGTTGGCCGCTCGTGAGCAGTCCTTGGTAGCCCACAGCAGCACACACCAACCTCCCACCAGCTCTAGGGAGAGCCTTTGTTCACAGTCTTAGCTGTAGAGGGTGAAGCGCGCTGGCCCATGTGGGAATCGAACCGGCGATCTCGGCATTAGGAGCACGAGAATGTCAAGATAGTCCAAATATTATTGTTCTCTCTGTAGACCACTTCCCATAAATAATTATTTTATTGATTAGTGCATCAGTGTGAACTAATTCTGTTTTGGTTTTTTTAGTACAGTGATATTCCTTTCTGAGATTATTTAAATTGGATAGGTTAGGAAACTTCCACGTTCCTGAGGCTGTGTCTGTACATTCCAGGTTCCGGGCCTCACTCTATCCATGTCCTGAGACCCCCCAGGAGAGGAAGGAAATGGCTTCTGGAGTTAATACCAGGATCGACGATCTTCAAATGGTACACAGAGGGCTGGTGGGAGTTTGTTTTTGAAATGCTGAAATAGGAGAACAGTTTCCTTTCCTTGAAATACTAACAGTTTATTAGGCACCTGCAGTAGCTTGGAATACCCAAAAAAGAAATGTCCACGGGTAATGTGTTCCCTTGGCAGCTGGGGAAACGTTTCAGGGAATGACTGTTAAAAATAACATTTATCATCCTCAAACGTGACAGGAATGCTGTGCATCTGAAATTATTGTTGTTTAGAGTATTCAGTTCCCCTCCTCATGAGTCAGATTCTTTTTTATAATAAATTTTAAAAGTATGTGTAGTTAAGAAAAAAGAATCAAATAATACTGAAGAATGTGTAAAGAAAGTCAGCCCACGCTCTCACACACACCCTGCCTCCAGAGGCAGCCACCCTTAGCTTGGTGTGTATCCTGGGATCACTTGGGATCTTAACCAGAGTCTAGCCAGAGTCCTGATCTGACTCTTGTACCCAAGAAGAGACTGTGCTAGACTTTTAACCAAACAGCAGTGGATGTGGTTGACACACACCATGATTGTCACAGGGTTCTAAGAAAGGAGTCATGATTTCTCCGTACATGGAGGGAAAAGGGTGGCCCGTGGAGCTTTGTTCCCTGTGGAAAGAATGTGCTGATTGCCCCTTGAAACATTAATAAACGTACCAATCCCAAAGGCATTTCGTTCCAGCGGTGGCAAAATTGTCAGAGAGCTGTTGTAATCCCCATTTCAACTGCTTTCCTCATCTTTCCCTCCAACCCTCATTGTATGTAACGCACCAACATGGCCTATTGTCGGCTCCTTTGAGATATACTTATCTGTTTAACGAAAACTATTGGTGGGTGATAGGCCATATTAGTACGTTGTGGGTTTTAGGACTGTCTTATCCCCTCCCAGGATTATGGGTAGATTTTTAAAGAGCATGTGCAGTTCAGCTGTGTGAACTAAAACTTTAAAAAGGGATCAAATACCAAGGAGTGAGATGTGGGAGTGGGTACCGGGAAAGAGAAAATAGAACATTGCTTGTAAGTTTATTTAGCATCCCTCCAGAAGTTTTAATAGAAATTGTCAACAGCCAGAAGAGAAAGCAGCTTTGTTCCTTTATTCTCAAGTGATTTAAGAGTTTCCCTAACATGCCATGGCTTTTTTTGTTATTGTTGTTAACCTCTCTGTGGAAGTCACCTTCTCTTGCCCAAGATGGTTTCTCGGGGAGTACTTACGACTTTTTTTCTTAACTGATTTGAAAGAGCCAGCTATGATGAAGACTTATGCTAGCATGGTCAGTATATAGCATTTTCCTCTTCAAAGCAATGTTGAGATTTAAAATAGATTCTCATGCAGAAGTATGCGTGGTGGGTTTGCTTGCCCAATTTTGGCTTAGACCCTCTTCTGCTGTTGAAATATTAAATATTTGGCAATAAACAAGGCAGTAGGACGTAAAGTGTCCCTGCTCCTTCCTCCCATTCTAGTCTTGGCAGGATGATTCCTCTGAAAGAAACCTGTACTGGTTTCCAAAGGATCAGCGCTGAAATACTTTTCCCCCAAGAAGCCGGACAGGAAGATAAAGCCTCGTCTGCCCAATGAAGACAGTGGTATGTGGCAGTCGGACTCCCTCTAAGGTCTCTGGGTCTTTCTGACCCAGTGTCTTCTGTCTCCTGTGTGGGGTCCCTCTTGGCCCAGACAGACCCTGGTGTTCAGCACTGCTGCTTTCCCACCGTACCCTGCTGCTGGTGTACGTTCAGGGCATTCTGCAGCTTCTATTCTTAAGTATGGCTGTGTTACTTTGTCAACACCTGGGCCTGTGATGCTGACTTCCTTGAGTCTGACTTACAGGCCACACATGCAGAGTCATCGCTCTTTAATGATCCAAGTAAAAAGCCAGTGGTCTGGTGTACGTGGATTTGGTGGTAAGGTTAAATATATAGAGAAGAGCTAAAAAACATTTTCTCAGGTTTCTCTTGCGCTTGAAGCTAAACAAAACTGAATGTTAATAACTAGAACTCTAAATTTCTTATAATTCGGCAAAAAAAAAGAATAAAGAAAAGCCATTCTAGTTAGAGGAAGAAAAAACAGATCCCCAGTAGCCCTTCTCAGAAAGCTTTGCCTCTTTGCCCTTCATTTCCTGAGATCTAAGATTGGTGTTAGAAGTATCCCTCCCTTGTTCCTTTCTCTCCCACAGGTTCTGAATCAAACTGAGGATCACCGCCAGAGGGTTCTGCAGGCTGCTGCTAAGAACATCCGCGTCTGGTTCATTAAAGTGCGGAAGATGAAGGCCATCTACCACACTCTGAACCTGTGCAACATAGACGTGACCCAGAAGTGCCTGATTGCAGAGGTCTGGTGCCCTGTCACTGACCTTGACTCCATCCAGTTTGCACTCAGAAGGGGCACGGTGAGTACTCTCACAGCTGGCAGTGCAGCCTACGGCCAGGAAAAGAGGTTCCCATCTACAGTAATGTTAATTAACATTTTTATGGCATTTGTACTTTTAGAGTTCTTTAATATACTCATCTTGTATCCTGAAAATACATTTCATATATCTGTCCTTATTTTCCCAATGTGGAAACTGCAGTTCAAAAAAGATCAAATGACTTGATCGTATACCCATGTTTCTTCAGGGTAGCCCATGACCAGAATGTCAATTTCCTGATCCACTCTGTCCATTAGACTACTTCTGTAGTATGACCCTGGCAGTCCTGTTTTGTAGTTATCGTTACTGCTCTGTTCAAGGCACTGATCTAGGCAGAGATGGAAAAAATAAGCCCTAAAGTATCTTACAATTTACTTGGAGAGGCTGACATGCAAACATATGAGGCCATCTGTGCTAAGAGTGGCTTATGTGTGTAGAGAGAGAGTGCTAGCTTTTCCAATTAAGATGATCAGACGAGCTGCAAGAAGAAGGTGGCATTGGAGCTTTGAAGAATGGCTAAGATGTTGACCAGCAATGACGAGAAGAAAACGATATGGACAAAGGCAGGAAGTATAATACGACCATGCATGGTTGGGCAAGAACAGGAATTATAATAGGTGAGCCAAAAGAGTAAGAGGTAAACCTGATTAGGGAGATTGTAACCTACCTGTGAAAGGTTTCTAAATACCAGGTTAGAGGGTTTAAATTTTATTCCAGAGGGAGTAGAGAGGCATTGGAAGTTATTTAGCAGTGAAAGGACATGATCAAAAGGAGTTTTAAAGGAGTAATCTGTTGGTAGTATCCAGGTTGGACTGGGGTGTAGAGAGAGTCTATATGCGGGGAAATCAGTTAAGAAGTTATTGTAAACACAGAATAGTAAGTTATAACCCTTAGGGTAAGATTTGACAACAGGAAAAGAAAATAATGATGAATTTGTGAGACATTCTTTAGGAAGAATCTATAGGTATATGTGATTTCTAGCAACATGCAGGAGAAAAACAAGGAGAAAAAATTTAAATGTTTCTGAGGCATTAAAGCTGGGTGGCCGGTAGAATAATGGTTCCGTTAATGGAAGTAAAAGTTCAACAAGAAAAACATATTGATAGGGGAAAGATGGTAAGTTCAGTTTCAGTCACATCGAGGGGCCAGATAGAAATCCACATGGAAATATCAAGCAGGTAATGGGACAGGTTCTCGATAGAGCAAAAATGTAAGACATGGGATTCACAAGAGTGGAAGGTAATGCAACCTCCAAAAGAGAAAATAAGGAAGCTAAAGATAGGACCTTAGGGGCCCTGCTGTGTTTAGGGATAGGCAGAGAGGAAAAGCCAGTAAAGAGACAGAAAAGGCATGGTTAGTGCACGCCTAAGGAATAAATATTTACACCTAAGAGGAAGATTTCCAGAGTCAGTGGATTGCATGTGGGAGAAAAGACCTTTGGATCTGGTGATTAGCCAGCCACTTTGAATAAGCATGCTCAGCTAGACTGCAAGAGATTAGGGAGTTTAGGTGGTTGAAGGAGGAGAGTCAGAGAATATACTTTGCTTTTTCCATAAATGAAGGAAAGAACAGTGACACTCTTAGAAAGGCAGGTGCAGATGCCTCCAGAGAAAGAGCTTTCCTGTTTTCTTTGGTTCCACATCTTAGAATTAAATTTTTTTTCGCAGGAGGGATATTCTTCCCAAGACTTAATTTAAATCTTTCATTGTAAATTTTATACCTAGTTTCAGTTTCCCCAAACACTGAGAAAGATTGAGATACAATTTCACATAAAAGAAAATGCACACCTTTTATGTGTACAGTTCTATGGGTTCTGATAAATATGTACACCTATGTAACCACCTCCAGGAGGATGACCTAATGTTGGTATACGCGCTTCTTGTTTCCCAGGAACACAGTGGTTCCACCGTACCCTCCATCTTGAACAGGATGCAGACAAACCAGACTCCACCAACCTATAACAAAACAAATAAGTTCACATACGGCTTTCAGAACATAGTAGATGCATACGGGATTGGAACTTACCGAGAGATAAATCCAGGTAAAAAAGCTTGAGTCGTTTCCCTTTAGAGGTTTTATTTTTCGTTTGTTATCTTTTAATGCCTCATTTTAAATGCTATTGGATTGTTAGTGGATTGGATTCTTCTCTGTGCCCTGACAGCTATAAAATACCTGGCTCTCTTGTGCATGCCATTTGCAGGAACTGCTTTAAGCAAAAAGTTTTTTCCAAAAATAGCTGACATTTTAAAATGGCTTCCCTGTTCTAGCTTAAACAGAGAAAGTATAGCAATTATTGACCATTTTAGGCACGAGGAAGATTTCGCCTCTGTTTGGAGAGTTAATTATTAAGTCAGGAGTCTGAGAATTCATTTCAGCTGGGCTTTCTCCCACTTATCTGGTAACTGCATTCAGCTGGGAAAGGGTTGTCGCACAAGAGGAGAAAGCTGGTCTGCCTCAGGAGCAGTGTCCCAGGGGTTAGAAAAAAGGAATCAAAGAACAAACCACACTGTTGCCAAGGCTAGAGATAAAACTTTCACTTCCTGTGTTTCAAATGCTAGCAGGAGCTCAGATGCCATCCGAGCTGCTTCGTGAGGCTGTGCTGGTCCTGCCAGGGAAGATTTTCCCTGGTAGTCCATCTGTCCAGCAGCGTGGGAATAAGTCATCTCATGTTGATCGTAGAGTATGGATAGTCATGTGACATGTTAGGAGTTGTTATGGTTTTCTGTACTTTGTCTTCTTCCTCCTTGAGTTTCTTTTCTTTTTTTAAATTTTTCAATTACAGTTGACATACACTATTATATTACTTTCAGGTGTACAACATAATGATTAGATATTTATATACCTTACGAAATGATCACCCCGATAAGTCTGGCACCCACCTGATAGCCTTTGGTTTCTTTATAGCTCCATATACCATCATCACTTTCCCTTTCCTATTTGCTGTGATGTTTGGGGACTTTGGCCATGGAATTTTGATGACCCTTTTTGCTGTATGGATGGTCTTAAGGGAGAGCCGGATCCTATCCCAGAAGAATGAGAATGAGGTAATGTTTAAGTGACATCTGCATTAGACTGAAACTTTATAGTTTCTAAGCATTCATTATGAAAAATATCATCTGGAAGTGTTTTATCCATACATTTATAGAGAAGTTACATTCATTTTAATACTAAAGAGGCCTATGAAAGTGAATTTCTTGTTAGCATTGTATTTTGCTTCATACTTCAAGCTCTCTGACCCATGATGAAGTAAAGTGGTGAGTGAGGAAAGCTCTAGTATATTCTAAGTAACAGAGTCACAATATGACCTCCAGCCGTGTACATTCCTTGACTTCTTTCTTCTGGTTCCCAGATGTTTAGCACTGTGTTCAGCGGCCGGTACATCATCCTTCTGATGGGTGTGTTCTCCATCTACACTGGCCTCATCTACAATGATTGCTTTTCCAAGTCTCTTAATATCTTTGGGTCATCCTGGAGCGTACGGCCGATGTTCACTATATATAATTGGACGTAAGTCGCAAAAGAAGCTAAAAGTCAAAGCTTATTCCTTTCATATTCAGCTCTGATTTTCCAGACAGCCTGTAAACTAAAACTTCTTAGGAGGTGGCTGACAGTATCTCTGTTTGAGAAGAATATAGTGTCTCCTCTTACTTATGCTCCCGCTTGGGAAGTGCTTTGTGATTTGTTCAGCAGTATCAAGGAACTGAAACTGTAAATTAGGCACATTGATTCTTTCCGTACATTAAAAGCAGATTGCCCAAATTCCCTTCTTGGTTGTATACATGTGTTTAATTTTTCTTATTTTTTTTTTGGTTTGTTTAATCTCCATTCCCTTCTCACCTCAGATGCTTGTCCCTCCTCTTTTACTGAAGAGACGAGATAGCTGTAGTTGTCTCTTTTGGGGATCAGTTTCTGGACTCCAGTAGTTCCTCTCTGTTGATAAAAAATAAATGCAACTTTTCTCCTAACATGGTAGGGAGGAGACACTTCATGGGAACCCTGTGCTCCAGTTGAACCCAGCTGTCCCTGGCGTTTTTGGTGGACCCTACCCTTTTGGCATCGATCCAGTAAGAGCACTTCTTTCCTATATGTCTGATACTAAAAGTTTAGACTGTGACCTTGAAGTGAGAGAATTAAAGTGAAAATAAATAGTTGTTTGGTTTTTAGTGGACATACTTTTGGAAAACCTTGGTGTATCTATCTGTCCAGTATACTTCAAAGCCATAAAAGACCCAGGTTTTTTAGGGAGCCAAATAATTTTTCCTGAGCTGCTTATTTCAGAGGTAGCTAATAATACTTACTCTAGGAAGAGTGACTTTCAAGACTCCTTCCCACTTTAATTTATTTTATCTAACTTAGTTTGGTTTTTATTTTTTGTTTGTTTTAACAAAGCAGAAATAGCTTTTTTCCTGTGGGTTTAGATTTCCATTCTTTATATACTTACAAGAACGTATCAGAGAATTTAATTGTTGTTTTTTCCCCAAATATTTAGGCAGATAAAGTGTGATCAAATCTTTTGTATTGCTCACTTAAAAAGGGCTTGGGGGGAATTTCAGAATAAGCTTTAGACAGTAAGGATTACAAAATTCTAGAGGAAAAACAGATCATTATGAGCCGGAAAGATTAAGGTTTCTTACAAAAAATGGGAATTAATCTCGCCTTTAAAAAATATCTCAGATTGTTACAGGTGAGAAATGTGTGCAAAAGCGTAGAGATGAAAGTTCATTATTTTAATTGTTATAGAAGCTAGTGTTACTGAAATGCTTACTGTGGACCAGGCACTGTACTGAGTCCTCAGCATATCTGATTTATCTTCACACAATTCTATCAGGTAGGTAATGCTGTTCCTATTGTACAGATAAGGAAACTGAGGTTTGGAGAGGTTTAATAACATTTTATATATGCATTTATTTAACAAATGTTTATTGAATCCTTATTGTCTCCAACGCACAGTGTCCTGTTGGGTGAAACACAGAATTTTAAGACATAGCTCCTGCCCTCAAGTAGTTGGAGTCTAGTAAAAATACTATCTCACATTTACATAATGTTCTGTAGTTACAGTTTTCCTGGCAGACATTTTATTTGATGCTTACAGTGTAGATACAGAGTTTGAGGTGCCTGTGGGACTCCCAGGTATAAATGTCTCTCAGGCAGTTGGAGTTGTAGAGCTGATTTTCAGGTGAGACTGGGGTTGGAAGAGAGAACCAGTCATAAGTTTTCAGGTTGGAGGTCTCTGAGGATGAGCTCTTCATGAAGAGATCAGTTCAGAAAAAGCCTGGAGATCTGGCTTATCAGTCTACAGAGTTTACACTTCAACCTAGGGATGACAGGGGGTTAGGGTTGGTTTTGGCACAGGAAACTAGGAGAAGCATGAATTAAGAAACGTAACCTGATGGCCAAGAGGAGGCAGAAAAACTGTCTGGAAAATATTACAGGCGCCTGGGCCTTAGGGGACAAAGCTTAAGGAAATTAACGTTTATTAAGTAGATGGAATGACAGCACCACAGGGACGCAATCAGCAAAACAAATTGTGGGAACATCTACAAGATAACCAACCAACCAAATTTCTTCAACAAACATTTTGTAAGGAATAAAAAAGGAGAACTGGAGGGAGAATCTATAGAGTAGAGACTTAGGGGCTATATTAACAATCATAGTGTATAGACCTTATCTGGACCCTTATTTGAATAAATGAATTATTAAAAAAAATTTGAACACAATTAGGGAAATTTGAATGCCGACTGTATATTTCATCCTATTAAAAGAATCATTGTTAATGCCTTGGGGTGTGATAACAGTATTGTGCTCATGTTTTTAAAATGAGTCCTTTTAGAGATCTGTACTGAAATATTTACAGGTAAAATGGTATGATATCTGGACTTTGCTTCAAAACAACATGGAAGTTGGGAGTGGGTTGGGATGTGCTGAAACGAGATTGACTGTGAGTTGTAAGTGGATGTAACTGTCGAAGCTGGGTGATAGGTACGTGGGAGTTTGTTACACTGTTCTCTCTATTGAAGTATATGTTTAGAATTTTCCATAATTAAAAACAACCCATTTCTTAAAATAGGTGAATAGTTTTCCATTTGAGACCTCTTTGTAATACCTTTTTGTTTTCTTGGGTTGTGACAGATTTGGAACATTGCTACCAATAAACTGACCTTCCTCAACTCCTTTAAGATGAAGATGTCCGTTATCCTTGGCATTATCCACATGATGTTTGGAGTCAGCCTGAGCCTTCTCAACCATACGTGAGTCACTCTGTGTCTGTTACGAGAATGCGTGTAGTTTAGATGATGCTTTTGCCTAAAGAAATCATGACATCTTCGGGGAAGGATTAGTAACTCCGAACCCCATTCTGTGTTAAGTGCTTTTATAAACAAGATGCATATTCTTAAATGAGGCTTACTTAATATTAGTCCCTTAACAATTTACACTTGTAGTAAAGATCTTTGAGAAAACCTTGTGTCATTTTCATCAAAATGAGTTATTATTATTTTTTTTTACCTTGATGTGTAACGCACATAAAATTACAAACTGTGGTCTCAGAATGTACTAGATTTTCCAATCTCATTCTCGTGGGAGAATGGTGGGGATGGTACTGGAGCTGTTCAAGGTCCAAACATTTGAAAGTCATGGTTAGTCCTGCTTGTCTCTGTGCCTCCAGTGCTCTGGCTGTTGCTTCTTAAAGTGATAAGGACAGAATTGAGGGAGTGTTAGGAGAAGATCTAGTAAGCACCCCACTTGGTGTAGGGGTGACCCTGAGTCTAGTCACCTTTGACATTTTTCCTTTCTTCCTTTTTAGCTATTTCAAGAAGCCCCTGAATATCTACTTTGGATTTATTCCTGAAATAATCTTCATGACCTCTTTGTTTGGCTACTTGGTCATCCTTATTTTTTACAAGTGGACAGCCTATGATGCTCATACCTCTAAGAAAGCGCCAAGCCTTCTGATCCATTTCATAAACATGTTCCTCTTTTCCTACCCAGACTCTAATTCGATGCTGTATTCTGGACAGGTGCGTCAACCCAGAAGTGGACTGTCTTAGGTGGTTACCCTAGGTCAGAAAGTTAGTTATTTCTGTGACCCTAAAAAAACCTTTAAAAATCCATTTCTGTAATATTTAGTTTTCAGACCATACATCCAGATCTGAATTCAGTCCATTCTTCTTACTTGGGAGGGTCTCCTGTAATTTCCTTGTCCAGAAAGGGTAGAATAATAACTTTGTCCTATGGGACAGTTCCTGGGCTTTGCCATGACATCTGATGTTTTTGAGGAACTGAGTAGCATTATTCACAGATCAGTAAGAAAGTACTATTTGGAGGGAAATTTGTGCTGAAGTTGGAAAGTGCATGTTTGATTGAATGTGATGTGCCTTGTCCTTATTTGCAGAAAGGAATTCAGTGTTTCCTGGTAGTGGTTGCCCTACTGTGTGTACCGTGGATGCTGCTATTTAAACCTCTGGTCCTTCGCCATCAGTATTTGAGGAGGAAGCATTTGGTGGGTGTATTTCCATTGCTGAAAGTTACTAGATTTTATTTTTTTATTTTTATTTTTTTTAAGATCAAGGCAGTTCCTCATTGGACCTAATGAATTGTGCATAAGTCTATATACTCTTAAAATGCATTTGTGTCATATCCCAACGTAAGCATTGGACCTACTGAAGTAGAAAAAAACATGTTTTTGCTGCTTGGACATCTGGATTCTGCTTTGGCTAGCTCGGGTATAGAGAATAAGTCATAAGTTTTTACCTTTCCTGGTCATGATTTGCTCACACTGTGCTCAGCAAAATCCAGGTCTGGGCCTGTCTAGAAGCAGCATCAGCCAAAGCAAGGCTGCAAGAGCTGCAGCTGGCTGAGCCCACTCATGTGGTTTGCCTGGGCAACCACAGGGCTGATGCTGAGACATTTTCTTTTAAAATAAGACCCGTGATACTTTCACCAACCAAAACATCCGGAGCAAAGATTTGGTTTGAAGCATGTTGATTTTTTTCTTTTTCTTTTTCAAAAGCAGCATACATGCTTGTGTTTACTTAATATGTGTGTGTATGAATTCTAAACACACACACACACACACACACACACACACACACACAGTTGCCAAATGTTCATTTCTGGTATGCAGTAATGCTTACTTATTACACTGCCTGGTAAAACCCAAAAGATCTTTTTGCATGACTCTCATACAGCTGTTAGATTGTTACTCCTGTTAGAGAGCAGCTGAGTTACAAGACCCTCCTTCTCCCTTTTCTGACCATCTTCATCCGTCCATGTGCCCTCCATTCGTCTCCCCCTTCACTCCCTCCCTCTTTGTTTCTTTCTCCCTTCCTCTTTTCTTCCATTCACTATCAGGAAGGGCAACCTGTGGAGGCCCCAGTCAGCCCAACCCCGAGCCAAAAGGGACTAGAGGCAGCAGCGGCTGCAACAGTGAGTGAACTGAAACCAACAAACCATCACATGTTGTTTAAAGAGGTGGCAAACAGTGCAGCAGAATTCTTCTTAACTATATTGAGAGCATGGGACATGTGTGCTCTTGGGAAATATGTCCTTGTTACTCATTCAGAAGATGACAGAAAAGATTTTCACCTCCTATGAGTAGATTCTTATATCATCTTTGCCATTGGTCTACTAAGTTTCTGTTCAAATATGTAAGTACAGTCATGTTTATGGAAGCGGAGTGGTACCCTCTCCAAGTCCCATCATCTTCATCCAAGATGGCAGCTCTTGGACTCATCCACTTTCGTGTCTGTATTTTGTGACCATGTAGTGGATGATTTTTCAGCATGGAGTAAGAACATCTCTGTGATTCTTGAATTATTTCCCAACACGTTCAAGTTCTGCTTCAGATTAGTGCTTGGACATTTGGTCCATTTTAGCTGTGACTTACTCTCCAGTGGAAGCTTATACATGGCTACTTTTTTGTGAGAGACTCAAAAGCCCTCATGTCCTTAGCTGTTCCAGTGAGACCTCCACTCTGCCGTGTGTCTTGTGTGTACTGTACATCTGATGTAATAACCAAACTCATCTTCTGCTTTGATCTTTCCTTCTTCCAATACTAATTCATGATTCAGCATCAGCACTTTGGATGTTAAGCATTTCAATATTTGTCTTTAAAAACATCTCTTAACCAAAATCTTACAGTGCCCTAATATCAAAATCATCCAATCTATTCTAGGTAATAAATCTATAAGATTTTTAAGTCTCACCATTAGTGATTACTCATGTACTGCTGTGTTCTAGCAGCATCAGACTCCTTTAAAAGAGAACAAAATATTTAAATGGATAACCATTTCCTTCATTAGGTGTTTCTGATGATTTTAAACTAAGAAAACTACTATAGTCATCCTTTTAGAACTAGTCTAAAAGGGCTGGTATTTTGGATCAGAAGATATTTTAATGTTGCTGCTCAAAATTATTTTCAAGTAAGACTTTACTTTCTCCTTTCCTATGAGAAATTTTTTTTAAAAATCCCTTAAAGCACATACTATCCATTTATTGACATTCTTTCCATTTATTGCTCTTCTTTCTGCTAGTCTTGGTGTATTTAAGATGTGTTTCTCATGTATCAATCTTGATGCTTTTAAATCTGACATCCTCTTCTTTGATTCTATTCAAGTTAAAAGTCCCCAGTCTGGAAACCTGCACATTCATAGGGTCTTCTTAGCCCACTGGTTTTTTTCAGCCAAACATCTGGAGAGCAGCCTGACGGCATCAGGATGATAATTATTTTATAAGGGCCTTGGATTCTTGACTCCAAAGGGCTGCGGCTATGAACACTGATTTGTTTTTGTTCTGTTCTGTGTCCTCTTGGTTGTCTGTAAACCGTGTATCACAGTTTAATTTTTCTTTTCTTGTTTCTGCTGATGTGTGTGTCTCATCCCCTTTCCTATAACTCTAACTCCCTATGTTCTGCGAGGACAGTCATCAGTGTGTAGCTGGAGGTTTCACCTGTCTGCCCAGCACTATATCTTCTGGTTGGGGAACTCTTCAGAAGAGGCCTTTTGCTTTAGGAGCCTTGAAACCCGAAGCCCGCCTCTTCGACTCTAACCCATCGTAGGATGTGCTGGAGTCCTCTCCTGTCATCCGTGCCCTTTGTCGCCCTTTCACTGTGCCTTTTGAGGGTGGTCAGGTGTAATGTTTCCTGATCTAGAGGGGCCCAGGGCGTTAGTGGTTCCTGAGTCTACCTACACATCAGAACCACCTGATGAACTTTCAATGTGTTTCTTAGGGTATTAAAACAGATAAGTGGAAGCGGAAATAAGGATGGCCCATACTCCATGACCACGACAATTCCCTACTGACATTAAAAAATAAAATTAAAGCAGTAGGTGCACTTGGTTAGAAAAGGAAATAAAGGAGCATTTGAAATTTTACTCCTCAGCAGATGTTGTCAAATAAACTCATAAAGTGTTTTTAAATGCAAGTAATACTGAAAGCGAAAGCCTCCCTATCCGTAATACCCTTCTCATCAAGAGTAACAGAATTTTGCCTAAAATTGTTTCTGTGCATATGTCAGCATATGTGTCACTATTAATATAAGTGTATATATGGACTATGTATATTTGAAATATATATTTAAAACACATTAGGAATTATGGTTAAATTATATCACTCTTCTGCCCCTTGCTTTATTAGGTTTTTAAAAATTTAGTATATCTTAGAGATTGTCTCATAGTGATACTCTTTATAGTTGCCTAGCATTCCGTAGACCATTCTGTTGGATGTGCTACAATTATGTAATCACTCTCTTCCTGATGAATGTATTAGTTGTTTGCAGCTCTTTGCTATTACAAATAACAGTGCAGGGAATATCCTTTTCCACGTATCTTGGTAAAATTTCATAAGCAAATTCTCAGCAGTGGGTGGGATTGCTGAGTCTCAAAGGGTGCATGCATTTTGTGTGTGTGTGTGTGTGCATGCGTTTTCAGTTTTGGTAGACAATCAAAATGATTGTACAGTTTGTACTTTGGGAAATTTTTTTTTTAAACCCAGGTTTCCTAGGCCCCACCGCAGACCTACCAAATTTATACTTTCTGGGGGTGGTATTCGGGAATCTCTATTTAATGAAATGTAGCTTTCAAGGTGATTCTGATACAGCTGGTCTCTAACCAGGACGTGAGGATTTGCCCAAACTCTGAGGCGTGGTGGTCAGTAAGCTGTAAAAAATGAAGGTGTGAGTGGGGACCCCAGGGCAGTTGACCAAACCTGTTTACACGCTGTTTGTGCTGCTTGCCCAGAAGGCCTTTTGCAGGAGAACAGTCTTCCAGCTCTTACCTTGTTTGGCTCCTCGGACAGAAACCATATGAAGTGGGTCCAGGGGCTGTTTCTTCAGCTCCTTTCACTCTGTGGCACGTTAGCACTAATTGGCATCTGTCAGACTTAATCCCAGTTCTGCCTGTTTTTTGTACCCAAAGAGTCCTTTTGCCTGAGTAATCCCAAGCTTTTCCAAATCAGATTGACTTAGATATTCTGGTTCTGGAGACCCTACTGAAAACTATGCCTAGGAAGTGAGGAAAAAAAACAAAACACCCCATCAGCATCTACCCACATGCCTGTGAAAGAGTTGTTTGAACACTCCAGAAGCCTCCACTGAAGGAAAGGAATCTTGTTTTTATTTTAACTCCATATTCTCTAGCCACGAGCTAATGTACATTAAGCCTTTTTTCCTTCCCTGGCCTATGAAGTCCTGAGCTTATGTTCCCGAGCAGAGAGAGACCCAGTATATTTCTGGGAGAGGTTGCTAGAACTCTTGGGCTCCTGTTGAAAGCTTATCAAACCGGTTACAATCACCATGTCATTTGGCCCTCCTCCCTCTTAGAAAGTCTAATCTTTTGTCCCAGAAAAACTTAGGCTATCGATGGCTTCACAGATAGAGCTACACTTGTTAGGCAAGTCTGTTGTATTAAGCTTTTCATCCCAGCGGGATTCTCAGTTAGCATTGACCAAGGCAAGGTCGGCGCTCGTGGCAGGGCTGCACATTTCCCCTGATCAGGATGAGGTGTAAACATAGCTGGGGCCGGGGCAGGGGTGGTGGTGGTTGGGGTGGGGACAGTGGTTTCTGTTCACTTAGCTGTTCGATCAGTGGGTTTTGTTTTTGTTGTTAGAACATATGCTTTTCTGAGGTTTGTATGCACTAACCATCACCCTTCCCCACCTCACAGAATGCCATATTAAAGCCCAGGCAAATTCTACTCTTTCTGTTCATCTGTGTAGGGAACTCTCAACTTTGGTGGGATCAGGGTGGGCAACGGACCAACAGAGGAGGATGCTGAGATTATTCAGCATGACCAGCTCTCCACCCATTCAGAAGATGCAGAAGAGGTAAGATCCAGCGGTATGGGCTTCCTTTCCTTCCACCTCGGGTCAGCCCTAGTCTTGTGTACATAGGAGCCCTCACTCCAGTCTTCTCCTAGAAAAATGAAAATACTAATCCTAATGATTAGCTTGCCTTCTGGACCTCTTAGGGCACGACAGCTTTTTGCAGTGGGGCCCTGCCTTAAACTCCAGGGGCTGCCTGCAGAGCCTGCAGCAGTTGTGTTCTGTGGTTTGACTTCTTAAATTCTGAGTTGCATGTAGATCTCAATCACGAACTGCTCTCTTGGGTACCGAGGCAGAGTAAGCCCCAGCTTCCCAGCTCTTATGACGAGAAACACAGCTCGCTGAGGACTGCATCGTCATCCCTTACCCCTGCCAAGGGTGGTTCCCGTTGGAACTGTAACCACTGGGGCTTTTGCAGTCCTGTCCCACTGATGTGCTCTTGTTGCAGATATTTTATTTGCCTCTAAAAAGTGTCATCTGTCTGCTGTTTACAGAGAGAGTGAAAAGTAGTGAGGCCGAGCTAAACTTTTCCTACACCACTACCTCCAAGCTCAATTTTTTAAAATGCAGTCTCCTTGCCTGCCCACTCATACCACAGAGCCTCTGAACCGAACTTATGAGTCGCATCTATTCATGATATTCTTTTTAAAAGCAAATAAGATAGGAGTTGAGGACCCAGGTGACTGGACTTTGCAGTCTGACTGACCACTTCCACTGTGCATATGACTTTTTTAAAAAGAAAATTGCAAGGGTTGGGGTGCCTTTCACAAATACGTGTCTTACTGCTCTAAATCCTGCTGATCTGCTTTCCGTGTGTGCCGAGGAGGCCTGCCTCTAACGTGTTAGACCCATTTCACATTAACAGTCCTCCCTAAGAAGCAATCAATAGCCTTGTGTTCGTGACTCGTGACCTTGCGTGTGGCGTGGCTTCCTACTAAGTGTAACTTTGTGTTTTCAAGCCTACCGAGGACGAAGTGGTAAGAAACGAGCTGCTTTGCCTTCGTGTTTATCTGGGGCTCTCTCTTCCCATCCTTGTGATCACTCTGCTGACCCTGCTGCATCCGGGGGCCGCACATGACACTCGTGTACCCTGCATCTCACTGGCCATTTCCAACCAGTTCGTGAACCCATGTCTGAAAAAGTTCATCTCCATTAACTGCTTCCCATGTCGGTCACCTCTGTCTCTGTTTCATTAACTTTGCTGATCTAATACCTCTGAGAATGGCTTTGAAAGGAACTACAAGTAATGTCTGCGTTGGCATTCTTGAAGTGACTCCCTTTGGGTTTCAATCCCACTGGCCTCTGCCTTCCTCTCCGGGAATGTTTTGTCATGGTCGCTCTGCCACTGGAAGCAGCTGTGTCCCCTGCTCCTATGCTTAAGAGAAAAGCTCCCCCTTCCTCCCTGAGATGCAGCCAGCCTCTTCCTGCTGCCCTCATCAGCTTGACGATGCTTGAAGTGAAATGGCTGGACCCGCGCTTGGGGTCAGCTCTGCCTCCATGTGACCCAGGTGGGAGGCAGGCAGCTTTCAAAAGGAGGCTTTGCCTCTCAGATGTATCCCAGAAAGAACAATCCATCTGTATGAAAGGAGTTTGTATTATACCAGCCACACACACACAGAATAATGGAGTAGAAAGAAAGTTGACTAAATGTTTAGGCCACATCTGGAGTAGGGCTTCGAGCTCAGGAATAATTCATTTAGCAACGTGCAAGTTTGGAATTGGGTTTTTGAAAGGCCTTGCTGCACTGTTTGCATCTTGCCCAAAACTTCTCTCTAAAATACCTAGACCTATGAACCCTTCCCTTTCCTGGCTCTCCTGGTCCTCTCTAAAGGGGCACTTGGATGGGAGTGGGAAAATCTTTGCTATTCTGTATAAAAACAGACGGTGCTCAGTCTTCCTGAAGGCTGGGGAGGCTCCTGTGCTGGCATCTGGGAGCTTCTGGGTCCCTCTGGACCACTCATCTATGCACGGTCGCTGGCCGAGCTGCCTGGAAGGGCTGGGCGGGGTGGGATCCCATGTTAGTGAGGAGCTCAGCCCTCTCCCAGTACCACCACTTCCAACAATCCTGCTCTTTTCTAAACATCTTCCTAGTTGAGCTCCCAATGCCATGGTCATTGTCAGAGCAGTCCTCATTTGTAGTCCTGTCCCAGGAGAGCTGGGCATCCAAACAAGATGGACTGCAATTCAGCTGCCCCAGTCTCTGGGTCCCCAGCTCCCTCAGAGGTTCAGCTTCCTGTAGCTTCCTAAGGAGTCATAATACTTTATCAGGCACACACACAGTCTAGTTCTCGACAGCCAAATTTGGATAACTGTCACAGTTATGTAAAGATTTCAAACAAAAACATCTTTTTTTCCAAGCCCAACCCACTTCTAGAACTTCCCCATTTTGTTTGGCTGTGAAAACCTGTTTACCCTATGCAGGTCGTCGCTCCAGCCCAGTGGAAGCAGCAGCCCCTGTCCCTGGGGGGACACTTAGTCCAGGGCCAGGACAGTTGATTGGGAAATCTTTGAAGGCTGTAACCATTCAGCAAGGGTCAGTGCCACCTCTCCCTACTGTGCCATCTCACCAGGTGGTTCATCCCACTCACCCATCCATTCATTCATTCATCCCACCCATCCATTCAAGCACTCCGTTTAGTGCTGCAGAACTGAGAGAAGAAAAACATAGCCATTGCCTTCAAGGAACTTCCAAACAAGTTGAGGAGACAATCTGGGTGACAGATGCTGTGATCAGGGTGTGCCCAGGATGCTATGGGAACACGTAAAAAGGGGGCATCTGACCAACACTAAGTTGTGGGTGGTGAAGAGAACATCAGGAAAGGATTCCCTAAGGAAATTACTACTAAGTTACTGTGGTCAAGAGTCTCTGTGGAGAGAGGGGGCATGTAGAACCATCAGTATGTATATGTATAGTTATCATAAAGATACAGAGGCCTGCAGGCCCATCACATTTTGGGGATAAGCAAGTACTCGGCTTGGCTGAAGCTCAGAGTCAGGAGTTGGGGGACTGGTGAGAGGTGAGACTAGAGGTTGGCAGAAACGAGCCATAGAGTGTTTGGACAGCAAGGAGTCGTCAGAGCAGTGAAGCTGGAAGTAACAGTGCATGTGCATTGCTGAAATACCCTACTGGGGGCAGAGGGTATATTGGATTGGTGAGGGGGCACAGTCGGGAGGCATGGAGATCAGCTAGTCTGCTATGAGTGAGAAAAGAAGGGAGGCCTGAAGTGAGGTAAGACATTTACCTGCAGGGGGAGTTGGAAAGGAAGGGACCAACATGAGGCAAGGGAGTAAAAGCTACAGGTCCCGGTGCCTTCCTGAATGGAGGCCGTGAGAGTGAGTGAAGATTCGAGATCGACTGCCAGGCTTGGGTACTGGGGGCACCAGTAGTGACACTTTGTTAGGCATGGAACATGGAATAGAAGTAGGTCTTGGTGGGGTCAGAGGACAGTAATTAATTAGTTTAGTTTGGGTGGCGTCTGTGGTGCCCCAGGTGGAGATGGAGCACAGCTAGTTGGGAACGGGCAACATAGAAATGGAGGTGTCCGTTTGGGCGTCTCCATAGGGGTGGCTACTGGAGCCCTGAGTGGCAGTGCTACAGGAAAGATGTCAGGGCTGAGGCTGGAACTCTGGCATTTAAGGAAGAACCAAGATGGAGACTAAGAAGGCACATCCAGAGAGGTAGGAGGAAAACCAAGGGGAGGTGAGTGTCTCAAGAGGAAGGAGGAAGAGGTGACAGTGACCAGAGTTTCAGTCAGGACACAGAACATTAGACCGCATGACTGGGAGGTAAGGGTGATTTGTGGAGCAGAGAGGGTAGAAGCCAGGGCGAAGCAGGTGGAGAGTGGATGGGCAGTGAGGTAGCGGAGTGGAGAATGGAGACAGAATCTGCAGCCATCCATCGCCAATCATAGCTGATTCATCAGCGGATCGGAGTGACAGAGTCCCTTGATTCTCATCCTGTTATCTTCCCCCTTTATATGGATAAGAAGACTTGCCCAATGATACAAAGCAGGAAGTTGGGAATGAAGAACAGGAGGAAGAAAGTAAGGGTAATGCCTGGCAGGGAAGCTGCCTCCCTCCTCTCCATTCTTTTTTAACAAGAGAGACTGGAGGTGGAATGAAAATGCTGTAAGGGGCTGGTTCTAAGGAGCCTAGCAATCACTGCTTTTGTAGAACTCTTGGGAATGAAGACCTGTGCTCCTTGAAGCCAGGGACCTCTCCTTCCTCTGAGCATGGGCTTTGGAGTGCCAACCAGCAGTGGGGGGAAAGAGCTCTTAACAGCATTGTTGGGGTTGTGGGAACTAGGATTACCCTCGTTTTCAGAGTAACTAGGGGGCTGGATGAAGAAAAGCCCAGAAATACTCTGGGTGTAGTCAGAGGTGAGAGAAAATGAGTCAGTCGCTCAAAGATGGTATGTTGGAGCTGGTGTCTCTCCCCACTGGCCACACCCAGGAGGCCAGGGCTGTTAGTGTTTTACCAGCCAGGGCCCTTCTCTACCCGTCCTCATGTGATTTCCCGAGGCAATTCTCGTGTCCTTTGGGTGTGGAGTCAGGTGAGTCTTGAAAGAAACTGGTGAAAAATAGACTCTGACCTGAGGGCAGGGTAGGCTGGGGAGTCCCATGGAGCAGCTGCCCTCTGCTCCTGGGGTTCTGATCTGGGCTATGGCTAGGGGCCCCAGGAAGACACCTACTTCCTGTTCTGTAATGGCTGCTGGCTGCTCTACCTGGGAGAGTGAGAGGCCACGAAAGTCACCCAGTGCTTCTAGAGAATCTGTATTCCCCAGCTGCTTGGAACAGTCCTAAAAGTGAACTCCTGAAAGCTTGTTCCAGCCCTACCCCTTTATTCTGGAAATAATTTTTGATGTTGAAAGGAAAACTAGGAGAAAGGGGTGTGAGGAAAACAAACAAAAGCCAATAGATGTTCTGTCTGGTGTTAATCAGCTGTCTGAGTAGGAATTGGTAAAACTTTGGCCAAAATTTCATTATGTCATCTTTTCAGAAGTCACAAAAGAAAAAGGTTAGTTATCTTGCTCACAGCAGTTTGTAAAACTAAGTGAAAGTGGCTGTAGGGGTTTAGTCTCCTCCAGGCAGGTTGCCTCCAGCCCAGGGAAAAGCCCGTCCTGTGCTCTCATGGCTTATTCACAGGTGGGAGTCTGCCAGAGCCGGTCCAGCTGCAGGTGCTTCGAGTCCTGGGACCAGAGTCTTCTCTGAGCACTCTTAACCATGTACGCTCCACTCAAGCTCATGGCCTAGCAGAGAGAAAAAACAGATGTGCTGAGAAGACTCTTGTGAAGATGTAGTTCATTAAAATGTAGTGTATTGAGGGGAATGGGAGTGGCCCTAGTGGGGGGCTACGCCAGGCAGGATTTCTGGGGACAGCATAGCTGAAATCCCCATTGGAGTGCAGCACTGGGGGCTCCTGGCCCATGGAGCCCAAAGTGCCACATGGCTACCACCCACACTCCTGCACATTCCCATCCCAGCCTTATAGCTTCTCTCTGGTTTCCTCCCACCACAGTTTGACTTTGGAGACACCATGGTCCACCAGGCCATCCACACCATCGAGTACTGCCTGGGCTGCATCTCTAACACCGCCTCCTACCTGCGGCTCTGGGCCCTCAGTCTCGCTCATGCACGTGAGTGTATTTCTCTCAGGTCAAAAACTGGTTTTCTCCTTCTTTGGGCACTCTCTCACGTGGGAGCACTGAACGAGAGTGGAAGTTACACCAAGGTTCTGGGATTATCCCAGCTCCTAAATCCAGGGAGAATGATGTCCAGATGGGAGGGCCAGAGCTGTTGCCAGGTTAGCTGTGCCCAGTGGTCCCACCAAGGTCTGGGGAAGCCAGGGCTCAAGGCCCACTTCAGGTGAGGGGTGGCAAGAGCAAGATGTGAGGCCCACAGCGCCTCTTGCCAAACTGAACCGGATGTTATATGTCTCCCGGTCTCCAGAGCTGTCTGAGGTGCTGTGGACCATGGTCATCCACATCGGCCTGAGCGTGAAGAGCTTGGCAGGAAGTCTGGTGCTGTTCTTCATCTTCACAGCCTTTGCCACCCTGACTGTGGCCATCCTCCTGATCATGGAGGGCCTCTCGGCCTTCCTCCACGCACTGCGGCTACACTGGTGAGGGGAGGGCCAGCCGGGGGCCGGGCGGGGGCAGATGTCCTTAGCTACACCGAGGGCAGCTTTGCTCCTGTACAGAATCCACAGACTAGGAGGTGCCTGCTTTCACATGACTACACCCAGGGACCTGTCTTAGTAGCGAGCGTGAGGAAATGCACACAGATAGGCACAGCTCACTTTTCACAGCCTCCAGGGAGCATTCTCGGCGGGGGTTGTCAGATTCCCTCTCTCTGCCCTCCGCATTCTTCAGTTCTCTTGATTATGGCCTATAAGATCTGCTGAGCTTTTATTTGTATTAATATTTTACTTTTTTGTTGTTTTTCATTTGGTCGTTTGAGTTTGGTTTTTTGCTCTGGCATAGAACTTCCTCCTATCTCGAGAGCAATGAAAGCAGTTCTGGAATCGATTCTAACTCCAGGAAAGTGCTAGAACACATTGTCCCCCAGTTTTGTCCCCCTTGTTCTGTCATTATGCCGGTGTAGGAGCCCTGGCAGCTCCATGTGGTTGGGGAGGCTTCCTGGTTCCATAGCGTACAGCTCAGTACACTAAAGCAGCTTCAGAATGCTGTGTTTGGGATTTGTTTTCTTTGATGTAGTTTGTGACTCTTAATGGCTCTGCATGGAGAGAGAGCTCAGCCCAGGGAGGGGAGAGCTGGGCTCTGGGCAAGGCTGTGACTCCGTGACTTCAAAGTAGGGTTGCCAGGTTCAGCAAATAAAATTACAGGACGCCCAGTTAAATTTGAAATTCAGATCAACAATGAATAGTTTATTTGCTTTTTTAATATAAGTATTTCCCAAATGTGCATGGGACAGACTGACACTAAAAACTAGGCATCCTGTACTGTATTTGGCTTACCCTACCTCTTTTTTTATTAATTATTTTTTAAAATTTTATTGGGGAACATTGTGGAACAGCATGTTTCTCCAGGGCCCATCAGCTCCAAGTCGTCCTTCAGTCTAGTTGTGAAGGGCGCAGCTCACTGGCCCATGTGGGAATCGAACCAGCAACCCTGTTGTTCAGAGTTCACGCTCTAACCAACTGAGCCATTTGGCCACCCTCACCCTACCTCTTTGAGTTTTCCATTTACTCCTTTATGTTGTGATTCTCCCTTTCTGGGTCTCAAATTCCAGTGGCTCTGAGCCCTCTCTCCAGAGAAATACCCCCCTCCCTTGTGTACATACACAGTTTTACCAGTTTAGGGGGTCATAAACTCACTGACCTAACCTTAGGAACCCCTAGATATTAATGACCTCAAGATCAGAAGAGAGCTTGGAATGTCTCTTTCCATCACTAATCCAAACCTGAAGAAAATCCAAAATCTGAACCCAAGAAACCTCTTCCCCACCCCCTTGATCTTTGATTTTTCTCCTGACTTAGTTATAAGCCTCCTCAAAGATTGCGCTGTTTGTTGTTCTCAATTACAGAGGAGAAAAGAGGCGTATCGGGGGAGACGTGGTTGGGATTTATTCTTCCCTCAGAAGTTCCTTTAGAGGAATCCGTCCACATTGCTCTCTGGCCTGGCTTTCCTCCTCGCCTCCTTCCTCCCCACCCAGCTGTTGTTTACTGTCGAGCCAGGAACTTAGGAGCGCTGCATGATTCAGAGTGCTGGCCGCTCCCCTGTGCTCAGCTTATCAGCGTTCTCTCTCCCCAGCACACTTCCTCAGCCACTCGGTGTGAGGGAACGTCTACGTAGCCAGCGGTGGTGACTCACTTTTTCTTGCACTCTTGGCTTCCTTCCTTTTCCAGTCACTTCTCCTGTCTCCTGAACCCTGGGCTTAAGGGAACAGTTACCACCCCACTTTGATTCCAGCCCAAGTGGGCAGCCTGCTGCCTCCTCCCTGTCGGGGTGGGGAGCAGTCAAAGTGCTGGACCAGAACTGTGAGCTGTGGGCCAGGCACAGCAGGGTGCGAGGAAGGTCGCCTGGGCCTAGGTAGTTTGGGAGGTCATATTTTGTTGCCAGAAGGATTACTTCTTCCTCAGGCTCACTTGTGACCTTTGAGTGAAGGTGTCTTCCCACGTCCTTATGAATGAGTCCTCGTAAATGAGCCGATAGACGTGACAAGTGACAAAGAGCAGGCTTCAGAATTGGGCCTACCTTAGTTTGAATCCCAGCTTTGCCCACATTGGCTGGGTGACCCTGAGGAAAGCACTTACGTCTCTGAACCTCACTTTCATGTGAAAAGAGGATAATATCCACGTGACAAGGTTGCCATGATTAAACATGGAGTAATGCACATACCAAGTGACTGGCACGGTAAACTTGGTCAAGTGCAGATCTCGGCTCCCCTGCTTAAGTGGAATGCCCTGTGGAGACAGCACTGGGCTGTGGTCCCTTGTAAAGAAACTGCTTTTAGTCTGTTTGGAGAGCAGGAAGACCACACTGCGTGGAAGGATGCGTGATACCATCTGAATGCCTCTTAGATGTAGTTTGCAAGGAACAGGCTCATCAACCACATTGTACTGGTGGGGCTTGGGGTAGTGGAAGTATTGGGTAGAAGAGAAAAAAAACAGTGAATACTCCTTTGTGCAGCAACTTTTCCAACTCCCATCATAAGAGGCCAGTTTGGAGCTCATCCCTGCCACTAAAAAGGAGGGAATGAAATTGGTGCTCGTGCACCCCCTCCTGGCCGAACATGGATGTGCTTCAAGGATTCCTGGTCTTAGTCCACCAGGAGTTCTGAGTGGCCATCTTGTGAGGGGTGGGAACAGCTGGTCCCCGCTGAAAATGGCTGCAGGGACATTGCTGCTGTTTTTCCTGGTGACCAGCCTGGGCATCTTCATACCTGTCACTTCGCCCCTGGTAGTCAGCTGGGGTTTACTGATTCTGATGCAAGGGCTGCCCCATTATACAAGGCCTAGGTCTCTTCAATGGAAACAAGAAGAAAAACATGTGATTTGATAACATAGAAACCACTAGTCTGAGATCTACGTAAGGTGAGAAGGAGGTGGGTGACATTGGAAAACAACAATGAGCAGGTTAATGTGCCAGCCTGCTAGTTCTGTCTCCTGCGTTGTGTCCCACTGCATTCCTTACAATAAACTGGTTCCCAGTTCTGTGCCTTTAGCCATCAACCAATTTGTGAATGTACAAGTGTGCACATCTACAGGTATGTGGAATCTGCTAGAAAAGAAAGAGCAAAGTGGGCGGGGCTTTCCTGCCACCCTAATTAGATGTCTTTCCTTCCTCAGAAAAGGCAAAGGCAGGGATATGATTTGTAGTTGTAACTGGACACCAAACTGATTTTAGCAGAAAGCCTGTTGCCCCGTGACCTACAGGAACCTAACCCTTTCTTATCCAGCAGATTCCACATACCTGCAGATGTGCACACTTGTACACTCACACATTGGTTGATGGCTAAAGGCACAGAACTGGGAACCAGTTTATTGTGCGGAATGCAGTGGTGCCACAGCAAGACATCACGGGATGGTTGAGTGAATGCCTGCCCCAGGAGAAGTAAGAACACCTGAAATGTAGTCCTCCGCTGACATCATCATCCTGACATTTGAGCCATCACACAGACATGTGTTCCAGGCCCTGAACTGCTCAGAGAGTGACAGAAAGGGCTAGAGAAGCAGCTGGGCCCAGAATCATCTTTCTAAAACTGCCCCCGCCAGGAAAGGGAAGAGGCCCCGGAACTCTGTCCCCCTTCACTCACTAAAGGAAACAAGGTTTCCTGTTACATAGCAGGAGTGATCTCTCTGGACTCCCAGTTATCCTCTGGGTCACTGGGTGGCCTTTGCCAGGTGCTAGATCTGGAAGAGGTGGCAGAGAAACCCATCCGACTGACTGCCTGGGGCTGTCCTCACAGCTATGGAATTCTGAGGTGCCTTTTAGTGGTTTAGAGCATGGCAGGGCCGGGAGGCTCCCAGAGCAGAGCCCCAATGAGGGAAGAACTTGCAGGGTGGCCAGTGGGGCCCCGTTGTGGCCCCACACAGAGAATTTCATGTTTGTGCTTTCTCAGGAAGCACAGGTTTCCCTGGTTGGGAGGGAGAAGAGGGCGTGGAGACCGAAAGGAAAATTGCTTTCCAGCTTTGTGCCAGGAGGTTGGGTGAGCATGGCCAAGAAGGAAGGTAAAGTCAGGCTGACCCACAGATATCCAAGATGTCCCTTGTGGTGGCCACACTGTCTCTAACCTTGAGCAGCAGCTGGTGGGAGAAGCCGTATCAAGTGGCATGACAGAGGGGCCACCCATCAGCTCCCACAGCAGAATGTATGTGCCCCATCCCAGGCATGTGTCCCCACTGGGCCCCATGGGTAGATAAGACATGCAGAGGGATACCAAAAGAAGGGTGGTGACCCCGCGGGCATCTGAAAACTTCTGAAGCTTCTCCTCCATTTGCCTAATTTGGAATTAGAATTCTTTGTGTAATTAGGAGGTCAGAGTTCCAGATAACCTCACAGACCCAAAGGTGACTTGCCCACTATCTGGCTACATATTGTTGAATGAAAATGGGACATGTCAGTCTATTTTCAGTTGTTCAGAAATCCCTTGCCCTATGCGAACACAACCTACCCCACATGAATAATTCAGAACTAACAGCAGTTGGCGACAAACAGGACCCTAGCCCCACCCCACCGCCTTCCCCCAGGGGGGGCCCCAGTAGCTAGAACTGGTTAGAGGACTTCTTAGGGGTGTTGGGATGTAGGGGTGAAGCCAGGTCCTGGTTTACACTTGCTCTTGCCAGGAATCCTATGACTGACTGGTTTGAAGCTCCTCCCCCTGAATCCTGTTTTTCCTGGGGAGTTTGGCCCAGGCACTAATGGGAATTCTCCAGAGGCTTTGGGACCTTGGTCCAGCCCCTGGAATGTGAGGCTGCAGGGAAAATGCTGTCTGTTCCTACACCCACAGAAAATTCTGTTCACCTCTTCTCCCCAGGGGTGGAGCTGGTCGCTCTGTAGTCGGTGTCCTCAGCCAGCATCCCAGGACTTCTCAGTGCCACCCACAGACAGTCCTGAAGCCTCTGCTGGGCCCCAGGCCACTCCCCCCCACCCGCTGCTTTTCACCAATTCCTCCCCTCATGGCTTGGAGGGAGGAGGAAGCCTTGCAGGAAACCATTGCCTGCAGCCCGCCCCAGCCCCCAGCTCTGCCTGTTCTTGCAGGGGTTCTGGTATCCCCAGAGTCGTGCTGCCCTGAGTGGAAACTATTCCTCAGGGCAGCTCTCCTTGACTTTTCTATCCTCTGAATTATGCATTTTTCTGCCCTTATTTGGTGGTGGTTTGGTTGCTGGGCAGCCATCCAGGGCGAGTTTGCACACGGAAGCACAGCCAAGCAGCCTGGCTCTGCTCATAGCAGCACACTCTTCTTCCTGCCCCTCAAGTTTGAGAGGACCCCAGGGGACCAGAGGGATGGAGGCTGAGCTGCCTGGGAAGAGAGTTCAAGCTCTGTTTTTCCTTTCAGTCCCCAAGAGAAGAATTCTTTCTCAGATGTTTTTGTAGATGGAGCATATTTTTGCTGTGGCATTAAGGAGACTTCCCTTCCTGACTTCCCCCCTTTCCTGGGAATTTCCTCCCCTAAATCAGAAGCCTCCAACGTTCACTTGCAACCCTTTCTACTCTTCTCTCCCCCCTAGAAGACAGTGGTGTTCACCTGATGGTTCCAAACCTCAACTCACAGCTGCTCAGGGGCTTCCCTCAGAGATCTGCGCTGAGTCCCTGTCAGGAGCCGGTGTTCTGGGGGGGCTCTTCATTGCCGTTAGGGACTCAAGCCAGTGAACTTTTGCACGTGGCTTTCTGCTGAGCAGGATAGAGCAGGAACTGAGGCCACACCAGTGCACTGGAGGACCGTGCTCTTGCTGAGGGCAGGCCCTGGGCCTCAGAAGCGGAGCTGTGTGCACTGTGGGAAGTCGTCAGGGCCTGGGCTTGGTGGGCTGGCAGAAGGGTGGCAGGAGGAAGAGCTGCTTTCCCAGGCTCTTCCAGGAAAGGGTGGCTTTGAGGAGCATGGGGTCGGGCATCTTTCTGGCCCAACTATGAAACCCCAGAAGGTTTCAGAAGGTTTCTGTGGAATGATGACTTCCCTCTTCCCTTTTCCCAGGGTCGAGTTCCAGAATAAATTCTACAGCGGGACCGGTTTCAAGTTCCTACCCTTCTCCTTCGAGCACATTCGGGAAGGGAAGTTTGACGAGTGAGCCCCTCGTGAGGCTGTGTCCCCGCTGCCCTCCCCCACTCCCTCCGTGGTGATTAGCTGTGCGCCTCTTATCTGTTGGTTGTGATCCCTGGATATTGGGACATTCGTGTCATCCCTGCCTGTCTCTCCCAGCTGCCTGTGAGTCATTTAGATAGATGCGGCCCTCCATTGGGTCCCCTGCCACCTCAGCTTTGTGTGTGGTAGTATAGCGATTTTCTAGAGAAAAGCTGGGCTCTGGCTGTCACTCGCGCCACTGGGCACCAGCTAACCATAGCCCCTCTTTGTCCCCTGGTGGTGACTGTGTGCATTTACATGTGAGACCGCAGCCCATGGAAGAAGTACGTTCACCACCCACACCTAGACTGTGAGCCCCACCCCCTCTGCCATTCTCGTTACTGGTTGGGGTGGGGGTGCTCTTTAACACCCCACCCTTGGGTTAGCAGGGTGGGTCCAGGAAGATGGTATTTCAGTCGTCTGCCACTGGCCTTCTGTCTTCAGAGCACTTGTTCACCAGGAATTCAGCTGCACCCCACTGTGCTATCATGCGCGGCTTATCCTTGTCCCCCCAACGATCCAAAGGTACCCAACTCCACCTTCCTCGCCACCCTACACTCACACACTCTCCTACTCCCTCCAGACCCCCCTTTCTTCCCCCCCTTATTTGCGCCCTGCATAATGTAGCACAGCTGGGAGTGACAGAAAACAGATCCTGGCTGGCTGCTTCTCAGGCCATGCTGGGTCCTGCCACAGGCACACCGTCTGGGCAAAGGGTTTAAATTGATGCTTTTTCCTGGTGTAGACCCTGAGACCTTTCTCCACCCCCACCATAAGTCTTGAGTGCAGGGCTGGAGTCATCAAGGGTGGTTCTCTGGCAGGATTGGCCTTGCTCTGCCCATCAGTGCTCCTCCCCACTTCCACACTGCGCCCAAGTTGGGGGCGTGGGGTCCTGGGCAGGGAAGGTCAGTGTCAGTTATAGTTCGCTGACTGAAGGCGACTGGTAGGGCTGCATGGCCCTGCCCCGTGGGCTGGTGCTGAACACCCACCCGCAAGGGGCCGGCTCCCTGTCACCCTCACACTGGCTGTGGGTCTAGGGCCTTTTAATCATGTGTTGGCACAGCAGCCCTGGCTGCTGCAGCTAAATTGATCCTGTCACCTCCAGTGGTGGAGATAATCCCCGGAACTGGCCAGACCCCAGCCGTCTTCCCACCCTGGCTTTTCTAAGTGAGCTGCTTAGAGCTGCTCACTCCATTCCCAGGCTGGGCTGGCTACCTGCCTCAGTTCCCCAGCTTCACCCTGTGTTGGCCAGTGTGACCCCATGCAGACCTTGTGCAGATCCCCCTCCCTCTTGGTCCCCATGGCTCACAGGATGATCTGTGCTCTGTTTACAGGGGGCTTGAAGCAGAGTTCTTTGTCAGGAACCCTGCCCAAGGCCCTTGTGTTCAGACATTCCTATGCTGAATAAAGTGTGTTTGACTCGATGAGGGAGGCCGCCTGTCTGCCCACAGCCCCTGCGTCGCACACCCGCTCCCTCCCTCCAGCTTTCTGCTTTTCTCTGATCAAAGGCCACGGCTGCAGTGGCCCTGGCCAGGCAGTTAGTCTGTGAAATTCTCACCTTATCTCAAGTTTCCCAGGCGCCTTCCCACTCCCGTGAGCCAGGGCAGCTTTGCAGACACTGCCCATGGTGGGGAGGGGACTTGGAGACCCATCTTGTTTCCTGTCCTGCACTACACACCCAAACAGAGGCAGGGAGTGGGGGCCTGGGCATCTGCCCACCCTCTCCCGTTTCCAAACATGCTCTCCAGGACTGAGCAGCCTGGCTATTTTGCGCCCTGATGCCCTTGGCCTTGGTGTAAGTGGAGGCTCAGCATGGGGTTCTTCAGGGCAGCAGGAGAATGTGAGGTGCTGAGGTAGGCGGGGGGGGGGGGGGGGGGGGGGGGGCGGGGGGGGGGCGGGGGAGGGGAGGGTATCTTCTGGCTCCTAACTACCAGGTAAGGTATCCTCTTTCTTCCTCAGTGTGCCCCCCTCCATTCCTCCCTCCTGAGGCCTCCAGGGCAGGGGCTGTGCAGGAATGTGAGCTGCAGGCTGACCACCACTGCAGCTTCAGGAGGGACAGGAAAACCCTGTTGGCTTCATGTTCCTTATCTTCCCCCCCAAGCCTCAAACCCTCTCCTCAACAGGCCAGCTGCCCTGGAATAAGCCCTGGGTGCAGCACCCCCACCGGGCTCCTCGAAGAAGTCCAGAGTGGAAATTCGAGTAAATGAGCTCTTTTAGCCTCTGCTCTGTTTTTGACTCAACAAAGGAGGCCTAATAAAAATAGATATTTGGAATCAATGAAATAGAATTGAATTGAGAGTCCAGAAATAAACCCTAACATTTATGGTCAATTGCCCACAAAGGGGCCAGGACAATTCAATGGGGAAAGAACAGTCTTTTCAACAAATGGTGTTAGTACAACTGGGTATCCACCTACAAAAGAACAAATTTGGACCACGACCCCACACTATATATAAAAATTAATTTAAAGTGGATCATGGACCTACCTAAATGTACAAGTTAAAACTAAAATTCTTAGAAGAGATCATGAGAATACATTGTGACCTTGAGTTAGGCAATGATTTTCAGATATGACACCAAAAGCTCAAGTGATAAAAAAAGATAAGTTTGGCTTTAGCAAAACTTTAAAAAATTTGTACTTCAAAGGACAGAATCAAAACCATTCACACTGGGAGAAAATATTTGCAAATCATACACGGTTGACCTTTGAACAACCTTTGGACACTGCAGGTCCACTTATACATGGATTTTTTACAATAAATATAGTCGGCCCTCTGTATCTCCAGGTGAATGGCCAATAAGCCCATGAAAAATGCTCAACATCATTAATCCTTAGGGAAACGCAAATCAAAACCATGAGGAGATAACACATCATACCCACTAAAAAGGCTATAATAGAAAACAGAATTACAAGTATCAGCAAGGATGTGGAGAAATTGAAACCCCCATTCACTGCTGGTAGGAATGTAAAATAGTGCAGCTGCTTTGGAAACATCCTGGCCGTTCCTCAAAATGTTAAACAGAATTAACAAGACCCAGCAATTTAACTTCTAGGTATCCACTCAAGAAAAATGAAAAAAACGTGCACACAGACTTGTATACAAGTGTCCATAGTAGCATTATTCATAATAGTTCCCAAATAAAAACAACCCATATGTCTATCAGCTGATGTGTGGATAAACAAAAGGTGGTAATATCCATACATTGCATATCATTCTACAATAGAAAGGAATGAAGTACTGACATGCTACAACATGAATGGACCTCAAAAACGTGGTAAGAAGCCAGACACGACCACATGATAATTATGATACCATTCACGTAACATGTTTAGAATGGCAAATCTATAGAGACAGAAAGTAGATGGATGGCTGCCTAGGACTGGCTGCTGGATGGGTTCGGGGACAGTATTAAAATGGGAGATCCCCTTCTCATGGAATCCCTGGACTCCAGACATCTGCTGACTGAGTCTGTGCCCCTCTGCAGTGAATACCCCTCATCTTGAGGTCCTAAAACCAGCATGGAGAGGGAGGCTTTAGGCCTGCTCAACGTTATAGATAGGGGACAATTTTATCACCACTCTCTGTCTTGTTCTTCATTGGGGATCTGGTGGAACTACTTTCTGCCCCAGGAGACCTGTGTGGAAGAAGTATTGGAGCTCCCCTCAGATCTGAATGATCTGCCAGCCCTCCCAGCTCCCCAGCCTACCCAAGACATGTCCTAGGTATGAGCTGCTCCCTGGTGGCCTGACAGGGAAGGACTCCTTCCTCCTCACCGGCAAGGTGGGTGGGATCCTAGCTGGGTTCTGACGGGCGGGCAAATGAATTGGCAAAGCAGAGGGACCAGTGAGCTGGAGGTATTCTGGAGTGCATAGGCAGAGGGTCAGGCTGGCCAGGAACAAAAGAGGAATTGAGATGGAGAGTGGAGAGCTGGGCTTGTTTCACACACATTAATCGAAAAAGTAATAACGTGTCACCTGGTAAAAGTATCCAAAAGCAAAAGGCCCTGTTATAAAAGTCAGTCTTCCTCCCACCCCCAGCATTCCAGTACCCTACCAAGGCAACCACTCTTTACATAGCCTGTTTTATTGTTTTTTTTTTTTTAACGCAAATGGGTCTGTACTATACCTACTCCCTTGGTTTGACCTTTCTTTAGGTTGGTGCCAAAGTAATTGCAGTTTAAAAGGTTAAAATTGCAAAAACCGCAATTACTTTTGCACTAACCTAATATATATATCAGGGGTGCTAAAAAAATGTATACACATGACTTGTATTCATCTTTTGTTGTCAGTATATATTGAGTATTACAATTTTAATACAGTTTTTTCCTTAAAATATGAATACATTTTTGGGGGGGCATCTTCTGTGTATATATATATAGCAGAATCAGCACCAACACATCTTCCTCATTCTTTTTAAGCAAAAGCTTGATATTTCGTACCTTAATTTCTTCAACCAGCCCCCTACTGTCCTCAAAGAGCTCCCAGCCTGGTGAGGAAGGTGAGAAAAGAGAGTGACATGCCCGGAGTCATTGGTGAAGCTCGGCCCAGCATCCATGAGCTTAGGCTTTAAATGTGCTACCAACTCCCTGGATGGTGTCCCCAAGCTTCTGCCCCTGCCAGCAACCCCCCACCACCACTCTGGGTGAATCCAGACCCCACAGAGAGGCACCCTGAGCCCGACGGTAGACCTGCAGCCCAATTTCCCCAACCCATGTGTTTCCTAAGATCCAAAAATGTCAGGAAAACAGGTCCTGGGAGGAGAGTCTGACAAGTCTCACCTGGAGAGAGAGGTGTTTGGAGGGAGAATGGGGCGGGGTTGGGGGTGAGGAATGCTGGAGGGAAGCAGAGAAGAGCTGGGTGGGGGGTGTTGCTACAGGCCGCAGCCCCATGAAGGCACATCTCTCTGGGCCACTCTTGGAGCTGCTCCCTGGGAAATGCTGAGAACCTTCTGATATTAGGAACTGAGAGAGAGCAAAGACTGCACGTCTTGCAGGAGCTGCTCATGAGCGAGGACCAGGGCAGGGGGACTTGGTGTCTGCAGCTGGAGGCAGGGGGCAGGGGAGCTGGGCAAGTTCAGTGGACTCCCATGTTCTCTTTCAATCCAGGGTCTGAATTCTCTGGATTGGCAACCCTTCTCTGACCTCTGACCCCTTCCCTGTCTCTAAGCAGTTTCTCTCAGGCCTAACAATCTGGAAAAATCTACACCTGCTTCCAAAAGAACTCAGAATCCTTTTAGAAAATAGCCTTTCTAAAGGGCCCACCACAAAGCCCCACTCAACCCCTCCGTGCCAGGAGAGGCACCCTGACAGCTTGCAGCACTCAGGGAATAGTGGCAAGAACAGTGGTCTTGAAGCTGGTTGCCTAGATTCTAGTCCCAAACCTGCTCTCCTACTGGTATTGAAGTTGTCCAAGACACTTCCTTTCTCTGGCCCTCAGTTTCCCATTATGTAAAATGAAAATAAGTCCTGTGCTGCGACTGTTACTGCTGCTGCCCCTTAAGGATCCAATGGCAAGACCTTAACATGTCCACTAGCCCTACCCCAGGGCCAATCCAGGTTCACATGCCCCATGCCCCTCCAACTTTGTGTGTGATCCTTTAGTTTCTCAAATCTGCCCAGCTCTTTCCTTACCCCTCCCGGGTCTTCATATAGACATTTTCTCAACCTTGAATGCCTCCCCTGCCTCTTCTCCTAGTCAATCAATTTAATTCAGATTAAATGTCACTTCCTTTTGGAGGCTTCAGGCTGGGTGCCCTTGTATTTCTTCACAGCATCTCAGCTATAACGTAAACCTACCTAAGTATTTGGTTCGAGGTCTCCTCCAGAGAGTGGTGGCAGTGCCTGGTACAAAATAAACTCCAAATAAATATTTTTGGGGTGGTTGGATGGAAGGAAAGTGATTTGTGTCTGAAAGCGCGTTGTACCAGCAAGCACTTGTGAAGGTATAACGGGTCACATGCGGCCCTAGACTTCTGATGTTACTGGGGTCATGCGCTCCCGCACCACGTGCTGTCAGAAGACAACCTTAGGGCCTCGATCTGGGACCCGGAAGCTAGGCTCACCGGCCCCCGCGGGTGCTTTAATCTTCATGTCCACGTGATCTGAAGCCCGCAGGTGATTGGACCCGGGCTGTCCCGCCCCCTAGTCCCGAGACCCGAGTTTGTTTCCTGCAGGGCCGCTGCGGGGCTGGGACCGCTGGACCATGGAGGTGGTAGCGGTGCCTGCTGCTTTGGGGTTCCTGCTTCTGGCCTTGGCGGGGAGCTCGGCCGGGGACGAGGCCCACGAGGCGGAGGCCGTGCGGGCGCTGCTGACCCGGCTTCTGGGGCCCGGGCCAGCGGCTGCCTTCTCGGTATCGGTAGAGCGCTCCCTGGCGGCCGAGTCCGGTCTGGACACCTACCGCTTGAGTGGCGGGGGTGCGGGGGCGCGGGTGCAGGTGCTCGGCTCCACGGGCGTGGCCGCTGCCGCGGGGCTGCACCGCTACCTGCGCGACTTCTGCGGCTGCCACGTGGCCTGGTCAGGCTCTCAGCTGCGCTTGCCGCAGCCGCTGCCCGCCTTGCCCGAGGAGCTGACCGAGGCAACGCCTAACAGGTACCGGCGGGACCGCCTGTCGGCTCCCCTGCAGCTGCCTCCCGCCACAAGCCCCCCCACACCGCCCCCCCAACCCGGGCGCCCACACCTCGCTGAAGTCCCCGCCCTACCCACCCCAGCGCTTGTTTGGTAGGAAGCGCCGGCCATAGGGTCGCACAATTCTGGCTTCAGATTCTGGTTCTTGTCCAGCTAACTCAAAAACTCCGGAGGCTTTGGCTAGAAATAAATGATAAAGATTTATTCAAGGGTCTTAGGGATTATAAACCGGAGACACAACTGGGCAATACCCAGAGTATTCTGCAGAAGAAAGAAAAGTTCTTACAATCAAAGGTACATTCCTGAGAAGAATCAGTCCTGCATTCTTAGCCTCTGGATTGGTCTGAGATGGTAATCTGTGGTCTTGATGGTGACCATTCTTTCCTCAGTCCTTCGGGGGTAATCAGAAGGTTATCTGGATGTTTGATCTATAGGCAGACATTGGCAGGACGGGAAATTTCAAAACTTGAAGTTCCCAGCATAATTAAGAATAGAATCTTTTCCTTGTGCCTTAACCTACTTGATTTTAGTCATTTTGCAGCTTGACTATAGTGGCTACATTTCATTTCTGCACTCTGTTCCTGAGCTTCTAAAAGCTGTGTGTCCTTGAGCAAGTCACTTAGCCTCTCAGAGCCTCAGTTGGCTCTTGTGAAAAATGGAAATAATGACATCTACCATGCAGTGTTGGTTGTGAGGATTTACACGGTGATGGGAGGAGAATTTGTGATGCATAATTAGTGATGGCTGTTTCTTTCCTTCCCCACCCTCTCTTTAAACATGCTTACGGAGGAATGACACCCCTCCCTCTCAGGCTTCTGTTCTAGCACTTGTCCCACTGCATGGAGGTGACGTGTTCCCCCTTCCAAGATAGGACCAACTTTGCCATATAGCACTTAAACACTGCACAGCCTAGGGGCTGTAGAAGAGTTGAATGGAATATGGTCTCAAATGTCTGCCACCCTGGAGGGGTGCTGGGGGCAGGTGGGTGGGTACCTCGGAAGCTCAAGACCTGAGTCTTATGTCCCTCTGGGGTGGATTCCCCAGTGAAGCTGCGGGGGTGGCCACGTTTGGAATCCCTCCCCTCTGGGCTAGATCTGGGGTCAGGCTGCCCTCTGAGCTCTCCCAGAATGATGGCCTCTTAGGGTGGGGGACATCTTCTTTGCCCCAAGGCACACACCCTAGCTTATGCCCCTACCCACAGGTACCGATATTACCAGAACGTGTGCACGCAAAGCTACTCCTTCGTGTGGTGGGACTGGGCCCGCTGGGAGCAGGAGATCGACTGGATGGCACTGAATGGCATCAACCTGGCGCTGGCCTGGAGTGGACAGGAGACCATCTGGCAGAGGGTGCGTGTCCACCCACCACCTGGGCCACCTCAGGTGTTCCCCAAGCCCTGCATCAGCACAGTGTCTGGCACACAGAGAATAAGGGCTCCAGCCCTTTGGAAACAGGTTTCCACTGCTGAGACAAACATGTAGGAGCACTTACGGAGGGCTGGACCCCAGGACCCCACTGTAAACACTTTGTATCTGGGACTCCCCTTTCTCCCCACCCTTCCTCCGGTCACTCTGCTGCTTCTACAGATTCTATCTTAGGAGCTCGCCATCTGCCTCATCATTTCCATCCTGAGTTATGGCCCTAGTTCAGGCTCTTGCCTCCTCTTCCTGGACCCCCACAAAAGCCTCTGAACAGGACTCCTGGCTTTCCAAGTTCCACCAGATTGTCCTTTTTGAAATGCAGACTTTCTAGTAACACACTCTGGAGTGTCCCATTGCCTTCAGTCTTTGCCAGGCCTGGGAGTTTCCATCCCTGGGCCCTGAGGGCTCTGGCTGCACCTGGGGCTGCTTAAGCTCTCCCCAGAGCTGTCTTCACCCATCGCTCTAGCCAGCCTTGCTCTATGAAGCCAAGTCTCCTTCCCCATTTTGGGCAGAGCCCCTTTATTCCTCACCTCACCTGGATGACAAGGGTGACGTATTAGTTACCTTACCTATTCACAGATCTGTTTCTCCTGGACTGTGAGCCCCTTGCAAGCAGGGGTCGCATTTTGTCTTAGCAAGTGTAGGGCATACCACAGAGATGAGCGAACGTTGAATGAATCAATGACGAGATGAACGTATTTACATGTACGGGGATCACCTTCCTCCTCAGGTATACCTGGCCTTGGGCCTGACCCAGTCAGAGATCGATGAGTACTTCACTGGTCCTGCCTTCCTGGCCTGGGAACGCATGGGCAACCTGCACACCTGGGGTGGTCCCCTGTCACGCTCCTGGCACCTCAAGCAGCTTTACCTGCAGGTAAAAGGCTGGGGAAGGGAAGGGGCAGAATTGGTGCTGGACAGTCATGGGCTCAGGAGGGTGGTATTTGGCCAGTCTCAGGGCTCTAAACTGGACCCTGGGGACTCTGTGTGCTCTGGGGGAGTGAGGGCCTCCCACCACGGGCCATGCTCACCAGGTTTCCCTCCCATTTCTCCCAGCATCGGATCCTGGACCGGATGCGCTCCTTTGGCATGGTCCCCGTGTTGCCTGCATTCGCAGGGCATGTCCCCAAGGCTATCACCAGGTGAGGTTCCTCCCCCTCAGCTCCCATTCAACCCAGAGAGGGAATTTATTTTCCCCCGCAAGACATGATAAGCTCTAGATGTAGGCCCTGGCTTGATTCCTGGCTCTGCTACCCATTAACCATGTGACCTTGGACAGATTATGTGACTGCCCTGTGTCTCCATTTCCTCACTTGTAAAATATACGTGGCTTGTCACTCACAGAGTCTTAGCAACTGGCAGCTCTTATGAGTGGTAGTAGGTGTACACTGGTCTCCTCTGACATTCCTGCTCATCTGTTCCACTTATCCTCTCTTGTGACTGGGAAAATTCTTCAAGGACCAGCTGAGATCTCCCCTTCTTCAGGAAGCCTTGCTGGGCCCCCCCAACATTTGTTATTACCTTCATGCCCCTGAGCACCTGGCTCCCACCATTCTCACAGTGCTTAGCACAGTGCTGCTGGCCTCACTGGCCACCCCTTCATCTCTCTGACTGGGTGGCGGGAGCCTCATGCATACATTCAGTGAATGTTTGTCGGGCTGTCTGGGGCTGCCAGATCAGGCTCTGTGAGAGGGAGGTTGGCAGGGAGCTATAATACAGTGACAGGGCGGGAATATGTTTGGGCCCAGCCTACTTCTCTGTCAAGGTCATTTCTGCCTGGAGGAGAGGGGCAGCAAAGGTTCAGAGCAGAGGCAGTACTAGGCCAGACCTTGAAAAATGTGTGTTGCTTATTTCAGCCAGTGGGAGGGGAGAGACGGCAAAAGCTTTGCAGACTAGGTGAAACTTAAAAGACATCAAGGAGTAAGCGGCTGGATAAGCGGGGAGTGAGGAGGAAAGGACTCTAGGCCCAGGGCACAGTATGTGCAAAGGCATGGCGGCATGAGAGACCAGGATGAGTTCCAGGAATTGCAGATCAGTTAATGAGGCTAGCGATGCATACTGTGTCAGCCTCCAGTAAATGCCTGGACTGTCCTCCCCCAACTAGGGTGTTCCCTCAGGCCAACATTACCCAGCTGGGCAGCTGGGGGCACTTCAACTGCTCCTACTCCTGCTCCTTCCTCCTGGCTCCGGAAGACCCCCTATTCCCTATCGTGGGGAGCCTCTTCCTGCGGGAGCTCACCAAAGAGTTCGGCACAGATCACATATACGGGGCTGACACTTTCAACGAGATGCAGCCCCCATCCTCGGAGCCCTCCTACCTCGCCGCAGCCACTGCTGCTGTCTACCAGGCCATGATCACAGGTTCGGTGCCAGGGGGAGGTAGGGAAAGGAATCCCCTGGACCCTCAGGGCGATGGGGCTAGGAGAACGGACTGGGAGTAGTAATACTCACCGTGACACATAGCTCCTTATGGTTTACCAAGCACTTGTACACACACATAATCTCATTTAATCACTGATTGAGAGGTGAGCTCTGGAACCAGACAACCTGCTCAAACCCTGGCACTGCCACTTCCTGCCTGTATGATTTACAAGTTACCTCCCTCCCAGTTCCTGAGTTGCTTCATCTGTAAAATGGGGCTTATAAGTAGAATGATGCCCGGCCCAGAGTCAAGTGTCATTAAGGGCCAGCTATAAAAAATATCTCATTTGGTCTCAACCTCCGTGCTGAGGTACATAGCACATGCCAGAGACTAGGGGATGTGCCCAAATCTGGTAGGTGCTCTTCCTGGTACACAAATGTGAACCCACTGCTCCTTCTTGCCACTTACACGGAGGAGCCAGATGAGGAGTGGCTCGGTCGGAGGCTTCTGTGTCAGTCAAGAAGGGAATAGATTGGCTCCAGCTTCCTTGAGCAGCTGCTCCGGGTCTGATCCTGGACCTGCAGCATCAGCCCAGAGCCTGTCAGATTTGCAAATGCAGCCTCCTCTCCTTCCCTCCCCCACCTTCTGAATCAGAATGACCAGTGCAGGGCCCAGTAATGTATGTTTTAACCAGCCCTCTGGGTGATTCTGATGCTCCATAAAGCTTGGTACCTTGTTTGCCCGAAAATAAGACCTACCCCAAAATAAGCCGCAGTTAAGATTGTCAGCCAGATGGACATATTTAGTACGTTATGACGATGTTCCAGAAGATGACATGACTGTATTTGAATAAATGTAAATTATTGTACATGAAAAGATAAGACATCCCCTGAAATATGCCCTAATGCATCTTTTGGAGCAAAAATTAATATAAGACCCTGTCTAATTTTGGGGGAAATATGGTATAAGACCCAGTCTTATTTTCAGGGAAAATAACTTTCATGGAGCTCCCAGTTAGGGGCAGGAGGAGATGGGAAGGGTATGTGTAATGAAATGCCCTGGTGGTTGAGATGTACAGGGGAAAGAGGTATCCTGGGATAGAGTCATTTAACTTCTCTGGACCTCTGTTTCCTCATCTGTAGAGTGGGGTGAATGTTCTCCTGGCGCCATCCCCTCTCATCATCCCTCTTTTCTGTCCCCCGACCACAGTGGACCCTGATGCCACGTGGCTGCTCCAAGGCTGGCTGTTCCAGCACCAGCCCCAGTTCTGGGGGCCTGCCCAGGTAAAGGCTGTGCTTGGAGCAGTACCCCGCGGCCGCCTCTTGGTCCTGGACCTGTTTGCAGAGAGCCAGCCCGTGTACATCCGCACAGCCTCCTTCCAGGGCCAGCCCTTCATCTGGTGCATGCTGCATAACTTCGGGGGAAACCATGGCCTTTTCGGGGCCCTGGAGGCCGTGAACCAAGGCCCCTTGGCTGCCCGTCTCTTCCCCAACTCCACCATGGTAGGCACAGGCATGGCACCTGAAGGCATTGGCCAGAACGAAGTGGTCTACGCCCTCATGGCCGAGTTGGGCTGGCGGAAGGACCCAGTGACAGATTTGGGAGCCTGGGTGAGCAGCTTTGCAGCCCGGCGGTATGGGGTCTCCCACGGGGATGCAGAGGCAGCATGGAGGCTACTTCTCAGGAGTGTCTACAACTGCTCCGGTGAGGACTGCCGTGGCCACAATCACAGCCCACTGGTCAGGCGGCCGTCCCTACAGATGGTTACCACTGTCTGGTACAACCGATCAGATGTATTTGAGGCCTGGCGGTTGCTGCTAACAACCACCCCCACCCTGGCCACCAGCCCAGCCTTCCGCTATGACCTGGTGGACATCACTCGCCAGGCAGTCCAGGAGCTGGTCAGCTTGTACTATGAGGAGGTGAGGACTGCCTACCTGAACAAGGAGTTGGTTCCCTTGTTGAGGGCAGCAGGCATCCTGGCCTACGAGCTGCTGCCCTCACTGGACAACATACTGGCTAGTGATAGCCGCTTCCTGCTGGGCAGCTGGCTGGAGGAGGCCCGGGCAGCAGCGGTCAGTGAGGCCGAGGCCCATTTCTATGAACAGAACAGCCTCTACCAGCTGACCCTTTGGGGGCCAGAGGGCAACATTCTCGACTATGCCAACAAGCAGCTGGCAGGACTAGTAGCCAACTACTACACCCCCCGCTGGCAGCTCTTCTTGGAGATGCTGGTTGAGAGTCTGGTCCAAGGCATCCCCTTCCAACAGCACCAGTTTGACAAGAATGCCTTCCAACTGGAGCAGACCTTTGTCCTCAGCACACGGAGGTATCCTAACCAGCCCCGAGGTGACACCGTGGACTTAGCCAAGAAACTCTTCCTCAAATATTACCCCCGGTGGGTGGCTGGCTCTTTGTGACAAATTACCCACCCCTGGGCCATGTTCTCCCCAAACTCCAGGCCTGGGCAGGTCCCGGGGCCTGGAGCTGGGCCAGCACCACTGGAGGGCTCCAGATCTGGACGAAGGAATTCAAGACCTGCCGGTAGAATCAGGGCTAGGAAATTTGGAGGGAAGTGAGCTGCCCTCCTTCATCACGCCAAATTTGGGATCAAAGTACTGTTTTAATACAACTTAATAAACTAACGAATCACCTGGGCCTGTCTGTCAAAATGTCACTGGCACGATGCCCGGAAGGACTCAGGGCTATAGCATGGACACTGGTGTGGGACCAGTTCTCCCTGCCCTCTTGCCTTAGTCTCCCATTTTTAATACTGACCTCTGATCTTTGAACTGAGAATGCATTTCATACCCTCAGCAGCAAACTTTGGAAACTATAATCGTCCCTGTGGGACACAGGCATGACCATGAGAAAATCTGCCCAGGCCATTCAGTGCCCACATGGAAGCCCACACCTGCTTTCAAAGCTTCGCCCTCCCTCTGACCAGCAACTAAAGAAAGGTATTCCAAGCAGTGGCCTTACCTCTGCCTTTACCTAGAGCAGGGTGGGGAGAGCAGACCAGGGACCTCTGGAGTGTTCAGCCTTGATGTGGTGCTGAAGACACAATAAGGGGTGGGGACCCTCGCGGGCAGGGAGGGGCGGGGCAAAGTAGGTGATATCTAGTTCAGAGACTAGAGCCTAGAACTCCCAGAGCCTCTTCCACACACGTCTCCATGGACCGCACAGTGGTGCTCATCACCGGCTGCTCCTCGGGTATCGGCCTGCACCTGGCCCTGCGTCTGGCATCTGATCCATCCAGGAGCTTCAAAGGTACAGGAGGGGACTGGGATGGGGAGAAGGGAGCAGCCGCTGGTCCAAGTGGACCTAGGTAAGGTAAGCAGACCCTCATCCTCTCCCCCAACCTCCAGTGTATGCCACACTCCGGGACCTGAGCACGCAGGGCCCATTGTGGGAGGCTGCGCGGTCCCGAGGGTGCCCTCCTGGCTCCCTGGAGACATTGCAGCTAGACGTGCAGGATGCAGATTCTGTGGCTGCAGCGCGGGCACGTGTGACTGAGGGACGCGTGGATGTGCTGGGTGAGCCTCCCTGAAACACATATGCAGGACCCTTCCCCACCCTGTGTCCAAACCAAGGTGTCCCGAGTCCCAGGGAACAAGAGGGGTCCAGCATGGGAGAGGGTGGTACCTGAGGCAGGTGGGGTTGGGCCTCTCCCCTCAGTGTGCAACGCGGGCCGGGGTCTGCTCGGGCCGCTGGAGGCGCTTTCGGCAGACGCCATGCACTCGGTGCTGGATGTGAACGTGGTAGGGACCGTGCGCATGCTTCAGGCCTTCCTGCCAGACATGAAGCGCCGCGGCTCTGGACACATATTGGTGACCGGGAGCATGGGAGGCTTGATGGGTGAGTGGAAAAGGCGGGGCCTGGTGAGACTGGCACGGGGCTGCTGCGGCACGGCGGGCTCCCAGCAGATCCGCGCCTCAGCAGCTTCATCTCCCCTCAAAGGGATGCCTTTCAACGCTGTTTACTGCGCCAGCAAGTTCGCGATCGAAGGTTTATGCGAGAGTCTGGCAGTTCTGCTGCCGCCCTTCGGGGTCCAGTGAGTCACCGCCCAGTCCCTGGAACCCTCTGAACCCTGACTTTGGGAACACCCATACCTGTCTTGTTGGAGTTGTCCCCAGGCGTTCTCCCTGGCCCCTCTCTACTGCAGCTCACATTTGTTGTGTGCCAGGCACTGTACAGGGCCCATGGCACAAGTGCGACGAGCGGTGAGTTGTCGGTATTGTTATTGGGAAGCTCAGGCTCAGAGAGGTTAGGTAACTGGCCCAAGGTCACACAGCTGTACCTGTTGCCAGAGTCTCTCACCATCAAATGATGTGGGAGCGCTTTTCTGGCAGTACACTGCTTTTCAAGCTTTCTGGTTAACCTAAGCACCTGCCGCCCGTTACGCCCTCCCTCTCCGGTGGGGGCCAGGCTAGGGACCGCACAGGGAGTGAGGTGAGCCTACTCTTAACGGCCTCCACCCACTCGCCACTCTCGGGATTGCAGCGTGAGCCTCATCGAGTGCGGCCCGGTGCACACTGCCTTCCAGGAGAAGGTGCAGAACGGCCCCGGCGCAGCGCTGGACGGCGTGGACGCTCAGACCCGTGACCTCTTCTCCCGCTACCAGCGCCACTTCGAGCAGGTCTTCCGCAAGGCGGCGCAGGACCCGGAGGAGGTGACAGAGGTGGGCGCCAGGCAGGGCTCGGTGAGCCGGGGCGGCCCTGGAGTCCTTGCGCCCAGCCCCCGCCAGCGTGTCTCCAACCTCTACCGCAGGTCTTCCTCACCGCTCTCCGTGCCTCGCCGCCGGCCCTGCGCTACTTCAGCTGCGAGCGCTTCCTGCCCCTGGCACGGCTGCGCCTGGCCGACCCCAGCGGCTGCAGCTACGTCGCCGCCATGCACCGCGCAGTGTTCGGCGACGAGGCAGCCGAGGGTCCGGAGGGCGCCCAGACAGAGGCGGGAGCCGGAGCACTGGGGGGCCCAGAGCTGGGTGCTCCTCCCTCTGCCCCGCAATAAAGACTTGGTTCCTCACAGTCTCCCTCTCTCTCCTTTGCGCGTCCCGGGGGTGTGCGGTTCTGGGGGATCGAGGGCGGGGCTCCTGACTGCACTGCCCTGGACGGTTGCAGCAGGTGGGCGATCAGGAAAGACCTTGTTATCCCGGTTACACCTCCGTGAAACCTCCCAGAAAGAGGGAAGAGCTAGCCAGGGTCTAGCCTGAAGCCCACCGCTCTTTCCTGCCCCAGTAGAAGTCAGGCATTTGGATGGGGATAGAGTCAGTTTGTGACTTGGCCCACATTGGTCGAGACCTCATGCAAGGTCCTTACCCTCTCTGAGTCTGTTTTCTTATCTGTAAAATGGTTATAATCGCTATGTCATGAATTGTAAGGATTAATTGAGATAATGCCTGAAAGTGCTGGGATAGAGGTCTTAATAGCAGACACAGCTATTGTTATTACCACTAATGGTATTCTTAGTATTGTAATTGTATTCCCAGGCTGAAGCCAGAGGTGTCAAGAAGAAACAGGCCAAATGAATTAAAAAGAGACAACAACCTCATTCACCCTCCTCCTTTCCCCTAGCCCTAGACAAAACTCGGAGACATCTCCACCAACCCAGAAGCCGCCTCTCACCAGGAGGTTTAGCTGAGGCTCCAGGCACAGCTGGTCTGCCCAGTGGTCTGTCTTTTCCTTCCTGAAGCTGGCAGAAGGAGTGGCAGGAGCCATTGAAAGGGCCTGCAGGGTAGTGGAGCCAATCTCCTAACTTCCTCCCAGGTTGTGTGCTGGAGGAGGTGTGGAGAACCAATAGAAACTAGGCGAGGAGGTTGCAGGCCTAGGGAAAGGGCAGGGGTGCCCCAGAGGGGATGGTATTGAGGGAGGGACAAGGAGAGGGGGAGGGAGAAGGCCAGGGGCATGGCTGCAGAGAGCCTGGACGCGGGAATAGAAAGGAACCTACTGGGGCTCTTGGAGCTTTCTGTGAGACCTTGGGGGAAGGAGATGCTGCCTCCTGACCTGTCCTCATCTCCAGACCTGACCTGTCCCCATCCCTGCTCTGGGCCTTTGGAATGCCTGCTGCTTCTGCTCCTGGGGGAAGTTTCAGGAAGGCGCCTCAGCCAATCTATCCCTGCCTATGTCCCTGCCCTGCTGGCCCAGATGGGTCTGCAGTCCTTGCGACATCCAGGAAGGCTACAGGAAAGGGACAGGGCCAAGGTGGCACGCATCTCTGAGGGCGAGACCTACTCTCTTTGCACTTGTGTGTGTGCACACTCACAAGGTCACTCCTGGGGGATGTGGTGATGAGAAAGGCACAGTGTGAACACTCTCTCTTCCATACATTCTCTTATTAATGTATGAGTCCTGTACAGCAGTCCTGTAGCTGAGCCCCCTGTGATTTTAATGCCCCTAGTATTTCTGGCAGCTAGAATTAAATAATTTAATTCTTAATTAGGCCTTTGTTCACATGTTAACCGCTCTTTCTGTTCAACTTTTCTTCTCTCAGGAGTGTAGTCATAAGTCGCTGATGTGGTGTTTCTTTGTCAAGCAGAAGGAGATAACGCCAAGGTCTGTAGGAGAACTTGAGTTTGTTTTGCAAGAGGGAATGTCTCCGAGGTAGCTGAGACCAGCTGCTGGCTGATGGCCAGTAGTCTGATGTGAAAAAGTGTTATCTAGGATTCAAGAAACACAGATTTCTCTCAGTTTCCTGAAACTCTCCCTCCTTTACTCCCCAGCCACATAAAAACTCCTTACTTTTGCTTTTTGGGAGAGACGGATTTGAGAGATCTTGCTCTCCTGTCTTCTCGCTATGGCCAAATCGAATAAACCTTTCTGTATCTCCAAGCACCAGTGTCTCAGTGTTTTGGCCCACTTATGCATCGAGTCCGTGAACCTGAATTTTGGGAGGTGATTTGGTAACAGTCCCATGACTTCAAATACCAGTTACACACCAATGACCACCCCCACCAAAAAATGCCCCATATCTGCAACTCCTTTGTCTCCCACAAACTCCAGGCTTATACATTTCCAACTGCCTGCTTACCATCTTCACAGACCTCATAAACTAAAAGCCTCCTTTGTGACTTTCTCTCTCACTATTCTCCTACACCTGATTCAGCTCTACCAACCTACTGGCCCAGGGCCTTTGAACTGGCTGTTCCCTCTGTGTGGTTCACTTGCCCTCATCTCCAATTCCATCTCTGCCTTCAGGTCTTCGCTGTTTTCACAAATGACCCTAATCTAAAATAGCATTCCCTCCCCTCCGCTACGGTATCCTTACCCTGTTTTATTTTTCTCCATAGCATTTATCACCACTAGATGTGTCATAGATTTATTTATTGACTTATTGACTTCATTGTTATAAGTTTATTTATAGCCTTTGCGCCACATCACAAGACACACAGGAATCTAAGCTCCAGGAGGGCAGGCACTTTGTTTTGTTTACTGGTTAATAACTTGTGCCTAGAAACTTTCCTGATTTGAACCTTTCCAAATACACATTTACTGAATAAAAGTGACTGTTGGTTTGCAACTTGGGGAGTTCCCTGGGTGGAATTTGAAACTGGCCCCCGTACATGGAGGGTGAGGAGAGATGGAAGAAAGAAGCAGACCACTCCAGATTGGTAGGTGGCAGGTTTAATAAGCAAGAAAACTTACTTACAAGGCTTGTCCTGGGTGCCACAAGTTGATCTCCACCATCAGCCCACCAGACTCTGAAGAGTTTATATGAAGGCCTTAACGTAGGAGGTCTGACAATTAAGTTCGAGAACTTGCCACCGTGCGCTTCCATTGGCAGCACTGTACAAACATCTTGGTAAGGTTTCATAACTTTGGTATATTAGTGTCTCACATCTGTGTTCCTGTTGATATGTGGTGGTGTCTTGCTGAGTGGCGTTCATTATTGTTGTGTGTTTTTGTGTGCTGTTGCTAGAATGTCTGAGCTTGAATTAGAGCAATGAACAAACATTAAATTTCTTGTTAAACTTAGCAACAGTGAAAGTGAAATCAGGGACATGTTTGTCCAAGTTTATGGGGACAATGCCATGAAGAAAACGGCTGTGTACAAATGGATTAAATGTTTTTCTGAGGGGAGAGAACGCATCACTGATGACGAGAGGTCAGGGCGTCCAGTAACGAGCAGAACTGAAGAAAACATTGCAAAAATTCGTTAAATTGTGAGTCAAAATCATCAGCTGACTGTGAGAAGCATAGCAGACCAAGTAAACATCGATAGAGACACAGTTAGGAAAATCTTAAGAAAATCTTGGCATGAGAAAGGTGTGTTCAAAAATGGTCCTGAAGGAGCTCACCGATGAACAAAAGCAAAGGAGAGTCCCAGTTTGCCAGGCAAGACCTTTCGGAGAGGCAAGATGATGTTTTGGGCTGCGTTATCACTGGTGATAAAACATGGGTGTACCAATACGACCCTGAAACAAAGCATCAAAGTGCATGTAGGGGGGGAACAGAGTCCCAGAGAGCAGTTTCCAGGCTCTCGGCCTCACGTAGAAAGGTGCTGGCTTGGGTAGTAGAAGGCCGTCAGCTGTGACTAGTTGGCCATCAGCTGTTACCGGTTAGTCATTAGCCACTGACATAACTGCCGTGGCTAAGCTAGCAAGCGCAGATTGCAGCTAGCAAATGAGGTTGGTTGGCAGAGAAGTGGCCGGCAGGTTGCGGGTCATGTGGCTCCTGCTTCCTGTGTCTCCAACCCAGCCACCATCGAGAATATAGTGGTATGACTCCCCTACCTATGGCTCTGTGGGTGTTCCTTTTAGGCCTCACCATGTCCTGCGTTCTGGTGCCATGGGGAGCAGGAGTTGAATCCCTTCATGACAGTGCACAATGGAGGTCAGCCAATTCTCCACCCCCAAAACAGTTCCATCAGTCCAAATCAAGAGTCAAAACGATGTTGCTAACCTTTTTTGATATCAGAGGGATTATTCATTATGAATTTGTACCAACTGGACAGTTAACCAAGTTTGCTATTTGGAGGTGCTGAAAAGGCTGCATGAAAAAGTTAAGACAAAAATGACCTGAACTTTTCGCCAACAATTCATGGCTCTTGCATCACGACAATGCACCAGCTTACACGGCACTGTCTGTGAGGGAGTTTTTAGCCAGTAAACAAATAATTGTATTGGAACACGCTCCCTACTCACCTGATCTGGCCCCCAATGACTTCTTTCTTTACCCAAAGATAAAGGAAATATTGAAAGGAAAACATTTTGATGACATTCAGGACATCAAGGGTAATACGATGACAGCTCTGATGGCCATTCCAAAACTAAGAGTTCCAAAATTGCTCTGAAGTGTGGATTAGGCACTGGCGTGCGTGCATAGCTTCTCAAGGGGAGTATATGGTCACTTCTAAGGTGACCATAGTGATACTCAGCTATGGCCATTCTTAGTTTTGGAATGGCCATCAGAGCTGTCATCGTATTACCCTTGATGTCCTGAATGTCATCAAAATGTTTTCCTTTCAATATTTCCTTTATCTCTGGGTAAAGAAAGAAGTCATTGGGGGCCAGATCAGGTGAGTAGGGAGCGTGTTCCAATACAATTATTTGTTTACTGGCTAATGAGGGATGTAGCACTTTTTCTAGGATGAGTTCGTGACTTCATATGCTTTCCAGAGGGCCTCGACAACACATTGCTCTCTCACAGCTTTGTCCTTGAAGACGGCTCACACTGTGAGATTGGTGTACAGAGCATACATTCCAAGGATGGGTGTTGGGGGTTGAGGAGCTTCCTAATGCCTATGTCCAGCTTAAGGGTCAACTAGCAGTTATCCTCTCAATGCTCTACTCCAATTGTGACTCAGTGTAGGCATGTGAGACTGTGTGTCCTGATGTTTCAGGGTGTTTCCTGACAGTCTTTGCAGCTTGCTTCTTCAAACCGGTCCTCTCTTTAAAATCCAACTTAAAATGTCTCCTGGAAGAAGCCTGGCCTCAGGGCCTTTGTGGCTATATTACTTTCCATCCTTGACTCCAGGGGCAGATCCAGGTTCTGTGGGGCGAGGCTTATACACTCTGGGGGGACCTCTTTAAGAATACAAAAAAAAAGCACACATAATTGTGAAAGTTAGCATCTATTTTGTTTGGGAAAATAAAACACAGCACATTACTAGAGTCTTGGATATTGATTTCCCTCCTTTTTTGAGAGCTCCATAGACAATTTACCTGAAATGTTTCCCGATGGCAACTTGGCTTCCCCTCCCCACGGAGACTACCAAGTCCAGCTTTTCCAGCTTTTCCAGCACTCATTAGCTTCCCGGTAAACCTTCGCCTCCCACTCTTGCCCCCTTTCTTCCTGTTTACAGAGCCCATCCTCTAGCAGCTCAACAGAACTCACATGTAGAGCTCTCCTCCTCTTCCTCTCTCCTGCGAACTGGCGCATCACTGCTTTTTTGGTTTTGTTTTGTTGGCGGGGGAGGGGGGGTTTGTACAGCATCTCACGGGAGTCATGAAACATGGTGTCTGTCATTACCTCCCTTATATGTTCCTGAAATATACAGGGCCTCAATTTTCCCATTTGTGAAATAAGGGCTTGGACAGAGTTGTCCTGTGGCCTGCTATGTGAGGATCCTCAGACAGGGGGTGGGGTGGGGGGTGAGGGAGCTTCAGGACGCTGAGCCCTAATTTAAGCACTACCCTGCAACACCTCCGTCCCAGCACTTTATTAAAAAAGAATGTCAGGGGCTGCCGGATGGCTCAGTTGGTTAGAGTGCGAACTCTGAACAACAGGGTCGCCAATTCGATTCCCACATGGACCAGTGAGCTGTGCCCTCCACAACTAGACTGAAGGACAACACCTAGGAGTTGATGGGCTCTGGAGAAACACACTGTTCCCCAATATTCCCCAATTAAAAAAAAAAAAAAAAAAAAGGCCCGGCCCAGTGGCTCAGGCAGTTAGAGCTCCATGCTCCTAACTCCCAAGGCTGCCGGTTTGATGCCCACATGGGCCAGTGGGCTCTCAACCACAAGGTTGCAAGTTCAATTCCTGCAGTCCCACAAGGGATGGTGGGGCTGTGCCCCCTGCAACTAGCAATGGCAACCGGACCTGGAGCTGAGCTGCGCCCTCCACAACTAAGACTGAAAGGACAACAACTTGACTTGGAAAAAAAAAAAAAAAAGTCCTGTTTAAAAAAAAAATACTTTGTCAAAAAAAAAAAAAAAGAAAGCCAGGTGTGCTGCCTTTGCTGCTGTCTCCTGGAAAACCTGGCTGAAGCCAATCTTTCTCTCAGCGTCTGAAGGGCATCGTGAAATGGGCTTTCAAGTTCGCCTGTCCTCCCCTGTGTGACTAGTACCACCTAGGAAAACAGCTTCACCCATTTCCAAAGCTTCTGCGCTCGGCCCCGCCCCTTGATAGGACGTGCCCAACCCTAAGAGAAATCTCGCGACAATTCCTCTCCAAACAGAAGTTGAGACTTTTGGCCTTCCTTGGATTCCGTAGCTCGGAGTCGCAGTTCCTGAACTAGTGTTTCCGGGTCGCGTCCGGGGAAAGCCTCGGCGGTGGTGCCAGCGGAACAAAATCCTGGAGGTCTCAGTAAGTAGGGGACCGAGCCGAGCACGAGCGTCCTCCTCTAGTCCCCCCCTTTGATTCCTTGAAGACCCTGTTGCAGCTTAGTAAGACAGCCCAGGGTTTCTGGACCCCCATACCTATGACTTAGGAGCTCCTGTCCATTTTCCTCTCCCAGGATTTCGATTCAGCGAGTTCACTGCTCTGTCTGAGAAATGAGGAAATCGAGTCTTAGAGCACACCCCCGAGGCGCCTTTTACCAAGCCCGGCCCCTCCCCCGGGTTCCTCTCGATTGGCACTGAGACCCCGTGCCAGTCTTGGCTCCATGCCCCCTATCTTGGGTCCAAGGCCCCGTACGGAGATCGGCCTCAGGCACGTCGCCCTTCAGTCACCCTCGCCTGGTCTCCCTGACTGTCTGCAGGCCTAGGCAGCATGGCCGTATTCCGGTCGGGCCTCCTGGTACTGACGACGCCGCTGGCCTCCCTGGCCCCTCGCCTGGCCTCTATCCTGACCTCGGCGGCCCGGCTGGTGAATCACACGCTCTATGTACACCTGCAGCCAGGCATGAGCCTGGAGGGCCCGGCTCAGCCCCAGTCCAGCCCCGTGCAGGCCACGTTTGAGGTTCTCGATCTCATCACGCACTTCTACGCCGGCGCCAACGTCCACACGCACCTGGACGTCAGAATCCTGCTGACCAATATCCGAACCAAGAGCGCCTTTCCCCCTCCGGTGCCCAGCTCAGTCCAGAACCTGGCCCACCCGCCGGAGGTGGTGCTGACTGACTTTCAGACCCTGGATGGAAGCCAGTACAACCCGGTCAAGCAACAACTGGAGCGTTATGCCACAAGCTGTTACAGTTGTTGTCCGCAACTGGCTTCAGTGCTACTCTATCCCGATTATGGACCTGGAGAGCTGTCTGTGGAGCCCCTGGCTGTCCCCTTACCCTGCACAATCAGGCCATCCTCCCCCGTGCCCATATCTCCAAAGAAGCCGGTGCGTGGCTACCACCGTGGGGCTGTGGGTGGCACGTTTGACCGCCTGCACAATGCCCACAAGGTATTGCTCAGTGTCGCGTGTATCCTGGCCCAGGAGCAGCTTGTGGTGGGAGTAGCAGACAAAGACCTGTTGAAGAGTGAGTGAGAGAGACCCTGGATTAGGGTGGTGGAGGACCCCCAAAACTTCTTACACCCACCAATGCCAAGATTGAGGAAGGGTGGGGTCATCCATTGCTTTCCACCCTCTCCCAAATGTCACAGTGCCTGACGCTCAGTTGGTGCTAAGGAAGTTTTGTTAAGTGAATAAAGTCAGCCTTCTCAGTGTGTGGTCTAGTCACCACTCAATCAGAATTCCCCCAAATGTGGAGCCAAAGAATCTGTACTTTTAAACCCTAAAGTTTGACACCCTGGGAATAAATGGGTGAGTGAGCTGTGGGTAGTAGTGGCAGAGACCGTAAGAAGGGACTGGAGGATGACATGGTTCTTGGAAGTCTCTGTCTGGCTCTGATGCTCGCTGGCACTGCTAGTTCTCCGCACGCATGCCAGTCCTTGCAACGACTACTGTCCTTGCCTGCTGCCTGCCCCTCATAGCTTTCCCATCACAGACCACTTCCCAGTTTAGCCCTTCCTTCCTGCCATCCCCTTCTGGAGATAGGATGCTTAGGGACACTTCCCCAAACTGTTCCACACTCTTCCTCCCCAATAAAAAGATCTCACTGTTCTGGGCTCCTTCCTCAGGCAAGTTGCTCCCTGAGCTGCTCCAACCCTACGCAGAACGCGTGGAACATCTGAGTGAGTTCCTGGTGGACATCAAGCCCTCCTTGACTTTTGATATCATCCCCCTGCTGGACCCCTATGGGCCTGCTGGCTCTGACCCCTCCCTGGAGTTCCTGGTGGTCAGCGAGGAGACCTATCGTGGGGGGATGGCCGTCAACCGCTTCCGCCTTGAGAATGTAACCCCTGAGGGAGACCGGCAGAGGGAGTGGATGGGGACGGGGAAGGCCATTGTGGGGGGCTGTTGAAAGTCCCATGAGCCCAGAGGAGGGAAGAGAGGGCTCAAGGTGGCGGAAAGAGTCAAGGAGGAACTGGTTCCCAGGTTGCCCTCTGAGGCAAGCTCTACCTCTAGAGTGAGTAGGGGAGGATAGGAGCAAGTGTTTGCCCTTCTTCATCTCACCGCTTCCCTCTCTTCACTCCTCTTTCTTTACGTCAGGACCTGGAAGAGCTTGTCTTGTACCAGATCCAGCAACTGAAGGACCTAAGCCACAAGGAAAATGAAGAGGACAAAGTCAGCTCCTCCAACTTCCGCCAGCGAATGCTGGGAAACCTGCTTCGGCCGCCATATGTAAGCACGTCCTCCGGCCCTCCCCCCCTGCTTGGGTGGGCTGGAAATAGTGGAGGGTAGAGACCGAAGTGTTCACCCCAAGCATGAGCCTGAGGATCCTAGTAACTGGGGGGTTCTCTCTCATCTACCCCAGGAGAGGCCAGAGCTCCCCTTGTGTCTCTACGTGATTGGGCTGACAGGCATCAGTGGCTCTGGGAAGAGCTCAATAGCTCAGCGACTGAAGGGCCTGGGGGCCTTTGTCATCGACAGTGACCAACTGGGCCATCGGGCCTATGCCCCAGGTGGTCCTGCCTACCAGCCTGTGGTGGAAGCCTTTGGAACAGGTAATAACTAGAGAGGGCTAGAGGAGGGCTAAAGGGAGGAGATGGCCTGGTCTTGCCCAGTCCTCTATCTCTGTCATCCAGATATTCTGCATAAAGATGGCATTATCAACAGGAAGATTCTGGGCAGCCGGGTTTTTGGCAACAAGGTAAACACAATGCTGCAAGGGTTCTCAGCTGCTCTAGACCCGGGGGTTGGGACCCAGTGGACTTCTGGTCTAGCTCAGAATGCCAGTTCCCATTCATCTGTTCTCAACTACCTCCTCCCTCGAGCTGGCTCTGTCACCAAGGGGAGGTAATCACTGCCCACTCCCTCCGTCCTCCTCAGAAGCAGCTGAAGATGCTCACGGACATTATGTGGCCAGTTATCGCAAAGCTGGCCCGAGAGGAAATGGATCAGGCTGTGGCTGAGGGTGAGTGCAAGGGATGATGGGAGCAGCCAAGGGGCACAGTTAAGCAGATGCTCCCCCTGGGAGTTTCCCCATCCCAAGCCAGACCATCCACATTCCCAGGGACAGTTTCATTGGATCTCTGGTAGCAAGTGGCAGGATGCTGCTGGCAGTGAGTGGGGGTCTCTCCACAGGAAAGCATGTGTGCGTGATCGATGCTGCCATGCTCCTTGAAGCCGGCTGGCAGAACATGGTGCATGAGGTGTGGACCGTTGTCATCCCTGTGACTGAGGTATTTGGACCCCACTGCCACCCCATCCCCACTGCACACTGCATCCTGCTCTCAGCCAGTGGGCTGACAGATGTCATGTCTGCACTCAGGCTGTACGACGAATTGTGGAGAGGGATGGCCTGAGTGAGGCTGCGGCTCAAAGCCGGCTGCAGAGCCAGATGAGTGGGCAGCAGCTTGTGGACCAGAGCCACGTGGTGCTGAGCACCTTGTGGGAGCCACATGTCACCCAGCGCCAGGTTGGTGCCCAGGGAAAGGCTGGGTTGTGGGGAGTGAGTTTCCGCTGGGTGCCTGCCTGACCTGGTCCTCTCTTCCTCCCAACATTCTGGCCTGCCTAAAGGTGGAGAAAGCCTGGGACCTCCTGCAGAAGCGCATCCCCAAGACACCCTCAGGACCATGACTGACAAGGAGTTTCCTCTGGGGCCAGATTGGCCCCTGGAGCTCCCAAGAGATCCAGTGGTGAAGAGGAATGGGGGCCTCGATGCTCACCCTGGCGTGGGCCTGAGGGCTCTGAGCTAAGCTGGGCAGGGCAGGGCTGGGCCTGGTGGACACAGGAAGCCTACCTAGCTGCTGGTGTTGGGCCAGCACAGGATGTGGCTCACGGGGGAGCAGGCTCCTTTGGCATTCCAACCCCATTCTTGCCTACAGGTGTCTGATACCTACAGCTGATTGGGGCTGGGGCAAATGCGGGAACGTGTAACAGAATTAAAGGTGAATGTTTCCAGGTGATGTCTGTATGGTGTCTGCTTCCTGCTCCGATGTCTCTGGGTATCTGGACACTTGAACCACGAGTGCAGGGCCCAGGCCTGAGTTGGAAGCCAGGAGGAGTGCAGTGGCTAAGAGCATGGCCTTTGGAGCTAGCCAGCCTGAGGCCAGCTTTGGCTCTGTCACTGACTAGCTGTGTGCTTTTGGACAAGTTACAGGCTTTCTAGGTTCCTCAGTTTCTTTATTTCTAAAGTAGCATAACTTGGCCAGTGATCTCTTTGAAAGCATTAATTCCACAAGTATACTGCCAGACGGTAGGCTGGGTGTTGGAGGACCATCCTTCAACAAGCCAGGCGGCCTTCTGCCATCACAGAGCCTGCAGCTCGGTGAGGTAGGACGAGGTGGCCAGGACTACAAGTGGTGAGCGAGCAGGCTGGCCTGGGGGAAATGTGTACCCGGGAGCCGTCGTGGCCTGGCAGTGGGCGTGCGCACAACTATCTGTGACATTATTAGGACAAGCCTTTTGAGGGGACACCATTTCATAGAATGTGTTTCATGTCGCTGCCACCCCTGAGTGCCTACCCCAAGGGAGGGAGGGACCGACAGGGAGAACGTCCCCAAGGCCACCTGCGTCGGCTGGAACACCAGGATCGGCCCACAGCGGGTTCAGTGTCTCCGGGTTGCGCACGCACACCACACGCCCCGCCCCTGTCCCTCAGTCACGGGTTGGTGGGTTTGGGTCACGTGGGTGCGCTTCGCCTTTTCCTCACGGCTGGGGACCCGCGGGGTGGCTAGTTTCCGGAGCTGTGGGTCTGAGATGACGGAACGCGGCGCCTCTCCGGAGGACCCCTGGGTCAAGGCAAGCCTTGTGGGCGCGCACGCCGGTGGGGGGAGAGCGAGTCTGGAGCGTGCACGTAGGGGGTCCGGAAGATGAGGGAGTCCCTCCGGTCCCCGAAGCCCCCCTCTGGGGCTGCAGGGAAGACAGCTCACCCCCCACGTGTGCCAAAGTGGGGAGACGACTGAGGCTTGTGTGCGCGAGTGTGGGGGGACAGGGTTAAGGGCTGGGGAGGGGGAGGGGGAGGGGGAGGACTGCGGCGGGCAGGATCATGCCGAGAGGTGGCACCCCCACGGCCTAGCCAGTCTTGACTGGGGGCAGGGGGATCCTCCATTGCCTGTGCACCGCGGTGTGTGTGTACGCGCAGAGTGAATGGAAGCGGCTTCCCCCAGGGGCCGAGGTCTGATGAGTCTCTCCCTTTTCGGCGCCGCAGGTGGAGTATGCCTACAGCGACAACAGCCTGGACCCGGGTAAGTGCCGCCCACATCGGCTTCAGCTCGGGAGTGACACTCCCACTTCAGCCTTATAGATTCGCGTGGCCTTGCCAGCCACACCTGACCACAGCCCACTGTCCCTGAGCCTGAAACAGTGAGGGAAGGGGCAGGAAGCATCCGCGGTGACCCCTAGTTCCCTCTGCTCTGGAGCTGGTCACTGTCTCACCCTCATCATGTCCAGATGCTCCTTCGTGAGCCAGCGGGTATCATTGTAGGCCCGTGGAGCAGTACAGACGGTAGGGACAGGAGCATTGCAACATGGCACTACCAGGACTGGGGCCCAGGATGGCTGGCTTTGGGGTTGAAAGAGAGGGATCAGCATTTAAGGATCAGGGAGCCATTATGCCCACAGGTTTCTGAGGGCCCAGCAGTGCCCCCCCTCGCGACCCCTTAGTGATCGGGGCCTCTCTTTTCCAGGGCTTTTTGTAGAAAGCACCCGCAAGGGGAGTGTAGTGTCCAGAGCTAATAGCATCGGTTCCACCAGTGCCTCTTCTGTCCCCAACACAGGTAGGCAGTAACATTCCCCCCACTCGGCTGGGCTCAGGTACGCCATGGTTCTAGTGTCTTTCCGAGACAGGAAGCTCCAGCCATCCACATGGGGGTGCTAGAGCCCTAGCGCTAGATGCAGGGTCTCACCATCTTTCACCTCATCTATCATATTAGGTTCCCAAGTCCATCTGCCATCTGGGCACCAGGTTCTTCTTCCCAGTTAGGGAAAGGTGGACTAGCTGGGCCTCACTGGGCCCCAGAATGACCTCTCCTGTCCCCAACTCTGAGCGTAGATGATGAGGACAGTGATTACCACCAGGAGTCCTACAAGGAGTCCTACAAGGACCGGCGGCGGCGAGCACACACTCAGGCTGAACAGAAGAGGAGGGACGCCATCAAGGTGACTGGAGGGCCCTGCATATTCCAGAGGCACTGGGCCCTGACCCCATCAGTCCCGAGCCGCCTTGGGGGCAGCTCGTCTAGTCCCTGGACATGAATACCTCCCTCCTTCCAGCCCCTCACCCCTTTTAGTTTGTGAGCATGAAACGGTGTCATGGAAGAAAAGTTTCGTGTCAATTTGCCTTAACCCCTCCGAGCTAAGGGACCCTTTTCTGTTGCGTCTCCACAGAGAGGCTATGACGACCTTCAGACCATCGTCCCCACCTGCCAGCAGCAGGACTTCTCCATTGGCTCCCAAAAGCTCAGCAAAGCCATCGTTCTACAGAAAAGTATGGGCAGGGAGAGCACTGGAGGGGTGGGAGCCAGCGGGGCGGTGAGATGGCTAGCCGCATCTCCACTTTCAGCCTGGCCCTGGGGGGGGTTGTAGTGGGGGCGTTGGGGTATGGGGAAAGGGGAAACAGAATCAGCCTTGGCCTTCTGGTTCAGACTTCCTCTGTGCTCACCTCCTCTTCCCGCCCCCACCCTAGCCATTGACTACATCCAGTTTTTGCACAAGGAGAAGAAGAAGCAGGAGGAGGAGGTGTCCACTCTACGCAAGGACGTCATGGCCCTAAAGATCATGAAAGTGTAAGAGGGGCGTTGAACGGGGAGAGCCAGGCTTCTGGGGGCTCAGGCCAGTGTCAGTTCACACCCACCCCTTTTTTCAAAGGCCACATCAGAAGATTCACTCAGGTGGCTACTTAGAGACAGGACTCTGTACCCCAACAGTCCCTAACACAGGAGACACTCTGGAAAAGCCTATTGGATTAATGAAAGAAAGCTTAGAGAAGACGTGTCTCCATTCTTGACCTAGAAGCAGTAGCTAGCTGATGTTGACTATATCTCAAATGTCTCTGGGAATCCCCTGCCTGGGGGGACATAGGGTAACCCTATCATTGTCCTGGGCTGGGAGAGCTGCCTCAGTACCTGAGCCCCGGCCTGCTTCCTTTCAGGAACTATGAGCAGATTGTGAAGGCCCACCAGGACAACCCCCACGAAGGGGAGGACCAAGTCTCCGACCAGGTGAAATTCAACGTGTTTCAAGGCATCATGGACTCCCTGTTCCAGTCCTTCAATGCCTCCATCTCCATGGCCAGCTTTCAAGAGCTGTCGGCCTGTGTGTTCAGCTGGATTGAGGAGCACTGTAAGCCTCAGGTACGGGGCGGCGGTGGTCACTGCTCAGGCCCAGGGGCCCAGGCCATTTCCAGAGAAGCAGGTAGCAGCTTTTAGGTCTCGTCAGGGTGTCACTACAACTTTCAAAACTCTCGTTTCCCCCTTCTTTACTTTCTAAGGCCCAAATTTTCCTGTTAATGGTTTCATTTGGCAAGTATGATTGAGCACTTACTCCTGCGAGGCTGAGCTTGGCCTTGGTTTTAGCTCATGTGGCGGCCGTCTTGGTCACTCCTCGGCTGCCCAGTATGGAAGGCCCCATTACTTGCAGCAGAATTACCTGTGGTTTTTGAAAAAATTCCTGGCCCCCACCCGCAGACCTACTAAAGCATTTCCTAGGGCTTTTCAGTATCATTCGTAATGGTGCAGTATTATACTGAGTCTTCTGCTTTTGAGACCTGGTTGCTTTTTCTGAGGCTTGAACTTGTATCTGAGATTCTTTCCTTTTTTGTTTTCCATCGTTTTTATTGTGAGACACTTTAAACATACTGCAACATCGAGAGGATTTTTACAATGAACCTTCACATACCTACCACCTAAATCCTACCATTAACATTTTCTATGTTTATCACTAGCTGTCCACTCTTCCATCCTGTTTTGGGGGCATTGCAAAGTAAACCGCAGACGTCTGATTCCCGGGGCTTTTGTTACTGTGCACTAAAGAGCATACCTGGTCAGGCAGGTGTCACTAAGGTAGCTCGGTGCCCTCACCTGAGCACCATCTCTTTCTCTGCTGTCCCCACCAGACCCTACGGGAGATCGTGATCAGTGTCCTGCACCAGCTGAAGAACCAGCTTTACTGACTGGCTCTTGGAACCTGTAGAACAGCCAACGAGAGGCCTTGAGTCTCCTGCTCGGCCAGAGCCGGTCGTACAGCAGTCAGGTGGTTTTTCCTTGGTGTTTGGCCCCCTCATCCTCAGTGGGGCTGGGGAATTTGTTTTGTGAAAGCTTCTGATTAATTTATTATATTGACCATAGAGCTCGAACCTACCCAGTCTTCCCCCCTGCCCCACAGAAGTCCTTGGGATGGGTGTAAGGAGTAAAAAGAAACACTCCGAGCGCCATGAAGGGTGGAAGGGCTCCTCGTGCCTAGGCTAGAGCTGCCTGTCAGCCCAAGGTGAAGCCAGGGCTTTCTGGGCAGCTCAGGGCAGGGCTGCCAGGTTCCTGCCCTCGCCTCCTACTCTATCACCTCTCGCTCCTCCCCCACTCTGGGCAGTACACTGAAACAGCCTGTCCGCCTACTCTTGCCCTCTCTGTCCCCACAGGCAGGAGCATTGCACAACAATCAAGAATGGCACAGCACCACATACTAAAGCTTTTATTTTTCTAAATACCAACAATGCAGTTTTGCTAAAGTTACAATTTTAGAAAATTAACAGGGCCTCAAAACCACTCCCAGTCTTTCTGTCAAATGTATCTGTTGCCACCACCTGAGTGCTGCCTACATTTCTCCCAGGACTTGGGGGAGAGTGAAAGGGTGAAGGCCGCCTGGGATCTAGACCCCAGGAGAGTCCGGGATATGGCCCTGGGCACCTCGAATGCTGTGTATAGTAGCCTCTCTACCCCTGTCCCCCAGGCTCCCTTTTGCCTTCCTCAGGTTTGATATGTGGAAGGTTTGATTATCCAGAGGAAATTAAATATTTTTATATCAAATTATGTTACAATAAATATTGGCAAATGCTTGCGTTTAGCGTTGTTCCAAGTGTAAGTGTTAAGCTCAAGCAATTGAAATGTGGACAATGCAGTGAGTGTGACCATCCACTCCAGGCAACCAGTGCTCCCTCCCTTCGCCTAATACTCTGGTTTATGGCCCGCTCCCAGCTGCTCTGCTCAAAGGTGGAAAGCAGCAGAAATAACAAAAAGCCGGCCCGAACATCTCCGTCCTCATCCCCTAGTCCTGCCAGAAGGGCTCTCAGGGGTCTGGGAGAGTGACACTGTAATCTTCATCGGTCTCTATCCCAACTTCCTCCTGCGGAGCAGCAAGACAAGTGAATGAGGTCTCCCCAGATGAAACTCCAGGGGAACAAGGAAGGGAGAGAGAACCACTTACAAAGAACTGCTTCTTGCTCTTGGCGTATCCTTCAAGGATTGCATCACACAGCTCTGTTGCCTGATAAGAAACAAGATGCCTTTGCAGAGGGCAGTCCTTGGTCCTGCCTGACAGATCCAGGAGATTGGGCAGCCGTTTCTCCAGGGGGTGGGGGTGGGGAGGGTGCCATTTTCTAGGGCCTGCCTTAGAGCCCCTGCACTTACCATCCTCTTGCGCTTCCTCCACTCCTTGCAGTACTTCTGCTTCTCTCTGTACACCTAGACCGGAAACAGGTTCCTCTGACCCCCCAGTCCCACAGCACAAGCTGGGGTCAACCCTTGTCCTCCTTCCTCTGCACAGGCTGCCCTCCCTCCCAACCTACCTGCTCTTTCTCTTCTGGGGTCACATGGTTGGTGGCTGCTTTGATGTTCCTCAGTCTTTCTGTGTAGCCAGCACATTCCTTCTTTAACTCCTGGATCTCCTTCTGCATCTCCGGTGTGGTCAGGGCACTAGTTAACTCCTTCAGCTCTGAAACCACATCTCCCTGAAATTACTCACTACCCCCAAGGAAGGGGTTCTCTTTTTCCCAGTGGGCGCTCCCTGGGGGAGGAGACCACGCCTCCACTTGCTCTGGGTTCTACACACAGGGTCCAGAATGGGCCCCTTATCCCGGAAATGCTCAGGAGAGATTAAGGCATACAGAATTACCCGTTTATTCTAGTTTCCTTTCCTCCCCCATAGTGGTAGGGTACAAGGCTGAACAGACAGTTAGCTGTAGCCAGTTAAAGAATCAGGAAATAAAGGAAAGTGTGGGAACAGTATACCGTGTTTTCCCGAAAATAAACCTCAGTTAAGATCGTCAGCCAGACAGACACATTTAGTACATTATAACGATGTTCCAGAAGAAGATGACATGACTGTATTTGAATGAATGTAGATTGTTGTACATGAAAAAATAAGACATCCCCTGAAAATAAGCCCTAATGTGTCTTTTGGAACAAAAAATAATATGAGACCTGGTCTTATTTTTGGGGAAATACGGTACTAATAAATCAAGGTAGGGAAAGCAAACGCATGTCTTGGCCATTTGTATTTCAAAAGCCGTGAGTTGTCATACATTTCTTTTAATGTAAGGCCTATGGCAGCCCAGCAAAGGGCTTTTCACTGCAACGCAACAACACCGCAGTCAGCGAACAATTCACTTATAATTCCTGACCTCCAGACTGACCCTGACACTAGAGGCACCTCTGGGGCCTGCCCAGTCCTACCAGCCTCCATGTGACGGCAGCTCTGCTGCAAGCTCTGCACCTTGGCAGTGAGGGCCACGATTTTGGCGTCCAGGCCTTGGAGGTCGGCATCACTCACCATGTCAAACTGGTCCTGCCAGAGACAAAAGGAAAAAGAGAAGTGGGCTGATGTGTGGCATGGGATGGGAACCCACATCTGGAAAGGCAACATTCACATACACTCAAGAACCTGGGGACTCCCCAACCCTCGGAAGGGTCTGGGAAAACAGTGGGAGGGTACGTTTGAGAAATCATTCAGCTTAGTGCTGGGTCCAGCAAAAAGGTATCCAAGTTGAAACCTGACGCTGTCCTCAAGAGGCTTCTAGGTTGGGAGGACACTGATTAGGACAGCAATACTTCCGTTTAGTGGTCAAACATCTCACTGGGTTGAAAGAGTAAAGAAACATTCCTCCCAAATAGTGATACCTAAATTAGGGGTTTCCATAAGAGGAAGTGAAGACTCCAGACAGGCAGTCATGGTGGGCGGTACTCAGTTAAGGGACTCCAGTAAAATTCTGAGGAGCCTCTCCAGTGACAGACCACCTGCTAGAAAAGGACTGTGCTCAGTGGGGGTCTTGTCAGTTGGTAAACGGGAGCAGGTTAGAAAGGACGTGAATGCCAGTCTGGCAGTCTGGGCTCTACGTTAAGGCAAGGTAAATCTTTAGAGCAGGAGACAGTAAATGACAGCCTGCAAGACAAATCCTGCCAGATGCATGTTTTTGAAAACAAAGATACACCGAAATGCAGCCACACTCATTCATTACCTACTGTCTACGGCTGCTTTTGCTCTACAGTGGTGGCTTGAGTTATCGTGACAGTTGTGTATCTGTGACAAGAGACCATCTGGAAAGCATAAAAATATTAACTGGCTGGTCCTTTACAGAAAAAAGTCTGCCACCTTCTCCTTTAGGGGATCTTCAATAGAATAGTAACACAATGAAACCTATTTTCGGAAAATTAGCCTTGATGGTGGTTTCGTTCAGTTAAATGAGTATTTAATGTCTACTGGACGTTAGATACTGTGGAGGTGCTAAGTAAAGAAAGATGAATGAGAAATGGGGTCTGCCCTAGGACAGTGTAGTGAGGGAGACAAGTAAAAATACAATTACATTCCAGTATGCCTCAAAGTAGGCACCTGCAGTGGGAATTAGAGCATTCTGGGAAGCTTTCTGGAGGTGATGCCTGAGTGAAATCCTAAAGGATGAGTAAGAGTTAGCTGTGCAGAGGAAGAAGAGGAAGAAGGGACTTAAAAAACTCCAGGCAGAAGAAGGACAATGAGCAAAGGATACAGGAATAAAACACATCAATGGTCTAGTATTAATGGATGGAGAAACAATGGACAGGTGAGGCTAGAGGCAGGCTGGGGCCAAGTCTCCAAATGCCTTTTACCTGTTCCAGAGAGCACTAGAGTTTTAAGTAGGGAAATGGCATGACTAGATTTGCATTAACACAGATCAGTCTGGCTGCAATGTTTTATATTTGAGGAGGCCAGGGGACGTATTAGGATGATATTGCAATAGATGGGCAGTGCCTGCACCCGAGCAGTGATGACAGGTACAAAGCAGAGGATGGATTCAAGAAGGGAGAATCAGTTGGACTTGATGACTGAGGACACATATGAGGTAAGGCGAGTTAAGAATGACTCCCTAAAAAGAGGTGAAAGGAAGAAATAAAACAGAATGACTCCCTAGTCTCTGGCTTGAGTAAAGAGTGATTTCATTCAGAAGAGTATAAGAGGAGCCAGTTTTGGGGAGAGATGAGGCATTCTATTTTAGCAATAATGACTCTGAAAGACACCCAGGTGGAGGTCTGGGCTGCAGATACAAAATGTGCGTGTTTAGGGAGGGGAGTGGAGACGGAAGGAAAATCATTTGGCAGACGGTGCTTCTCATCTAGATGACTGGGAATAAGAACTTCCAAGCGGAACTGGATCTTAGTAGCAATAATTCAAGATTTTCCGTCATCTATCGTATTTTAAATCTGGAAATCTCATGAAGTGTGGGTCCTAGCAAGAGGAGTACACACTTTGATTTAAAGGAAGGCTAGGTCCCTGCACCCTCCCAGAGCTAGCAGCAAGCCACAGAAGAAACTGTAGCAGTGAGTGTTGGGTTAAAAAGCATAATATCTACAGCTCTGAGAACTGGAGAGACAGCTCCTAAGTGGCAGACGCACACTGTGGCTAATTCCAGATACAAGGATGAAGATACAGAGGTGAGGCAGCGCAGGTCTGGCAGTTGCCATTACTGGGAGGAGAACACAAGCCACACACATACCAGCAGCCTCTCCCAGCCCACTCTGCCCCCTCCCGTCAAGGCTGATCCCAGAGGGAGCACCTAGGACAGACACCTCAGGCAGTGCAACACTGCATCTGGCTGCTGAGGCAGCACCAGGATTTCAGGGCCTTAGAATCCCTTTGCCCCCATATTCTCCCAAGGGTGGTGTCCTGAGACTGAGGCAACCTAGTCACAGAGGAGAGGCCCACATCCCCAGGGAATACAATGCATTTTCCACCGCCCAGCAGAAATCCAAGAAGCTAGGGCAGTGCAAGAGAAAGTAAAACACTTGTGCTTCAGTACCACCTGCTGGAAAACAAAAGAAAAACCTGATCAACCGGCTAACGAGGTACCACTCTTTAAAAAAAAGGGGGTGGGGGCAGAGTTCATTTCCATAAATGGTTAGGCAGAGAAATAATCCATCAAATACCATGAACAACCAAGGTAATGGGGCAGCTCAGAAAGAAAATTTAAAAACTCCAGAAAATAAACTTAAAGGCATGGAAATGGGTTATTTAAATGACAGAATTCAAGACTCTGGTTCTCAAAAAACTCAACGAGGTGAAAAAAACTCAGGAAATTTAATGAACTCAAATCAAATTAACAAAAGGAATACTTTATCAGAGATTGAAACTGTAAAAAAAAAAAGAACCAAATAGAAATTCTATGGAGATGAAGAATGAAATAGTGAGCTTAGGAAATAGAAATGACCAGATGGAGGAAAGAATTAGTGATATCGAAGATAGAAATCTGGAAATGACGCAGATGGAAGAAGAGAGAGACTTCAAAGCTGAAAAAAATGAAAGAACTCCATCAGGACTGACTCTATCAGAAAGAACAATATAAGAATAATGGGTATACCAGAAGGAAAAGAAAGGGAGAAAAGAGCCTATTCAAACAAATAGTCGACAAGAACTTCCCAAGCCTATGGGAAGAACTGGATCCTTGAATCCAAGAAGCAAACAAAATACCTAATTATGTCAATCCAAAAATACCTTCTCCAAGGCACATTATATTAAAACTCAAAAATTACTGACAAAAAGAATTCTCAAGGCAGAAGGGAAAAGAAGATGGTAACCTATAAAGAAAATCCCACTAGATTATCATCAGAGTTTTCAGCAGAAACTCTACAAGCTAAGAGAGAGTGGAATCAAATATTCAAACTACTGAAAGAGAAATTACCAGCCAAAAATAATATGTCCAGCAAAATTATCCTTTGATCTGAAGGAGAATAAAGACCTTTCCAGACATAGAGAAGCTGAGGGAATTTTCCACCACAAGGACTGCATTACAGGAAATATGGAAGGAGGTTATTATATCTGAAACAAAAAGACAAAAAGATACAAAACTATGAGTAAGACGACTAAACGACAGACAGAAGCAGGAAATTGCAACCCTTATTTAGAATAGGGCCCTATACACTTAAATATGACATAAAGGAGGTTAGAGAGAGACAAGAAGACAATAGCTACTGCAAATCGGAAATGAACTCACAGCATACATAGGGATAATTTGTGACAACAAAAACATAATAGGGGAGGAGGTAAAGGTCTGAATTTGCAAAGGGGAATGGAGATAAGATGCATGCAGAAGAAAAAGAACTACTGTATGTATGAAACTTTTTTTTACATAAATAGTAAGCACACACACAAAAATCCAGAACTTAGGTAAATAACATAAAAAAGGAGGAAACAGGAAAAAAAAAAAATAGACTACAACCAAACTAAAATAACAGACAGAAACACAAGGGCAAAGAAACAATGGAAACACTGAGCTACTTGAAAACAAAATATAAAATGACTTATAGTAAATCCTCATATATCAATAGTCACCCTAAATGTAAATGGACTGAATTCACCAATTAAAAGGCACAGAGTAGCGGACTGGATCAAAAAACAAAACCCAACCATATGCTGCCTTCAAGAGACACAACTCAACTGAAAGGACAAATATAGACTCAAAGTGAAAGGATGGAAAACGATGCTCCAAGCAATGGCATCCAGAGAAAAGCGGGTGGAGTCATACGTGTATCTGACGAAATAGACTTCAAGATAAAAAAGGTAAGGAGACAAAGATGGACAAGACATAACACTTACACTTACCAATATATATGCCCCCAATCAGGGAGCACCAAAATATACCAAGCAATACTAACAGAACTAAAGGGAGAAATTGACCAAAACACAATTATACTAGGGGACCTAAATACCCCATTGACAGCTATGGATAGATCATCCAAACAGAAAATCAATAAGGAAATAATGACCTTAAATGACATTAGACCAAATGGACATAATCGACATTTACAGTATACATGTAAATTGACATTTACATGTATAATCTGGTGTTCTGGGATGAAAGATCCCAGAACACCAGATTATACATTCTTCTCTAGTACACATGGAATATTCTCAAGGATAGACCATATGTTGTGACACAAAACTAGCCTCAACAGATTTTAAAAGACTGAAATCATACTAAGCATATTCTCTGACCACAATGCTTTGAAATTAGAGGTCAACTGCAAAAAAGCAAGAAAAGCCACAAATATATGGAGATTAAACTACATTCTACCAAAGAATAACTGGGTCAAAGAAGAAATAAAAGGAAAGATCAAAAATACACAGAAACAAATGAGAATGGAAGTACAACATATCAAATAGAGCAAAAGCAGTAATAAAAGGGAGATTTATATCATTACATTCCTATCTCAAGAAACAAGAAAAATCCTAAACAAATAACCTAACATTACATCTTAAACTAGAAAAATAAGAATAAATGATGCCCAAAGTCAGCAGAAGAAATAATAAAAATTAAAGCAGAATTAAATGAAACAGAGAACAAAAAGACAATTAAAAAAAGTAATGCAACAAAAAGCTGGTTCTTTGAAAAGATTAATAAAATTGGCAACTCCCTGGCTAAACTCACTAAGGAAAAAAGAGAAAAGACACAAACAAAATCAGAAATGAAAGAGGAGAAATTACAGTGGATGCCATAAAAATACAAAGGATATGCCACCAAATTCAACAACCTAGAAGAAATGGACAAGTTCTTAGGAATATATAACCTTCCTAGACTAAATCATGAAGAACTGGAAAAATCTAAATAGACTGATCAACAGTAAGGAAATTGAAACAATCATCAAAAACCTCCCAAAAAGTAAAAATCCAGAACCAGATGGCTTCACTAGTGAATTCTACCAAACATTCAAAGATGATTTAATACCTGTCCTTCTCAAACTCTTCCAAAAAATTGAAGAGGCAATACTTCCTAACTCATTTTATGAGGCCAACACTATCCTGCTACCAAAACCTGGGGAGGATAACACAGAAAAAGAAAATTATAGATCAATATCTCTGATTAATATAAATGCAAAAATCTTAAATAAAACACTAGCAAATCGAATACAACAATACATTAAAAAGGTTATACATCATGATGAAGTGAGGTTTATTCCAAGGGTGCAAGGATGGTTCAACATGCAAATCGATCAATGTGATACACCACATAAACAAAATAAAGGATAAAATCATATGATCATATCAATAGATACAGGAAAAAGCATTTAACAAGCTATAGCGTCCATTTATGATTAAAACATTAAAAAAAATGTGTATAGAAGTAAAGTACTTCAACATAATAAAGGCCATATATGACACACCTTTAGCTAATATCATACTTAATGGTGAAAAACTGAAAGCTTTCCTCTAAGACCAGGATCAAGTCAAGGATGCCCTCTTTCATCACTATTATGCAACATAGCATTGGAAGTCCCAGCCAGAGCAATCAGGTAAGAGAAAGAAAGAAAAGGCATCCAAACAGGGAATGAAGAAGTCAGATTGTCACTTTTTCCAGAGTACATGATTCTTTAATAGAAAACCCTAAAGACTCCAACAAAAAAACTAGTAGAAACAATAAACAAATACAATAAAGTTGCAGTATACAAAATCAATGTACAAAAATCCATTGCATTCTTATATACCAACAATGAAATTTCAGAAAAGATGGAAAAAACAAACAAACAATTCCTTTTGCAATGGCAACAAAAAAATAAAACACCTAGGAATAAGCTTAACAAAGGATGTGAAAGACCTATGCACTGAAAACTACAAGAGAAACTGAAGAAGACACAAAGAAATGGAAAGATATTCCATGTTCATGGATTGGAAGAATCAACATAGTTAAAATGGTCGTATTACCCAAAACAATATACAGATTTAATGTAATCTCCATCAAAACCCCAATGGCGTTTTTTAAAGAAATAGAACAAACAAATCATCAGATTTGTATGGTATCACAAAAGACCCTGACTTGCCAAAACAATCCTGAGAAAAAGAACCAAGCGGAAGATATCACACTCTCTATCTTCAAATTATGCTACAAAGCAACAATAATCAAAACAACATGGTATTGGCAGAAAAACAGACACACAGACCAACGGAACAGAATTGAGAACCCAGAAATAAACCCATATATGGCAAATAATTTTTTTTTTTTAAGATTTTATTGGGGAAGGGGAACAGGACTTTATTGGGGAACAGTGTGCACTTCCAGGACTTTTTGCAAGTCAAGTTGTTGTCCTTTCAATCTTAGTTGTGGAGGTCACCATTCAGCCGTTGTTAGTTGCAGGGGGTACAACCCACCATCCCTTGCGGGAGTCAAGGAGTTGAACCGGCAACCTTGTGGTTGAAAGCCCACTGGCCCATGTGGGAATTGAACCAGCAGACTTTGGCGTTAGGAGCACGGAGCTCCAACCGCCTGAGCCACCGAGCCGGCCTGGGCAAATAATTTTTGACAAAGGAGCCAAAAACATACAATGGAGAAAAGAAACCCTCTTCAATAAATGGGGCTGGGAAAATTGGAAAGCCACATGCAGAAGAATGAAACTGGACTGCTTTCTGTCATCATACACCAAAATTAACTCAAAATGGATCAAAGACTTAAATATAAGACCTGAAACAATAAAATGCATAGAAGAAAACATGCGTACTAAACTTATGGACATTGGTCTTGGGAGAGAATTTTATGAATTTGACCTCAAAGACAAGGGAAGTGAAAGCAAAAATAAATGAATGGGACTATATCAAACTAAAGCTTCTGCACAGGAAAAGAAACCATCAACAAAACAAAGAGGCAACCAACTGAATGGAAGAAGATATTTGCAAACAATACCTCCAATAAGGGGCTAATATCCAAAATATATAAAGAACTCATACAAATCAACAACAAAAAATTCAATTAAAAAGTGAACAGAGGACCTGAACAGACACTTCTTCCCAAGACATACAAACGGTCAACAGATATATGAAAAGATGCTCAACTTCACTAATTATTAGGGAAATGCAAGTCAAGACTACAATGAGATACCACTTCACACCTGTTAGAATGGTTATTATCAACAAAACAAGTAAAAACAAGTGTTGGAGAGGTTGTGGGGGAAAAGGAACCCTCACATACACTGCTGGTGAGAATGTAAATTGGTACAGCCACTATGGAAAACATGGAGTATGGAGGTTCCTCAAAAAAATTAAGAATAGAATTACTGTATGACCCAGTAATCCCTCTTCTGGGTATCTACTGAAAAAATATGAACTTTTCCTTCCTGTTTTCTTTTTTTTTTTTTTTTTAAGAGGGCGCAGCTCAAAGTGGCCCATGCTGGGATCGAACTGGCAACGTTGGTGTTCGTAGCCACGCACTCTAACCAAATGAGCTAACCGGCCGCCCTGAAAACATTTATTCATAAAGATATGTGTACTCCTATCCTATGTTCACTGCAGTATTATTAACAGTGGCCAAGACATGGAAACTGAAGTTTCCTTCGATAGATGACTGGATAAAGATGTGGTACATATATACAATGGAATATTACTCAGCTATAAGAAAAAGATGAAATACTGGGCGGCCAGATGGCTCAGTTGGTTAGAGTGTGAGGTCTTAACAACAAGGTTGCCAGTTTGATTCCCACATGGGCCAATGAACTGCACCCTCCACAACTAGACTGAAAAAAAAAAGGACTTGACATCTTGGAAAAATGCACTGTTCCCCAGTATTCCCCAATAATAATAAAAAGAAAAAAAGAGAAAAGATGAAATACTGCCATTAGCAACTTTAGATTATCAAGCTAAGCAAAATAAATCAGACAGAAAAAGCTGAAAACTGTAAGATTTCACTCAAAAATGGGATATAAAACTGAAAGCGACAAACAAAAACTCATAGACAACAGTATAGTGGTTACCAAGGGGAAAAGGGGCAGGGAGGAGGCAAAAAAGGCTAAAGGGATATTCGGTGAGGGAAGGAGATGACTCTGAGTGGTGAACACAATGCAATATATAGATGATGTATTATAGAATTGTACACTTGAAACCTATATAATTTTATTAACCAATGTCACCCCAATACATTTAATAAAAAAGATAAATACAATGGCTGGGGCCCTTTTTAATGATGTAAGACAGTTGAGTTTCATGGGATGTCTCACGTCTCCCAAAGAGAATTCATACTAGGGACTGATTCACCTAATGTTGGGCTTTCACAGGGGTGATAATCTGCGCAGGTTTCCCTCACCTGGTTCGCAAAATAAATCTTCTGTTTGCCATACATCTTCTCTTTGATCTTGCCTTGTTGGGCCAGCTGCTCCAGCGCCTTCACCACCGCCTGGCAGAAAGGAGGGGACGGAGCAATCGGAAGAGGGACTTCCGGCCGGGCAGTGATGGGGGGGCAGCGCGCTCCAAGCCTTAGGAAGCCCTAGGCTAAAATGGAAGCCTCGAGAGGGCAGAAACCCAGGCTGCTTGGAGGGGTCCCAAGGAGAGGAATCCGGGCGAGGGTCCTCACCGCCTTGCCCAATCCGTGTTCCCGCTGCAGGTTCCCGAACACATCCTGGGCGCTGTAGGGCCGGTTCTGTTCCTGCAGGTACCTCAGGAGGATCTCGGGGGCTACCGGGAGAGACGAGGCAGGGGAGGGGGTTCACTCAGCCGACACCCCCTCCCCCAGCCGCTCTCCTTTTGGTCTCCCCAGAGCCCACGGCTTGATTACCTCCGGCCGCAGCTTCTGCCCGGCCTTTACTCATGGCTTTTCCCGCCGCCAAACTCGGAAAGGCAGACGTTACGGTTGCTCGGGGCAACGGCTCCTTCCGGTGACGGGAGGGGGACTGGCGGAAAGGGAAACCTTCGCGAGGAATGAAAAGACCCTCCCGGGGCACCGTAGTTGACTTCATCCTGGAGATTAGGCGGGGGGCCTGACAGCCGGCCCCCCGGTTTTCTGTGGAGGAGTCGGGTTGCGTAGCGCGCTCCAAACCGCTCCCTTCCTCCCCCTCGGAACGAAGGCGGTAGTAAATCACGCCTGGAAGTTTCGAGACTCCGTCCCAACGGCGGCTGCACACTGGTGATCCTGACCAGGGCCGCGTGTGCGAACGGGAAAGAAACCTCAGGGTCAGTTCCCGCTGTGCAAGCAACTTGCTCAAGGTCACAGGGCAGTTACCCACAGGGACATGTCCTAGGTCACGGACCAGTGCTCTTCGTCAGTTAGTCTTATCATTTGTAAAAGAGGAACAAGAGGTACTAGTAGGAGGGTGGTCGTGAACACTCAATAGAATGTGTAAACGTCCAGGAAAGGGCTGAACGCCACCCGTTTGTCCGATACCCAGCTCCGCACACAGGGGGCGCTCAACTCATGCTGTCGATTTAACGCCAAGGAAAGGTAGGGCTGGGACGGGGCTCTCTTAACCCACAAAACTTGTTAAGTTTCCTGTAGGCCGGGTCAATCTATGGCAACACCTGGCAGGTGTTTTCCACTCCTGCCCACAGTGGCCAATGGGACAAAGTCTAAAATAAGTATTTCTAGTTTCTGAGGTCAGCTGAAGGCCAAAGAGCAGCTGTGCCTGCAGCTCAAACAATCCAGAGCATGGTGCTCCTGTTTAAAGCCTTCTGTTACCTAAAATCTCATTAGCCTTGAAATGTACTTCACGCATTCGGGGGGCAATATTAAGAATTAGAAACGATGGAACTGCAGGCCAAGAGTGCCAGTGACGCTCACGTCTGGGCTCTCTACGGGAGGGGCTAGTGTCCTCAGACCATGGTGACTGTTTTGGAAAAATAGGTATGGGCAAGTGGGTCCTTCACACCTGGGCTGCCTCTTCTGACGCTGTCACCTCCTGGAATTAATCACATCTCAGATTAACAAGACCTATCAAGGGTAGGACACCATTTGACATCAGTCTTAAAGATTGTTCTCATACAAGATTTATTCCCCAGCACCCCTCCCACCCCCACCCCACCCCAATTCACAGTGGAGGACTAAGGAGATTCAGAGCAGGATCCCCCAGGTATAAGAAACACCTTCCAAAGACTTTGCTCTCCTTTCCCTCCCTTTTGCTAACTCCCAAGGCCTGAAGCTACACACACTCATGCAAACACACAAAACCCCACTCCTTTCCCACACCTGTTTTTTTCCACATCAGAGCTCACCTGTGAGACATCTGGGCTCCGAGAGGAGATAAGGAGTCCAATCTGTTTGAGAACCCTGAAGTGGGGAGATGCCATTATCCCTAACTTTCACACAAAAGTGACTATGAAACAGGCACCTAGCTCTCTCCCTTCTCACTGTTAACTATTTTCACTCCCTGGCCTCTACCTTGTCCATCAACCAAGAACGAACATGTTAGCACACTCCCACCTGCAGCACATGAAAATGGGCTGTCTAGCATCCCTCACCCAGGTGTGGGGTGTTGGAGGAGTGGTCCCTGAGGATCAGCAAAGGGTTAATGCAGAGGGAAAGAGAACAGAAGTTTGGCATGAGCTCTGACTGGGGAGGCAAAGAGAGGCTGCAGGCTGGCACAGGTTTAGAACTGATTACCATTTTTAGCTTTCGTCTCACATGATTTTACTAGGGACAGTCTAACAGAGAACCCTTTAGAGGGGTCTCTGCTGTACAGACACACTCTTGCTAACTGGGCTCATCCTTAAAAGAGGCCCTACCAAGTTGGCAAGCAGTTCAAGATTAAAGAGGAGCTAAACAGGGAGTAATAGCTGGTGTAAGAAGAGCTGGTGGCTCCTGGGATGAATGCCACTGAGTCATTTGTAAAGTGCTACTCTGACATCCCCTATGGAATTATTGCTTCTCCAAAGGAGGAGCAGGGAAGGATCAGGAACATGGAAATGGGTATGGTATGGTATTGCTTTGCTTGTTGCTCAGACTGATGGTCAAATGGACCCAGGGGTTGGAAGCACCAAAGATAACCAGACAGCTCCAGAAGATTCAGTGAAACCATGAAATACAGAGGCACTCACCCTCCCTGCCAGCTGACCCAACAGCCCAAGGTATTGTAGAAAAGGCCCACGCCCACATCATGTTCACAGTTCTTAAATTTCACAAGCAATACTTTAGAGCACTGGGGGTTAGGCCTCAAGAAATGAGGATGGGCTGGGTTAGAGGGAACACACCTGCTCTGCAGAATCAAAGGACACGATTGCTTAGAAACAGACAAATCAAATCATGGCTTAGCAAAAGAGGAAAATGACAGTGTAACTCTTCCAGCTGCTGCCTGACTTGGAGCTTTAGGGAGGTGATGGAGGAGGAAGGAAAGGAAGGGCTCTTTTATCACCGAGGGCCCTCGAGCACCCATATCTAGAAGCAAACAGCAGCACTCCCTCAAAGGGGATCCCCTGACTACTTTGTTCCCCCAAAGTACCATCCTGATAGAGAGAACCCTCCCTGGGGAAGCACACTCACTGCAGTGACTGAGCTCAGAAATGGGTGTCTAGCTGGTAGCAGGGGAGTGAGGATCCTCTCTCAGCAGTCCTCTGCGCATCAGCCAGGCATACAAACATAATTCAGGGGATGGGACTTGGGTTCTTCCCTTGTCCCTTCACCTTAAGTGGGATGAAGAGGGGAAAAAAAACCACCGTGACCCCCAAAAGGAGTCTCTGCCTCAGTGGCTCCTGGAACTGGTAGGATCCAGCTGATTCAACTCTGACTGGTCCAGAAGTTCAAAGTCATCCCCCTCAGCATCAGTGTCCAGGTCTGAACTGGGGGCCCGAAGGAAGCCTCTTGTTGCTCTCTGGGGGGGTGGGCCCGAAGGGCCTGGCTGGGAGGCCCCTGACAGGGCCAGCTGAATCATGCCCTGGGAGACCAGGCTGGCAAGGTTGCTGGTGAGGTTGGATCCTGCAGGCAGGGCACCAAGCAGGAGCTCCGGCAGTGCAGCCTCGTCCCGGCTGGCAGCGGGGGCCTGGGGCCCCTCAGCCCCTGGTGGGGAACGGTACATCAAGCTGGGCATCCCAATGCTGGTATCGTCCTCATCCTCCAGGCCGGCAAGATCCACATTAATGGAAGGGAAGTCGGGAAGGTCTCTGGCAAAGGATTCCTCTGGATCACTGTGACCATCGAGGTCTGGGAGAACAGAAGGCTGTCAGACATGGCAACTGCCTGGCCCTCCTGTGCCTCATCCCCACACAGTCAGTCCCATGCAACCAGACTTTTCCACCCTGGACATCTAAGAGTGAAGCAAACCCGTGGCACTGGTCAGCTTTCCCCCTCCAGTTAGAGATTACTGGCATCTCTACTGGCCAAAGAACTCCCCCCTCTTCTTCCACTATGCCCACCATGAACCTACAACCTGAGGTGACTAAGAAAGGAGGATTCTAAGGAGAGCAGCTGTGCCATCCTGGCTGTAGCCATACACCTAAGCTGCTTTGCCACCTGATGCACTCCTCAGAAAACAGGAGAGGAGGGGGCAGTATCCCCTCGGTCTGGGGAAGCTGAAAGGCAACAGAGCCATTATCCACTCAGGTCCAAGGTTCCCTCACCTTCAGAGCCTTCTGTTAGAGGTGTTTGGCCCCGTGAAAGATTGAATGTGCCGTTATCTGTACAGGAGACCTCAGCATCCGAGTGCTCAGAGTCTGTGATGGCCAATTCCCTGGCAACAGTAGAATCATCCAGCTTAGGAAAAGAAAAGACCAACAAGCCTGAAGACATGGTGCCATTAAGAGCAGGTGCAGCTCCCCAGTTACAGCTTGATTAATTAGTTGGCCCTAAAAGCTACCCTAACACCAACAGTGTAACTAGGTGAGGATGGGGACTTTAGTCAAAATTTCAACCCCTTTTAGGCTGTTCCCCCCCAGGAAAACACCCATCTTCATTCATCTTGAGCACAGGAACGAAAGCAGTCTTGGGAATCAACCAGCCAGCTACTCTTAAGCAAGTATCTGACCCAGAGAATCCTTTCATAGGAGCCTGGAGGATACACCCACTGACTGACCAAAGGTGGGCTGGGCTGTTTAAAAGATGATCACAGCAGCTCCTGAAGTTCTGCCATGACGGTAGGGGTTCAAAGGAGACACAGAAGAGGATGTGCTACTCATCAGGCTCAAACTGAGATCTACGTACAGTACAATACGAAGTGCTAACGTAACACCAGCTTCTCTCCTCGTAGCTCTTGGGAGCGAGAGGGGTGGGGTAAGACCTCGAACCCATGAGTTTACTGCCTAAGTGTGAGGTGCCAGATGGTAAAAGGGAGCTGAAGAAAACTGGCTAGTAGTGTAGCTCCCACACCCAAGATACCTGAGGACAGAAGGCAGCAAGCTCCTCTTCACTGTCACTGTGGTTGTCCATGGAATATTCTGGGTGCAGAGCTCTGCGGCGTACTATGTGGAGAGGGAAGAAGGCCTTGACACCTCCCCTTGAGGGAGGACCCCCACCCGCTTTGGACTTAAAGGCATAAAATGAGAACATAAGAGAACTAAGCCTTCGGAATATGGCCCTACACCTGCGTAACCAGGCCTGAGGGTGGGCTGCTGAGGCTAAGTGGCAAGGTAAGCTGACGACACAGCAGAGAAAGATCTCTCTTCCTACAGGTCTCCCTCCACCAGCCCCCCTGCCGACCCCCACTCCCTTTTTGTTCTAGTCAGATGATCAACTTCGAAGCTTGTCAACAGCTCGGGATCGGCGAGGGCCAGACCAGATGTCCAGGTGGAAATAACACTATTATAGAGGGGGCAAAGGGAGTTACCCCACCTTAGTTAAGTCAGGCTTTTGAGGACTGATACTATTCAACTGGCTGCCCCAAGGGGAGCTGGGCATTGGTGACCACCTGCAGGGCTCTCTGAAGGCCAGGGCTTAATGAAACAGCCTAACTGACCAGACCACAGAAGAGAGGAAATAGTTCTCAGGACTGTTATTCCCATGTTGGAGGGTCTCAGGCTCTTACACTTATGGCTTAGGAGGCAGCAGTTCTGAAATCACCTTTGGAAAGCAGCTCTCAGTAGTGAAGAGAGGCCCAGCCTAGGGGTCTAAAAGACCTGCTCTGCCATTTACTAACTGTGAACTTCAATTTCCTCAACTTAAAAAGGAAGGTAATACCACCCGCTTCTCAAAGCTGTTGTAAAGGTTAAATAAAATGATGTATGGAGAGCAGTCAGCACAGTGCTTGGACACAAAGTGCTTCAGAAAAAGCAAACATTACGGATATCTTCACTGTCTTTTATTCAACCTGGGAGAGCTTTCCTCAGATTTGTTTAAAATGGGAGTGTCTAGAATTCCAATTGGGAAAAATTGGTCAGCCTGCATAGACTTCCCTGGAATAGAGTATCACTTTTACCTACCACCCATTATATACCAACCACATCCCACTTCTCCCACTTTCGACTTACCTATTATACAAGACCTGTAGGCTTTTCCTACCTTTCCCCAAATTGCCCAAATAGAAAGAGGCCATCCCCTGACACTTACATTGTCTCTCTCTCTGCTTGGACATCATGTAGCCACGGACACTGAAGTCCAGCCGCTGCAGAGCTGGCTTCAGCCGTACGTAGGCTCGATCCCACAGTCGGTGATACACAGCAAGGGGCCACATCATGACAGTGACAACTGAGAGGAGGAAACAGTGGCAAGATAGAGAGGGGCTGCACAAAACAGTCCTACCTGTCCCTCTGCTATTGTGTCCTGAGGGACTGGACCCTCAGTGTGGAACAGTTCTGCTTAATTCTGCTGGTCATCCTCTCTAGTCTCCCCTACTACATGAGCGGGTTTGGGAGGACAGAGACTTCTGCAGCCACCTACAGGTCCGTGCACGGCCGAATGTGCTGTTGATATATCGAGGGCAGACCCAGGCAGTGTGTTCACCTGCATGTAGGTATCACTGGGCCATAAACAAAGCCAAATAGTTAACAATGGCTCAGAAACTATGCAACAAGTCATGTGAGCTTAACATACAATGGCCACAGCCATAACCACTCAGGTCTTCCAGCCTCAAGTAGCAGAGTTCACGCCAATAGGAAGTAACTAATTTATAAAACTGTGCTCCAGGTGGGGGGAAACAGTGCTCTAGGGTAAACAAAACCTACTAGAGGATCCCCTAAGAGTTGACAAGCGTCCACTAACATACTTTGTTTCCCCAAAAATAAGACCTAGTCATACCATCAGCTCTAATGCGTCTTTTGGAACAAAAATTAATATAAGACCCGGTCTTATATTAATACAATACAGGGTATAATATAATAAAATATAATATAATTCAATATAATACCAGGTCTTATATTAATTTTTGCTCCAAAGGACACATTAGAGCTGATGATGCGGCTAGGTCTTATTTTCGGGGAAACACAGTATGTTAGTGGACCCTTGTCAATTTCTGAAGCTGACTTGGTAAGAAAAAGACTTTATATGTGGGGAGCCTGCTACAGGTAAGAAGAAAGATATTTTCATGACACTAAACAGGTCATGAAAATACGAAAAGGTAATTTCCTAGAGAACCAAAATATAAAACTCCTCTCCCTAAACCCAGAGTTAGCTGTGGCTGGAAAAGCTATGAGTGGGGTAAGCTCCCAGGGGGAAGTATACGCCATACTTACGCATTAAGTAGGACAGCAGGAGCCCAGGGACGTAGCGGCCCAAGACGGCCAAAAAGGTCAGTATCCCACAGCTCAGCAAACAGAACTGGGGGAGTCAGGAAACAGTATTAAGTTTCTGCTACATGGCAGGGGACTGGGGTGGGGACGGGAGGTAAGTGGAAACGTGACTGAAATAATTCTTTCTGACCTATGAGTAAAGCATGGACATGTCAGAATGAAAGATGTACCGAGCCACTGTTACATCCAGTGGTAATTCTGTCTGGGAGGAAAAGGAGGATGTCCACTTCTGTTCAAACTTCTTTTATGTGGCTCACGCCATGGGGTTGTACCTCTCATGTTGCGCAAGTGGTTTGAATAGGACTTAGCCAAAAATTCTCTCTGAAAGCAAGTATTGGTGGTGGGTTTTTAAGTCAAAGTGAAAAACAAATAAGTAAATAAATTTAAAAACCCAACAACCTACCACATGTTTAATATGACACAGAATGCACACAAGCAAGCGTTCTTTCTCATTCTGGGGCAGGAAGATGGCCGAATCTAAGTGGCAAGCACCCAAAGGAAGAGTCATCAAGCTCTTGCCTTAGTCCCAGTGGCTAGTCAGAAGCTCTTCCCTACCATTTCCCTTTGTCTCTACAAATGTCATGGTCTTTTATTTCTTGAATGAGGGTATGAAGTAAAAGGGCTGTTTCAGTTTAGCATGAACCGAACTGAAAAGCCAGAAATGAACATGAAAAGGGGAAGAGTCTTACCTTGCCTGGGTTTTGCTTTTTGAAAAGCAAAAGGTTCCTTATGAAAATGGTCCCACTAACCCAGACTTCAGCTACATGATGACAGAGCTCGGGCACGCTGAGCAACCGAGGGTGCACAAAGCCCCAGCTATGGGAGAGAGAAGGGGGAGCTGTGAAAGGAGGGTGCTGAGGACTCCCCCCATCTTGCTCTGTAGGCAGCCAACGCTTCCGGGTTGAAATAGGGGCTGGGGAGTGGCTAGTCCTAGGTGCTTTGGAGGTGAAGCATGACTTTCTTCTTGGCTCACCAGGTTGAAACTTGAATTTAGGGACTAGGAGGGCAAACTTGTTCTGACAACTCCACCCTATGAGCAAGCAGCCCAATCCACGTGTGTAAGCCTGCCACCGAGGCCCTTTGTGCTTAGAAACATCATCCCCGCACTCAGACCATTGCAATTTACTGTGATTGCAATCCAGGGATGGAAGTAAAGCACAGTCTGACACCACTGCTGCTGAGGGGGAGGCCATGGTGGGTGTGCCCCTCAGAGAGAAAATAAAACAAAACCAAAATAAACCACAGCAGAGAAAATTCCTTGGATCACACATATGAGATGAGTGAACTGAGAAATGAAAGCAGGAGCTGTAAGACACAAGAGGAATCTTTGGCTTGCTGACGCCAGGAACCTATGTGTTTTCTGACCAGAGAACTTTAAACAGCCAGAGGTCACAGAAAACACTAAATGACCTGGTATAAAAGCCAGGAGACAAACGAAGTAAGTTGCCTCTAGGTTTTCGCACTAGGGCTGGATAATGCAACTAATTGCCTGGCATGTCAAGTTATGGGGCTCGGTAACGCTTTTTGTTTTTTTCCAGAAACTTATCTCGTGAACATCAGAGGACACTAACCATCTCAACATATTGCTGCCTGAATTTTAGGATTTGTTAAAATGATTATTTGGAACAGACTAGGTTCTAAGCTCACACTTTGTCCAGAACATGGGGTTAACAACATGTAACCAGAATATTACAAGAGAATCAATCAGAGCAACAAAAAGGGATTTAATCAGTGTTCCATACCTCTCATTGTCTAATGCGTCGGGTCTTGGCACTACAATATTAAAACAAACACCAGCATTAGTTGGTAGGGAAAACTAAACATGAAAATGTTAGGCTGTTGGTCTGACAGCTCAAGTTTTAATAGGTCTGGGGAAAAGGAATAAAAAGGAGACACTATGTTATACTGCCAGAGTTAGGGAGCTGCAGACAAGGGAATGATAGCTGATGCCTGCTTGTTTCTCCAGCAGGGTGAGGGGTGGGGAGGATCCAAATGCAGCATTAGGGCCCCTTCTAATTACTACAGCTGAGAGCCAATGTGCAGGTGGAAAATGGTCCACCCACCCCCTCAAGTGTGTCTGGGTTGCTCATACACATCAGTGTGCACCAGGTTACCAAGGCATGTTACAACTAGTCCAAAACTAGAAATCTGCCTATTCTCTTTAAGAAGAGACTCATTAACTACAATGAGTGATGTAAAGTCTTTTGACATTCACCAGCTATAAGACAGGTGGATGAACTACATTGATTTCTTGAAGTCTCTGCAGAACAGGATGGGAATGTTTTTAAAAGCTGTGCACTCTGGTTTGAATATCCTGCCAACACTTCAAAATTAACATGTCCAAAACCTACACCAATTTTCCTCGCTCTTGCTCCCCACTCAAACTGACTTCCCCGCCTGACATTGCCTATATCTGCCAATTGTAATGCCATTCTCCTACTCTTCTAGCTTTAAAATCCCAAAGTCGGCTTTTATCCCTTACTCTCCTAACCCCTATTTATCAGTCTTGACGTCGCTCCCCCTTTCACAGCTCTCCACCATTTGTTTACACAGACACCTCTCTGACTACTTCTCACTGCCCTAGTCCCCTATCAGTTCTCCCTCCTTCCCCCTTTGCTCCTTCCAGGTGGTCCTGTAAAATGCTATCTAATTAATCTTTACTATCTCAGCACATAGCTCTAATTTTAATATTTTTCAATGACTACCCACTACCAACAGGATAAAGTCTAAACTTCTAACCCTAACTTTAAAGCTTTATAAAATCTAACTCCGACATGCTTTCAGTTTTACTCCCTAGCACTCCTTTTATTTCCTCTTCACTCCCATGAAACTGACCAATTCCCTGTTCTTAGGTGATGCTTTGCAGCTTCTGGTTCCTCAGACTAATCAGGCTACTGGCCCCTCTGGAGACATACTTTCTCTCTACCTGTCCAAATCTTTTGCTTCATTCAAGGCTTAAGGCAAAAATACATGACAAACATCCTAATCACAAATTGCACTGTGACATCTCTGGTACTGCTCTGTAACTGTCATTTAACTTTTCTTATGTTTATTTATGTATAATCTTTGAGAAAAGGAACCGTATCTTAGAGTACTTCATATAAGTCATAATGCCTAGCTTAGTGCTTTGCAAATAAACAATCTTTAAAAGAAATTCCTAAGAGGCAAATGGATACTGCCTCAGTAAAGATGCAGTATCCAACGAGGTGAATTCTTTTTAAAAAATTTGAGGACTACTTAAGGACTACTTATTCCTCAGGCCAATTATGAGGGCAAGAATATCTCAGGTGGTGGAAAAAGATTTCCTGAGCTTAACAATGGAAAGGGCAGAACTCAGTTCTAAGGAACCCCATAAAAATGGAGCACTAGCCCTTCAAGCATCTCCTAAAACCAATAATTCGGACACCAAAAGATATTCCTAATTCCACATACTCTCTCATACACCCCCAAAACTAAAGGTTAAAAATTATAGGAAAGACCATTTCCAGTTCAGAGTGTTCTGAATGCTATCAAACTCACCTCTTATTTCAGGCCAGATTTTGTTTTTCCACTGATCTATACACACTATGACCATGGAGCTGAAGGCAAGTAAAAACACGAGACGAAGGGATGTCAGTGCAAAGAACCTAGGGAGAAGCAAAAACAGAAGATCATTATCCAAGCAAGCTAATTTCAGAAAAGACCATGTGTGCACTACAGCCTCTGTAGTAAATGGACTTAATCCTAGTTACATACCTTGAGATAAACCACTTAAACTTCTGCTATCTTACCTATGGGGCAGAGATAATTAATTTGCTTCTATAAAGGCAGAGGACTAAACCAAATAACCTCTCAAAGCCTCTTTCAAGTTAAATGATTCTATTCACTTCAGGGAGAAATTCATCCTTGATAACAAGTTGTTATGATGAAAGCAAACACCTTTCTACCAAATTAGACCCGAGCATAGGGCAACAAACTCACAGAGATGCATTAAAGAGCATTTAATTCAAGTAGATATCCTTTTACAGATGAAGGAACTGAGACCCAAAAAAGTAAAATGATTTCTCAAGGTCACACAGAAAGTAAGCACTGAAGTTATAGCTAAAAGCCAGTTCTTCTGAATTAGACACAATCCTTCTTAAACTCTTCCCAAAAACTGAAGAAGGAACACTTCTTGATTCATTTTATGAGGCCAGCATGACTCCAATACCAAAGCCAGACAAAGACTCTACAAGGAAAGTACAGACCAATATCCCTTGTAAATAAGATGCAAAATAATACATCAGCAAACTGAATTCAGCAGATGTTAAAAGGATTACATATCATGATCAATTTCTGGGATTTATTCCAGGAATGCCAGGGTGGTTCAACATATAAAAATCAATAAATGTAATGTATCATATTAACAGAATGAAGGAAAAGCTAGTTCTTATTTGAAGGACTCAACCATAGGTATTTACAATCTGGGAAATCTGAACACTGATAGCACATCTGAAGATACTAAGGAATTACTGTTAATTTTTTAAAGTGTGATAATATTATGGAAGTTATGTTTTTTGTTTGTTTTTTGTTTTTTTAAGGAGGGTGCAGCTCACAGTGGCCCACACAGGGATCGAACCAGCAACCTTGGTGACATTAGCACCACGCTCCAACCAAATGAGCTAACCGGCCACCCCGGAAGTTGTTTTTAGCGTCCCTATCTTTTAATGACACATACTAAAATATTTACGAATGAAATGACATGATGTGTGGGATTTGAATCAAAATAATAGTTTGGCAAGGGACAGGGTATGATAGAAGATGAAATAAGACTGACCATGAGTTGATAATTGCTGAAGCTGGGTGACAGTACATAGGATTCTTTATTTCTGCTTTTTCATTACCTCTGTATGTATTTAAAATCTTTCACAATAAAATATTTCAAACAAAAGCTAGTTCTTATGAGTCTTTCTATTACACCACTCTAAAACCTCAAAGGCTGTGCCTTGCAGAGTGTATGTAGTCCGGGAGGGGCCACAAGCTGACGTCACCAAGCTATGCAGAAGTAAGGATAGAAATTGAAAGTGAGCATTTAGAAATTTGTACAGCAATTTGACCAAGTAATTTTGAATCTAAGACTGTATTTGGGATTGTGTTGTCTATGCCTTTTTAAACTTAATTTTTCTAGTAACACATTATTTTGCATTTTAAAGAAGTATTGATTTGCAACAGACTGGGGAAAACAACACTAGTCATCACCAGAGACTGTGGTAAGATCTCGAGGGAACCCAAAAGCATCACCAGAGAGGTGGTTCAGCAGGGCAGTTAGGCATGGCTTTTAAAGTTATTAATAGGTTGGCTTGAGCTTGATTCTCTGAACAGCCACTTTTAGTCATGCAACCTTGAATAAATTAGCTTAACCTCTTTAAGCCTCATCTATTATGTGATATTAACAATAATAAATCTTGCAGAATTGTTTGTAGGTATTAGAAACAACATAATCACCCAGAAAAATACCATACTTGATTCTGCTAAAAAGACAAGAAAATACAAGACACCTAAGACACGCCTAACACGTAGCTCTATTCAGTTTTACAATGTAGAAGTGTTATTAGCCAGTATCACAGTAACTAATCAAACAAGGGTAAGGATGAGCAGGAGCTGGTTATACATGACCTCTTCTCTTCTCAACTCAACATGACCTAATGACTTGACACAATCATAGAACAATACCAAGAGTATAATCCCTATCACATTTTTTAAAAAGTTTATCCGTGTGTATATATGAATACACATACACATGCAGGAACTGGCAGAGGAACTTTAATTTTTATCTCTAGACATTTTTGTACTTTTCAATAAACATGAATCCCTGTTCTATCAATTTTTAAACTATACAAAGAATGAGGGATGGAAGGAAACAAGAACTTAGAAATCCAGTCACCAATTTTTCCAATTTTTCCACCCACTACTTAAAGGATATTGTAATTATATATGAGATTAAAGAATGAGAGCAGCTTAACAGAAATAAGCCTCTAAAGCTGCCCCAGGCCATTAATCTCTCCTCCAAAGCCAGTTCATCACCCCAACAAACAAGCAAATTTAACAAGGCCAAGGAAAAGGGCCCTAGAGCTTCTTGCACCCCAGTGCTATTGCTTCCATGTCGCAGAAGCAAGATGTGGTACAGCTGCTGTTTTCTCCGGAGGATTTGAAAGGGCTCTCTGGGGAGGCCATCCATACTGTCTGCAATCTCCAGATCATGATTACTACCACAAATATAAACTGGGATAGGGAAGGATATCAAGCTCTCCTAAGAAAGGTCAGTTTTCCAAAGAGGATGGCAATAAAAATACCGTTTCTCTAAGACCTGGACTATTTTAGTAGCCTATTACAGGCTCCCTTTGCTTCAACTCAATTCCACAAACATCTGAGTGTCTATGATATGCCAAGTCCAGTTACAGGAAGAGTAAGACATGGGCCTTACTCTTAAGTGTATTTATGTGTCTGTGTGTTTGCAATATAATATGACATGGTAATAATAACAAACAAGAGGAATCTAAGCTGGGATTTGAAAGACAAATGGTGAGAAAACACAACAAAAGGTGGTAGGAGAAGGAGAAGACATTCAGATAGGGAGAACAGCCAGCTGGCATGACATATTTAAGACAAGTAGTCTGACAGAACTGAAACGTAAAGAACAGAGGGAGGGGATGAGTACGGGGAGAAAGGCAGGAGTCAGATCGTGAAGCGCATTTCATGACAAAGGGTACTTACTGGCTTTTGGCCTGCAGATGAAGGTGAATCAGTCAAGTTTCACAAAGGGTATATTTTCTGGGCCATGAAGGCTAACATCTTCTTGAACAAGATTAATCCTGGTCCACAAGTCAATTTTAGGACCAGATGTACCCTTTTCTTGAACAAGCCAATGCAGGAACTTCACAGAAAGAAGAGTTTTTGTCTGGTATAAAATAATCAAATATAAAATAATACGGAAAAGAGCATACCCCTTTCCTACCAGCCCTGATACTAAATTTCTAAACAAAATGGGAATATCAATCAGATAGGCGTGTTTTGGATATACTGAGGGTCACATTATGCGTGTCATTTTATGGAGGTAAACTAAAAGCCCACCTGAAAAAAACACTCTGCAACTATGTACAAAGACAAGACATAACTGAAGATAAAGTTCTTGAAAGACTGGAATAGGTAAGGGATGGAAGGAAAATAAGAGAATTCCTCTGGATTAGTTTAGTCCTGCAATGTCTATTTGCTCAGGCCAAAAAATTCACATGCAGCTATAACATGTAACAGTCAGTGTATGAGTTTGATAAAACAACATGCAAAACATTTTTCAGCAACTATAATTGGCATGAGAACTTCTCAACTTAGCAAAAACAACTGCAAATACAGTCAACTCTGGATATTCACATGTGAATTATTCAATTTGGGGATTGCCCCTAAGCCATTACTTCTTCTACCCATTGTGGACTCATAATCAATTTTTCCTTAATAATATTTATTTTTCTTATTTCTAAAGGCAAACATGTAGAAAATATAAGTAATAATTGAAGAAGAAAACAAAAATGAAATTAGTACACCATCTATGAAACAGTCTTGTAAAAAAAAAAAATTTTTTTTGAACCTAAATCTGATCAAGCCTCCAGATCCAACTACGAATTTATAGGAAATACAGAACACAGGGGGAACGTGTTAAGCCACGGATGGGGATGCAATCAGCAAAATCCACGCTGTATGATACTTTACAAGATAAACTAGTTTTTTCAGTAAATGAACTACAAAGAGAAAAAAAGATCGAAAAGGAACCAACAGAATAAATGAGATGTCAAGAACAGCTATGAGTCACAATATGTGGACTTCATTTGGATCCTAACCCAAACAGTTTAAAAAAAACCACAAAATGACACGAGAAAATTGGAAATTTGACCATTGACTAGAATCATTAATTTTTTACATGTGATAGTATAATAGTATTTTTTAAGTCTTTATTTTTCAGCGACACATACTGAAACAGATTAAATGATATGTATTTGCCTCAAAATAATAATGGAGGAGATGGGAAAGAATTGGGGTACAGAAGACACAAAATTGGCCATGAAGTGAAAATGTTTAAAGCTGGGTATGTGGTGGTACATAATATTATTCTGTCTACTTACGTATATGTTTCAAATTTTCCATTAAAAAGTTTTTTAAATGACCCATTATCTACACATACACTCCAAAAAGTGAACAGAGGTTATTCTCTTCATTTTAAAAAAATTCATATATAAAAACTCCATGGGAGTATATGGCGTATCTGGTTTAAAAACCTTCTTCTTCACTCAACAATACATAGGTATGTTTTCCTATATCACCAGAAAAGCATCAAAAACTTTAAAAATGATTGCATCATACACACACACACACACACACACACACACACACACAGTCTCTTAAACTTCTCCCTAATTGAACTAAGATGTTTCCAATTTTTAATGTAATAAAGTAAAGCTGAACTATGTATCACTGAGCATAAATCTTTGTCCTTACTTATGATTAACTACTTTAAGTGGAATTACTAGCATTAACTTTTTTTTAACAGTGTTATTGAGATACAGTTGGTATACCATAAAATTTTATCTTTTTAAATTATCTAATTCAATGGTTTTTAGTATATTCAGAGTTGTGCAACTATCACCACTATCTAATTTAGAACATTTTCATCACCCCCCCAAAAAAACCCATACCCATTAGCAATCACTCCCCATTTTCCCTAGCACCTAAAAAGGTATTAACTTTTTAAGTATCTTAATACATGTTGCCAAATTACTTTCCAGAAAGCCTGTCAAATGTATGTTCCTATCAACTATACGCCAGTTTTTCCATGATTCCCCTGAATAGTAGTATTTTTAAAAACTTAATAAGCAGAAATTAGTAACTCATTGCCATTTACATTAGAATTTTTTATTACTGGGAGTGAAATTTTATATATCCATCGATTTATTATTTTTTGCCCTTTTGTAAACTGTCCATCCCCTTTATCAGGGACTTAAATCCAATTAATTATCAATCTAAATAAAATATTCCTTGGAAAAACAATCTGGTATCCAGAAAAATCGTAAGAAATTCCAAAACTAAACAATTTTTTTGAGGTTATCTATACCATGGATCCTCATGATTAGTACATATAAATTAGAGTTTGCTATAATCATAAAGTTTCTATTATAATCATAAACAAAATAAAGATCACGTGTCTATTTTCAACCAAAGAAGATACTATTTCTGGGTTCTTTTGTTATTACAGAGTAAGCTTGTCTCAGTGGCCCTTCAGAACAAAGCATCCCATCCTATTGGGACAGAAAGCCCATTATTGTTCAGTACTTGTGGCTGTCTGGTTAATGAGCCAGTCACTGGTAAATGAGAATGAAAAAAATTAAGTCAATCTATGTCATGTAGTGATAGTTACTGCTTGCACAAAACCAGAAGTGAAACCAGCTAGCTGCTATGACCTACCTTATGTTAATGGGTAGAAAGCACCCAACCTTATAATTAGGACAGATAAAAACTGATGGCAAGAGAGGCAAAAGAAAGCCAAAGCATCCTTGGGAGTCTTCTTGGCTACTAAAAGCAACAAGAATCCTCCAAAGACTATCATCAGAGACATTTGCTCAATAAATTTCATCTGAAATTTTGTGTAAATTTTTTTCACAGAACAAATGTCTCTACTTAAATGGGCTCTCCCTTCCATCTCCTGTTCCCCACTATTGTTTTTCACTCAAATTCTAACCTCTTAAATCAGAATTTCTATATATCTTTAATCACTTCTTGGGTCATTGTTTTATTTGGGGAGTTGACGGGGGGAGAGGAAACACTCTGGTTTTTTTCAATTGTGAAAACAATAGGTTTCATAATGCCCCTGAGAATACAGTATGGTTAACTCAGACCAGTGTCTATAAAAGCAGATCCCAATAAAAAAATCGGCCTGTGGATTGCTCTAAATCAATATCTGAATTTAAAGACCACCTAGAATCATAGAATGTTCAAAACAGAAAAGGCAATGAATTTAATTAAAAAAAAAACAAAACAGAAAGAGAGAGAGAGAGAGAGAGAGAGAGAGAGAGAGAGAGAACTGGAAAGGAGCTCAGCAGTCATCGAGCCCTCCTGGAACTATGTGCTCTTCACAGAAGCGGTGCTTGGATTTCACACCCATTTCCAGGGCGCTGTTGTTCTCCCCTTATCTCCAAGGTCTGAGTTAAACTAAAATGTTACTCGAACATGTTCTTCTTTTCTGACCCTGTCACGATACACGCTTGCTGACTCAGATATTCTTCCCCCAAATCACTCATTTATAGGGGGTGTTGAGGTTAATGAAAAAACAAGCAATTGGAGAGGGGGGCCTGACATGTCTGTTATTATGCTAGAGATAATAACATATCAGTGACCAGGAGCAATATAAGCTGGCAGATCTCTGATATGATCACCATTTCTCTGGAACTTGGGGGAAAAAAAAAAACAAGAGTGAAGGCCTTGAAATACTATAGTAGCGAGGTATCTACATCTATCTCTACCTTTATGATGTTGTTGTTTCTATTAAGAGGGCACATTCACAGGTACAGAAAAACCTTCACTGATAATACAGAACAGTGAAAGTGACTACCTGAATTCTGATTTTCTCTACTCCTACCCAATCTTATAATACCTCAAAATGAATAAAACACCTCAGTTAGTGATATATTATTATTCAAAACAATAATAAAAGAAAAATATTTCAGAATTGATTCCTCTGACCTGAGCCAATTCTTCTCTTTCATTTCCTAAACACTTCAAATGTCCAAGAATTAAACTGTCACTCTTTGACATTCCGAATTGAAACGTAAACAGACACCCATCTTCAATATAACGCTACTGCAATGTGAAGTCTTTCATTCTGCGCCTCAAACTACCTTCCCAGAAAGCACATTCCCGAAAACAAACAATCCTGTGAACTCCAGCGCCAAACTCCCTCAGCCTCCGGACTGTCAGTCATTCTGTACCCTTCACAGGTATGAGTCTTCTCCATAAATGGCACACTCCTTTGCCCTTTCAATCTCAGGAGTCACACCCTCATTTCGCTCTCTCTCTCCCCCACCTACTTAGCGTATGATGGGAATCACGAGAGGCACTGTTCTGGAGACACAGCAGGCAAGCTACCAGGAAACGCCAGAGATAAAGACCCATCACAATGCTTTAATAAGAGACCAGGAGTAGGAAAAGGGGATCTGAGGGAGCTTCCAAATACGGCCTATTAATAAACTTACGTAAACACTGTTGCGGGCCTGAACATTAAAGCTAACACTGTAACACTGAAAGGTGTAGCTCCGTCAGAACAACAGCTCCTTACGTGTAGACCTTCACCTGCATTCCACTTCAAACATCTCTCTCAGGCAAGGGATATGTGCAAAGTCCCCGTCCCAGAAATAACAACATACATGCAACTGATCCATCGGCATTAATAAACCCTTGGTGTTTATTTCAATCCGGATAAAGTTTTCATGTATCAGCCAGTCACACTTTGATACAAACTGGTTTATTGAGGACCAATTTTTTTTCCTCGGAGTACAATCCCAATGTAGGGAATGAAGTTTTGACAGGATGGTCTGGGGTTAGGGGTTAGGATGGGGAGGCGGTAGGAGAAGAAAAGGTCATTCTGGTCAACATTCCTGGATGAGGTGCTACACTTCAGAGTTCCTGACAGGGAGCAACAGGAGAGAAGTTAAGGAACTGGGGATCAAGGAAGCACTACCAACAAAAAACAAAAGAAGAAGAAGAATGCTGTTAAAAAAAAAAAAAGTTTATTATCAAGCTTGCTAAAGACTCTGGAAGCAACAAATGGCAGAGGCTACTGTGACAACTTTAACTTGAGTCTCCTTCAAACTGTGAGAGGATTAACCTAATAGCTGAACACTGTCTGATCACGAACGTGGAATTATTTGTTTTGCTCCAGCTGACTGACAAACCTTCTTTCAGAGAAAGGATACTAAACGTTTTTTTGTTTGTTTGTTTGTTTGTTTGTTTGTTTGTTTACGTTTTGATTTTAAAACCAAGAATTTTAAGAGGAAAGTATTTTTAGCAGAACCAAAAATTGCTGGATACACACTGTTCTGTTTCAGCTTTATCCAGAATAGTCTTATTTCATTCAGCTGGAGAGGCACCCCCACCCCTACACGTCAGTTCCCTGGGAATTTGATCAATAATCTTTCCCTCGATCTGCTTGGCAGATCCTGTGAAGACCGAAGTCCACTTTAGGTAATGACAACTGAGAGAAGCCACAGTTCCATTTCACAGAGCATGAAACATACAGAGTCTCAAAATATATTTACAGTCCCACTCCCAGCTCAGGAAAACTCACACGCACTGTGAGACATCCTCAACTGCCACGGCTAAGGATGCCTCCTCTCACCAATTCCTTGGAACAAGGAGAGTTGCAATTCTAAGGGGTTTTCAACCGGGTGAAATCTCACAATCACTATTTCACAACTGTTCTTTAAAAGCTTACCACTTTCAAGTTGCAGTTTTGGAGCCTCTCATTGACGTTCAGACTTCACAAACTTCCGTGAATGGGCTAATTCTAATTCAGACCAATCGACCTTGTTTTCTTATCACACCCATGGATACCATTCCAAGACCTCACGCCTCACGCATCTACCCCAGTAACAACTACTAAACTCTCTAGAGACAGTCTTCAAACCACATTTGAGCAGACAAGAGAAGGGAGGTGATGGCCCTAAAGGGACCCAGCTTTCCCTGGATAAAATGAGGCGCCCTCGTTCACCGCGGACGGCTCAAGGCGTTACTAGATGCTCCTGCCAGATCCAGATGTGCGGGGCGAGGGTGCGGGAGCAGGTAAAGGAGGGAAGACAATTGGAAGGCCCTACGGAGAACTGCGATGCCAAAGCCTGCAGGCGGGATGAAGTGGAAGTGAGGCAAAATTAGATAGGAAGGAGCCAGTGCAGCGAAGAAAACAGGTGAGGCGAGAGGTAGTGCCCTAAAGAAACCTGACGAATTCGCTCCGCGGAGGGGTTCTGAGGGTCCAGTTTCTCACCAGAAAGCCGCGTTCAGCCCCAGGCACCACAGGGCGCTCCTGGCTGGCCGCTCCCACACCAGGGCTGCCTGCACCCGGCTCAACAGAGGCTCGTAAGGCCCCAGCACCTCCACCAGGGCCCGCTGCGCCGCCTCAACCTGCTGGTCCCGCTCCAAGGAGCCCGACATAGCGCCGCGGCCCCTGAAAGTCGGCCCCGAAACTGGGCCTGGCGCTCCAGCCACCCCCTCTGCCTCCGCCATCTCCCACCTTCAGCCACCACATCCGGGGCCGCGGCCCGACAGTCACAATAACACCGACTGCGCAGATGCGCGATTTGGCCGGGGAAGGCCGCTTCCCTCCACACTGCGCCTGCGCTTGGGTTCTAGTTGGCTTCCACCCAGACAGAACGCTACGTCAAACCATGCTCCCCTCTCACCAGCTCCGAGCCCGATCCGGTGCCGCGCACGCGCAGTCGGTACTAGTGAAGCCAAATGAATAAGAAAGTGCCATCGCCAGAACTCACTTCTCATTGGAGCGGAGAAAGTTCGTGGGCGGAGCGGGTTGTTTGGCGCCTGCGTCGTGCGGCAGGCGGGCTGGCGCACGGAGGCTTTGCTAGCAGGAGTGACTGCAACGCCGGTGCCTGAAGAGCGATGCCGAGGGAAATCATCACCCTACAGTTGGGCCAGTGCGGCAATCAGAGTGAGCGAACCTCCGGCCCCTCCGCTAGTCAGGTTCCTTAGATTCAATGGGGTCTTGCTGTGGGATACTGGACTCCCATTTGCCCTTTCCAGAATCGTAGTTCTCCAAAACGCGGGACATGCCTGACCCAGTGTTCAGTTGTCCAACCCCGAAAGCCCTTCCCTGCCCAATCGCTGGCATACAGCTATTTCCTCTGTCATGGGAGTCTGCTGAGCCTTGACTTCCTATCCCTGGACCCGGGCGCTCAGTCCCCCAGCTCCTAGTTGGAACCTGCCCAGACCTAGATATCCTCTTTCTCCTCCGCCCGCCTCCCCCCTCCAGTTGGGTTCGAGTTCTGGAAACAACTGTGCGCTGAGCATGGTATCAGCCCCGAGGGCATCGTGGAGGAATTCGCCACCGAGGGCACTGACCGCAAGGACGTCTTTTTCTACCAGGTGCTCCCAGCGACTTGGCCAGGGGGCCTGAAAGGATGGGCAGTGGCCTTGGGAAACCCCGCTGGGCAAAGGAGCCAGGGCTGCTGGCTTGAGGCGGGAGGGCAGGCAGGAGCCAGAGTGGGGAGGACCGAGGACTGGGCAGGCCTCAGCTGAGTGGGCCCCCTCCTGGACTCCCGTTGACAGGCGGACGATGAGCACTACATCCCCAGGGCTGTGTTGCTGGACCTGGAGCCCCGGGTGATCCACTCCATCCTCAACTCTCCCTATGCCAAGCTCTACAACCCAGAGAACATCTACCTGTCGGAGCATGGAGGAGGAGCTGGCAACAACTGGGCCAGCGGATTCTCCCAGGTCGTTTGCTATTCCCTGGCAAGACCCGCAATGCCCTTCCTGTGTGGGAACAGGCCCAGTGACTTCCTAGAGAGAGATGAAATTAGATAGAGGATGTATGAGTGGGAGAGGGAGAGAGACATGACTGAGGGAAGTGCTTTTCTCTAAGTCAACTATGTAATATTCTTAAGACATTACACTAGCTAGTGCTGTGTGACAGGCCATACTAAGTACTTAATATGTATTAACTTACTTAAACCTCCCAACAACCCTAGAAGTACTACAGGTTCACAGACTTTTATCTACCTTTCCAAAATCCAAAAAACTGAAAGCAAAAGACGATTTAACAGCAAAACCAAATCTATTGAGACAGGCTATTTTATAATTTCTATCCAATTTATTGTCATTACTCATACCTTTCTTTGCAGAAATATTGATGTATTCGGTTAGGGCACCTCAGACCCTGCTGGCATTTTGCTTAAAATACATTATATGTATCATATTACCTTTCTAGAATATGAAATATTTGAATTCCAAACCATAAGCCCCAAGGATTTTGGATAAGGGTATACGGACCTGTATTAATACCTTCATTATAGAGATGAGGAAACTGAAGTATAGAGAGAATAGGTAACCTGCCCAGAGTCACTCGGCTAAATAGAACTAGAGCTGATGTATGAACCTAGGCGGTCTGGATGTAGAGTGCCTGCTCCTAACCACTGTACCATACTGTCTCTCAATGAGAATAAAAAGCAGGGCCCCTGTGCTCCAAAAAACCCTTTTCGCTGCTATAAGGAGAATCGAGGGTCGCTATTGTGAGCTCAGAGTCCTTGTCCCATGGTCCTGTCCCACTCTGACCCTCCCCATATCTGTACAGGGAGAGAAGATCCATGAGGACATTTTTGACATCATAGACCGGGAGGCAGATGGCAGTGACAGTCTAGAGGTGAGTGTCTCAGCACTACTTGTGGGAACCGACATAGGGAAGGCTCAGCATTACCCTTTAGAAGCCATCTGTTAGGTATAAGACCACCCATGTACCCTTTGCACTGGACAGAAGCCACCGGACCTTGCTGGAAATAAGGCAGGCTCCTAAGCTCTATGTGTGGGGGCAGGAAAGTGGAAGATAGGGGTCTGAGAAATTGTGGGATGGGTCCAGTTTGAAATCCTTTCACTAGATTAACCTAGACACTGATTGCCCCTTTCCCATGTAGGGCTTCGTGCTGTGTCACTCTATTGCTGGGGGAACAGGTTCTGGCCTGGGCTCCTACCTCTTAGAACGGCTGAACGACAGGTACGTCTGAGTTTTGACGGGCCTGGGAGGACTTGGTTTCCCAAGTAACTGAGAGTCCCTTCAGATATACCTTGTTATTCACTGGAGCAGGAAAGGGCCTTCCTAGCCACCCCCGCGGCTTGAACCCAGACCTTACAATCTGGGTCCTAGGTGGAGAGATGAAGGGTCAGCGAGGATGGACAGTTTGGATTTAGAACCCTAGATCCTAAGATGTCTCTCTGCCCTTTGGGAAACTTACAGACTTCCAAAAGTCACCTCTCCCTTTTCTACTGATCCCATGGCCCAGCACCAATTTCCCCGTCCAGATTCAGCTGCTTCCAGGCAGTTATTGGAAGCCCTATGTGTATCAAGCATCCAGTCTGTCACCCTGACTCTCTTCTCCCAATCCCCACCAGGTACCCTAAGAAGCTGGTGCAGACATACTCAGTGTTTCCCAACCAGGACGAGATGAGCGACGTGGTGGTCCAGCCCTACAACTCGTTGCTCACACTCAAAAGGCTGACCCAGAACGCAGACTGTGTGGTGAGTCCTAGATTCTACCTTTTCCTACTACCATACCCTTGTCTGTTTCACCATTTTCATACACTTAAAACTTTCATTTTGAGATCTTCTAGGCCCCAGTGCTATTCAAATCCCTTTTGGATCGGTCTTTCTGGCTATGAGGCTCAGAGGAAATTGAGCTTCAGAGCCCTGGCTCAGGCAGAGCTCATGTTCTTTATGTTCCCAAAAATCTGCCACCTCTTCCTGTCCCCCCAGGTGGTGCTGGACAACACAGCCCTGAACCGGATCGCCACAGATCGCCTGCACATCCAGAACCCATCCTTCTCCCAGATCAATCAGCTGGTGAGGCCCCACTCCTGGACTCCTTTGGCTCAGAGTGCCATCTGGGGAAGGGAGGCCACCCCAGGCAAGACGCATGACATGGCACCTCGGTCCCCAGGTGTCTACCATCATGTCGGCCAGCACCACCACCCTGCGCTACCCGGGCTACATGAACAATGACCTCATCGGCCTCATCGCCTCCCTCATTCCCACACCGCGGCTCCACTTCCTCATGACTGGTTACACCCCCCTCACCACGGACCAGTCGGTAAGAAGGGCCCTCAGTGTCCCAGGCCAGGCTGGCCCTGGGCCCGCAGGCCCTGAGCTAGCCTTTCTCTTCTCCCTGCTGCCCCAGGACCTGCCCTGTGCAGCCCCCAGAGGCTCTGCGCTCAGGCACTGGCACAGACTGTACGACTTCCTTGCTGACTCGCTCTCCTCTCTCCCTCTGCCTTTGGCTTCCTGCAGGGCCTGGGCTGTACAGGGTCTGCGTGTGCTCCTGCACAGGGGCATGAGTTTGCTGAGCTGAGGAGGGCTCAGATTCCTGATCCCACAGCAGGGGCTCGGTATAGAACTGAATCCAAAGACACTCCCCAAAGAGACCATACTGCCCCAAGTCTGGTGGGGGCACGTGCCGCCTACTCGTCTGTCCGTGCGTCCCTGCACTGTGCCCTCAGTGCTAGCCTGCTCCCTGTGGCCCACTCTCGCCTCAGGTGGCCAGCGTGAGGAAGACCACGGTCCTGGATGTCATGAGGCGGCTGCTGCAGCCCAAGAATGTGATGGTGTCCACCGGCCGGGATCGCCAGACCAACCACTGCTACATTGCCATCCTCAACATTATCCAGGGGGAGGTGGACCCCACTCAGGTAGGTGAGGCCCCTTCATTCCACCCCTGGAACCTGCAGGGGTAGAGGAGAGGCGACCACCACCACTCCTCTGCCCACCCCAGGTCCACAAGAGCCTGCAGAGGATCCGGGAACGGAAGTTGGCCAACTTCATCCCCTGGGGCCCAGCCAGCATCCAGGTGGCCCTGTCAAGGAAGTCTCCCTACCTGCCCTCTGCCCACCGGGTCAGCGGGCTCATGATGGCCAACCACACCAGCATCTCCTCGGTGAGTCTCACGGTGTGCACCTATTTTCCCATAATCATTTTCCTGGTTGTGCCTCACCTCTCTGCATTCCCGCTGCTCTGCTTCTGGCTTTTTTACTGTGGAGATAGCCCAGCCATGGTTCTCTGGCTCTCTGGGCCATGTTGTTCCTCGGTTGTTTGTGACCCCTGCTTTCTGCACACCCCAAGCTCTTTGAGCGGACCTGTCGCCAGTACGACAAGTTGCGGAAGCGGGAGGCCTTCCTGGAGCAGTTCCGCAAGGAGGACATCTTTAAGGAGAACTTTGACGAGCTGGACACGTCCAGGGAGATTGTGCAGCAGCTCATTGATGAGTACCATGCAGCCACGCGGCCAGACTACATCTCCTGGGGCACGCAGGAGCAGTGAGTCCCCCAAGACACGGACCCTCATCTGCCTTACTGGTTGGCCCAGGCCCCGCCTGACTGACCACCCCCTCAGAGTACAGATCAGGGACCTCGCGCATCACTTTCTCATAAACACATACAGGTACTCTCTGTTGGCCTGGGGACACGTTTATTTCTCCTCTTATGAGACTATTTATGTTCAATAAAGCACTGGATATAAGTCAAGTCACGGGTCTCTTTGAAGGTTTAGAGAAGTAGAGAAGGGGAATGCCTGTCCTCTCTCCATCACTGACAGGGTCTTCCGCCACTTCCATCATCTTCAACTATGAGCAACTTCCACTAACTTTTCCTTCTGCCTACGTATGGAAAACATGGGCAGGGTTGACGCATCTTAGAAATTTATTTCCAGGGTAAAAAGGCCCACAGATACTACTTTGCTCTCTGTCTAACACTCTGGGTCCCAGTTCCCTCCTACTCCTGCCTGTATCAGGTACCCATTCCACCAGTTTTACATTCCCACATCAGAGTGTCTTGTCAATCATCAGGGCAGTAGGCCTGCAGCCATCCCCCACACACACCCCCTCAGCCGCCCGATTCCCCAGACTCTGGACAAGCAATAGAATCAGCTCACATGCCTTTAATCTTGCAAATAGAACAGTGCCTGAGAGTTAGTCCAGGAGAGCTCCTGATCAGGCAGTAGGAGTCAGAAGACCAAACCTAAAGCCTAGACAGTAAGCAGGGCCAAAAATGTGCCCATAGCTAAGGCTCCATGATTCTATTCTCAGGTGGTCTCCAGTTATTTAAAGGGCCAGTGCCTTCCACTTCTGGTGGAAGATTGCAGGGAAGCAGTTAATAGGTAGGGCTTAAATCTTCAGGATCAAAAGGGCAAAGCAGGTTATCCCTAGATTGTGTTAGATTGTCAGGGTCCCTCTTAGTCCCTCATACACCCTAAAGGTGAGGATTGTAGTAGCAGTAGCTAACATGCTTGTGGGCACTGCGCTAAGTACTTCGCATTATTTTATTCCTCACGACAACTCTCTGAAGTGGTAGATACTATTATTCTTCATCCCGTTTTATAAATGAGGAAACTGAGGCCAAGAGTGGTTAATTTACCAAGTCACCCAGCTAGTAAGTGGCAGAGTTGGAGTGAAACCTTGGTTTGCCCAACTGGTATCAGTGTTCCTAACCATTGTACATCCTACCTTTTGTGATAACTTCCAGGGCTGATGTAGAATTATCCCACTTCTGAGGTCTTTTGGAGACACTGGATGGACCCATGGTTGTCAGAGGATGACCTTGAACACCTGTGCCGCTGGAGCAGCTGCAATGGGGGGCCGGGGGGGCTGCCAGCCTCTACTGGCATCAGGTACACCTGTAAAGTGTTCCCATAACCCAGATCAGGATAGCTGGGGATCTGTGCCTACCTTCTTACCCAGGCTGTCAGGGACCAAAGCCAGAGGGTTAGACCCAGTAGATAGCGATTGAGGCTGGCAGAGCTCAGCACACAGGTGAAGTACAGCCCTAGAAGGTGTCTGCAGCTCCCTGTAGAGGCTAAAGTTTACCCAGGAACTTGGGACAAATGAAGATTCTTTCACCTCTTGCTTACTACTGGCCTATCGGACACACTTTTCCTTCCATGAACCTATTTATCTTTAATAAAGCTCTAGATGTGAACAGAGTGAGCAACATATAGGCCAGAACCTTATGAACAATGGGGACCCTTGCAGGATTGCTGGGGAGGGAACAGGCAGTCAGAAGCCAGGCCCTAGGCTGGCTGAAAGGTGGCAGGGAGGCCACAAGCCTGTCACTATCTGTTTCCAGAGTCTGCAGGAGGCTGACTCAGGATATCCAGTCTGGTCAGTATCAACCAACTGCCTGTTCTCCCAGTAAGGAGTAAGATGACTTACTAGTGTGTACCTGGTCCCTTGGCTCCGCCTCCTGCACCACTAGGTACCTTGCCTTGCTCCTCCCTCTTTACCAACTGTGCCCTGATGACAAGCCTTTCATCACTTGGGGCATCTGCATGAGTGAGGGGTTATGAGCTGGCAGATGTGGCAAGACTGCTATATGTGAGTGGCCGGCTGGCCCACCTCCAGGCCACAAGCGATCCCATGGCCCTCCTTAGCAGGACCCACTTAAAGAGTGTGGAGCCCCAGGCCGAAGAAACACCCAGCCAGTGCAAAGTAAAAGGTTTTTGTTTTTGTTTTTAGATTTTATTGGGGAAGGGGAACAGGACTTTATTGGGGAACAGTGTGTACTTCCAGGACTTTTTTCCCAAGTCAAGTAGTTGTCCTTTCAGTCTTAGTTGTGGAGGGCACAGCTTAGCTCCAGGTCCAGTTGCCGTTGCTAGTTGCAGGGGGCACAGCCCACCATCTCTTGTGGGAGTCGAACCGGCAACCTTGTGGTTGAGAGGACGCACTCCAACCAACTGAGCCATTCGGGAGCTCAGCACCAGCTCAGCTCAAGGTGCTGTGTTCAATCTTAGTCGAGGAATTGAACTGGCAATCTTGTGGTTGAGAGCCCACTGGCCCATGTGGGGATTGAACCGGCAGCCTTCAGAGTTAGGAGCATGGAGCTCTAACCACCTGAGCCACTGGGCCGACCCCCAGAGTAAAAGTTTTGTGTGGATAGTAAGTACTACAGTCCCCAACTGAGGGCTGAACACCCTGCACACGTGGGACTACCTGGGAGAGAGAACCAACTGGATCTGCAAAGATGCCTGTTTTCTGACTGCTGAATGCCAGGCATTATAGGTGCAGGCGAACAACTCAATGCCAGCTTCAGGGCCAGGCCCTTCCCCCAAGGCTATTTCCAGATCACCCATCACTTCACACCAGCACAGCCTCTCCCTGTTCTTGGCCAGTGGCAAACCCCAAAGTGTGTCAACTAGAGGCCAGGTGGAAAGGGAGGGAGGCCTCTGGAAATCAGGGCAGCAGGTGGTGCTGGTGGTGAGAAATCCCTGTGGTCTGAGAGACTGCAAGCCACAGAAGTTACCGTCCCCAGTGAGAGACAAGGGCTGCTGCAGAAAAGCTGGAGAGAAAGCAGAATGCTCAAGCCTGGAACAGGAACCTCTTTTTGACTAAACAAAAAAGAGAAAATGAGCCACTTAAAGGTGATGTCCACAGAACACCAGTGATGTGACCGCAGGGACCCTTGAACATACATGAGACAGAGATCGATCTAATAGCAGGAAGCACATAACCAAAAATAGAGTGGTGTGAACTAATCTGAAACAGGGATTGTAACTTTGAAAAGTGGATTGAGATGAAGCGAAGAGGTGATGAGGACAAACAGCAAGTAGGGAGTGCATGGTAAGCACAGATGCTGGACAGAGTTGGTACCGTGTTTCCCCGAAAATAAGACCTAGATGGAAAATCAACTCTAATGCATCTTTTGGAGCAAACATTAATATAAGACCCGGTCTTATTTTACTATAAGATTTATATATTTTACTATATATAAGACCGGGTCTTATATTAATGTTTGCTCCAAAAGATGCATTAGAGCTGATTGTCCGGCTCAGTCTTATTTTTGGGGAAACACGGTATCAGTCCAGGAAGCCTTATCCATCCATGGTCTCCACCAGCCACAAGCATTCTAGATCTCCCTAGAAATGGGCACTCTGCCCATTTCTAGTGGACAGTCAATTAAAATCCAACATATGATACCCCCTCCAGTAATGCCTACCACCACTGACTCACTTTTCATTCCCTCTTGGGTATTTAAGCAGGGAAGGGGCTGTCCTAGCAAACTAACAGGAACATTTTAAATTGACATTCTGATTTACTAATCCATTGTTTATAAGTTTTAATTAAACTCCCAAGAGCTTGATCACCACAGTGTGAATTTGTAAAATTGAGTTTCCTGCAAAGCGGCAAGCCCTGTCAGTCAGGGTCTAACACCCCATGAGACCCAGATGGAAACATCCCTCTCACCTCTCTGGCAGTAACTCTGGCCATGGAACCCAGAAGTGTGCAATTCTTCCCTTCAACCCTGAAATCCATCACTGAATTTTTAATAGGGTGACTAACTCATCCTGGTTTTAATACTGATAGTTCTGACTCCCAAGGACTCCCTTGGATTCAGCTTTAAAATTCACAGCCCCACATTCCCTCAGTCCAGGGAAAACCAGGATTATTGGTTACCCTAAATTAAAGAACACCACAGAGAATGATCAGAAAATCTCAAAGTCATACATGTTAATGATCAGGGCTGAATTAGGCCTACTAGACATTTGTTCCTTTGTTCATGAATTAAGCAAGCATTTATTAAAAATGGAGACAAAGTTGCCAAGCATTAAGCTTTACAATGGACCCTACCTAAGGGAGCTCCCAATTTTATTGGGGGGGGGAGGGTGAGGAATGGAGCATCGTTACTATCTATATAGCATTTTACCCTTCATGATGCATCATGGTAGGGAAATGGCTCAGAGAGATTAAGTAACTTGTCCAATATCACGCAGCTAGTAAGTGAAGGACACACTCGACCTCAGATCCTCTGGCTTCAAATCAATACACTCTTTTCGTTTAAGAGATGGGTCAGAGGTGTGCTGCTGCCTGGATTGTAATGGTAAGTTCTTGAATTGGGAAGGGACACGATGAAATCTGTGTTTTAGGGTAGTTAGTCTGGAACTGGCTTGAAAAATAAATTGGCACCAGTCAGTGTTAAGTGAAAAAAGCATTCAGTTGTATTTCATTTTTGTTTTAAAAATACAGATAAATAGACACAGAGATAGACAGACAGATGGAAAGAAGACTGAAAACAAATATAAAATATTAATAGGAGTTACATCTGGGTAGTGGTATTGTATATGTGATTTTCTTTGTGTTTTCTATAATTTCCTAATGGTCCATATGTGTTATTTATAATCAGAAAAAATAAATTTTACACTTTAAATGTAAAAAATTACACTTACTTGTTGAGGAGTAGAAGAATAAACAGGGAGAAAAATCCAAGGTAAAATGCCCAGGTTGATAATAACAAAAACGAGAGATGCCTGTAACAGAACAGAGGAATAAACCTTGTTTCTGGAAGGAAGATACTGATACATTCTTATTTCTCACAGATTTTTACTCTGTATCTTGTTTCTGAAAGGAAGATACTGATTCATTCTTATTTCTCACAGATTTTTACTCTGTATCTGGAAACTATGGGAGACATGAGAGCTTAGAGTTATTTTAAAAATTAGTGGATACATTCAATTCAAGTTTAGAACTAGTAAGAGTCGTGAGCAAGGAAACAAGCTCACTGATTTTTCATGTCATAAACAACAAAAAAGTTATCACTTTCAATTAACTCTACAATATGTTAATTGTATTACATACAATAAGTATGTAAAATATACATATTTACAATGTTTACAATATTTAAAATCAATACACAATTTGTGTATATTAATATACAATATAAATGGCTATGAAGTATTTTAATAAAACTCTTAAATACTCAAAAGCTAGGGATAGACTGTTGAAAACAAATATAATTTTTGCATGTAATCATATATTTTGTTTTTCTGGTTTTTTAAAAAGATTTTTATTAAAAATATAGCTAACATACAACATTGTATCAGTTTCAGGTGCACGTCATAGTTGTTCAACATCTGGAGTTTTTTAATTAAAGAAAATGTCTCAAAATATAGGTTATCCAATTTTAATTGCACTACGTAAAATATAATACAAAATAATACTGAAATTATTGTTGTGCATTTAATATACGCCAAGCATTGTTCTAAGCACTTTACATATACGAGCTCATTTAATTTCAACAACAACAATATAGGTACTGTTTTATCTCAGTTTTTACAAATGAGGAAACTGAAGCTTGGAGGAAAGTAGCTCAGAGTTACACAGCTAGTAAGTGGTTTTCCCCAACCTGGAAAGAGAAAACTTAGGAAGAGACGCAATGACCGCCCCATACATGATGATGGGCTGGCCACTGCAAAAGGGAAGGGACTCGTTCTGTGACATTCCCTCCAGTGGAAGAACTTCCACATTATCAATCACAACAGTGTGTTCTTAATACATATTTCTTGAATGTTTGCAAGAACAAAAGGCTGTGGGAGGCCAGTGTGAGAGTCACACACAGAAATGATTGTTTGACAGGGCCTAGAATTCTGATGGAAAGCCTCCCAAATGGAGATGTAAGAGAAGAGAGAGGGACTAGCATGTGCAAAGGCCCAGGCTGAGCAGGGAAACGGGAGGTGGAGGTCTCTTCAGCAGCTCAACCACCCCCTTCCCCGAAGCTGGGGAGGGGAAGCTCACGCTGGGCAAATGGGGCCACTGTGGCTCATCTGGAACTGAGGAAGGCCAAAGGTAGAGAAAGGGGGTTGTGGCCCAACCCAGGTATGACAAAAGGCTTCACAGAGAGAAGCCAGCAGGGCCCTGTATGCAGGGGAGCGGTTAATGCGCTGACATCTACAGGGAAAATCATGGAAGGCAAAGGGAGGCACCTGAGAGAGGAGGGAGGCCTAAAAACAAGACAGTGGGTTCTGGAAACTGCAAAGACTCAGAAGGTGTATTTGGGGGAGCACCGAGAGATGAGCTCAGGGAGATATTCCAATACGAGACAGGTCATGCAGGGCCTATTAATGCCGTGTAGAGTTAGGACTTCATTCTCTAAGCAAAGGGGAACCCCTGAAAGCTGGCTGAGAAACTCCAGCCACCAGCCTGCCCTTTCTGAACTTTTCCCCCAAAATGACACTACTTCCCCATCTCCACTCTCTGCTTTTTCTATTCCCTCCTGTTCCCTAACTCTTTCTACAATCAATATTTGGTAGAATCTGATAGCACAACTTGTCTATGTCCTGCCACTCTTTTCTGAAGAAGTTTCCACTCATTTAGGTGCTGTTACTAGCATGCTCGTGGCCTGTTCTTTTTTATCTTGCCCCCAGGAACCACAGCCTGTGCTGCCCTGCCCTGAACTGCCCCAGACCAGGTCTGCTTAGCAGACTACCCCACTTCCTCCTCTCCCTCAAAGCTCTCAGATCATTCCTGACCAGCACAGGCAGACAAGGGCTCCTCCCAATGCTCAGCCAAAACACTCCTCTTTCTGTCTCCAGTCCACCAGGTGCATAATTTCACATTATTTTAGTGTTATCAATATATTTTTGTCACACAATTTCCCTTTCTAATACTCACAAATACAACCCCATATATTCTATAGAAGGCTTAGGCATTCTTGCAGTTAATTCTAAAATATATTAAGACTTTTTTAGTTTGTTTTTGAAAGTATTCAAGACAGGTGGATACGAAACTTGGACATTCTCTTTTTGTTAAAAATGAAAATATAAAGGGGAAAAGCAGTGCACAAAACTCTAGCTTTTTTTTTTTTTTTTTTAAATAATGATAGATTTGCAAGTACAAAGAAATGTATGGGAGGTCTCCAGCCCTCTTCCCCCAGCCTCTCCCGATGTTAACATCTTACATAACTATAGTACAACATCAAAACCAGGAAAATGACATTGGCACAATCTACAGAGCATATGCAGACTTCACCTTTTATATATAATGCACTCATTTGTGCGTGCATAGCTTTATGCAATTTTATCACATGTGTTCCTTTGTGTAACCACCACCACAATCAAGGTACTTAATTGTACCAATCACACATGGCTGTCTTGTGCCACCCTTTTATATCTACATGCACCATCCCCAGCCTGATTTAAATATAAAAAAATATGAAATGGATCACAGAAAAGTTGCTGAGAGAAAATACACCAAAATGATTATCAATAGATAGCTGGATTATGGGATAATGCTTGATTTATTTTTTATTTTGAAAATGTTCAGTCTTTTCCATTTTTTGTTCAGTAAGAATACATTACTTTTATGAGGAAAATATCTTGAAGAAATGTATAACATACAACATAATATTTATAAATAGTATGCTCCAACAATTTTCAAGTTGGAAAGATCTGGTAGATTTTATCTCATTAACTTAAAGTTTATCAACAGATCAAAATAATTTCCATTCCATGTGTAAACTTTTTTCCATCATCCACAGAGCAACTTACAAAGTAAAACATCCCAGCATTGTTCATAATTCTATCTTAGTCTGCCTTTAAGGTTAAACTGAACAAAATAAGAGGATATTGTTCCAGTTATTTATTGCTGCATAAAAATTCATCGAAAAACATAGAGGCATACTGATTTAATGTTTCCCTTCAGTTTGTGAGTTGATTGAGCAGTTCGGCCGGTCTCCTCTGGCTCACTTAGGCTATTACAGATGGCTGGAACAGCTGGGAGGTCCAAATTGGCCTCATTCACATGTCTGGCAATTGGGGCTGGATAGGAGCCTCAGTTCTCCTCTTCATGGTCTCTCAAACTCCAGGACACCAGACCCACTTCCTTACATAGGACTGCAGGATGGTGTTCCAAGAGGGCAAGCCCCAGTGCGCAAATATCTACCCTCCTGTGCTTGTGTCATGCACACTGCCCAAGGCGCGTCTCATGGCCAAGTCCAGAGCCAACAAGGGAGGCGCTACACAAGGGCATGAATATTGGGAGGCAGGATTCATGAGGAGTCGTCAATGGAACAATCTACCACAGACATGAAGTCTCGCCCCTTTATAAGAATTTAAATATCGATAAAATAAAATATTGCTTTGGGCCCAGTGGTACAGTTAAGTCACGCAATTATGAAGCAATTTCTAATCTGCATATAACTATGATTCAATCAAAATAATAGAAATGGCCAATTTCCCTATAACTAACTTAAGAACTAGTGCCTATAATATGAATTGAGTACTATAGTTATATAATCAATTAGATGTTCCAGTCATTTTCATATCATGGCCTAAACTTCGTAAATCTATTTCCACATGTAGAAAATACATAGATAAGAAGTTCTCTTTTCTTAACCTTCCCTAAACATAATTTAGGTCTTTATTTTAAAAAAGATTTAGTGTTGGGGCCGGCCCGGTGGCTCAGGCGGTTAGAGCTCCATGCTCCTAACTCCGAAGGCTGCCGGTTCGATTCCCACATGGGCCAGTAGGCTCTCAACCACAAGGTTGCCAAGTTCAATTCCTGGAGTCCGGCGAGGGATGGTGGGCTGCGCCCCCTGCAACTAGCAACGGCAACTGGACCTGGAGCTGAGCTTGAGCTGCGCCCTCCACAACTAAGACTGAAAGGACAACAACTTGAAGCTGAATGGCACCCTCCACAACTAAGATTGAAAGGACAACAACTTGACTTGGAAAACAGGCCTGGAAGTGCACACTGTTCCCCAATAAAGTCCTGTTGCCCTTCCCCAATAAAATTCTTTAAAAAAAAAAAAAGATTTAGTGTTTAAAAACAAGTATTTGTGAGAGGTCTAATCCCTAAAAGTTATACGCTAAACTAACTTTTGCCTCAGAACTAATTTCTGCAAATACAGGAAATATAAAAATCGTATGCTTTAAAAATTTTGTAATGGATATGCTTCTTTCACTACAAAGCAGAATCAATACATGTTATACAAATGATTTCTTTAATCTGTGGTCCCCCCCAAAGCCTGACTAATCCAATGGCTCCCCAAAGCAGATAGCACTTAGACAAATAAGACTTAAGATCCACTGGAAATTCAAGGGGTCAAATGTTTCAGCTGATCCCGAGACTACTACAGTTCTTCAGACATCTGCCGTGACACTTGCTCCCTCACTTGGAAGATACTCCTTCCGAAAGAACTGGCCCAGCCCCTTTCTACACCACATCTCTCCCTCCGTGGCTCTCCTCACTCCAGCTACTCCAACCAGGTGGGGCTTCCTTCAGGTCCCTCCACCAGTCTCACTCTAGCTTCCCAGCCTTCACGTGACCCCGTGTCTCCTCCTCTGGGATATCTCCTCCCTACCCATTTCCTTTGCCTGGCTGGCTCCTTCCTCATCCTCCAGATCACAAGTGTCACTTCCAAAAGAAGACATCCAGCTTCCCCATATATATTCCACCAGCACCCTGTACTTTCCCTGCAATTAATGTCACCACACTTGAGTATTTTATGTTTTGGTTTTGTTTTTTCTCCCTGAGGGCAACGACTGACCTGTTCATTGCCATATCTCTAGTGTCTGACCTGGGGGGGGGGAGAGGGCGGGTCAGGGGGACACTCAGAAACATCCCTCGAATGAATGTAAATACCAGGTAGAAGGAAAACTAAAGAAAACTGAAGTTCATGTACTCAAGATGAAGCATTTTACCCTCAGGTGAGCCCATCCAGTCTTGATTCATAGTCTACTTTACTCTTATTTCACACAAAAGTCTAATCTATTTAGATGTGTGAATTTCTAGACCAACAGAAATTTGAAAGGAGAAAGGAGAGGGCTACTAGTGACTTTAAAGTAAAAGCAGTGAGTGTTTTTTTTTATTATTATTAGTTTCAGATGCGTAAAACAATGTAATAGTTAGACATGTATCATTTATATCCCTCACACTGTGGGTGCTGTCATCCTGGGAAGGAGAGAAGAGACAGAAAAATTACAAAAAGCAGTAAGGAAGGGGCGTGTTGGCTCGGGGGTGAACATGCTACCTCTGAGGGTGTCTGTGGGCCCAGATACAAAGGCTGGTGTTCATGCACGTGCCTCAAGTCAACAGGAGAAAACAGGAGAAGACTGCATTTCATCCAGTGTATTTCACTCAAGAGAGAAGTAAAGCGTGCATTTGATAAATATTCCCTTCCAAAATAGTTTTTAGATGTTTTAAGTTACGGGACTTAGAAAGATAAGCCTGATTATCTGGAAAATTCACTTACCTACACGGATTTTTTTTTTCTGATGAAAGTGTAACAACAGTAAAAACAATAATAAATAAATGAGGGGCTACTGCTTTTCCACCAAAAGGAGCAGCAATCTTCCTCAGGCTGATCTGTACTCCGTTCCTGCTCTCCTGGCAATTACCCCATTATATTTCAATTAATGATTCATTTCCCTGTCTTGCCCGCTGGCCTATGCATTTCTATGGGCTGGGACAGTGTCATTTATCTCTGCATTCCTGATATCTAGCACAGGTCCTAGAACATTGTAGCTGTTCAACAGACATTGGCTGAACAAAATGAAAGAGTGATTTCAAGGCCATAGCTTCTACTCCCTGCCTTTCTTTTAACAAGACAAAAGACTTGCCACACAATCAGATAATAGTTACCCCAGGATAAATTCATGTGTTCACCATTGGCCTACAGATTGGAAATAATGTGACTTTAATTCTAGACCATTTTCAAAGAGGAGGGAAAAGGGGGAAGAGATGCAACTTTAGAAATGAATTTTTTTTATTCCTTTTATGCATGACATAAGAAAAGATATTCTAGGATTCTTACACTGAATAGCTTATGGTATCAGGAACCAAATGGCTTGATGTAGCTGAATTTCTGATATTTGATCCTTTGGAAATTTTCCCAATGGATACATTATACGAGGTGCCATTAGCTCCTGGATGGAAACAAACTAGTGACTACAAGTATTTTACTTCCTACCAGATCAAACAATAGTCATGAATCATGAACTGGATCTGTAGACAGCTGCACCAAAACGAGAGATATCAATGGAAGGTAGAGCAGTTCCAAGGCCAGACCCGTAAAGAAAGTTGGGAAAAGGGGGCGGTCAGAACTGGCTCAGCTGGATGGTCTCCCACAGGGTAAAACTAAGTTGCCAAGTGGCTGTGTTCCTCTAAAACAACTTTGCTTAAGGAGCACAGCCATGGTCAAGAAAAGGCTGGAAGGAGGTAGTGAGGAGCAAGAGAGTGTCCGGTATCACCAAACTACAGCTGAGCCAATGAGGAGCCAAACAGCCCCACACCTTACCCCAAGTCTTGAGAATAATTTATCTTCCTTTCCCTAATCCATAGTCCTCTCTGAGAATTCCCACTCCCTATATGTTCCATCCTTGCTTAGGATTCCTGAACCTAGAAAAATCTGCTCCCCAAAACTTTGCTCTTGCCCACTTAGATTCCAGTTCTAGAAATGATGTTATTCTGAGTATCCCATCAGCCTGGCCCCCAAGGCTGGAAATGAATCACAAAGAGCACTGGCCACAGGGATAGTATGAAAAAATACCCTGAAGTTCATGAAAAGGATGAAATAGAGAGGAACATAACAGGGTTTAGGTCAAGGGGCTAAGGAAGGCCAGACTACTACCTCTGCTTCTAGAACATAACCATAGGCGATACAGCTGTAAGAGCATCCTCTCCCCAGAGCCAGGGAACAACCTTAACTGAAGCCTAGTGTAGTCCCTGGGAAACTTGTGACCTGGCCCTCTCATGGATTATAAACATGTCAGTCCTGGGAACACTATAATACTCTCTCTGCTCTGGTGTTCAGTTGTGTTCAGTGACTGTTCCATCCCAACCAGCTTTGTTCCTTCGGATGCACGGTATTTATTTCTCTGCATGCACTGCCATTATCCCCTGCTCATTCAGCAAGTTTCTGACCACTACCTCTAACCCATTTTGTGTGCGCTCTTGGGTAACTACTATTGTCAGGTGGCACAGCAGCCTCTAATTCACAGGCCCAGAGCCACCACACTGCTCGTTACTGCCTTGCCACACTCCATTCATTTATATCCCCGCCATGTGAACAAGGCCTCTATAAACGCATGTGTTCCTTCCGCTTGCCTTATGCCGCTAGTTCTTAACCTTTGCTGATTCATGGATCTCTTTGAGAATCTGCTATGAACCTTCCCAGAAAAACATAAACACAGATTTGAAAACAATTTCAATGAGTTATTGACTCATAAAGCCCATCCTTCAGACCCCAACCCAATGCTAACAATTCCTGATGGCAAGCATGATGGCACTTCTAAGAGACAGGCAGTCAGAGGAGTGAGAGCTTAAGTTTAATTCTTCCTACTTGTTGTCCATATGCATAAAAGCCAACAGAGGATTTGGAACAAAAGCTGGACTACCTCATCCCTGAGGTCCAGCCACATGCTGTCCTCACCTGTCCACCTGGCTCAGGTAGCAGGCTCATAATGACCAACGGAGGCAGGACACAGGCCCCTCCCTTTGCCCACACCAATAGACCTTTGGGTCTAGCCCAGACCTTACACACCTTTCCTTATGGCCATCTAGGCAAGCTAGGTGACTCTGGTGCTCACCTTGTCACCTTGAAATAGTGGATGAAAAGGACTTTCAAGTTTTTTGGCCCACACCTTCTCTACATTTGCTTCTTCTCCCTTCATCTTTCTCTCTCGAGATATCTATCTCTCTCTCTCTCTCTCTCTCTCTCTCTCTCTCTCTCTCTCTCTCTCTCTCTCTCTCTCTCTCACACACACACACACACACACACACACACACACACTCACTCACTCCGGCTGTCACTCAGGAGTATAGCCAGCGTGGGCATCTTGAGGGCTCCCTGGAGCACATCACCTGGAACACATCTTCAGGTCGAACTCTCCTGAGCTCAGTGATGACTGCCAGCGGGCCACCAGCCACCGCCACCAGCCAAAGGCCAGATTATATTTCCTGGGTCACTCTGACCTCCTCAAAAGCCACAGCCATCCTGAGCTGGTATTCTCATGCTATTATCCTACTTCAACCCTCAAAACAAAACAAAACGGCCTTGATCTTGACACAGTTCTAAGGGCTCATCACACACGCCTGTTGCCACCAAGCCTTTCCCAACCTATGCCAAACATGACTATGTATTTCTTTTCTTTCTTTCTTTTTTTTTTAATTGGGGAATATTGGGGAGCAGTGTATTTCTCCAGGGCCCATCAGCTCCAAGTCGTCTTTCAATCTAGTTGTGGAGGGCACAGTTCAGTTTCAAGTCCAGTCGCCATTTTCAATCTTAGTTGCAGGGAGCGCAGCCCACCATCCTATGCGGGAATTGAACATGCAACTTTGTTGTTAAGAGCTCACACTCTAACCAACTGAGCTATCCAGCCACCCCAAAAATGACTATGTATTTCTAACAAAGACTGACCATGAACACAATCGATGGTCTGTGGACCCCAGGAATGGAGAGAGATCTCCATGCCCTTCCATAGATTAGGGATGTCTCTCATTGTAGCCTTTCTCAACTGTGGGAAAGCCAACCAAGGAGGCTTCCTCCGCCCCACAAACATGTACCCAATATTCTGACCAGTGGAACGTTAGCAAGAAAAACAAAATTCTAGTGTGCAAAAAAACCTCTCAAGATGGACCTCAGAGTCAACTCAATGCTGTGGATGATCGTATGAATTTCTAATTCTATGAATAACCTGTCACCAGAGTTTTATTCCAAGATTCAGCCCAATTCTGGCCTCTCACCATGTGCTTTCAAGCAATGCAATGTAATTAAAATGTTATCAGAACCTACTTATCAGAATGTTGTTACTAACTAGATTTGTGATCTTGGGCAGGTCACTTCCTGTCCTTAGGCAGCAGTTTCATCATGTATTCACTCAACAAATATTTATTGAGAAGCCAGTAAGTTCCAGGTACTGCACTAAGTGCTGAAGACAACAAAGGTGAACAAGATATCTCCCCGCTGAAGAATTTCTCACTCTACTGTTTATGAGAAGAAAACTGGGAGGGGAGCACCTGTGTCTGATTAGGGGCATAAGAGTCTGTAAAAATAAGGGGTTGGGCTTCTAGATCATAGAGTCTGTGATTCTAAGATTGTGATGCATTCCAAAAGGACACAGGAGCCATTTGGATATTCCATTTCAGGGAAAAGTGTGCAATACCAGCCTTCTACCAATGAGACAAGAGTTTACAATTGGCCTTTTACCATTTGGCACCATACCTCTTTCAAATTGAATAGAAGCCAGATTCTAATTATCAGACTTGCATTATCCAATCCTAATGATCACCTAAGAGTGTAGATGACATTTGGTAAAATCAAGTCTCTTCCAATTCAAAGGTCAGAAAACACATTACAGATACTTATGTCATATATACATACATACACTTAACAAGCTAATGAAACAAACATATCATTTAGAAGGGGAAAAAAACAAACCTAAATACATATAAAATAAATCCATCATAAGGTTTTCTTTCAAATAAAACCTACTGATGTGTTATTGCGGGAACTCAGTATTCACCCTGAGATGCTATTGAACTAAACTTGTGGTTCACAATTAACTCACACACCAGCTAATACTATTTAAATCCTCAGATACTGAAAGAAATATAGACATGAATTTCTAAAAGGTCAATATCAATTTTTGCAGGTTGCTATTTTCCTATCTTTTGTGGTAAGAAGACATCTTGATGATTATACAACAATGTGAATGTACTTAATGCCACGGAACTGTACACTTAAAAACAGGTCAAATGGTAAGTGTTATGTATATTTCACCACAATTTTAAAAATAAGTAATTTAAAAATTTTAATTAAAAAATCACAATTGACTTGTGCATATGGACCTTGTATCCTGTAACCTTTCTAAACTCACTTATTAGTTCTAGTAGCTTTTTAAAATATTCCTTAGGATTTTTCTATGTGCAATCATGTCTTCTGTCTCCTGTAAATAAAGTTTTATTTCTTTCTTTAAAAAAAAAAATCTCCATTTACAAAGCAAAAGCTACCAGAGTAAAATCGTTTTTATTTCTGCACCCTCAAATGTTTCTAAGATATGCCAAGGAGGAGGAACCATGTCACACAGATGTCAACTCAGATTAGGAAAGATAAGATTACAAATATTTTGACTCCAAAATCTGAGAACAATTTGAGAATGACACTGCTTCAACACGTGATTAACAGAAAAAAACCTTAAGCCATGGGTCTCTCCTGAGCCACGGAGGGAAGTGGACATCAGTTGTTTCCAGGGTTCCTCCTTGCTTATTTGATCATAGGGTGATTCAACCAGGGAGCACTACTTCAACCTGTTCATCTTGTCTTGGTTCATCCAGAAAACACACTGGCTGACTTGCTTCTATCACTAATTTATAGATGGAGTTGAAGCAAGCAAGGGAAAGCCTGCACAAGGGATTGTCTGAGACCTGCAGAGCCCTAGGGTCAACAGCCAAAATTGTAAGCTGGAGAGGTAAGGAGCCAGAGGGGCAGGAAGGCCAGGACTAAGAAAACAAGAGCTCCGAAACAAACAAACAAACAAACAAACAAACAAACAAACAAACAAACAAAACCATATTCAATAGTGCTAAAAGGTGAATGAATATAGAGCTGGGTCTTCCAATTTTCAGTTAGACTGCTAAATAACTATTCTTAGAACTTGGTGGTGTTGACTTAACAAACCAAATGATAGAGAACAGGAAACTAAAACCATGTCAAAAGTTATTTTTTAATACTTCCCTAAATAGCTTTAATTAGCCAAATTCACTAGCCTGGAACAGCTGGAGATGTACTGATAGCATAATAAACATGAATAGATCAAAATGGACCCAGAATTTCAATATTCATATAGAAACAATAGAAGCTCTAGAAATAAAGGAATAATAACTTAATCCCAGAGACTTAAAGAGATCAATTTATTAAATATAACAACATATTAAAGCAGTAGTAGGAAATATATCATTTTACCATGTGGGAAACATTTTTTAATCCCATCAGAAAAAAAAAAAAACCTGTGAAGGCACAAAAGCAAAAATGGCTGGGACAACAGAATCATAAAAAGGACCTCTCACAAAAGCACCAACACAAATATATCATGAGTCAAACAGAAATAATATTTACTGTAAGAAGGAGGGGAAAAAATACAACTTTCACAATAAAAGAAAACACAGACGATGCACAATAATACTATTAGGTGCAGAGAATGTAAATACATTTTTTTGAAAAAGAAACGAGCCTCAGTTTCCTCATTTATAAAATGAAAAGTTGAAAAAGACTGGGGTACTTAAACTGGGTGCTGGACTGCTCCAGGCAGCCCCTCACTCAGCAAACCGCCTCTTCCCTTCCTTGTACGTCAATGTGAACCCTGTGGGAGAAAGGCTGGGAAGACCTAATTAATAAATGATCTTCGTGTCCCCTCCAGCTCCAGCATGCTGTCACTGTGCTGCCAATAAATCAACATCACAATGCACAGTGACAATAAGGCAGAAGCTCCATGCTGCACAAAGAGATACAGCAGTTAATGGAAATGATGGAAACACTCTTATCTTTCTAAAAGCTACTTTCTGGAAAGCACATTTAAAGAATATCAAAATTTTTAAAAAGTTAAATACACTTTAAGGCAGGCATTCTAGGAAAATTTGTTTCTGAGGCAGACTGGAATGAGGGCTAAAGACATATCTTATGGATGAAACTGTAGCTGTTAACAACTCTAAGAATGGACGTTACAATCAGGAATAACATGGACATGAACTAAGGACAGTCATAGAATCCTGAAAATGCCATCATGAAATACATAGTTTCCAATAAGTAGTATAAAAAAGGATGCAAAAATTACTTAAAATGAAAAAATTTAAATTTGTCCCTATTCTGTCTCTAAAAGTATAAAGATATTAAAACACAATCATTTATTTTTAAAATATATGATTTATTTTATAGAGGCACTGGTGGCATACACAAATTACTGTAGCGTTCAAGTGATTCCTAAAAGAGTGTTTTCAAATTTATACTTGGGGTAAGTTTTTCATTTAAAATCAATCTTGAAGCACATAGGGTACAATTATACAATCCTTGCTACTTTTTATGAGTTTTGAAATGTCTAAAATCAAAAGTTTGAAAGTTCAATTGTGGATTATATCATTTTAATTTTATAATGTTTAGGTTTTGTTATGTGGCGTGCATAGCTGAATCCTGAGTGTGTAATTTCAGCCCGGTCAGCCATGTATCTTTTCAGCACTCTTGCTTTAATAAGAGAAATAAAAAGACTCAATTAAGCATATTGTGGAGCAGTGTTCCTTAAACTTTAACAAGCATACAAATAACCTAGGGAACTCCTGAAAATGAAGATTCTGATTCGGTAGATCTGGAGTGGGGACCTGACATGGTATATTTTTAAACGTGCCTCCAGGTAACGTGGGTAGGTCCGGGACCATACGTGAAGAACATGGCTAGAGAGCAGTGGCTGGGTAATTTAGCTGTACAATGATACCTGGAGGGCTCCACCTCCAGGGTTTCTGATTTAAGAGGTTGAGGCAGGGTATGAAATTCTGCATTTCAACAAGTTCCCAGGCAATCCTGATGCTTTGAGAACCACTGCTATCAAGGAAAGAATATTAGATTGTGAGAGAGAAAATCTGGGTTTAGCCTCAGCTCTGTTACGTACTAACTGGCCCTATGACTCCATCAGGTAGAAAAACATTCAGCTGCAATGAACAGAACATCCAATTAACAGTAGCTTAAACAAATAGTAGTTTGTTTTTTCTCACTTGGTAAATCCAGAGATGGACAATCCAGGGTTGAGGACACTTAAGGACACAAGGGCTTTCTATCTCCGTGTTCCACCATCTCTAAAGAGCAGCTTTTGTGTTCATGCACACAAGATGGCTGCTAAACCAAGTTCCAAGCCGAGGGAAGAGAGCGGAGCACGGGGTCATCTGGCTGCACACTTGCCCTTTTAAAAAACTTTTCCCAGGAGTTTGACTCCATGACTTCTACTTACATCCCACTGGCTGAAACTGAGGCAACCGTAGACCTATCATTGGGAGGTGACAGGGAGATGAGGTTGGACTCACCAACCAACACTGTCTACCACAGTGACCCAGACATAGACACAGATCTTAATAGCAAGACTACAGAAGCCCCAAAACATAAATACACATCTCCGCTCTCTGAACCCCAGTCTCCTCATCCATAAATTGCATGAGATGCACTACTGGCATTTGGGGGCAGGACAGTTTACCACTGTGTGGGACTATCCTGTGCATGTAGGACAGTTAGCATCTCTGCTCTCTAGATACCAAATGCCAGTATTGCCCACCCTCACCATTGTGATAAAATCAAATAAGCCTCTACTGGTTTGTAGACGCCCCCTGGTTGAAGTGGGGCATGGGAAGGGACTGTCTTCTGGGGTGGGAAACCACTGTACTAGATGGTGTCTGGTCCAAAATTGCATGATTCTCTCTGGCCTCTTTAATAAAGACTAGTTATTTTTTTGAAGCCCTGGCTACACAGCAGGAGCATGGATCCCCAGTCTCCACCTCATGGTGGGTAGGTATTCTTTTTCTTCTTATTGCTATTTTTAAGCAATTACTATTTTACCTTATTGAAAAAGCCCTCCTGCTCCTTTGAGGCACATGTTATCCAACACCATCCACATTCTACTATGACTTGTTTCAACGATTTATCTACTTCTGGTCACTCTTCCACATTCTCCAGACTTTCCTCTCCACTCCACGCTTCACCTTCACCATAGGTAACTTTTACATCCAGAAGGATGGTCCTGACTGGACTGGCTGTTCCTTGACCTCCTCACCTCCAGTGCCCTTTACTACTTCTCTGCTTGTCACCCACACTATAAGGACAGACCTTAGTGCCTGCCATCCCACGAACTACTCCTCACCCGTAAACCTGAAGGGGTCATTCTTGTACCACCACTTCCTGCACCTCCACTTTGTCATTCCCTTTGTCCTATTCTTTTCCTAGCGTTGATTTCACTCTCCCAATTTATCAGCACTTCCTAGCTCCACATTCTTTTTAAAAAAATTTTTTTTTAAATTGGGGAATATTGGGCAACAGTATTGTTTCTCCAGGGCCCATCAGCTCCAAGTCGTTGTCCTTCAATCTAGTGGGGGAGGGCACAGTTCAGGTCCAAGTCCAGTCTCAGTTTTCAATCTTTAGTTGCAGAAGGTGCAGCCCACCATTCCCTGTGGGAATTGAACCAGCAACCTTGTTGTTAAGAGCTCGTGCTCTAACCAGCTGAGCCATCTGGCCACCCCTACCTCCACATTCTTTTCCACACAGCCTAGACAATTTGACCCATCCTTCTTTTATTCCCGATCTTCATCTCATCCTCCTGGTAAAACCCCAGCCCTGACTCTAGCTGACTTTCTGCCCTCTGATTCCTACACACCCACACAGACTGTTGCCATGACAACCTGGTGGTCTCTAATTGTCCCACTCCTCTCCACCCACAGGGCTGGTAGTCCTTCTACTTGTCCCTGTCAGCCCTCTCTTCTGTTTCCTACCTTTATCACCTCCCCTCTCATTCTCACTCTCAGCAGATAACTTCACTCCTACTTGACAGTGAAAATAGAAGCCATCAGGCAGAATCCCCCTCAACTTCCTGCCTCCACTCCCACCCTACTAAAACACTTATTTTTATCTACACTCATCCTTTCCTCCCTTTTATTGTGGGAAATATTTCCTTCCTGTATTAATCCCTCCACCTGAGCTCTGCATCCCAATAGCTCCAGCCTCCTCAGGGACCTTGGCTCTCAAAATCTCTTCTCTATCCCTTCAGTATTTCAACATGGAAGTCTCTCCTTTGTTCTAAAAAGCAGTGTTCCCCACACAATACATTCCCATCTCCCCTGTACAAGTCTCCCCTTCTCTCTCTTCCTTTAGAGCCAGAGTTGTTCACCTTTTTCACACCACGGATAGCTTCAGTAGTCTGGTGAATAATGTTTTTGAACGCATATAACAATATACATAGAATTACCATGGGAACCAATTATACTGAAATACAGCTGTTATATTTTTAAAGTTTGTGACATAGTAATACACGTGGTTTTTTCTTTTATTTTTGCGTGTCCTTTATTAATGCATTAAATAAAAAGATCTTGAAGTGAATATTCTGTATTTTCAAGTAGTGATGATTATAAACAATAGTTTGCAATATCTGCAACAAACTATAATGTGATATAAAAACAGCTGTGATTTTTATAGGTGACAGAGTCACAGGTAATGCCAGTACTACCGAAGTGTAATGCTTACAGTCCTAATTGAAGAAAAGGCTAAATTTTAGTTAGAGATGAGTGAAAAATTAAAATGTAATTTTTTTTCCCATTTAAGTTCATGGATCCCCTGAATGCTATCCATAGATCCCTTGGAGGGGACCTGTGGTCCTCAGATTAAAACCCCTATTTTAAAGTCTATCCTCCTTGCCCTCCTCCTTATCTTCCATTCATTCATGTCTCATTTTTATGATTCCATAAATATCCGTTAGTGCCAACTATGTGTAAGAGTAAGTGACCTTTGCAAGCTGTTTTTTTCTCTTATGGCCCAGGGTCACTATCCTCACCAAAGTCATCAATGATCCCCCAAATTCAAAGGCCACCTCTCCATCTCCATCTTACTGCATCTCTCTGCATCCTCAGATGGCAACTCATTTCCTGCTTGGAACTTTCTCCTCCCTAGGCATCTGCAGTACTCTTCTCTATGGTTATGCCTTCAGCTGCAAGTAAAAAAGGAATCCAAATCAAATAGCTTAAAACATAAGAAAAAATATATCCCACGTTTTAAGAGGTCCAGATATGGGGCAGCTCCAGGGCTGATTAATTTGATGGTTCAGCAGCATCATCAGGGACCCACATGCCCTCTCTTTCTGCTCTACCACCCTCAGCATGATGGCTCATCCCCAAGATGCTCTCTGCACAGTTAAAAGATGACGGGAGCAGTTTCAGGTGCCATATCCAAAGGTGACAACATGCAGCTGAAGAAGAGTGTGTCTCTTCCTGTATGTCTATTTATAACCAGTGAGGAGACCTTCCCCAGAAGCCCCTGGAAGTCTTTCCTCACTTTTTATTGACTTCAATTGCATCATATGTCCCCTCCTAAATCAGCGCCTGGCAAGGAAACTGTGATAACCATAATCAGCTTGGATTAAAAAGGATTTACTGTGGAATCACTTGGAAGAAGGGTGGAATGCAGAACAAAATCCAGGCTCTGCCAGAAACAAAGAGGGTAGGCAATCAAACCTCACTGATACACACTAGCGTTACTTCTGCCTTTTTCCTTGCTCCTTCATTCTTCTTTGCAATACAATCTTCCTTCCTACCCTATAAGTGTTATATTCTATTAGGTTCTATTCCAGTCCTCTTCCAATCTAGGACCATCCCACATCATGCATTCTCCCTGCGTGACCCTATTCATGCCTGTGGATTTAACTACCACTTGGGTACGGCTGGTTCTCCACCTAGACCTCGCTCCTTGGATCTAGGCCTGTGCTATCTGTTGCCTACTGGACCCCTACCACCATCTGGATATCACTCAGGCCTCTCAAACTCAACCTGTGCATACATGCTCCTCCTGAATTCCCTGTGTCTCAGGAAGTGGCCCTACTTTCACCCAACATCCCAAGATTGAAATCTGTCAGCTCTGAGTCTTCCCTTGTCACTTATACCCATTGCATGTTCAGTCATCTTGATCTCCTGCAGATTCTCTCCACTCAGTGTCTCTAGAATCTGTCCCGTCCTCCCCATCCTTGGGCAGGGCCCTTTTCATTTCAGGTCTGACTGGTAACCTGGCCTCTTCCTCCATTCAAACCGTGCCTGTCTCACTGAGGCCAAAGGATCATTCTAAAATCTGATTCGGTCCCCGCCCTCTCCAGGATCTTTCAGCAGCTTACTATTCTGCAAGGTACATCCAAGTCTGATCCCTGCTGACTTCTCCAGTTCACTACCTGTTCACCCTTAAACTCAACATGTCATCTCCCGCCTCCGGCCTGTACACATGCTGCTTCTTCCATACCATTAGCTCCCTCAACAGACACACACACACACACACACATACACACACACACACACACACACACACACCTTTCTTTCCCTCACCACGTGCACTCATAAATACTTTTGTTTTGTCACAAGGGATGAGACCATGCATATTGTTCTGGAACTAATTTTTGTCACCTACCATGTGTTGGCAAACTTTCCATGCCAATGAGAGCCCCACCTTATATTTCTTACAAATGGTTCCTTTGTATTCCTTAATAGGGATATATGTCATTTATTTAACCACGCCTCTATTGATGGACACATGGATATGTAGGTTGTTTTTCACTATTATAAACACCGCTGCAGCACATATCCCCGTACATATATCTTTGTGCACATGTCCTAGCATTTGTGTCATCAGGGACCCAGGTAATTCCTGGAAGCGGAATTGTTGGGTCAAAGGTATGTGTATTTTACATATCAAGAGAACTACCAGCTTACCCTCCAGGACACATCCATTTATACAACCACCAATAATGTATAAAATTAGTGTATAAAAGCACCCATTTCTCAGACTCATCAACACTAGATATTATCAATCTTTAAATTTTTGCTTATCTAATTTTTTGCCTTAAATTTGTATTTTTCTGATTACTAGTAAGATTGAGTATCTTTTTATATATTTTTTCTTTATTATGAACTGTTTATTCCTTTTATGCATCTTTTTCTGAGTGTGCGTTTTCTTCTTATTGATTTGTATCCTCCTCCATTTTCCCCACCTGGTCAGTTCCTACCAGACATTCAAGACTAGACCAGACACCATCTCCTCCAAAAAGTCTTCCCCAATTCTCTGGCCTCTCCCTGCTCCATCACCACCACCACCACCACCACCAAGTTAAGCTCCCAACTGTGCCCTCTGTGCTAACCTTGCTGTGTGTCTATCTTCTCCACAAGGCCATGGGCACTTGAGTCTGTTAGCTTTATTTCCCCAGCTCATATTAGCATGCCACAAAGAGTAAAGAGGTACACAATAAAAGAATGAATAAATGATTGCAAACAGGATTACCTTTAGGCTTATTTCCTTTATCCTACTCGAGAAAACAATACAGAACAAAATAGCCCCTTTTGTTCTGTTTCATAACCAAAATGTGGATTTAGCATAGTTCCCTTCACATAAAGAGCTTCAGCTCTTCCCCTTCGTTGAACTTTTCCTCGGCTTTCTTTTGAAAATTAAACTCCCTGGGGTCATAGGATACTAGTCTCAAGATCTGAAGCTACTCTAACTAGCTCTCTTCCTCCTAGTCCCTGAGACACACCCTCACTTCCCCACCTCACACCTCTGCATCCTTACCTCCCTGACATACCTGTGCTCCTGATGTACTGCAGGCCAGGTCTCCAAGAAAGACCAGCAATGACGGTGCAGCCAAAATAATGTTTTATTCAACATGGAATGTCAAATAAAGGCTTAGGACATTTTAACCAACTTGTTAGTTTACAAATGCTACGTTTATTATCAGAGGCAGACCAAGGCCTCGGACAGAGGAATGGCACATCCCACTACGTTATCATAGCCTGGATCAGAGAACATGGAGCCAAGCAAATTAAAGTCAACATCAATAATCAAGCCATGGGTAATGAACTTGAGACCCTGGATCTGACACCCATGAGAAAGACCATGAACCTGGGCCTTTTGCTCAACCTCAATAGAAGTTAGATCTGAAACTGAATCTGTAGGATCAAGACAAATAATTAGGTTTTAATTTTTTAAAAATTTATTTAAAACAATCATTCATTTTTATTTTACCCTGAATAAGATCTTTCTTCAGCAGCAGCCAAGCTGTACTTCAGTTCTGACTGCATCTAGTGATAATCATATGGGCTAACATGTGTTGAGTGTTTTCTATGAGTCTGGCATGGTGCTAAGTGCTCATCTCATTTAACAATAGGGACTGGACGTTTCTCAAAAGAAACGGAAACATGGCCTGTTAATGACCAGGAACATTTACGTTCAGCTCTGCTAATGTCCAAGAGCATCTGTTTCCAACCCGTGTCTACAGACTAGGAGGAGCCTCCAGCTTGTTAGAGATGGCTTCTTAGAGGAAACTTACACTGCAACTTCTCCAACTCAGATGAATTCACACGTTCTAACTTGTTTGCCTATAAACTGGGATTTGAAGGACATTTTTCCCACTTCTGGAAGACTAGGAGGAAGAGCAAGTCACTGTTACTAATCGTAAGAAAAGTTTGAAATTAAACTCTCATGTTTCACAAGTGTTCATAAACTGCTTACAGCTTAATTATTTTCAAGGAAGCAAACAGACTGTTCCAGGCTCACCAGGAGGGAGGCCTGGCAAGTTTACTCTCATCTCTGAAGCCTTTCTCTTCACCTGGGCAGACTCAGAGAGGGGCCTGGCACAGCCTCTGAAGACAGCCAGCCCTGAAGGAGTGGTTCTAGTGGGGGAGGGGAGCCAGAAAGCTAACGGAGGAACTCCCACCCCACCTTCAAACTTCAAAGGGAGCAGCCAGACCCTCCCTGAAAGGGCGAGGCAGCCGGTGCTCCTGGAGGCCGCTCGAGATCTTCCGACAGCCCAGCTTGAGCTGGAGGAAGCCGGCTGGGGGGCCTGGGGTGGGATGAGAGGAGGGAAACTGAGCCGAGGCCCGGGAGGGGGCAGGCGTGGGGCCAGGCAGAGCCTTCTAAAGAAGCCCTGAGATTCCTGGCGGCCGAGGCTGGAAGGCGGCCGAGTTCTCCTTAAAAAAAAGAGAGAGAGAGAAAAGAAAACAAAAAACTTCGTCTGAGCTTGACTCTTGGCGGTGGTGCTTTCGCCAGTCCCTCTGCAGCGGCTCCCGGAGAAAGCCCGCGGGACAGGGACAGAGAGACAGCCCAGCCGAGCGAAAGAGCAGTCAGAAGCCGGCCCACGTCGGGGCGGGGGCTTGGAATGTCCCGCGGGTGGGGGAGACGACTCTTAAATAATTGGTTGGGAGACAATTGGCCGTCCATATGGAAAAGATAAAGTAGATCACTATCTTAGAGCAGGCCTCCAAATAAGTTCCAGATGAACTAAAGACCTACAGGAACAAGCGAAACTACCACGGGGCTTTTGAAAGAAGACACAGAAGACAGTTTTATGATGCTGGGAGAGGAAAAGGTTTATTTAACAAGGTATAACACGTGCAAAAACAGAAGGAAAAGATGGATCACTTTGTCTACATAAATAGAAAAATGGGCAAAGGATATGAACAGGCAATTCCGAAAGGTCAGTAACAAAAGAAACTCGAATCAATTTCACTTATGATCAAAACTGGAAATTACAACCAGGAGATCCCACTGGGCAGCTATGGGATTGACAAAAATTAAGATCTGATAACCCAAGGGTGAATGCAGGTGTAGGGAAATGAAAACTCTATTGCTGGTCAGAGTGTAAACTGGTACAACCCTCTAGGAGAAAATAGGTGCAACCTTGTGAAGCTGCACATGCCCCTGGTAGAGAGAGATATTTTTCTTCATGTTCACAAGCGAACAAGTCCTGTACTCCTTCGATGTAATGGGGATAAGTGGAAACAATCAAATTGCCCTGTGTGGAAACAGAAGAAACTGGTTTTATTCATCCAATAAATACAATAAAGCAGTTAAAAGGAATTAAATAAGCTTACATACACCAACATTGCGAAATCACAAAAATCTAACATAGGGTGAAAAAGCAGGTTACACAAGGATATTGCACGCTGATACCATTTATATACAATTTCAAAATGAAAGTATATAGTAAAAATACAAATCATGCTTGTATGCTTAAAACTTTTTGTAATTTAAAATAAAATAGAAACCAAATTGAGATACTACTTCACACTCATTAAGATGGCTATTATTAAAAAATAAAAACAGAAAATAAGTAGCACTGACAAGGACGCAGAGAAATTGGAACCCTTCGGCAGTGCTGGTGGGAATGTAAAATGATGGTGCAGCCCTATGGAAAATGGTATGGAATTTCCTAAAAAAATTAAACTTGAAATTACCGTGTTATTCAGCATTTTCACTTCTGGGTATGTACCCTGAAGAATTGAAAGCAGGGACTCAGATATTCGCACACCCATGTTCATAGCAGATTATTTAAAATAGCTAATATGTGGAAGCAGCCCATGTCCATGGACAGATGAATGGATAAATACAAAACGTCGTATATACCTACACTGGAATATTATACAGCCTTAAAAAGGAATGAAATTCTGATACATGCTACAACATGGAGTAACCCTGAAGACATTATGCTAAGTGAAATAAGCCAGACACAAAAGGACAAATACTGTATGATTCCACTTGCATGAGATACCTAGAGTAGTCAAAATCCTAGAGACTGAAAGTAGAATGGTGATGGGGGAGTTATTGTTTAATGGGTACAGAGTTTCAGTTTGGGAAGATGACAAAGTTCTGAACACGAATTGTAGTAGTGGTTGCAGAATAATGTGAATCTACTTTATGCCACAGAATTATACATTTACAATGATTAAAAATGGTAAATTGTATTTAATATATTTAATTTAAAAATAGAAATTTAAAAGAAGAAAATTGGCTTGAATCCAGCCCCTCCATCTAGCGGAGCCGCTCACCAATCTATACAGCATAGCAGCTGACGCCACACACCTGGGCCGCCCCTCCCCTCACCTCCCTACACCAGGGTCTGCAGCCCGGCTGGTCGCACAGCGCAGGCGCGGAGCTGAGGTGGGTGGCAGGAGGGGGCGTGGCCTCACTCTGCGCCTGTGCTGAATTCCCGCTGCAAGTGTTGTGGGGGAAATGATGCCCAGGTTGGGCATCCCGGCCCGCTGGCCGAGGGGAGGCCTGTACTGCACACGCGCAGACCGAGCACCCGCGTCAAGAGACGAAGAGAGCGCGCTCTCCCCACGTCCTGCGCGTCCGGCTGCCAAGCTGTCTGTGCGGTGACGCTCGCTGGTCCGGGCTGGCGCGCCCAAGTCTGAAGAGCGATGCCCCGGGAGATCATCACCCTGCAGCTGGGCCAGTGCGGTAACCAGAGTGAGCGAGCGTGCGCCGGGCCCCTCCAGTCTCCGGTTCTGTCCCTTCCGTCCTACCCAAGTGCTTGGCATCCTCCAGTCCCCCTTTCCCCTCTATAAACCCCCTGCTCTACTGCGCATGATGAACGAGCCCCCAGACCCAGAGCTGCGCCTCCAGTCCTGGGCTGTGACTGCTCCCGGACCAGACGTCTTGGGTCCAGCATCTTAGTGTGACAGCCTCTGAACCTAACCCTGGGCTCCTGAGGCCTTATGACTCTAGCCCACTCAGGCATGTCTCCCCATCCCTCAGTTGGGTTTGAGTTCTGGAAACAACTGTGCGCCGAGCATGGTATCAGCCCCGAAGGCATCGTGGAGGAATTCGCCACCGAGGGCACTGACCGCAAAGACGTCTTTTTCTACCAGGTGCTCCCAGCGACTTGACCAGGGGGCCTGAAGGGATGGGCAGTGGCCTTGGGAAACCCCGCTGGGCAAAGGAGCCAGGGCTGCTGGCTTGAGGAGGGAGGGCAGGCAAGAGCCAGAGTGGGGAGGACGGAGGACTGGGCAGGCCTTAGCTGAGTGGGCCCCCTCCTGGACTCCCGTTGACAGGCGGACGATGAGCACTACATCCCCAGGGCTGTGTTGCTGGACCTGGAGCCCCGGGTGATCCACTCCATCCTCAACTCTCCCTATGCCAAGCTCTACAACCCAGAGAACATCTACCTGTCAGAGCATGGAGGAGGAGCTGGCAACAACTGGGCCAGCGGATTCTCCCAGGTATTCAGGTGGCCATCCCCGAGACCCTTGATGTCCCCTCCCCTGGACAAGGCAGGCTCTAGCAGCCTGGGGATCTGACCAGACCAGATTAACAATAAATAAGACACTAAGGGAACCCGGACAAGAGGGACAGCCAGATAGACAACGGTTTTATGCAAACTATACAAATCATTTGCAAAGTAGCTTTTCTGGGTTGAGGGCAACAGCTGAGGCTCTGCTTGAGGGTGGCAGCAGTGTCCCAGGGTAGAGTTCTTAGTGCTGAAAAGAGATGCTTTCCAGAGCCTTCATCCTGACCCTCCCTCCCCATGTCTCTATATAGGGTGAGAAAATCCATGAAGACATTTTTGACATCATAGACAGAGAAGCAGATGGAAGTGACAGCCTCGAGGTGAGGTCCTGCACCACTGAAGAAAAAACAAGAAGACTAAAAAGTGCTGGGGGAAGGTCAAGAGGTAGCCTGAACAGGTGGTGTGGTAGGGGCAATTCAATTCAAAACTAATTTATTGAGCATCAGATGTGAGATATTCAGGTAAATAAGGTACAGTCCTTGACCTCAAGGGGATCCTAACCTGGATGGCATCAGCTTCTTAGGCATGAGCCATCCTTCCCAAGGAAGCTTAGTCTGGATGGACACCGGAAGCCCTGAGACCTGAGTGTGTTGGGAGTAGGGAATGAGACAAGCCTAAAGCCTCTTCCAGGTCCCTTTCCCCATCCCTCCCCCTGCAGGGCTTTGTGCTGTGTCACTCCATCGCTGGGGGGACAGGTTCTGGCTTGGGCTCCTACCTCCTGGAGCGACTAAATGACAGGTAAGCCTGTGTTTGGGGAGAGGGCATTAGCCCTGGTTCCCTGGGTAATGTCTTTCCTTTTTGTCACTTTTTTTCCCTTGGTTTGGGAGGCCTGCTACTAGCCCTTTGAGTCATAGGTATGAACAGAGCCTGGTCACCCAGGGAACAACTTGGAAGCAGTAATTCCTGGGAGCGGGGTTTACCTAAGGAAAGGAGGGGACCCACATTGTTTGATGCTTTAGGCTTATCCTTTTTGACTCCTGGGCTCTAAAAGACTCAGTTCTGCCCTCACCCGTTTTGTACAAGAGTTTGGTGACACTTGAAAAGGAATGGCTCCTATTATCCCTAGAGAAGACAGATGGGCAGTGATGAGTCCTTCCAGTTCACTATGCCACCTTCCCTTTCTCTCTTCCTGACCCCAGGTACCCCAAGAAGCTAGTACAGACATACTCAGTGTTCCCTAACCAGGACGAGATGAGCGACGTGGTGGTCCAGCCCTACAACTCGTTGCTCACACTCAAGAGGCTGACCCAGAATGCAGACTGTGTGGTGAGCATAGAAGAAGGAAGGAGTGGGGGGCTTGGGTCCATCTCCCCAAATCAGTGAGACCCATACACCTGCCCTTCCCAAGCCCCTGCATGGAGAACAGAGGACCCACAAAGCCATAGCTGGTGGCCCAAATTATGAAATAAGGACCTGACCCCAAGTTACTTACAGTCCCCCGCATATCCCCACTTAGCCTGTTTAATAACTACTCATGCTTCAATTTTCAGCCCAAGAGTCACTTTCTTAGCATAAACCTTCCCTGACCACTCAGTCAAGGTCAAATTTTTTTGTGCATATTTCAGGGTGTAATTATACTTTTCTTTTGTTTTATATTTAATGTCAGTCTCCCTCCATTAGACTGTAGACCTGGTGAGGGCAAAGACCATGCCTGTGTACTCTCCATGGTATTTCCAGAGCCAGACACAGTGCATGGCACATGGGGACAATCAAATATTTGTTTAGTGCACTGGATGGTAGAAAAGTGTCTCGTGATGCCACACACACAGTACTTCCCTTTTAAATTAACATACCTACTTCCTGGTTTTGGAGTTTAGGGCTAAGGTAGTAAGTTATTTCTCTGCCCCCTTTCTCCTCAAAAAGGTGCCATGACCCTCTTCTGTCCCCTCCCCAGGTGGTGCTGGACAACACAGCCCTGAACCGGATCGCCACAGATCGCCTGCACATCCAGAACCCATCCTTCTCCCAGATCAATCAGCTGGTGAGGCCCCACTCCTGGACTCCTTTGGCTCAGAGTGCCATCTGGGGAAGGGAGGCCACCCCAGGCAAGACGCATGACATGGCACCTCGGTCCCCAGGTGTCTACCATCATGTCGGCCAGCACCACCACCCTGCGCTACCCGGGCTACATGAACAATGACCTCATCGGCCTCATCGCCTCCCTCATTCCCACACCGCGGCTCCACTTCCTCATGACTGGTTACACCCCCCTCACCACGGACCAGTCGGTAAGAAGGGCCCTCAGTGTCCCAGGCCAGGCTGGCCCTGGGCCCGCAGGCCCTGAGCTAGCCTTTCTCTTCTCCCTGCTGCCCCAGGACCTGCCCTGTGCAGCCCCCAGAGGCTCTGCGCTCAGGCACTGGCACAGACTGTACGACTTCCTTGCTGACTCGCTCTCCTCTCTCCCTCTGCCTTTGGCTTCCTGCAGGGCCTGGGCTGTACAGGGTCTGCGTGTGCTCCTGCACAGGGGCATGAGTTTGCTGAGCTGAGGAGGGCTCAGATTCCTGATCCCACAGCAGGGGCTCGGTATAGAACTGAATCCAAAGACACTCCCCAAAGAGACCATACTGCCCCAAGTCTGGTGGGGGCACGTGCCGCCTACTCGTCTGTCCGTGCGTCCCTGCACTGTGCCCTCAGTGCTAGCCTGCTCCCTGTGGCCCACTCTCGCCTCAGGTGGCCAGCGTGAGGAAGACCACGGTCCTGGATGTCATGAGGCGGCTGCTGCAGCCCAAGAATGTGATGGTGTCCACCGGCCGGGATCGCCAGACCAACCACTGCTACATTGCCATCCTCAACATTATCCAGGGGGAGGTGGACCCCACTCAGGTAGGTGAGGCCCCTTCATTCCACCCCTGGAACCTGCAGGGGTAGGAGAGGCGACCACCACCACTCCTCTGCCCACCCCAGGTCCACAAGAGCCTGCAGAGGATCCGGGAACGGAAGTTGGCCAACTTCATCCCCTGGGGCCCAGCCAGCATCCAGGTGGCCCTGTCAAGGAAGTCTCCCTACCTGCCCTCTGCCCACCGGGTCAGCGGGCTCATGATGGCCAACCACACCAGCATCTCCTCGGTGAGGCTAGTCTCCTGGTCGTCTTTGGCCACTCTGTTCCACTAGCACCTTTATCATTCTCCCCAGTCTATTCCAACCCATCCTGTACTGGCTCCCATCCTGGAGATTTCTATCTCTTTCAGCTCTTTGAAAGTTCCTGCCAGCAGTACGACAAGTTGCGGAAGCGGGAGGCCTTCCTGGAGCAGTTCCGCAAGGAGGACATCTTTAAGGAGAACTTTGATGAGCTGGACACGTCCAGGGAGGTTGTGCAGCAGCTCATTGATGAGTACCATGCAGCCACGCGGCCAGACTACATCTCCTGGGGCACCCAGGAGCAGTGACTTTCTCCCTACTACTACCCCTGGACAGTAAGCACTGCCCCCATCATGCCTTGTCCCTCTGGCCCAAATTCCCCTCACCGGCAACCTTTCTAGGTTTATCTCCAGCCCAGGAGCTGGCGCTACTCTCTCCCTTCCATGCTCTGACCCTTGATATGCTTATTTAGCTCTAATAAATAAAGCTTGGTTGTGAATATAATCAGGGCTTGTTCTGTGACTATGGGGATGATGAAGGCACCTCCATGTTCCCTCCCAGTGCCCAGGCATTTGTTGGTAGAGTAGCCTTTACCTGCTCTATCTTCTTACCACTTTAGTCCAGGTCTTAGTGTGTCGTTTCCAATGGCATCCCTTGCCTAGAACCAGGCTGTTTTCCTGGAGTTAGCCTTACTCTCAAGACTACAGAGGATTCCTGAGGTCCGCTGTCTCCTCCATGCCTAAGCTCCTGCCCTAGGGTGGATCAGCATTGCCCCAGCTCCTCCACTCAGGGAAGAGTACATGGGGGCTATTGAAGGAGGGACTGCAGCATTCTGAGCAGGTCAGGAAAGCTGGGACTCTGGATTCCCAGGGCCCAAAGCTATCAGATCCTCAGGAATTCAACCCCGTTCAACCCAACCAGATAAAGCAGGAACAGAACTCAGGAGTAGGGCTGACCCCATCCTGACAAGTTCTTTATCTGTGCCAGAGTTCTTGGGTCTGATTCTGCCCCAGGCTTCTCTCCATTCCAGGCCCCAAACAGTAGGCACAATAAAGATGGACCCAATCAGGCCCTGGACACCAGGGTAGGAAGTGGGTAGTGCCAGTCCTGATGACTCACTATCCTCTGGCCTCAGGACACCAAGAGGCCACCATTATGCCTCTCAATGGAGAAGGGAGGGTGAGTAATTGCCAGCTTCCACAACTGCCTTCTTGCCTGCCCCACCCACCACCCTATGACAGCATACTGGCCAAGAAAAGGTTAAATCCAGAAGGTCAAGGAGGGTGGAGCCCTGTGGTGTACAGATTCTCCTCAGTGCTGGTAAAAGCCCAGAGTGTGGGCGTCCTCAGGGGTGGAGCTCTGAGCTATGGGGCTCCAACTTGTCCCACTGACAACACTCCCACAGGAAGGGTTTGTGTAAATAAGGATTTTTTTTTTTTTTTTTTTTTTTTGCTTCTCTTCTACAAATAAATTAAGAAACAAACTAGAAAATTGTCTGCACCCATCGCAGCCTTTGGGTGTGGGGTGTGCCCTGTCCCTGCAGGGCCAAAAGGGTCCATGGTTCCCTCAAATATCAGCGCAGTCCAGGTCCAGGCTGGAGACAGGAGGGAGGTCACGACCTCTTGGCAGGCTCATTCCTGCAGCTGCCCCAAACAGCCAGACTGTCCCTGGGGCTCCTCCAGGCCCGGGTGCTGGCTGGGAGAGGAGGTGTCTGGCAGGTCTTGGCAGGGAGAAGGGCTGCTGCAGGGCCTCTCAGGGGAGGGGTTGGCCAAGTAGGCATTCACCAGCTGCATGATCTCTTCCACCTAAGAGAGGGCAGAGGTCAGAGTGCAACAGGGGCCACTGGGTTCTCCTGTCTCATCCTCCACCCAGGCTCCTTACCAAGGCATTACATGAGCTGCCCCCTGCAACCTTTCCTTCCTCATCATCACTCTCCCTCATTCACTGTGTGCCAGTCACACTTGCTTCTTTCTGCTCCTCTAATGTGCTGAGTTTTTTTCTCATCTCGGGGTCTTTGCATTTGCAATTCCCTCTACCTGGAATGCTGTTCCCCCATCTTCATATGGCTAGTTTATATGTCACCTTCTTTCTTTGAGTATCCTTTCCTGACCATCCTACCTAAAGTTATAGCCCCTTCCAGTCACTTCCTATCATATTACCCTTTCCTTTGTAGCATTTATCACAATCTTACACAGTCTTTGATTTCTTGTTTAGAGTCTAACTCCCCTGCTCCTTGAACTTGTCATTGATCACTGCCAAATCTCCAGTGCCAAGAGCTGTACCTGGCCCATGCTCAGTGTTTAATAAAAGTTTCTTGACATCCTTCCCCTTCCTTCCTCCTTCCACACCCTTCTTCCCACTCACCTGGGGACTCTGCAGGAGGAGCTGGCTCTCTCCCACCCTCAATGCCAGGGTGTGGGGGCCCATTAGCTGGCAGGCGGCCACATGGCCATAGCTGACACTGTGGATGGGCTCTGTCTCACCCGGTCGGGAGAGGGACATGGCCTTGGCTCCCAGGCCCAGGCATAGCTTCTGTGGAGCGCCCCCACCAGGCTCCTAAGGACAGAGAGGCAGAGTCAGCGTGCAAAAAGGGGACCCTGCTGCATTATTTTTGGTGAGAAGAGACGGCTGTGATCAGGAAGTTTCCCTATCCCCACTATGATCCACAAAGCGTGTGTGGAGGGAGCCAAGGCTCCAGAGACCTGAGGGCCCAAGAGTCAGCCAGTGACTCCTGGAGTGTGAGATGGGCATCTGTGCTGGGTGTAAGGAGTAAAGTGACCCACAGTGGGGGCCTCTGGCTCTGGGGCAGGTGTGGGGCTTGGGCCACCAGAGTCCCCTTTTCCCTTCTCCCCCTCACCGTGCTCAGCTCCAGAACGTCATACCGAGCAGCGCCGAACCCTGGACACTGCGCCGCCAGAGCCAGGTAGGCAGCCATGGCCTCAGCTCGGCCCATGCCCCGTAGCCGCTTCCAGCCTCCCAGCACAGCAGCCGCAGTGCCTGTGCCACCTCCTCCCTCTCGGGCCAAGCTTCCCGCTGTGCGGCCCGCCCCGCCGCGCCGGGCCCGCTCCGCTCTCCTCTTAGCCAGGCCTGGGCTCCAGATTGCCCCGGCCAGCAGGGCGGCAGAGGGGGGAGGCCTGGGAATCGAGCGAGTAGGGTCTTCACGAGGCGGGGCTCGGGGCGGCAGCAAGTGGTCCAGGCGAGGCAGCGGCACCCGCGGGGAGAAGTCCAAATGCAAGCTCTGCAGGCGCAGCGCTGCCAGGGCGCGCAGCGCGTCGTCGGGCGGGGGCGGTCGGCCGCGCAGCAGCAGAGCGTGAGCCTAAGGGGAAGGCACTGGGTGTCAGCGAGGCAGCAGCACACAGTCGCGAAAACACCTCGGGGCGAGGAATCTGAGGTCTGGATTCTAGTAAAGCCTCCCACGGGGTTGCCATAACGACGAAATGCGATGTCCCAGCAAAGGAGTGCAGGTTGAGGGATCTTTTGAGGGACGTGAACGCCGGAGATCCTCACCTGCTCAAAGAGGAAAGGCAGTTCGTGACCGTCTGGGGACAGCCCCTCAGGGTGCAGAGGTCCGTGAAGACGCAGACACAGTCTCCACCTGGAGTCGGATGAGTCCTCGGGTTCGGCTTCTTCCGCTGCCAAACTGCAGCAGAGGAGAGGGCGTTACTCAACTCAGAAGCAGGGCCCCCGAAGGTGCAGGCCGCTAGGGGCGGGGCTAGATGTTGGGGGCTGGGGCAGGGAGGAGTGGACTGCGGAGGTGAGCCTTCAAGCCCGACAGCAAACCGCTGGCGGGCAGGGGTCCTTCTGGGAACCAGCAAACGTCACTGTGCAGGGCAAGTGGCAAGCGCTCATAAACGTTTGCTTAGTGATTGACTGAAGCTGAGAGGCAGATGGGCTGACGGAGAGCAAGGCTGGGGCTGGACATTTACTTCTCAAACCTGGTGAGCACGTCGGCCACGAGAGTCCCCCCAGCCAGGGCTCGCTCCTGGGTCCCTCGCTGCTCGTACAGCGCGAATGCGTGGCGGCTCCGGGCCAAGCCCAGTCGCCCCACCAGCTCTCGAGCAACCTGGGGGAGAGGGGAGAGAGACTGAGGGGAAAGTCAGACCTCACAGTGGTCTTGCCAGGACTTCTGAGGGGTTGATCCAACTAGAGAGGTCTTTCAGGTCTCTCAGTCCCGCTACACACGCCCCTCACCCAAATGATGAATCTCAGACTCGGGGCGAACCTGGGGCCCGCGCACCAGGAGAGCCAGGCATGGGAAGCTGGGAGGAAGGATTGGGGTTTCAGGGGTCTTTCTCTGGCCTTACCTCTGCCGCCGTCGTATGGGAATCTATGGCCACAGGGCAGGCACCAGCCCCTGGACAGTGCACGGTGCACAACAACTCTTGCCGACGGCTCAGCGCATAAATCTCCGCCAGCGAGGGCACCAGCTCTCGGCCGCGCGTCCGGCCCAGGGCTTTGCGAATGAAGCGTGCGTATTCTGCCAGTTCTGAGTCCGGGAGCGCCTGCTCAGTCCTGGTTTGGGGAGAACCCACCGAAGATCAGGACTTTCCTTCTCCCCCTCCCTCTAGTCTTCTTATTTTATAGTTTATTTCATCTCGTCGAATCCCTCCCCTTCAACTCTTAAGTTCCTTGAAGGCAGCGACAGGCTCTTCTAAATTTACCCCTGGCGCTCTGTATGGAGCTGAGACACTACCACCACCACCCCCGCAGCTATCTCCTAACTGCCCCCTCCCACTTCCAAAGGCTCCCTGATCCTCCTTCGGGTTGAAATCCAAAATCCAGCAGCATTCTGCTTTCCAACCTAAAAGCTCTGGCTCTGGACTGCATCAGCCCCAAGGGAAGGCAGCCTTTGGATAATTCCTCTGCCCAAAGAGGGCGCCTTTTTGTATTTCCTTCGCCTGCAAGTAAGGTATGATCTTGTAATTCCCACAAAGACATTGTACATATTAGCAGCGGCCTTGACCTTGGGCAAGTCTCTTCCCTTCTCTGGGTCTAAGTTCTCCATCTGCCAAACCCTTTGGAAAGGCCTGCCATTTTCTCCCAGCCCTGTAGCTTTCTTGCCTTTGCTTTACCCCACCCTACCTCTCTCACCTCTCCAGATGTCCCAGGAGGTGCCCCCGTACATCTCTCCCAGGCCGGAAGGTGCAGCTCATGCAGGTAAGGAGCTGCCAGTACCGTAGGGCCGCGGGGTCTTCGGTAGCCGGGAGCCCGGGGGGGCCCGCGGGGCCCGAGGTCTGCTTAGCCAGCTGCAGGAAGAGTTCGTCGCGGAGCGCGGGCAGGTCCCGGCAGGTCTGGAGTACACCCTGCATCAGGGGCCCTGGGCGCCGCGCCCCCTCCAGGGCCTGCAGCGCCAGGAACAGCCTCACCGCCTCCTCCCGCAAGGGTGCGTAGCCCGGACCTGCGGGAGGGTGGGGGCGGAGGGACGGTTTGGAAAGGGGACACAGAGCTGGGCCCTGGGAGGAAAGCATGAACCAGGGAAGGGCAGGGGGAGTATAAGGGGACAGAGGATGGCAAGGAGGGGAGGGCACGAACGACAGGAAGAGTGAAGGGAAAGCAATGGTTCCCACAGAGCCAAACTCTCAACCCCTGCCTCCCAGAAATCTCCCCGTCAGGATCTGCTAAAGCTTTACTTTGAGTTACTAAGATAGAGGGCTAGACTAAAGGACATAGGTTCAAACCCAGGTTCTGTAATTGGGTACAGAGAGCCATCACCACGGGCCAGAAAACAGGCTGAACTGGGAGTCAGAAAACCAGTGTTCTTCTCCCAGCTCCCCTTAATCCTCTAGCTTTAGGACATGTGCCAGTCACTAATCCCTTTGGGGGAGAAATATAGACGGATGAGGCCAACACATTCTCCCAAAGTGGTGGCTTTTCCACCACTTATAAAGGTAGTATGGCATGATCTTAAGAGTATAATGCAAGGATAGAAGACAGTGTAGAAACTCATGAAGGAACACCAGTAGTCAGAACGATACTCATAGAAAAGGTGGTCAAAAGGGGTCTTTTTCTCTGCTGGTTTCCCACCCTGCCACTCTGGGTATGGCTGGTCAGTTTCAGGTTTCACCTTCATCCTTTGAAATTGAGGGTCTGGCTAGGTCCCCTGAGCACTCCTAGGTTCCTGTCAGATGAGGCATTCAGACCCCCTATCCAAGGGACTTGGGACACTGCACCACTCACCTGGGGCGCTGACTCCATAGGGCAGGGGCAGGAGTGGGGCATACAAGGCCCCACTGGTGTGCCTCAGAATGGGGTTCCGATGGTAAATGAGTGCCACCGCTTCTGGGTCTCCACAACTCTCCTAGAGGCGAGGGAACGGGTTACAGTGATGGAAAAGGGGGCTCCCATGAATCCAGAAAGCTGCTGGGTCCACCACCCTCCTCTTTCTCGATGGAGTCCCCTCTCTGGCACCTGAATGTCCCTGAGCAGCAGCTGGGTGGGGGTCTCCAGGGGCGCCTTGGAGGCGATCACTTCGCGCAGGGCCACCCCCCAGCGCTCTGCCTCAGCCTGACGTGGAGAGCACAGCCGGATGCTGTGCTTCCGGCCAGACACGGTCACTGACCACAGACCTGGGAGAAAGAGAAGCAGCGTAGGGCAATCAGGGCCGGCTGGAGCCGCTGCCCAGGGAGGTAGGAGAGTCCCCACGAGGTCTCACCTGTCTCCTTGGGCCTGCGCTCCGGGCCGATCACAGAGCAGAGGCTGGTGAGCACAAGGCTCCCGAGGCGCCGCGCCCCTTTCCCGCTGCTGCTGAACTGGTCCAGGGAGTCCCGGGTGAGCACAAACCAGGCCCGGCGCGGGGGCAACCAGGGCCGTGCCCCTCCTCCGCGAGGCTCGCGATATAGCCAACCTGGGGGGCGGGGATCAGCAGGAGAAGACATTATTCTCTGAAGGGTTGGGATTGGGGTCCTCCAGAGGGCCTGAGGTGAGTCTTCACCTTTCACCACGACGTCCGTGTCGTCCTCCAGCGGCCCCTTCTCCGGGATGAGGCTCCGCGTCTCCTCCCAGCTCTGCAGCCTGGGCCAAAGGGATGGGGGGAGGGTTAGGGGAGGCTGCCAGTCCTGCACCCTCACCTCCAGGGGGCTCCTCAATAGGGGTTCCCCAGACCGCGAGGGGTGCCTGCTCCCGAGTTGGACACCCCTCCCCCAGGCTGTGGGAACCGCTGGGCGGGTCTGACCTCGCACCAGAAATAGCCCGGAGCCCCCCTTCCTCCCAGCGCCCCCAGCCGGACCGCCCCCCCGCCGGGACCCTGGCCAAACCACAGCGTCCGGCGTATGGACTCTCCCTTATTGCACAATTGCGAGAGGGAAGTCGGCGAGGGTGGGGGGTCCGGGGAACGGGCTGGGGTCTCCAGACCGTGAGACGCAGGGGCGGAGCTCACCTGTCTGAGATAGGTCCGCTTCTCACAGGCTGAGTCAGCGTCACGTCCAGGGGACCCTGGGGAAACAAGCTCAGGATCAAAGCCCTCCTCGCGGGATGCCCGTGGTTTCTGCCCCCAGGACAGCGCTGCTCCTGGGATTGAGGAATCAAGGAGTGGGGTGGTGACTATGACGAAGCGAGCTGAAGCCGCTGGGCTCGCCCCTCCCACCAGTCTCTACAGAACAGCCCGCGCTAAGAAGTCAAGGCTCCTGCCTTGTCTGCGTTTCTCTTCGAAGATGCAATCAGGCGTTGATAGAGTGGAAAGAGCACTGGGTAGGGAGTCAGAAGACCTGGGTTCTAATACCAGCTCTAGCACTAACTCGCTGTGGAACCTTGTCAAGTCCCCTCCAGTCTTTGGGCCTTAGCTTCCCCATCTTTGAAACGGGAGAGGTGGACGAAGTCCCTTCTTGCTCTGGGAGATTGGAAGTAACCCCCTCCTTCTCATTTTCCCTTCGTTGGCTGGCAGGCATGCAGAAGGCGGGCACAGAAGGGAATGAAGGGAAGAGAGCCCGTGTAGGGCTTTCTCCAAGAGCTTCTTATGCCCTCCCACAGGCACCCCTGAGACTCAATATATGCAGAGACCCTGCCCCTTTGCTGGGGCTCAGGAAGGGCAGGCCTGGCTGAAGAATGGCACACGTTATCCAGGGAGAGGTGCGGTAGGATTTTTTGCCCCACCACCCACCATGCCCTAGAATTTCAACTGTAGACTGGGGTCTGAGAGAGGCCGCAAACCTGTCCAGGAGCCAGGTCAGGCGGGAACTGTGCCATTGTCCCAGTGCGCCCAGACTGCTAAAGCTAGGAGGGGGGTGAGGGAGGGGGCCAGGGACACCTGTCCCTAAGCTCCCGGGAGGGGGGTGGAGGTGGAGCATGAGGGAGGCAATGGCCTGATTCACAGAGCTGACCCTGCCCAGCCTGGAAGCTTGGGGACGCCTGGGTCCTTTGCCTTCCTAGAGCGAAAATCCACCTATTTTCTGGAGGGTCTGAAAAAAGGCTATCGGTCACACCACGGAGGGGTGGGGGCAGGTGCTGACCACTCTCAGACCAACTCTTCTAATCGCAGTCCCCTGCTTCCCTCCCTCCCTCCCTCTATATTTATCCGCCCTCCGCCTCCGCCAGGTGCTGGCGCCGGCCCCGGCGCGCAGCCCGCCCCACCCGGGCACCGAGCCACTGGGCCTGTTGGGGACCCCTGAGCGGGGGATGGGAGCCTGACCCAGGCCACAGCATACGGGAGTCTGGTTGCTGGTGTGCTGGGGAATCGGAGAGGGGACGTCAGAGCATGGAAGTCTTCCATACCAATGGAGCCTCAGTTTCCCCACAGGGAATTGGACAAAACCGGGGAGCCAAGTGTCCCTCACCGTTCCCTAAGGGATTCCCCAGGAGCCTCACCAGGGAGGGCCAAGAGTTCTGTCCTGAGTGGCAGGGTAATGACGAGGAGTCCTCGAAGAGTTGTTGCCCCCAGCTCCCTCTCTGTGGGCTCCCCGCCACGGACCCCAATCTGAGGATGACGTTTACCCCTAGCCCAGGTCCCCGCGGCGGGAGCTCCCGCGTCTGGCCCCAGCGCTCAGCGCTCACGACCTGGGAGCGGAGCGGACCCAGGCGTCCGAGCCGCCCAGCCGGCCTCGCCACATTCCTCGGCGCTGGCGGAGGCGGAAGGAGATGGGATGGGACGCGGGCCCGGCGGGGAAGGGAGAGGCAGGGCCAGGTCGGGCCACGCGTGACGCTTCCCCTGCCTCAGGGCCCCCAGCAGGTGGACAGCGCCCAGCGTGCGGCGCGAGGCCCACAGGCACATCCGAGTAGGGCTGCTCCTTGAGCTCCCGGGGGCTTCTGGCCCCCAGGCAAAAACCTCTCTCCTACGTCCCCAGTCCGCCAAGAGCGCGGCATTTGGTTGGAGTCTGGAGTAGGAGCAGGCGTGATGGCTGGTGGTAGTGAGAGGGATAGAGACAAGGCTCCAAACCCCCCGGGACTTACCCTCCCGCCGCCCGCTGGACTCGGGGTCCGTAGCTCAAAGGTCTCCTCGTCCTCGTCCTCGTCCCCGTCCCCGCTAAGCTCGCCGTCCCCGTAGTCCCGATGAAGAAGAGTAAAGCCTCGACGGCAGCAGAGGAGCCACCACAATCCCCCGGGGAGAGGCATCCGGGCGAGCAGCCGGGGGATAGGGGCACGGACAGCCGGGGCCGAGCAGCAGGGGTTCGGAGAAACTGGCTGGGCTCCGACACAAGCGGGGGAAAGAAGAGGCAGGAGGAGGGGAAGGGAGAAGGGGACAGGGAGAAGGCAGTGTCTGGCGCTGGGGTGCAAGGGGTCCCTAGCTAGAGCCTGCGGGGGGTTCAATGTCTGGGCCCCCGGAGGGGGAGGGGGAAGAGCGTCCAGGGCCCAAGGGGGAGGAGGGAGCAATGTCCGGAGCTGGGAAGTACTGTCCGTTGTAGTGTCCAGCCCTGTGGGGGGAAGTGTCCGGTGCAGTGTCCAAGGTGGGCAGCTGTCCAAGCTCCAGGGAGGGTCGTGTCCGGTAGAGCGTCCGGTGGCCGGGGCCCGGGCCGCGCGCGCTGCGCTCCCTGCAGCCCCGGACTGGCGCGCTAGGAGCGCGAGCACAGCGCCGGGACCCCGCCTCCCAAATCCCCTCCCCTTCTGGCTCCCCCTTCCCACTTCTTTCTCTCCTCCCTTCTTTACAGGGCAGGGTCCAATTTTCGTCACAGCCTCCTCTGCCCAATCCCTGTGCCTGGCGCCGGGCGCGGCCACCAATCAAACTACTGAAACCGCGGCGGGTTGCATCATGTGCCTCTGGCTTGGTGACAGCGGGGAGGGGCAGAAGAATAGGGAGGGAGAGGGCGGTGCGATATTAGCCACGCCCCGTCTCTGAGGTCGGACGCGGAGTGCTAGTGACGTCACGGAAGCCCTCCTTCAAGCTCTTGTTTTAACTCTTGGCCCTCCTGAGAAGCTTTGGAGAATCAAGGGCATAGGGCATCGAGGAAGGCCCCAACTGCTGTCCTTTGATCCCCTGTCTCATCTTGGGGTCCCTGAGAAAGGAAAGAGCCTTAGCTACTTGCTCAAGGCACAGCTCTAGAGGTGGCCCTCCGCCCCTGGATGAAGGAGTCCAGTTCTTCCACCTGAGTCATCTCTTTTTTGAAGTGAAGTACAGACCTAGGCCGGAAGTAAAAGCTAATTTAGAGCGCCCAGTTCACTGAGCTCCAGTGAGGAGAATGACTTGGGATTCTAGGGAATTCTGTGGTCTTCGGATACAATGGAGGTATCTCAGGATGAATATCCTGCGGTTCTGTGCAGGAAGGGGTTAACCAAGGCGCTAAGTGGACGGGGCGGGGCCGCGGACCCGGCGGGGGCCGGGGCGACCGCGGGCGCGCGCGTGCGTTGCTGACTCAGCGGCGATTCCCGCGGTCTCCGGTGGAGGGTTCCAGGTTGGCCCCCAGTGGCTGGCGTATGGGACCCTTTTAGGATCTGCGCCATCTCCGAGCTTTCCCAAGATACCGGTCCCTGGAGGCCGTGCTTCGGTCTCAGCCGCCGGAGGCTCTGGGAAGGAAGGCTAGCCCGAGCTGGGCGGGACGGGACAGGGTGGGGACATCAGGCCAGCGCCTCCCTTGAGACCTCCCCGCGACACCCCGCCCTTCTTGCCCCGGGTCCCCAGACTGCTGGCTGGAGCGGTCGGGGCAGCTTTGCTGACCGGATGTTAAGCTGCGAGAGTTGTCGCACGTGAACGCCATCCTGTCGTGATTGTGTAAAACAAAGACCAGGAATCAATGCGACCGTCTCTAGAGGCCACCCCGGCCTTGCCCTGGCCCCAGATGAGAGTGGCCTGCACTGAGGTTCCTAGGGGTGGAGAAACCACAACCATGTACTCTCTTCCCTGTCTGGATCTCAAGTCCTTGCCTTCAGGGAAGTTCTTTCCGACGTCTAACCTCTCTCCGGCAGGCTCAGTGCATTTCCTCTGATCCCGTTTTCAGGGTAGACGGAGAACTGCAGTCACCTCCACCCCCACCACTCCCATGATAGCGACTCTGGAAATTTGCAAATTGGAATTCTCTCCTTGGTTTTTCTCCAAGGTGAAAAACTCAGACTCAACTTTTTACTTTCTTTTTCTTTCTGCCACAAAACCTTAGAAGAGACTATAAACTGGTAATCTAATCCAGAGCCCACCCAAAACTGGAATCCCCTGCCCCCATCCGTACCCCAACACTATGCACCGGCACACACAGTCCCCGACGGCCTCAGCCTGAACATTCCAGAGGCCGGGAACTAGGTACTTGCTAAGGCAGCCATTATTGGATAGCACTCTGGTTGTTAGAAAGCTCTTCCTTACGCTATTTCAAGAGAAACCCTCGCCCCTCCTCGCCTGGCAGCTTTCCCACCTCACTTTTTTTGGCAGAGACCAGGTGAAGGTGAAGGGGGTGTCAGTGCCTGGAGCTTTAGCTGGCTCAGCAGCCCCCCACCCCCACCCAGGCTCTCAGCGCTTTCCACTCAGAGCCCAGCGCTGTGGAGGTGGAGGTATGGCGGGGGGGGGGGGGGGGGGGAAGGGGGAAGCATGGCTCTGCCCTGCTACAAATCACTTCCAAGTCGGTGACTCAAAAATAGTAACAGTTGTTGGGTTGCGTCTCATTTCCATGTTATCAGTTTAATGTGGCCAAGTACAGAAGCAATTCCTTTAGGTCCCTATCTCTTTTTCAGTGTCCCCCCCATCTACTCTCCTTTCCCACTACCCTTCCTGATTCATTTCCTCAGCCCGCCCCCTCCTCTAGATTCGCAGCCCTTGTTGTCCCAGGAGGAGACACTGTGGGTCTCAGTGGGAGCCGGGCAGGAAGAAAGGCGGGGCCGGCGCGGGTAGCGGCCGCGGGGGTGAGGCCCTGGGCTGCAGCCCCCACCCCGGAGCAGCCTCCGTAGGTCCTGGCGGAAGCGCAAGCCCAGAAAGGCGTAGAGCACTGGGTTGAGGCCGCAACGGGCAAGGGCCAAGCCCCCGGTCACCAGCAGTGCCAGATCCTTGCGCTTGCTGGCAGGACAGCTCCGCTCGCGGGCAGCCAGTAGGTCGGCCGTATCCAATAGCAGGGCCAGACTGTAGGGTAGCTGCAGCACCACGAAGGCCGCCACTAAGGCCACCACGACGCGCAGCGCGCGCCGGCGCTCCGGCCCCCTGGCGGCCAGCAGCGTGCGGGCCAGGAGCGCATAGCAGGCCGCCATGACGCCCAATGGCAGCGCGAAGCCCAGGACTACCTGCGCCACCGCGCTCGCCCCCTTCACCGTCTGCGTGAGGCCTTCGGGGAAGATAAGACGGCAGCGCCGCTGGCCTTCCCGCTGCCCATCCTGGCTGAAAAGGAGAGCAGGCAGCGCCAGGAGCAGCGACAGCAGCCACACGATTACTGAGACCAAGCGTGCTCGGCCGGGCTTGGAGGGCCTGGGTCCAGCTGGGAGGGCCTGCGTAATGGCCATGTAGCGGTCTGCGCTGATACAGGCCAAGAAGAGGAAGCCGGCGTGGAAGGATGCCGAGTAGAGGCCTGAGATGGCACGGCACGTGACACTTCCCAGACTCCAGCCCTGCAGAGCCCCGACTGCAGCAAAGGGAAGGGTCAGGGCTAGCAGAAGGTCAGCCAGGGCCAGCTGGAATAGATGGGTGGAGGTGGGCGAGCGGGCAGCGCGTCGGGCCGCCAGGTGGGTGGCCAGGACCAAGCCATTGCCCGCCAGACCCAGCGTAGCCACCGTCAGGGAGACACTGGGTTGGAAGGCTCGACTGAAGGCCTGGACGTCCGCCTTGTAGCAGAGCTCTGGCAACGGTTCAGCCGAGTATGCCTCCTCTTCGTCACCGGAGTAGGAGTAGGGACCCCAGGAGAACTGGGGGGGGGTCAAAATGAGAGGAGAGACCTTATGAGACATTTTCCCTCCCTGCGCCCTCCCACACATGCTTTCCAAGCTGCAGTATGACCAGGTACAACAGTACATGGGGAGAAGACACAAATTCGACTCCGAACTCTCCTCAGCACATCCTCAACAGGCCTTCCCTTGCACCCCTTCTGACTGCATCCAGCTTCCTGGGTGACTTTGAACAAGCCACTTGCTTTTTCTGGATCTCAGTTGCCTAATATGTAATGTCAAGATTAGAAATCTTGATCAGCTTACAGGCAGGGTTGTTTGAAATAAGGATTGTTTGAAATAAGAAGATAATGGATGTGAAGCATCTGTGCTCTTCATAGGCCAAGCGGTTGTCTTAATAATAAATCTTCAAGCTCCAATTCCACTTGCAGCGCCCTCTCCTGGACGAACGCCCACATACATGTAAGCTTTGGCTCAGACCTGGTGGCCAGACTCCGTGCTATCTCCTTTCCCTTTTCCCCTCACCACCTCACCTCTACCTCCAGTACAGGTTCAGTGAACAACTTAAGATAAGCAGGTCTCAAGAGTTGGGACTGAGGTTTTCGGTTGGGACCTTGGACCTCCACATTCAGCTTGACCTTCCCCTCAGCCCCAGTCCTGTCCCTCAACCCCAGCCCATTTATCAGGAGGGCCCCTGGTCCCAAATGGCTCCAGGCATCATGAATGAGTCATAGCATGGGAGAGGCCTGTTGCCAGGTGTGGAATCCCATCCCTTCACCTTACCCTCCCTCTCTGTAATCCTTCCCCTCCCCCCCAGTCCCCACTCCCACCTGCTCTGCGGGCTCAGTCCCCATCTCTGGCTACACAGGTTTCTGAGGTATAGCCACTGGGGAGAGAAGTTAAACTAGTGGGACAGGAAGGAAGGGGCGGGGAGAGGGGCCAAGAGGGCGGTGGGGATTAGGGTCTGTAGGCTTCTTCACCTAACTTTCCCATTCCACCCCCTAAAAACTAATTTCTCTTCACCCTGACAGTAGAAAGAGAACGGGTTTTTGGAATATTCTCATTTGCTAGCTACCTGTGTGATCTTGAGTAAGTTTGTTTGACCTCTCTGAGCCTCAGGTTTTTCATCTGCAAAGAGGAGTAAGGTGAAAAAGCTGAATTCACAGAATTATGAGGATGCCTAGTAACGGTGCTTGGAGCATAGTTTGCCTTCAGAAAATGTCAGAATCTTTTACTTACTCTTCTCGCCATCTCCAGGCTTTTTAGATTTTTCAGGACCTCCCTTCCCCCAAGCCTGGGACCACAGCCCCTGCCAACCTCGGGTTATTCAGGGTATTTCCCGGTGGTTGGAGGTTCTCTACCCCCGCCCTTTCGCAGTAAGGCTGAGGCGCGCGCTTGCGCGGGGTCGGAGAAAGCGGCGCGTGCCAGGAGAGAGGCTGGGGAAGGGGGGAGGTGAGAGGAGAGACGGTGGAAAGGAGAGCAGAGATCCAACAGCAGAGAACCGGGAACGACAGAGGGGGTGGGGGAGAAGGGTTGGGGGAGAGAGGAAAGAGGGAGGGGTGGGTAAGTAGGAGAGACAGCGATCCGCTTTGAACCCCAGGAGAGCTGGTATCGTGAGCTGGAACTGGAGCTCTAGCCCGAGCCGGGCACTGGGAGGCGGCCGCCGAGACCCGGCAGGATGCGTCTCAGGCTCTTCTGCACCATTCTCGCCGCGGTCTCAGGAGCCCAGGGCTGGGGCTACTGTGAGTGCGGGGCTCGGAGGCCGGCAGGGTTGGGCCCGGGAGCCCAAAGCCTGCAGGGCGGGTCCCGCACCGCATTGCGGCTGGGTGGTCGCGGGTCCTTTCCCGGCCGGCGCGCGCTCGCTTGCTTTCAGCCTTCCTGCCTCTCCCCCGCGCTCCGCAATGCAGCTCCGAGGCTGGCGCTTGCGTCCCGAGCTGGGGCTGGCTGGGCTCGGAGCCGAGGACAGAGTCGGCCCCGGTCGGGAATCGGGACTAGGATGCAAACGGGAGCTGGTGCCTGGGTTTGAGTGTTGGGGATGAGAATGTTACTGGTGACCGGGTTAGGGTTAAGGTTTTATTAGGGGCTGGGACTGAGCTTGGAACTGGCCCAGGGGCTAGGGTTTGGGGCAGAGTTCCAAGCAAGAGTTGGTGCCCCGGATTGACGCTGAGATTGGACATGTTGCTGGTGATGGTGCCAAGAATGGCTGGGGTTGGGACCAAGGCCTGGATTCGGCGGTGGTGCAGGTTTGGGGATGCTGAGGAGGGGGATTAATGCTCAGGCTGGGGCTGGATTGGTGTCTTGGGCTGATTCAAATTCCAAAAGATGCTGAGGTTTGGGATTGTGTGTGAGGGAGTACTGAGCCCCGTTGGTACCAGGGCAGGAACAGGGCTAGGGAGGGTCTGGTTTAGAGGTTCCCCCAGAAGGAGAAGTCAGCCTCCCTTGAGTGTGCAGATGTTGCTGCAGCCCAGGTTGAGAAGATGGCTTACGTTCAGGCAGGGTGAGCCCCTGGGGGACCGACAAGGAGGAGCTCCAGTTGCTCAGTGTGCCAGGCATTTGGGAAGACCTGGGAGGGGCCGCCCTGACCAACATGTCCGTTCCCCCAACCAGACGGCTGCGACGAGGAGCTGGTCGGGCCCCTGTACGCACGCTCCCTGGGCGCCTCTTCCTACTACGGGCTCTTCACTGCGCCCCGCTTTGCCCGGCTGCACGGTGAGCGCGCGGCGTCCCATGGTGAGGTGGGGCGACTCTGGAGAGCTGGGGGTAAAAGGGGAGCCGTTGGTGAAAGCCCTTGCCCCTTCTATAGGCATAAGTGGATGGTCTCCCCGGATTGGGGACCCGAATCCCTGGCTCCAGATCGATTTAATGAAGAAGCACCGGATCCGGGCCGTGGCCACGCAGGGCTCCTTTAACTCGTGGGACTGGGTCACGCGTTACATGCTGCTCTATGGTGACCGAGTGGACAGCTGGACGCCCTTCTACCAGCAAGGGCACAACGCGGTACTGTAGGCCCCTGCGTACACTTGGAGAACCTCCTCAGCTCTGGGACCTGGGCTGGGCATTAGCTTGTGGGGAAGGGGAGGTGGTGGTGGTGTGGGCACAGATGACAAGCAGTGACTTCCACTCCTGGGACCCAGTCTACAGGGACTGTCAGCTCACCTTGTGTGCAAGACACTCCCGGATGATGACAGGGTCTAACATACTTTAGGAGAAAATCTAGGAGAGCTTCTTGAAAGAGGTAACACCAGAATTGAGCTTTAAGAAAATAAGAGGGTATTGAGAGAGGACACTCTAGGCTAGGGAAACGTAACTGTTTGCAAAAAGCCATGAAGGCAGGGGAGAGCAAGGAGTGTTTTGCTTTCCGGAAGTCGAGATTAGCTGGCTGTGACAACTGTGGACTGGGAGGCTGTAGGGAAACAAACCGAGGGTGGGCACCTGGTCACTCCTCCTCCCTTCCTTCTCAGACCTTCTTCGGTAACATGAATGAGTCGGCAGTGGTGCGCCACGACTTACACTATCACTTCACGGCGCGCTACATCCGCATCGTGCCCTTGGCTTGGAACCCGCGCGGCAAGATTGGCCTGAGGCTCGGCATCTACGGCTGCCCTTACAGTAAGGGTGCGGAGATCGTGGTCGGGCCCCCGGAGACAGAGAGTCTCCCGGGTCCCCGGCCCACCTACTGTCGTTCGCGCAGAGTCCGACGTGCTCTATTTCGACGGCGATGATGCCATTTCGTACCGCTTCCCGCGAGGGGTCAGCCGGAGCCTGTGGGACGTGTTCGCCTTCAGCTTCAAGACCGAAGAGAAGGATGGGCTCCTGCTGCATGCCGAGGGCTCCCAGGGCGACTATGTGACACTAGAGCTGCAGGGGGCGCACTTGCTGCTACACATGAGCCTGGGTGAGCTCAGCGACTTGGGGTGCGACCCCTAAGGCGCTCCTGCCGCACCCCTCTCTTCACCTCTTCCGCGAAGCCGCGCCCACTCCTGACGTTACCCCTCATAACTGGACAAATCCGCCTTTTTCGTGTAGAATTTGGTGCTAACAAAACACCGCACTCCGAGTCAGGAGAACTGGATTACAGTGTCAGGTCTACCACCTACCAGCGGTGTGACCTTGGACAGGGCACTTCCCCAGTCCGTTTCCTCATTGAAAAATCATTACACACACACACACACACACACACACACACACACACACACACACACACAGAGAATTATTATTTTGTATCTCATTAGCTTTCATAACATCCACATGATGAGGTATCTGTGCCCTATCAGAGAGGTTAAATGACTTACCCTAAGTCACATCCTCACCAATGACCTCGGCTCCATCCCAGGATCCGGGTGGTCCAATTTCTATATGTCCACCCTCCCTGGCTGCTGCCGGCCCCTGCTTCCCCTGGGGTCTAGGACGCCCTGGGGTTCTCCAGGTTGGAGGTCTGACCCTGCACTACCCCACCCTCAGGCAGCAGCCCCATCCAGCCCAGGCCTGGTCATACCACGGTGAGCGCTGGCGGTGTCCTGAACGATCAGCACTGGCATTACGTGCGTGTGGACCGATTTGGCCGCCAAGCAAATCTCACCCTGGACGGCTATGTGCAGCGTTTCATTCTCAATGGCGACTTTGAGAGACTGAACCTGGACAACGAGGTGAGCGGAATGGGGGAGCGTCATTTTGTTGAGTGGGGTGCCTGGTGGGTCAGTATGCGACAGCACTTCTTTCCAGCAGCGGTAAGACCTTGCTTTCCGGGTCCTGAATATCCTAGCTGCTCTTGGCAAATTTGTGGCTCCCAGAAAGGCCTGGGATTTTGTCATTGGGTCGTTGTTGCTGTTAGCATGCAGATTCCCGGACGCCACCCCAGAACTACTGAGATGGGGTCTGGAAATCTGGATTTTGGGGGTCGGGCAAGATGAGAAAATTGCCCCCTTGGATTGCCGTGGGTTTGGTAAAGACCCTGGCCCGGGTCAGCAGATAAAGAATCCCAGAAAGGTTCATCGACTTTACTCAAGGGCATGCTGCCAACTTGTAGTGAATTCGGGACTAGAACCCAAGCCTCGGGAGGCCCAGCGAGCTTCCAGCTTTAATACCGATACTGGGGAAATGTGTGCTTCAAGTCTTTCATAAAGCTGCATGGCGGGGAGCGCAAGGAAGGTGCCCGCGCTCCCGCACCCGGGGAACCTCACTCCCCACACTCCCCCCCCCCCCCCCCAGATGTTCATCGGGGGTCTGATCGGCGCCGCACAGAAGAACCTCGCCTATCGGCATAATTTCCGCGGATGCATGGAAAACGTAATCTTCAACCGAGTCAACATCGCGGACCTGGCGGTGCGGCGCCATTCGCGGATCACCTTCGAGGCCAGTGGGCAGGGGATCTGGGAGGACGGGAATCAAAGGTGCTCGGAAAGCAAAGAGGTGGAGCGGGAAGAAATCTTGGGAGTCAGATACAAGTCGAGGACCTCTCTTTCCCCAGCCAGTTGCTCAAGTAGGGGCCATCACAGACTCAGGAGGTGCAAGGCCACCTCTCTAACTCCCAGTTAAGAAGCTGTGGTCTGGTCCAACCACCTCCTCAATTAATAGATGAGGAAAATAAGGTGCAGAGGCCGGGAGTGCCTTGGCCAGGGGGTACGCAGTGGCTTAGTAGGGACTTGAACCCAGGGCCGTTTTGGTGTGCTCCTCCCTCCCCCAGCTCAGGAGCGCGTCATCTAGCGCCTCTGGACACTGGAAGGAAAAGAAGGAGGTCGCCCTGGAGACCGTGTAAATTAGTGATAGCGAGACAGCAGAGACCCCCTCCACAGCTGGACATGTTTTTAGGGGGTGGGAATGGTCAGGGTTGGAGGTCTTGCCCCCACGGCCCCACACCGAGGGAATGCCTTGATAAAGATCTTAGACCAGTATGAAAATGGGATTCCCAGCAGAGGCGGGATGGGGATGGCTCGCGAGTACTGATGGACCCTCACTTTCGCCCCCAGGGTAAGGTGGCCTTCCGCTGCTTGGACCCGGTTCCTCACCCTGTCAACTTCGGAGGTCCTCACAACTTCGTGCAAGTGCCTGGCTTCCCGCGCCGCGGTCGCCTTGCAGTCTCCTTTCGCTTCCGCACCTGGGACCTCACCGGACTGTTACTTTACTCCAGCCTGGGCGACGGGCTGGGCCACGTGGAGCTGATGCTCAGTGAAGGGCAGGTCAACGTGTCCGTGGCGCAGCCTGGCCGAAAGAAGCTTCAGTTCGCCGCTGGTGAGGGGGGTGGTGGTGGTAGGGAGGCACTAGGAGATCAGAGAAGGGCAGGGGAGAGCTGGGGAGGTGGTAGGCCTGGAATGAGGCCTTTGCATACTGGAGAAGGGTGAGGGAATGAAAGGAGCACAGCAGGAGGCCCCAGGGCCCTGGGGACATGTGGCAGTGATGGAGGCCCCCCTGAGGCTGGGGGCAGATCTGAGGGACTACTGGTGCTGGGAGAAGCAGGAAGGCTGAGAGTATTATCCAGTTCCAGGGGGACTCTGGAGCTGTTTGCTATTCATTTATGACTTTGCAGGCTGTATCAGCTGCTGGGGTTATGGATAGTGAAGCGAGACGTTCAGAGACATTACCACTGAGTGTGATCAGTGTAACAATGGGGGCGCATAGGCTGCTGTTGGGACACAGAGTGGGGGCTACTGCTTCCCCACACAAGACACATTTCTCCCAGAGGGTGGTGCTTTCCCCACCCACAGCACCCTCCTTTCCTGTCCAGGGTACCGCCTGAATGATGGCTTTTGGCACGAGGTGAATTTTGCGGCACAGGAAAACCACGCAGTCATCAGCATTGATGATGTGGAGGGGGCAGAGGTCAGGGTCTCATACCCACTGCTGATCCGTACAGGGACCTCGTACTTCTTTGGGGGTAAGTGGGAGCCAACCTGACCAGACCCGTCTCTAGGTGGTAGGCCCCACCTCAGTCCACCCAGATGGGGCGCTATGGACAGCTTTGTAGGGATAAATCCCTCTTTCCCCTCTGGGGCCTTGGGGACTGGAAGGTCACTGCCATTGTCTATTGGCCCTCTTCCTTCCTTCATGTCTGGCTCTCCCTTGGCATCTCCCTGGGGGAGGGTCTTTGGGTCTCCCCTAGGGAGGGCCTCACAGGGGTGGTTGCTCCAGGTTGTCCCAAGCCAGCCAGTCGATGGGGCTGCCACTCCAACCAGACGGCATTCCATGGCTGCATGGAGCTGCTCAAGGTGGATGGTCAACTGGTCAACTTGACTCTGGTGGAGGGCCGGCGGCTTGGATACTATGCTGAGGTCCTTTTTGACACATGTGGCATCACTGATAGGTATCCAGAAGCCCCTCTCCCTATAAGAGGTGAACCCTTCCAAAGCCCTCTTCCATGGTCTCCCAATGGGAGTGGCCTTTCACAATGATCCCCCCTCTCCTGGTTCCAGCTCTTCAGTCTCCCACTTGGAGATGATTCCTCCTTGACATCTCACCTCCTCTTTCTTCCCTTAAAGTGACACAAGCTCAGAATGGAAATGAAACATCTATTTTTTGGTTCTAGAGGGTTTTCTTTGGAGGGAGGTATAAGACATTCTTTGTTCTTTTGTGGGAAGGGAAACAGTAGTACTTGAGTCCTGAGGCCTGCCCAATGCCCCAGCTAGTTAGGAGAAGTGTGTCTCACTGGATTCTGGCGCTCTCAGGAACTGGGAGGGTGCCTGTAGGATCAGACCCCACTCTCAAGCTCTCAGGAGGGTTCCTTCCCTTGGTGCTGACCCCCTTCCCTAGGTGCAACCCTAACATGTGTGAGCATGACGGTCGCTGCTACCAGTCTTGGGATGATTTCATCTGCTATTGTGAACTGACAGGCTACAAGGGAGAGACCTGCCACCAACGTAAGCTGGGCTATGGGGAGGACAGCCAGAGACAGGGGAGGTCAGGAGGTTTCTGGGGATCATGAGGCTGCTAGAGATGATGGGGCTGACCCTCCTAGACCTCTGACCCCGTAACTGCCTTCTCCCCACCCCACCACCCACCAGCTTTATATAAGGAATCCTGTGAGGCTTATCGACTCAGTGGGAAAACTTCTGGGAACTTCACCATTGATCCCGATGGCAGTGGCCCCCTGAAGCCATTTGTAGTGTACTGTGATATTCGAGGTAAGTGGCTCTGATGGGTGGTGAAGGGGCAGCTAGCAAGGCTATGTGAAGGTGTGGGGAAAACAGGGAAAGATTGAAGAGTGGACAGGAGCCAGTAAGATTAAACTGTGCTGGGGGTAAAGGAGGTCAGAGGGGAAAGGGGACACTCAGGAATTTGTAATCTAGCCTTGCAGATGAATTCCAGCTTCCTGATCCATTCCAGCTGTTTCATCTCCAGCCTACAATGTTGAGGGCCCAGAGCTGGGCTGGAATGGAACTGCGGGCCACATTTACTGGCTCTGAGTTGTGCAGTGGATTTGTGCACCACTACAGTCTGAGCAGTGGTGGTGGAGGTGGGCAGGGAGATGAGAATGCCCATTTCCAGCCAAAGCTGTATCCCCTCCCCTCCCTCAGAGAACAGGGCATGGACAGTTGTGCGGCACGACAGGCTGTGGACAACTAGGGTGACAGGTTCTAGCATGGAACGGCCATTCCTGGGGGCTGTCCAGTACTGGAATGCATCCTGGGAGGAAGTCAGTGCCCTGGCCAACGCTTCACAGCACTGTGAACAGTGGATCGAGTTCTCCTGCTACAATTCTCGACTGCTCAACACTGCAGGTGGGGGCTGGGATAGGGGTGGGGGCGGGGGAGAGCTGGAGGAAAGACCAGTGGGGGCCTTGGGAGAAGGAAACCAGATGGTTCAACTAGAGCCCTGGGCTAGAAGATTCAAGCAAGGATCTGGGCTACTTAGAAGAGTGAGGGGGGAGCCCAGAGGCTAATTGGAGGGACAGGACCCGGAAACTGCCTGCACCTCTTCCCCAGGAGGTTACCCCTACAGCTTCTGGATTGGCCGAAATGAGGAGCAGCACTTCTACTGGGGAGGCTCACAGCCGGGGATCCAGCGCTGTGCCTGTGGTCTGGACCGGAGCTGCGTGGACCCTGCTCTGCATTGCAACTGTGATGCCGACCAGCCCCAGTGGTGAGGGGGCAAAGGGACAGGGCTTTCAGGATTCCGGGGCAGGTGAGTGGCAGGGGCTGAGTCACAGCATCTTGTTCCCACAGGAGAACCGACAAGGGACTACTGACCTTTGTAGACCATTTGCCCGTCACTCAGGTGGTGGTGGGGGATACGAACCGCTCCACTTCTGAGGCCCAGTTCTTCCTGAGGCCTCTGCGCTGCTATGGCGATCGTGAGTGGCAGACCCCTTTTGTGTGCCCTCCAGGGTTGGCTCTCCAGCTTCCAAAATCTAGGCCACCTGACCCACTGGGTGCCTCTAGGACACACTGCCAGACACCCCAGGTCCTGCTGTGATATGACCCCCATCCATGTTGCTCTTCTACACCTTAATCTCTTTCATTACACTCCTTGGTTTCCCCTTGGTTACCCCAAGCTGTCTCCTCTGCCATCCCTTCCCCCACCCCATCTGAGGCTCCCTTCCTCCCCCACCCTCCAGCCTCCCTGACAAGGCCTTCCTCCATCTGGTTTTGTAGGAAATTCTTGGAACACCATCTCCTTCCACACTGGGACTGCACTACGCTTTCCTCCAATCCGTGCCAACCACAGCCTTGATGTCTCCTTCTACTTCAGGACCTCAGCTCCCTCAGGAGTCTTCCTAGAGAATATGGGGGGCTCTTACTACCAGTGGTGCCGACCTTACATACGGGTGGAACTAAACAGTGAGCAGGCAAACTGGGAGGACACGGGGGGGGGGGTAGATGACATCTCTGGGGAGGGAGGGGGTAGGTGGAGGCTGGGGCAAGAGGCAAGGGCAGGTGCCCTTTGGAGAGGCAGCATGGAGAGAGCTTCTGATGACCCTGGGTTCTAGACCCAGCCCTGTCTTGACAGCTGGCTTTGTGACCTGGGGCCCCTGGTTCGCCTCTCTGGGCCTTAGGCCCCTTGCCTGTGAATAAGGAAGCTGGACTCCTGCAGTGTCTCCTACCTGACTAGCTATGCTTCTAACCTGAGAAGTGGGGCTGGGAAGCTGGCTCCAGGGATCTGCAAATTTGGGAGAGACCGGGGATCTGAGATTTTAAGTAGTTTATGGGTGTTGTCCCAGGTTGTAGACAAATTGGAGGGACATTCAAGGAGTTCCAAAGAGTGAAGGAGAGAGGCTGTGTTTTGTGAGGAACCTGGGAGGGAGCTTGGAGGTCTGAGTCCTCTCCCCTCACCGCACACTGTCCAGCATCCCGGGACGTGGTCTTCGCCTTCGATGTGGGGAACGGCGACGAGAACCTGACAGTACACTCAGATGACTTTGAGTTCAACGACGACGAGTGGCACCTGGTCCGGGCTGAAATCAACGTGAAGCAGGCCCGGCTCCGCGTGGACCACCGGCCCTGGGTGCTGCGGCCTATGCCCCTGCAGACCTACATCTGGCTGGAGTACGACCAACCCCTCTATGTTGGTGAGCAGCAACCCAGAGGAAAGTCGGAAGCTTTCTTCACCTTCCCACCCTTCCGAGGCCATTCTCCTTGGTTCCAGGAACCCCATGTCTGAGGTCCCAATCCCCTCCGCTTCAGAGTGAGCCAAAGGCCCCCCTTTCCTCTCCAGTCCCTTCTAGCCCCCTTGGCTCCTCTCAACCCCAATACTTATCTCTGGCTCTTCTTCTACACCTGTTTCTTGACCTACCCACCATTGCCAGGATCTGCAGAGCTTAAGAGGCGCCCCTTCGTGGGCTGTTTGAGGGCTATGCGTCTGAATGGAGTGACTCTGAACCTGGAAGGCCGTGCCAATGCCTCTGAGGGTACCTCGCCCAACTGCACAGGCCACTGCGCCCACCCCCGGTTCCCCTGTTTCCATGGAGGCCGCTGCGTGGAGCGCTACAGCTACTATACATGTGACTGTGACCTCACGGCCTTTGATGGGCCATATTGCAACCATGGTCAGTGCTGCGGGTTATGGGAGAACAGGGAACCAGAGGGTGTAATGGGATGTAGGGAGGGAAGGGAACGAAGGAGGCTATAAAGTCAGCACCTGGGAAAACTGGACTTGTCCTTGGTGTCCTGGGCTCTGAGCTGGGGCCGTCAGGCCGCTGACGATGCTGGGTGACTCCAAAGGCATTAAAGTGGGGCAAGGAAGGGATGGTTCAGCTAGCTAGTAGTAAAAGAAGCAACAAGCAAATAACTTCCCCATCTTCTCACTATCACCAAGGTAACACAGAACACCCCTCTTGCAAGCATATCTACCTCAGGCTGCATGATGCCCTCCTATGCCATTTCCTATTTGACAATTGCTGCACTCCTAAAACATGTCTACCACCTGGTTCTTGGTTAAGGAGAGCCTTGTCATTCACCCCAGCAAGATCTCTGCACATATGCCCAGACTGCATCCTCCCTGAGGCTGGTCTCGGAGGATGCATGCGCAGGTAGGTTACTGACGGGAAGTCTGGTGCAGTAGGGAAGACACAGGGACTTAGGGACCAACCGAAGCACTTTGGTCTAGGTTTGTTAGTGTGAGTAGTGGTACTGGTGGGATCCTGCCTTGATTCTAATCTTGGCCCTTCACTTACTGTGTATCCTTAAGCAAGTCACTCCCCATCTCTAAGCCTGTTTCCCACCGGTAAAATTCAGGGGATGGTTGAGATGATCTTTTACCTTTCTCATGGTCTTAAGATTCCATCCTGTGACTGAAGGTCACGAGGAGACCTTAAAAGTGAAGGGAGGTGTGTTGTGGTGGTGGCAGAAACTGAGGGCACGTTCCGGGGACGTGTGTGGACGACACGTACCATGTCTGAACATGGGAATGGGAGCTCTGACCTCACTTCCTCTGCCTTCAGATATTGGCGGTTTCTTTGAGGCCGGCACCTGGATGCGCTATAACCTGCAGTCAGCGCTGCGCTCTGCAGCCCGGGAGTTCTCCCACATGCTAAGCCGGCCAGTGCCAGGCTATGAGCCGGGCTACATCCCTGGCTACGACACTCCTGGCTATGTGCCTGGCTACCATGGCCCTGGGTACCGTCTGCCTGATTACCCACAGCCTGGCCGGCCCGTGCCAGGTTACCGGGGGCCTGTCTACAATGTTACCGGAGAAGAGGTGTCCTTCAGCTTCAGCACTCACTCCGCCCCCGCCGTCCTGCTCTATGTGAGCTCCTTTGTACGTGACTACATGGCCGTGCTCATCAAGGAAGATGGTGAGCTCTCAGCAGGCTCTCTCCTCCCTCCATTCCAGCTCCCTCCAGGGCACCCTTCATTCTCGTAACTCTTGATTCACTAATGTAAGGACCCAAGCGCTCTTAGAAGATGGGCCTTGTGAGAACTAAGAGGAGACTCCCTCTTTCTCCTCCCCATCCCACAGGGACCCTGCAGCTGCGCTATCAGCTGGGCACCAGTCCTTATGTGTACCAACTAACCACCCGACCAGTGACTGACGGCCAGCCCCACAGTGTCAACGTCACCCGGGTCTACCGCAATCTCTTCATTCAGGTGTGCGCGGAGGGAGGTGGGCCGCTTCAGATCACATCCTCGTGATCTAGATTGTGTCACCCAGGAAAATGTCCAATATTCAGCATTTACAGCACATATTCCAATTTATAGAGAATTTTCACGTGTATTACCTTGTGTGAATCTCACAACAGGTCTGTCTTATTATCTCTGTTTTACAAATGAGTAAATGGGCTCTGAAAGTAAAGTGGTTTTCCCAAAGTCAAACCACTAGGAAGCTGCAAAACCAGGGGGCAAAACAACGTTGTTGGGTTTTTAATACCAAAACCTACATCTGGGTCCAGGGGCCACCCACCTAGGACTGAGCTCGGACTCACCACCAGTTTGGACAGAGCTCAGCGAGTTCCTGCATGGTCTTGGCGGTGTCTGCCTCTGGTTCTACCTCCCTCAGCTCCTTTCCTCTCTCTGCCTCAGGTGGACTACTTCCCACTGACAGAACAGAAGTTCTCACTGTTGGTGGACAGCCAGCTAGACTCACCCAAGGCCTTGTACCTAGGGCGTGTTATGGGTAAGCTGTGGGTGAGAATGCATTTTGGGTAAGAAGTGTAGGTGAAGTCCCTGGAGCCTAGAGAGTGGAGGAACTGGGAATGGTAGTGAAGGCGGCGATAAGGATGAGTAGGAAACCTGTGGATGGTGAGAATGGGCCAAGCCCCTTTCTTTCTGCACCTGCCTCTCCCTCAGAGACAGGAGTAATTGACCCGGAGATCCAACGCTACAACACACCAGGTTTCTCGGGCTGCCTGTCTGGTGTTCGGTTCAACAATGTGGCTCCCCTCAAGACCCACTTCCGAACCCCTCGACCCATGACCGCTGAGCTAGCTGAGGCCCTTCGAGTTCAGGGAGAACTATCTGAATCTAACTGTGGAGCCATGCCACGTCTCGTCTCAGAGGTGCCACCTGAGCTGGATCCCTGGTATCTGCCCCCAGGTACATCCACGGGACACAGAAGAGAGAGGGAAGGGGAGGGACAGAAGGGAAGGAAATGGTTCTTAACATGGTTCTTAACTGGTGCTTTCTCCTCTTCAGATTTCCCATACTACCATGACGACAGATGGGTTGCCATACTTTTAGGCTGTGAGTAGTGCGATCACTACCCGGACCTCCTAATTCTACCCTTTGACTCACATTCTTTCTCTCCCTGCCTGTATCCTGAGGGCTGAGGGGTGGTGAAGGCTCTAGGTGCATGGTGGTGCAAAGAAGGATGAGCTCGGCTATGCTGAAGGTAGTATACAATGGGGCTGGAGACTTTTAAATGCTACACTTTCCATTGAAATATTAAAATGGGGCTATGGCTAAGGAATGAGGAAATGGAGGTACAGTAACATCTAGAGAGATGAGAAACTGGGGTAACTATAAGGGATATGGAGAGAACATTAGAAATAGAAGAGAGCAAGGGATAAGGCAGAACTTCAGACCGACCAGACACTTAGGGATAGTGACGTGGTCAGAGCATACAATGCTGTACACAAATGCTTTTGGCCAACAGCATACGTGTGTGTGTGTAGCAGTGAAATCCAAAGATCTGCCCTGAATTGTTCCTTTCTTCCCTTTCAGTTTTGGTGGCCTTCTTGCTGCTGGGGCTGGTGGGAATGTTGGTGCTCTTCTATCTGCAGAATCATCGCTACAAGGGTTCCTACCATACCAACGAGCCCAAGGCCACCCACGATTACCACCCTGGCAGCAAACCTCCCCTACCTACTTCAGGCACTGCCCAGGCCCCGGCCCCTACACCAGCTCCCACCCAAGTTGCAGCCCCAACCCCAACCCCAGCCCCAACCCCAGCCCCAGCCCCAGCCCCAGCCCCAGCCCCAGTCCCAGCCTCTGGTCCCCGGGACCAAAACCTACCCCAGATCCTGGAGGAGTCCAGGTCTGAATGAATTAGAAGGGCTTCAGGGATCAAGTTCATTTCCTCTGAATCCCCCAGGACCTGCCTCTACCCCACCCTGTCAGGGACATTTGGCTCCTCTTAGCTGGTTCTGCTCATCCAGAGGATGCCCCTCCTGCCAAGTTTGGTGGGCAGAGCTACAGATGGGACCAAAGGGAGTGGCCGAGCCTCACTGCCTAAACCAATGCCCTGCCCATTTCCATTTCCCCAGAATCCTGGTTGGTTGCCTCCCCCAAAGGAGAAGCCTCATGGGGTGGAGACAGGCCTTTCCTGCCATCCCTGTCCCAGCTGCTGCCAGGGCTTAACAGAGTGCAGGGGAGATTAACTGCCTCCCTTCAAACATTCAATTTCAGCAGGGCAGAGGTGCGGGATTGCAGGTTTGCACAGGGTATGGGGGGAGGAGGCTGCTAAACCATACCCCCCCAGCCTCCCTCCTGCCCTGCAGAATTTCTTCCATGGGCTTCCACTCAGTTGGGAGTTAGGGAGGACTTCATTGCTGTCCCCCACCCTCTTTTGTTGTTGTTTTTTTAATAGAGACTGAAGGCCTCAGTTTAGCACTTTAGTACCTCCGCTGCTTCACATGCTTTAGCCAAAGCCATAAAACACTTGCAACATAGAGAATAATGCAGACGCATTGACTAGCCAGCCCTCTGCTCTTCCTCCCTCTTCCAAGATATGCAACAAACAGCCTTGGTGCCTGTCCAGAGGCTGGGCCCCCTCTCCAATGCATGAGGAGCCCTCTTCCCTCCGCTCAGAGATGCTGCTTCATTTGCCCAGGAGGTCATATTCTTTATATACGTTTTTTTGTTGCAAAGTCTCTCTAGAGAAACTCTATTACTCTAATTTTTAAATTATCAGTTTATATATAAAAGAAAAAAAATCAATCGACTGTCCTGTCCTGTGCTGTGCCCACGGTCTGTAGTTTGCTTCTCCTGTGTTGGACGTCCAATGAGGTCTGCTGGTCACTTACCCAGCCTGATCCAGCCTCCACCGTGAAGCTGTGCTCTGACTCAGAGCCATTCTAATAAAGCAGAGTGGCAGAGCCCAATCTGTGTGTGGTAGCTGGTGTCATGGTTAGGGGTAAAGAGGATGGTTTTAAGGGAACTAAGCGGAGGGCTCAGGGATTTCTACAGGGAGGCCTCAGATCCTTGCATCAGCCACCAGGAGCCTGACTGGTTCGTGCCAACCCCTTCTACTCCCCCAGCCCCAGATCTCAGTGGACAAGTGGGAATCAGAATGCTAAAGCTTCAGCCAAACCTGCCCCTGTACCACCATCCCTGGGTCCTTCTAGCTCCAAAGCACATGGTACAAAACTTGCCAAAATGGATTCTGCCACTTTATTCAGATAAGAGGTCACAAGCCACAGGACTTTAAAGTGCGTGAAATTCACTGGCAATAAAGCTGCACATATACCCGCCTCCCCCACCCCCCCAGTCCCCACCACCTGCTCCATTCATCATGACATGTCTGGTGGGAGGGATTGCGACCCGTCATTAAAGGTGGGGGACAGCAGGGAAAAAGGATGGGAATGCTGGAGGAACAGGAGTATTAGTGGTCTGCAACTGGGGAAGGAGTGGATCGACCACAGTGATTCTGCACACTGAGGGAAGGGTGGCGTCAGTCTAGCCTCTCAAAGGCTGGATGTAATTTTCTTCCACCATTGCCTCATGGCCAACCCCAGGCATTTCAAACAGACCTAACTCCTCCTCCTTCATCTGTCTCTAGTTTTCCCTATAATTTATGGGTAATTCAGAGCCCACAGTCCAGCTAGAGAGTGTCCCCAGTATACAATGAATACAAACCACAGTAGATGTAGATTTCAGAATCATGGTGGGGGCTGGCCCAATCAGGTGGGAAGAGGCTTCTGTCAGGCGCTCTGTGCTGAGTGCATGTGCCCACAAGTATGGCGAATGAGAGTATGTGTGTGAGTGTGTGTGTGCGTGCGTGTATGCGTGTGCACGTCCCACAAAAATCCCTGGGCAGCTGCTTGGCCAGAGGGAACCCCACTCCTTGCTTCATGGGACAGCCAGTGGGGCTGGAGGACGGGAGTCGTCAGCATAGGCTGGGAAAGAGGCTCTGATTCCCCAGAGAGAAGGGAGAAGCCCGCTCCCTGATACTCCCTAGGCTAGTCTGTACCTGCCCACGTCCTTTTTACCCAGCACAATGCTCCTTATTCCCTGCCAGCTCAGCACACCAGCCATAGACACAGGGAAACTCTTTGGCCCCATTCTCATTCAATTCTTCTGTGTCAAGGCAGCTCCTCCGGCCTCTACCAGGAGACGAGACAGAACTGGAGGAGAATCTTAACACCCGTCTACTCCCCACTCCCTCAGGAATGGGATTTGGGCAAGGACCCCAGAGATCTTAGCTCAAACTCCACCTCAATCTACAGACCTTCTAAAAGAAATAAAGTGCTTTGCTCTGCGTGAATCCCAGAGAGAATGGCACCATGGATTGGCACAGGTAGTCTTCTCAACACTTCAAATATCCTCTGCCAGTCTGCAGTGCACACATGATGCCATCCTAAACACGTGCAATTTGGGAGCCCCTCACCCACTTCCAAACACATCCTGTCAACTCACCCTTTCCAACAGCAGGTGCTACAGACAGGAAAGTATATCACATCAACAACCTTCTCCCTCTCTAGTCCAGGCCTACGTCCATCTACCCGGAGAGATAAGTAACAGTGGCCCTGTGGGCCTGGCCGCTAAGGGGAATGAAAGGCCTGAAAACAAGCACAGGTCCAGGGAACCAGAGCACTCACACCCAGCCCGGCACCCCCCCTCTCCGCCCCCATATGCTTCTTCAGGAGCAGCATAATGCCTGCCTGCAGTTGCTAAGCTAGAACTTTGGAAGGAGTTAACAGGACACTGGCGCTTGCTCCCGGGCATCTGAAAACGTATCCATCTCCAGAATATACAGAGGTTTCTCAAAGCCTGCTGGGCTCCAAGCTTAGTAGTTTAACTACTGTTGTCTGGTACTTGCTCTCTGTCTGGAAGGACGGCACTTAGCTTTCCTTCTCCCACCATTGAGTATCTATACTTAGGACCCACTCTTTCAGTTTGAACCCTGCCCGAAGGGAAGAGGTTGTAAGGTAATCTCTCCCAGTGAATTCAGTCTGTGCTGCCCACCAGGCTCACCTTTAACCTAGATCACTTATAAGCTCCAGGTACTAGATTTCACTTAGCCTGTCCTCTCCAGGTCTTAGGACCACAGAGAGATACACTGGCAACGCAATTACTTAAGGACCCTGGATTTGGAAGTTAGAATTACAGGCTAATGCTCGTTAGGAACTGCCCAAGCTGATTCCGGAGGCCCACAGCCTGGGTGACAAGAAATCAAGTATATGTCACCCACCTCCAGCCTGTGCTCTCTTCCTCTGAGGCCTGAGATGCAGTCTCCGACTTCTGCAACGCTCGCTCCTGGGAGCCCAAGCCCTAGCTGCCTCTGTCTCCCCTCTTACTGAGACAGTTTTGTCCCCCCGGACACAGCTGAGGCCTCACTACAGAGGGAGTGGGTGGGGGTTTCTTGGTGTGGGAGACACAGAGTGCAGGAAACTCGAGCAGCAGTGGTGTGTGCACGAAAGCAAAGACAGTGCCGCTACCATAAGCGCTGGCGTGGGGCCCAGGAGGGCTAAAGGACATCAGTCTCCCTCTCGATCCCCACGTACTTGAGGGCATCAGCTTGGCTGTACCTGTCCCAGAGCAGGAGGAGGAACCAGGTTACGATACAGGCTTTTGTGATTAAAAAGATGGAGTCTCCTCCCGTTTCACTTCCTCTCTCACTTCCTAGCGGCGGTTTACCACGTGCCCCGTTCGGAGGCAAGGCACCAGAGATCAGAACAAAGAAAACGCCCTGACCACTGTGACACCCTCTCCTTCATCCCTAGCACCCACCTTAAGCCCCCAAATCAATTCCCACAGCCACCCTTTCCACCTCTAGGGCCACCTCCCCAGGACCATTCCTGGCTCCTCACCTGTAATCAAAGAAGAGCTCTTCGCCAGCCTGAATTGCCCTCTTGGCAAAAATCCCAATCCGATGATCCCCGTTCACCATGACCACTGCAAATAGGATAAACCCAGGGCTAGGTTCCTAGTCAACCCCAAGGCAACAACCAGCAGTGATGCTGGGCTGATTGCCTCAACGTTGCCAGTGAAGACAGAAACGAAGTAGAATTAGAAAGTAGTCAACGAAGGTAGTTGCCGCTATGCTTTTAGATCTGCTTTTCTGGTTAGTGACATAGGGAAAGAATTATCTTTAAAAGACTCATGCTTGTGGGAAAAATGTTTATAATGTATTCAGTGAAAAAAGCAGATTACAAAACTGAGAGAGGAGGGACTCAAATGATACCAGACATTAATCATGATTATCTTTGGACACAAAAAATAACTCAACTATAAAAAAGCTGAATAATGGATAGAGATCATAGTAAATGAAGTATCCATCCTCTACCCCCATTCCAGGTCAGTGGGAACTCACCTTTGGCATAACAGTTGGGGTTCACGGAATGGTTGGCAAATCGAATTTTGTTTCCTTTCCGGGTAGCATCCACTACAAAATCTGTAAACCAAGGAAGACCATGAGCTCAGCAGGCAACTCCACCGCTTCTTGAGCCTGAATTTAAAATCAATCGAATGGTAACAGAAGCATGACAATCCAGTGGGAATATTGAAGCCCAGTGTACTAACAGGAGCTGGGAAAGCAGGCTGCATAAGAATGCCGACTCACGTGGGAGCACTCCTTTTAGGTGCCCCCCCTTTTTGTTGGAATCATGGATCTCCTCTTTCCATTTACTGGGTAGGGAGATTTCTGAGGTGTAAGTGCTCAGTGCTGTGATTACAAACACAACCCGGAAATGGATGTTTTCCCAAAGCAAGTGAACTGTGGCTCATGGTGTCTCTGAATTCAATCTCACCACCTTGTTCTCTGCATCTGTTGGAAGACTCAGAGCTGATCTGAACCTGGACCACAGCAAGTGAAATCTGGTAGGAAGACCTGCCCAAGACCACCTTGGGATGAGAGAGGCTCCGTACCGTTGTTCAGGTTGAAGAGGAAACTGGACATATACTTGTCATAGACCTTCCCTCGTCGATCAGCCTCATCTTGAGAGATGAGCTGCAGGGAGAGACAAGGAACAAATAGGGAGATCAGGCTGCCTGCTCAGGGCATGGTACCCTGCCCCTAGAAGGACGGGGACGGGGCAGTCACACATAGGTGCTTACTGAGTATCATGGTAAGAATCGTAAGAGATAGAGCTCAGATTATTTCATTCCAACCCCCACCCAGGCTGGCCAGTATTAAGGCTGAAGAAAGTCCCCCACCTGCCCTGCTTGTGTGGCCTAAGCTGCCAAAGAGCCGAAGAAGAGTGGTTTGTTTCAGGATTACAAACAGTTCAGTGGGATCCCCTGAGAGGTTACGTGAGAACTCAGCTGAGTTATTTAGAGATTAACTCACAGAAGCCTGGACCACAGAAAGTCAGGGTTTCTCATCAGCATCTCCCCAGATAAGAACGTGGGCCAAACCAACAGCACTCACCTCACCACAGTACTCAGAAATGAACTCGTTCTTCTGCACAGACTCCTTAATGAAGGTGCCCCATCCAGCCACATCTGAGGGGGCCAGCAGCAGGTGCTGGGAAAAGGGAGTCAAACCTCAGACCACAGGGTGTGTGAATGAGGGCTGTGTGTGCCCAAGGTGCACGTGGACAGTGGGGGAACAGGGTGGAAAGAACTAGCAACTGGTAAGAGGATCTGAAAACAGAAAAAGGTCTAAGCCACTCTGTTCTGGTAGGAGGGAAAACAGAAAAGGGAGGTGGTGGAAGGAAACATGACACCTCTTCCTCTAGACCTGGGGAACCTGGATCTGAGTCTGTGAGAAACCACTGCTATGTGTCAAGTAAAAATAGACAACATCAATGACTTGTCCATCCTCTCTGCTCCTTTCAGTCTGGCCAGTTCAGGGGGTCACTTTTCTGATCCCTCACTGGGAGAGAAAACTTGATTAATTCAGTAAACGTGTCTTTCAGAATTTACCAAGCACTTTCATGCATTAACCCTGTAAAGAACCCGTAGGAAGAGGCTACTCAAGGCGATTTAGTCTTTCCCATCCCATTATCTGGCCCAGAATCCTGAGAAAAGCCCTCACCTTCTTGAGGCCACGCTGGATGCTGCAGTTTTTACAGGAAACCACTTTGCAGTCCCAGTGTTCAGAGGCCCCACAGGTGAGACACAGGTCGGGGTCGCACTCTCGCACTGCTAGATAGCAAGGACACTGCTTGGTATTGCACTGGGTCTTACAGCGACAGCCAGGGAAACGATTCTGACCTGGGAGGGGTGACAGGTAAGGGTAAGAAGAAAGCAGGCTAAGGTTGGGGCTCAGGTTTGACTCAAGGGACAGCAGGGAAGTAAATGTTATGTGCTCAAGAATATTTGGCAAAATAGGGGAGCAGTTCCCTTCCCAATAATCAACCAACACTCAAACTTTTTTCTAACGAAAATGGAGTGTCTCCCAACATTCATGCCTGAGAGTCCAGAAAGCAGGTTTGACTATGAAGGTGTATGTCCTAGATATTCCCCAACAACTCTCCTTTCCCTTTGTTGGTGGAATTTGGAAGGGAGGTAGACAGTACCCCAAAGAAAATGAAATCAGTGCTTTTCAGTGGTAAATACTCAACATCAAACCAACAATCATTCTGAGAAGAGAATGCATTCATCTATGCTACCCTCCTCTACCCACTGCCCTCCCCAGCACAAGCACCCCTCCGTTGTGGTTAAGACTGCTATCTGCTATGGGTTAGGAGGTACTTGTATCACAGCTGCCTGGGCACCGAGTTCTGCCAGTTTTGGGGGCTGCCATCACTGCCTTGAGAGAGGAAGGACATGGTGGGATAAAAACCGAAAGAGAAGCACTTTTAGCCTCTATCCCACCTTCTGCTAACATCCAGACTGACCTGATGTTAAAACTCCAGATGTTTAACTAAAATAGACACACACAGAATTGTAACCTGTATAAGTTGTAAAGCAATACCCTGGAAAGGGACGCTATGACTGTACCATAAGGAAAAAGATCCCCATATTTCTTAATTCTGCACTGGAAGGTAAAAGTTGGGAAAGCATCTGAGTTCTGTCTAATTGTTACTTTCAGAATCATACACCTAAGGGTTTTTTAAAAATGACTTTTCCAGCTCTTAAGTCTCTTATTTCCTCTGTAGAATGCTTAAAACAAAGCAAAGAGAATATCAGAACGCCCATAAGCAGCAAAAGGTGCAGAAGGGGAGGGAAACCTGGTTTGCAATGAGGCCAACTGTTTCGGTAGCCTACAGGGGAAAACAGAACTCTTACAGTCTGGGTTGCACTGGCAGAACTTCTCACAGAAATTCTGAGTCATGATGCAGGGGCAGGTGCTGTCACAGGGGCGGTCTGGGTGGTCGCAGGGTTGATAGTTGTACACTTGTGTGGAAGAGTTATCTAGGAGAAGAAAGAATAGGCCGGGACACTGCTGTGCCTACCCTCCCGCGCTGCCCTCCCTCCCAAGTGTCCAATGGCCTTGGTTCAAAGGAGACTTGTTCTAACTATAACCTTGGACACACATTTAGAACCTGAAGTGAGAGGCAATCCTAGATGATGGTTGTTCCTAAACTACAGTGGGGTGATTTGCTTTGTGGGGAGAGTGTGGAAATGGTCCGGGACTACAATGCAGCTATTCCAAACATTAAGTGACGTCGAGAACCTGGCAAATGGCACACTATGAAAGCCAGAGACCACGAGGCCCAGAACTCTACCTCCTAAGAGGTCTTCGCAGCTGCAGTGAGAAGCTGAGCTGTTCTCAGCTGCTGCAGAGATATCTGCAACCTGCGGAAGAGGTACAGGGTCAACAAGTGAAGCTGCAGGTGGGGCAGGGATGGCCACAGGGGTGAGACCTCGAGCTGAACTGCCGAAGAACGCCCTGGTGGAACTCACCTTTCTTCAGCTGAATTTTCCTGCAGTGTGCAGCCCACAACCTGAAAAGAGAGCCAGGATGGGTCTGGGTCACGGCCCTGGGGGACTCTGCAGATTTGGGTCCAGGACAATGCGACCTGCTTCAAGGGACTGCCATTTGGTAATTGGGGAGCATCCTCCCCAAATCCCCTCACAGGAAGCCTTCACTCTGGGACACAGAAGCTAGAGCCCATCCCAAACTCAGCTGGCCTGTTCCTCAAGATTTAAACATAAACAATAGCCCCCTTAACAAACATACATAAAACAAAAAACAGACATGAAACAAAACCCAACCCTCTGTATCTACTGTTTCTCCCTCTCGCCTCTTCCTAGTCTTTTGGGAGGTGGAGATATGGGGGAGTTTCAATACGGGGAGGTGAGCAGGCTTTTCAGGAATATGCTCTGAGTGAAGAAACTGAAAGGGAACTGAAAGGAACAGGGACTTCCTTCTATATCTAGAACCGGTGTTAGTTCCTTCCTTCAGTAGGTGATAGTCATTAGGGAACCAACTCAGGCAGAGTGTCAAATTATTCTTAAAAAACTTCCAACCCTAAGCAAAAGCTAGCTAGAAAACAATGTTGTTATGCAACTTAGAAAAACAACACAAGTGCCAAAAACTAAACAAAACAAAATAACTCTGGTCAGGGTTGAGAAGTGGGTATACAGAAGTAACTAATCACCCAAGGAGGAAAATGGCCTCAGGGTGGAGCCATAAGGCCAGCTCCACGTTCCACAGGCCAGGAGCTTAAATAGAAAACCAGATAGTTATCTCGTGATGCACAGCATCTAGGGACAGGGGAATGGCTGGCTGATCCAAGGCACAGACCCGCAGGGAGCACTGGGAAGGCTGGCCCTCCGTTGTGCAATGCCAAATGGATGGGCAGTAGCTAAAGAGGGAGACAGATGGAAAGTCCACGGGGAGGTCAGAGCACAGGGAACAGCCTGGCCACAGAAAATGTTTTGTTTGACCCTTGCCTGTGCTTTCTTTTCTTCTTCTGCGAGGGGTTCATGAGCTCATCTGTTGGCAGCTTCAGGATAAGTGATTCTTTGACTGCAAACTGAAAAACCTAGAAGAGAAATCCGAAAAGACCTGTCACTCCTTCTTGAGCTAGGAGGTCTTATATATAAGTGACCAGCCAGGTGCTGGGCTTGGGAGGGTTCTGGAGAGTTTGAAGGCAGCTGACCGAGCATCTCTTCCGTCAGGGAGAGACACTGACACTGGCTCTGAGTTAATTCTTAAGTATTTGGCCTGATTCGAGAAAGGAGAAATACTGAGCACAGTTAGAGCTTTCCTGGTCAGTAGCTTTCATCTACTGCTCTGCCTGCCAAGCCCTGTATAGGCCGATTCTTTTTTTTTTTTTTTTTTAGGCTGATTCTCACCAACACTTAGTTATCTGTCTCCTCTTAGGAATGGCAACTTTGTGTACCTTGTGTAACAGTGTTAAGACCTGACATAAATAGTACCACCCGGCTAAGCACTGGCTCCCTCTGCTGGTAGACAGATGTCAGAGCTTTAACTACTTCAGCAGGACAGCATTTTAGGAAGACCAGGTCCCTTTCATGGTGTTTTTTCCCTTAAAGCATTCGTTTTTGGCTCTTTCTTTCCTGTTTTGGTTATAGGCACAAAACTCAGAATTTTGCTTATACACACAAAGATTGTTTTGTACCCAATTTGATAGATCTTTACGTTAAGAACCTGTGCCTTGGGGATATAGGCTGAGCTCCACAATGAAAGCAAAGGGCACTTAAATTCCTGGTTCTACTGCTTGTTCTAACAACAGGAACATGAAGAAGAGGCCACAGAGACTCCTCCAGAAGTTAGGGAGTCAAGTGAGCAAGGCTCAAGCTCTGGTGTTCCTTTTTCACTGGACAGATTGGCCCTGACACCTGCCTCCCCGTACCTGTTCTTCAGGTGGGGAAGGGGATGGCCACCTGTCCATCCCCTGAGTCTTCTCACTGCAGGCTTTTCCTACCTCCAGAACACTGGTGGCGACTATCAAACTGTGATTCTAGTGATGGTATGATGAGAAGGGCGAGGTCCAGTCCTAGCTACTAAAGGTGGTAATTAGAAAATCTAGTGATAGAACGTTAGGAGAATAAAGCAATGAAGACATTGATGGATGGAGCAGTGGCTGCGGCTAGAGGTAGGAGCAGGAGTACGCTAGGAAGATCCCCAGAAAGACCCAGGAGTCCCTTCTATGAAATGAATATGCATTTAGAAGAAAAGGCAGAAACCCCCAAAAAAGAAGCTAAAAGGGTGTAGAAACATCCAGAAGAGTTAGATAGTGGCTAGAGACAAATAAGAATTCAGGAAGGAGAAGAACAGGTCCTCAAGCATTGGTAAGGCTGGCCTTTGCGGGAAGCCCCATGTTTGGGGAACCCACTTCCTGGCCCAGCAGCACAGGCTCATGAGAGACTGAGCCTGAGACAGCTTCTCTCCAACAGGCAGCTGACAGAGCAGTGCATGAAAGGACTGCTTGTTCCTGCTACCCTCAGACAGTACCTGCTACCCTCAGACAGTACCTGCTTGCACGTCTTAGTCCCCAGAAGCCTCGCTATTGAACAGAAGTTGTTGAAGTAGGTGCCATGAAAGACTCGGAAAAGAGATTCTTCAGCCCCGGTCCATTCCACAGGCTCCGAGGGAGCTTCCACTACACAGAGCTGAGGTGGGGCCGGACTAGCCTTCTGTTTTGTGGGGGTCTGACAGCGAGAGTTAGCCTCTAAGAGAGGAAGAAATAAGAGACACAGAAGGTGGAATGCAGATCTCATCAATAGTTGGCCACAAACTCAGAAGTACTTCATTCTGCTTTAAAAGGTGGCAAAGTTAGGAACAAAAATATTTATGTCCACTGTTTATAGGTAAACCTGTGGAAAGAATGACCAATTTTATAAAACGTAGTACTGTTAAGGGCTAGCAGTGGTCCTGGGTCTACCAGAGTCCTCGTGTGGAAAGAAAAGAGCATTTTCTGCTCACTGTACCTGAAGAACTGGAGGCCCAGTCATTGCCCGTGTCCCTGTCACTGTCGCCTTCTTTAGTTTCAGCCACAGCAGAGGCTGAAGTGTTGGAGCAGGAAGCACTGACCATGTGGTGCCTTCGCCGGCGACGACCAGAGCACTTGGAGCGAGGGTTGTGGAGCATGGCGTATTCCTTGGCTCCTTCCTGCCACGGACACGTTACAGGCAGAAAACAGGAACAGGCCCAGAGTCACCATATTGATCCCACCATCGCAAACCTTCTTTAACATCTGTACTTCGTGCAGTGTTACTGTCTTTTTAATTTTTTTGCTCTGTTCCATATAAGTGTGACCATAGAATAGCCATTTAACAAACATTCTAAAACTTACAAACTTATACCTCTTCACAAAAGAACTACCCTATACAGTAATCTTAAAAAAGATATAATCCATCCATCTTCAACTTTCCAGTGAGATGTACCTAAAATTCCTTTGCATGTTAGCTGTTTGGAATTTGAGAACACATTCTCCTGTGGATGAGGAGATGAAGTTGAGAGAGAAGGGACCCGCTTGCGAGGATACAGCTAGCTGTTCCAGAGCGGGTACAAGAATCAGGCCTCCTTGTCCCCAGCCCACACTGCTCTTTACATGCTACTGCTCTGCCTCTGTTTCCATAATAAAATGTGTAATCCCTCAATTCGTACAATATTACTACTTAATTTTGAAACTTCCCTCCAATCAGTATATTAAACTTGGCAGAATACTGTTTCATTACTTTATAACTATGCTTTTTTTAAAAGACCAAATAACTGTCATTCAGCTTGATCATCTTTCTTACCAGACTTGGTTCCCAAAGACTTTTAGATGTTTCTGAAAACTAAATCTATGTGTAAAGGATAAAGGTTTATCATTACTAAGGCTATTCAGAACAATATACTATAGGCCCTACAGGAAATTCCAAAAGAAGTTTTGAAATTAATTGAATCTGATATTATATGCCTATGCTACAATGTGACACACACAGCATCACTTATAATGTATTCTTACTCAAAATGTTTAACATAAATATAATGAAGCCTCCAGATGTAATTCTAGCTTATGGGAAACAGGAGATAGAGTAACAAGTTAAATGACACCAGGAGAAAATAACAGATCCAGAATATGGGATCATCCTACAAGACAACCAGCCTGAACTCTTCAAAAGGAAAAGAAAAAAAAGTGAAGTGATTATTTGAGATGAAAAGAGACTGAAAAGACATAATAAAAAAAATATGACGCATGACTGTATGATCTTGATTTGGAAAAAAACTAGCTATTCTTGGTACCTCTGAAAATATTTGAATATGGAATGGACAGATATTATGAAATTCTTGTTAATTTTTTTAGCTGAAATAATGTGGTTATTTTTAGGAGATGCATGCTGAAATAACAAACAAGCATCACAATATCTGCAACATTTTCTAGTAGCTTAGCAAAAGATACATCCACATAAACATAGGAATAAAGCAAATACGGAAAAAATGTTATTAAATCAAGGAACAAGGTATCTTTCAATTTTTTTGCATGACTGAAAGTGTTCTTAATAAAACATTGGAGGGGGAATACTCCAGCATTATATTTGAATATGTACTGATTTCTAAAACGCAATAAAAAAAAACCTGTGCATATACATTTCTGTAAGTTACAGAGAGAGAGCTCCAATTCAAACAACACAGTTTAAGACTCTGGAATCTGAATAAATGATCTTTAGAGCAGAAAAGACTTCAATGCTCTTCAAACCTCACATCTTTAGACTAACTTCACAGTCCTACTGCCCCACTGTCTGGAAGCTCTTTAAGAGCAGAAGTCATGTTTGATTTGCACTTTATGACCCCGAGAATGCTATGTATTGTCTCACTTGGTTTGTGGTTCCAGGGGCAGAGAGCCCAAGGACCATTTCCTGCTCAATTTTCAACAAAGTTAACAATGGCAGAACAGCTTGAGAACGTACCAGCAAAAGGAAGCAGTCTGTGCCACATGGTTCTGGTTCAATCTTGATTTCTTTGTTCTTGCGTTTATATACATTAGGGGTAGCATGAAAAGCTGGAAAACACAACACTGTCCTGTTTCCAATGGTTTATCCACTTAATAGGATAGGGAGGAACAAAACTGAATTAGGGAGCTAGTGTAGAATTTAGATATAAACAGCTACCATCAAGGTGCATGAAATTTAATCATTTCTGGTATCAATACAATCCTTTCAAAGCTGGGAGGTAGTCAGGAACAATTATGTTGCTGGTTATTCTGTCCTGACCACGCAAAGCAGGCTGCACTATAAGTGAACAAGTGAAAACAGAACTGGCCCTTTGTAAAACCATTATCTGATCAGAAGCCCGGAACTCTACCTGATAAACTAAAATAAAGAGAAGGAAATGGTGGCTGGGAATGGAAAACAGGAGAGCAGTTTCGGAGTAGCCCCACTCACGGTGAAGGAAGCAGTCGTATTTAAAGCAGCGCCGGCAAAAAAGTGTGTGGAAGGAGTGCAGAGACTGCTCCCGCTGCACAGACTTGGCATTGGGGCCATCGATGTTGGGTGTGCACTGAGGGGGAAGCGCATTCGGGTCTGACATCTCTGTTAGTTCTCGATACCTGTTTAAGAAAAGAGAGACAGAGTTCCTTCCAAGGAAATGTCTCCACTGAGAAAATACAGATTGAGTACTGACAGTCATCCACGTACGGTCTGCCAAGGGAAGATGAATGTTGTCATGGGACTTGTTGATGACGGAATGATATATAACACTGTAATTATCCTGGGCTGGGCATGTGTCTGAACGTAAGGGAAGGGAAAGCTTTGATAAGCATGGTGCTGGAGTAACTCTCCAGAAAAAAGGCAGAATTTTAAAAGTTCTCTGCGCAGACTTACTCAAAAGCCAGCCAACAATGACACTTAATATGGAAATGGGCATTTAGAGGTAAGCAAGTAAGCAGTACTCAGAAGTGAGGGCAAATCATAATGCACTTACCATAAACAAGACTTTTTATTAACCAAACATAGGCTTGAATAAAAATTTTGCCTGAGCACTCTGTATGGCCTGAGGGGCGCAACTTTCCCTACCTCTCCTTCATGTCATCTGGGACACCGTTCTCTGGGAACATCGAGGCAATTGCGCTGAAGATCATGTCATTTGGAAACTGCTTCTTGGAACTCTTTTTGTTGCCTGAATTTGAAAAGACAAAAAGCTTCTGCATGCTATCTATAATCAAAATATGCAAGCAAAGCTGTTTGATCATTTTCCTTTTGTCACAGCACTTTGATAAGAGCTGCTTTGATTGACTGTTTGGGATTATAGAAAGAAGGTCAAGGCTATCTGGACTTATCTAACAGGCTACCAGTAAATAAGGAAATCAGAATCATCTACATATGAACAACAAAATCCACATTCCAAGATAGAATCTGGAGGTGAAAACCAGAGTTTTCATGGAAAGACATGAATACAGAAGAATCCTATCATAATGTTGGTGGTGAAGAAAAAGACCGATACTATAACTTAGTTATAATGAGAGAGACACTATGTCCCTGAACATATAGTGCAATTAAATAACAGAGTACAATTAAACATTAAGTAATTAAACATTAACAACATGGAAAAGTACTCATGATATAAGATTAAATAAAAAGGGATATACAATTATATATGTGTGTAAACATACACACGGCATGATACCAATTTCGCATAACATATACAAATAGGTTGATTTATATGTAGTTTTTAAAAATTGAGATGTAATTGACATATAACATTGTATTAGTTTTATATATACACACGAGTATACCTTTTTTAGGTCTAAAAGGAAATATACATGCTGGTTATTCCTAGGTAGCAGGATTATAAGGTAATTTTATTTTCTTCTTCATAACTTTTCATGTTTTCCAAACACACCATTTTTATAATCAGACGTGAACAATGATTATTCTCTAAGTTCTTGTACCTTCTTCTTCAGCTAGGTCACAAGCTTAAGCTATTAGTCAATGATCATTTTTTTCCTTTTAGGTGGACCAATGACAGGTACCAACAGCCTTTAATAAGCAATAAGCTTTTATTTTTTGCTTCTTCCCTCTCCCTGTTACTTTCTAAGTGGAATAAGGAAGTGGTGCTACTTACCTTCAATAGCATGTCGTTTTCTCTTTCTTGTTACTGGCAGATCTTCCTTGCTGTCATCTTGCTTTCCATCTGCGGTGTCATTGTGCCCTTCTTCTTCTTCATCTGAGTATTGATTCAGGGCATCTACCAACTCCAGGAAAACAGCATCACTAATCAGGACAGATCCAGGGATCATGTCTGCAACGTCAGGATTAAAGGACGAACAGTGGTTGTTTCATACTCCATTAGTGCTCCTAGGAATGTTTTGTTATGTTCACTCTCAGGCCCAGATAGATAACATGTACATACTTTCATATGGACAACCAGGGAGTTACAATCATTTGATTGGCTCTTACAACTGCAACAGTTCAGCAGGCTAGAATGGGAAATCCAGTTATAGGCTTTATTCTTAATGGGGTACTTCACTTCCTCAGTCACAAGTCAATCTGTATTTATGGTCCAAAATCTCACAACAATGTGAAAACAATACAAATGGGATAGAAAAAGAATGATAAAATGAAAATGAACTTGGTTTTGCTGCTGATGACTCCTGTGAATCAAGACATTTTTTTCTAACATCATACTTACATATACTACAATTTAGGAGAAAGTATTTGAACACTAGGGGGCGCTGTGGATAAATGCATATCAACAACAGGACCCTCAATTGTCCAAACAGCAGGTGAGGCCATTGGTTTGCAAATCAGTGGGGAGTTTCTTTCCATCTTCCCACTTCTTACACATTGACAGCTTTTTCCAGAACTACAACTAAATCCAAATGACTTGCTTTTAGGAAAGTCACGATATTATAACCAACTTCTGAGAGATCCAGGGCATATCTGGATCAAAGTAGGACAGAGAGGTCATGCTCTCAGCCGTTCTCAGAGTAAGGACAATGAAGAACAAATGGCCTTGGATGGGTTTATGGAAAACTTCTAAGATCAAACTTATCTGTACTTTCTTTCCAGCCACTGATTACTATATTATCCTTTCATGTCCCAACTCCTTTTAAAATTTAACTGGAATATTTTTAACATAAAATTTTTATTTCCAGCCAAGTGATGACACTGAAATGTTCTTCAGTGTGTATTCCATGAGGCAGAAGATAAAAGGAAGATAATGATGGACTAAAGAAGAGGCACCATTCTAACAAAGTTTTTTCCCAAAGAGCTCAGCACCACTACCTTCTTCACCGTGGACTTTCCCATCATAGTTATTGATCAGCTCTTCAATGAAAGTCTCATCTTCTTCTTTCACCTCATCTCCCATGTAGGGAATATTACACAAAACTGTCTCATCTTCTACCTGAAATCAAACCAGACATGATTCGTTCCATGAATTCACTATGCATCTCCTCTTTTCTGTTTCATGAAATTTTTTGCTGAGCCTTTTTTGCTGCTTGAATTTCCCACAAATGACTTTGATCACAGGGTTTCCTGCATTTTAAAGACTGGCCATTTTGTTTTGCCAATGAAACCTCAAGTAGAAGTGGGGGTAATACTAATTTTTTTTGGGGAAAAAAAAAAGTTTAACTACTTGATATTAACTACCAAACGTTTGTCATGATACTAAAAATGATATGCATTCCACCAACACCTAAAATTTGATATCACATTTATTTTTCACAATGATTACACTTATTATCTCATTTTATCCACTAAACATCATTGTGAAATAGGTATTAATATCTCCTAAAAACAATCTAAAAAGTCTTCAATTCTAATTCTTTTCATAAGTAGAGAAACATAAATAAAAAGGCTTCCAAGAATATACTCAAATAAAACTAGAATATTTAGAGTAGAATCTGGGCAACCATAAACGTTTTAGATATTGTATTATATACAGTAAGACTAATCTCCCATAATCAGAATAAAAAGTTATGATTACCACTCATATCAATCATATACCATGGGAACCTAAAGTCAATCACAGTGTGAACTATGAATATTTTCTGGCAATAAGCAATATTAACGGATTTTTTGGGAGGGGCTTCAACAGAGAACACAGTCATTCTTAAACTCAAGTATCACAGTAAAATGACTCTAAAGTTTTATTCCAAGAGAGGATTCCCTTCTGTAAACCTATATCCTATTCCAGTCAGCAGAAATGCTATCTGTCACCAGGCAGATGATAAGCACCGGCAGTATTTAGAGAGGGCTGATTATCAGGACCACAAATAATCCTAGTAGAAGTCAGCACATCGGCCCAGATGAAAGCCTTGTGGATCACTGTATGCCTCCTTTATCTCAGTTTCTTTCATAGCATCTTGTCTGTAGGGGATTCAGGAAAGATTGCGCCATCAGCAGGGAGCTGTCAAGATGCTTAAGCCTCAACTGCCTGATTTAAACTGCACTTAAGTGCACATGTTACATAATTGGGCCAAGGTAATATGGGAAACCTGGAGTCTTGCCCAGTCTCATCCATTCAAAAAAGAACAAGCGTTGACCCAGAAAGTATACTTCAGAGAACACAAAATCTAACAAGTCACAACAATTCGCAATATACTTTTTAGAGTAAATAAATTACAAAAGCATTCTGCCCTGCATGTCCAAGCTTTAAGTGTACTGGGACAATATTTACCCTAAGAGGAGCGCCAGCATATCAACATAAGAAAATCATCTAGTTTAAACAATCACAGTGTTTTCAATACATACCATAAAGTTCTGTTGGAGAGGGGACCAGGAATACATGATGGGAACCAATGCAACTGTGTTCAGAGACCTCATTAACATATGTTGGCTTGCAAATCCCGGGAAAATGCTCTCTATGGTACACTGAAATATAAGCAACAACATGGAGAGGGAAAGGGAAGCACACAACCCAAGAGAGAATTGTAGTTTCCTTCCAACATGATCGCAGTAGCCTTCTAATTCTTGCAAATTAATAAGCTGAGGATTTTGTAATGGTCGATTCCTAAAAGGAACCACTGCACTGTAAACCGGTGGAAAGCAGCAACTATCTCTTATTCACCTTTGTCCCCTCCCAAGTCCTGCATAGTGTCTCCCACACGCAAGGATGTTTATTTCAAATCCTACACTTGGCATTTGTTTCCATCTAAAAACTGTTGGTCTCCTTGGGCTATACACAACAGCAAAGGGCCTCTGAAAGTCCTAAGAGATGAGGGGGAAGATGAGGAAGTTTTCCTGAAGACCTAAACTTTAAGAGGGTGGATGTCAGCTTAGCTGCACAGGTGATGGGGTCACTAAAAGGGAAGCAAAGGAATTACAGTCATATTCTGCTTTGGGAAACAAAATTGCTCTCAATACACTACCAGCTTTTTATATTTTAAAAATATTATCTCTTTAAGAAACTAGAATGCTTTGTAAATTTACAATAAGGGATGTCCCTTGATCAATATACACCTGTCCATTATCCAGGGCATTCCTTTTCTCAATATCAAAGTACCTGAGCTGCCAAAGGCACACAAAAAAGGTTGCTTTGAAGCCTGGACACAGAGCCCAGGAAAGTAGACAGTCAATGTCTCATTTTTCTACGAAACACTCCTCATGATTATGAGCATTAACTGAGGAGAACAATAGGTGAAAAAGTTCTTTCAGCTACAGATTTACCATCCTGGTTATTCAATGTTGACTGTAATAGCTGTATCCATTATCCTTACTCATTTTCTAATCACAAATCCAAATCCAAGGAAGAGAGGAAGGCCGAGCTTAGACACCCAGAAGTACCTTTTTGAGAAAAGGATGCCCACTCACAGGCTTCATCAACTGGACAGGTTGAACACGAAGCTTCTTCCATTCTTCATTGAGGATCTGAGTTTTTTCTTGAACCTTTGCAAAATTTGCTACATACAGAGCCTAGCAAAGCCAAGAAAAAAGTTGTTAGGATTTCAAGAGAAGAGTTTAAAAAAAAAGATCCAAACCTTTCACATTGGATCAATATATTAAAATATAAAACCTTTCACTGGGGAATTATTTTTTACCTTTGCACCCATATTTGCCTGAAGCCGTTTAAGTTGTCGAAGTCGCATGTATTCAGATTTAACTTTCCTTTTCCAATAAGTGATACATTTGGAAGTGGGAGGATTTGGTATATCCATTTTGCTGTAATCTAAGAAAGACAGGGATGAGAAAGAGCATTTTACTGCCTGAAAATGAAGCATTCCTCGAACTCAAACAAACATGGTCAGTTATGCTTTCATTCCCATTACATTTATTCATGAAAACATATACTTAAAGAACCCAAATCTATGAGTTCAACATAAAGTTCAATTAAAAGATTTTACATCAGCAATTCCTGGTCAGATTACCAAAAAGCTTAGCCTCTGCCTTCCTCTGGTACTTCGTTTTTAATTTAGCACTCAAGAAGTTCTCTTGCAGATATTTAGAAACTTGGATTACTTGGAAATTTGGAAGCCTACTCACTATCCTGATTAAGAGAAATATTCAGCAAGAATTAAGTTAATATCAAAGAGCTTCATGGAAAGATCCATACTACAAAACTGTACCTGTCAAATTATCTAAATTTACCACATGCCTAGCAATAAAGGTCAGATATGACAACAGCATAATTTCATCTCCAGGTTAACAGAGAGACATAGGGAAATATATAACACTGCAAAAAACTGTGTGTGTGTGTGTGTGTGTGTGTGTGTGTGTGTGTGTGTTTGAATTAGGTTCAAAGTTTTAAAGAAGTACTAATTATTATACACTCTACCTACCTCACAGAATACAAGGGGAAGTGTTGGGTTTTATAATGTGCCTTCTGTTCTTTAGAGGAATGGTAAGACATAAAGGCAAAACAAATGTTCAGCTTTTCAAAAGAGAATAGATAGTGGTTTTAAGTCAGTGAAGCATATTTAGATACCGATACCGTTAGTAAGACACTCCCCCACAACTACGAAGACTTTGAGGTCTCTGCCACAATTATTTCTGCATGTAAATCAGGTTTCAATAATACATGATGCCATTTGGGAGAGGTCCTTTATTTTCTTAAACTCTATCCTTCCAGTCATGTGTACAAATATACTCTCACAATTACCAAGTTGACTAACCTGCTTTTCTGAACCAATTTCTAGGCTCAGCCCACAGGCCTAACAATATTTTAGAGAAAGAACAACATTAAGTATAAAAATTCAATAAAATCTACATGATTATGTTTTTACTCTATACTCACTACTTAGGTTTCCTGGAGAACTAGTTCTATTTATTTCACGTAACATTTGAAAATTCTAAAAACATTACAAGCAGCTATGAAGAGCCAAAATTTGAAATAGAAATTAAAATTTCAGGCTTTGAGTTTTTAAATTTCTGGGGGAAAAAAGTTTTCTTTTGGAGTTTAATATCATATTTCTTCTAAAGGTGCATTTTTAAATTACCTGTTTTGTTTTGTTTTTTCCTATGAGAATTGACAGCACAGGGGTGAAACAACAAAGTTGAACCCACTGTCACACACATGCCACAATCAGATCATGATTATGCTATCTCATGCACATGGACTTTATTTCACTTGATAAACCAAATGGATCAGAGTAATGGTATGTGAAATTTAGAAGATAAATGAAGGAAGGAATAGCAAAGAAGCAGACAAAGACTCACTGTGTTTACTGTAAACTCAATCAAGTGATTCAAGCTCTTAAAAACAAAATTCCCTGTGAATTAAATATTATCTCTCTGGAAGAAGGGAATGAAACATCAACATAATCTAAGAATTTGAATCCCAGAGTACTAAGGTGCTGGGTTATAAAAAAATTAAGACAACTTGAATTTCTTTCCTACAAACGGCACCATCTCACTTCCTCCTACGTCTTTTAAATACTTCTCATTCCTCTATGGAATGGGGCCAAAAGAGGGACTCTTTTTTTTTTTTAAATGATAAAACTATTTAAGAACATACACCACACTCACATGTAATATTAAGTAGCTGTTCATATAATTTCTGCCCTGAACAAGCTTAATAATATTCTGCTCCAGAAAATGAAAAATGGTTCAAATGTAGGACAAAACTGCCTTCCTCAGAAAACTTAGGTTACCTTAATTGAGATGCAGATGACCCAAATGTTACAGATTACAATCCACTGAGACATCGTAACCTCCTAAGAAAATGGGTTTTAATTGCAATCCCTCTTCCATTCTTTTTGGAAGTCATTTCTCTTTTTGAAATAGTAAGCATAGGGCAGGTTGCTCCCTCCATTTGGAAAAGGACACAATCCACAGCTGTGTGTGTGTGTGTGTGTGTGTGTGTGTGTGTGTGTGTGTGTGGCTTTCTTAGGGGAGATAGCCACAGAAAAATACCAATATTTTTATTACAGAAAGGAGTTATAACTGAAATGTGATCTCCTACAGTCTGTCAAAAGAGATGACAGTAAACACACAATAGTCCAGTAACTAATGGCACTATTGCTAATTTTACTCAAGTAGTTTATTTGGCCAGAGGAGTATACACAGCTACACAAAAATGCCATTGAGTTTTAACCAATCATAATACAAAATAAGCCACACTTCCTTCTTTTACAATAAAAAGTGATATTTGAATCTCATATGACCCTGAGTCAATATTTATTTTGCTTAGCTTTTTAATGGGTCTTCAACATCTCTGAAAGTCTGTTTGGCAGTTGGTCAGTCCCCACTGAGTGTATGAGAAAGATGAGATGTACTATTTGGAACAGATAGGTATGATTAAAATAAACACCTGAAACACAGTCATAAGACGGGTTCTGAGAGCATCTGGACACTAACCAACAACTATCACTTCAAAGGTTTAAAAAAAAAAAAGCAAACAAACAAAACAGTCAGCATTAACTATAATAGGACAGATTTAGAGAAGTGGGTTCATTTGTCTTGGGCAAAGGGAATGGCACATAAACAATACTTTATATTTCTACTAGATGTATTCTTCACTTACTTAGACATGCAAAACAGCATTTATATTCCAATTAAGCATTAGCTACTACTTAAGAGCTTTTCATTATGTTTACCTACACAGTGAAAATAAACTCCAAAACATATGCTGCTTTGGTCAAGAAATTAAAAAAATAAGCCTTTATATAAATAACTCCTACAACTTAATAAGATAAACAATGGCAAAAAATTTGAACAGCTCTTTCACCAAAAAAGATACAGGAGTGGCAAACAAGCACACAAAAGATGCTCAATATTATTAGTCATTAGGTAAATGCAAATTAAAACCACAGTGATGTACTATTACACACCCATCATAATGGCTAAAATAAAAGATTGATAATACCAACTGCTGGTGAGTATGTAGAGCAATCCTCATACATTGCTGGTGGGAATGCAAAATGGTACAGCCACTTTGCAAAACAGTTTGCCAGTTTTGGGTTTTTTTTCCCCAATAAATATATTCTTACCTTATAACCTGGCACACAATTTCTAATTATTCAAGAGAAATAAAAATGGATGTCCCCACAAAGACATGTACACAAATGTTCATATCATCTTTATTCATAATAGCCAAAAAGTGCAAACAAGACAAATATCTGAGGATTGGTGAATGGATACAAAGTACAGTATATACATACAATGGAATATACTCAGCAATAAAAAGGAACGAACAGTTCCTAAACATGCACAACACATCTCAAAGGCATTATGCTAAGTGAAAGAAACTAGAGACAAAAATTACATACTATATGATTACATTTACATGACATTTTTCTAGAAAGCAGATCAGTGGTTGCCAGGGGCTGGAGTTGGGAAAAAGGATTAAAAGGAAAGAAGCATAAAGAACTACTCTGTGATGATGAAATGTTCTATACACTGGTTATGGTGATGGTTATTTTGACTATGTACTTTTGTGAAAACTCACTGAACTATCTACGTAAAATGGTTAACTTATCGTATATAAATTTTTACCTCAATAAAACTGATTCAAGAAAAAAAAGTCTTTCTTGACGATAAAGCAATCCAGTATTTTCTAGAGACTTACTATTAAAAATCTGTAGGCAATTTTACCTTTCTAAAAAAACTCTTGAATGACTTCAGAATGAATAATAGTAGAATGATCAAAATTGGTTCATTAACTGTAAAAACTGTTATATGTGTACTAATTAATATAAGATGTTATTAACAGGGGAAACTGGATGTGGAGTTTAACTGGAACTCCCTGTACTATCTCAACAGTGTTTTTGTAAATCTAAAGCAGTTCTAAAAAAAATAAAGTTTATTTTTAAAAAAGACTGATAATTGGAAATAAGAACTACCTTATTTACATGTTAAATCTCTACAGGAAAAGAAAGCTATAAAAACTTGGAAATCTTTCCCTAGAAAATTGGATCTCAGTTTGCTTCCAAGGCTAAAACTAGAATGTAGTCTGTCGCTAGCTGGAAATGGGAAAACATTATGGAAATGTTTTGGGATAAAACATTTAAGAAACAATATTCTTAAACTTACAGAGACTGAGAGCAGAATATAAAAGTTCCAAACTATGAAGTTCCTTTATTCACATAAAGTTGCCCCTTTGCAGAAATAGCTTGTCTTAGGGGCAAGTTCAATGTCTTGACTACTTTCTCTTTTATAACAAATAATTTTATTAACCAGCAGGCTAAGTAAGGCTTTGAGGCGATGGCACTGTAGACTTTTAACTTTTCCATGCCATTCTTCCCTTTTCAGTTCACGGTGGAGTAGAAACATAAACAGTAGGGGTGAACCTACCTCTGCAAAGAACTCTAGTCACACACAATTGAGTCATTTTGGTGATCACGAATTTCAATATCCCCATTAAAATCAACTCTGTAGTGGAGTGCACACAATGATAGATCAATCAGGATCTATTAAGCACATCTTTAATTTGTATCCTTCCACTTCTCCAAGGTATTTATATTTGTTACTAGTTTGCGCTTCTGGGCACTATACACATAGGGAAAAAACCTTACTAATAGGAAGCTGTGACCCTGACTTCTTATATAAAGTTATAGCATTAATACTGTCTAGCGTTGCTTTATGAAGAGAATCAAGTCACGTGCACTGGAGACAATGGTGATAAAAATCAAAGCAGGATTAGTTTTTAGGAGACACAAAGGAAAATGCTGGCCCTTAGGATATCCAATGCTCATTTAGAAGAGATAAAGGCCCTGTTAGGGCCCTCTCGGAACAGGCTGGAGCCCTACCTTGGTTCTGTACTAAGCTAGCATAAAGCTTAATGTTTAGAGACTGCTCATTACCAATTCAACAAAATCAAGACTTTTTAGTTGTTCCATTTTTGAATCAAAGTATTAGGGCAAGTGTGTCAGCGAACACAACACACCACAAACTCCAACTACCCATTAAGAAATTCCTAATTTTAAAGTTTGGAGCCCTGAAATCCCACTGACAGGCTGATGGACCAAAGGGGTAGGAGGAGCCCAAAACACAATTTGAACAAATTAAAAACGAAACAAAAAAAAAAGCCGAGGACTTTCTGGAATGGAGGTATTCCCTAAAAGCAGTTTTTCCCCATATACCCTCCTCTGCAATCCTAATCTAACCGGAATAATTCTCACCTTTCTCCACATGCCTTTTCGTTTTTCTCTTTAGTTTAACTACCCGATGTAGAAATGTAATGTGCTTTTAGTGTTGCTGCCTCAAACCTTTTTTGGGAAGTCGCTAGTTAACAAAGCAGAAACTTTTAAGACTTAGGCCAAGACAGAAAAAAGTTATACTACGTAACTAAATGAATTGTTACATGTTTCAGATAAAGCACAAATCAAGGGCAGGAACTGTTACCCACAGGACTAAGAAAGCCAGATTTCAGATATCAAAAACTAAACAGACAAAATTAATATTTTAAATGGTTTTTTAAAGGCGTGCTAATTCAATGGCAAGTAAGATAAGAGAAACAAGTCTGATTACATTTTCTGACCTTTTCCCTTCTCACAAAAGTCGTTTGGGGAGTAAATTTTCATTTTTTAATCCTAGGCTCCTTATTCTAGTGCTGTTTCAAAGAGAATTAAAGTAATACCATAATGAAGAGGTCATTTCAACCTCGGGGAGTTTTAAACTTGTACGTTGGCGGGCGGCCCGGTGGCTCAAGCGGTTAGAGCTCCATGCTCCTAACTCGGAAGGCTGCTGGTTCGACTCCCGCAAGGGATGGTGGGCTGTGCCCCCTGCAACTAGAAATGGCAACTAGACCTGGGGCTGAGCTGCGCCCTCCACAACTAAGACAGAAAGGACAACAACTTGACTTGGAAAAAAGTCCTGGAAGTACACACTGTTCCCCAATAAAGTCCTGTTCCCCTTCCCCAATAAAAAAAATCTTAAAAAAAAAACCCACAAAAAACAAAACTTGTACCTTGGCATCAAGTTCTTGGCATCAAGTTCCATGACTGGACTACAAGCATTCTGCCAGTTAGTAACAGAATTAGGATCCAGCCCCAGAGATCTGCCTACTATTCATGTATTCGACAAATCTGTATTGAGCACCTACTGTGTGCCTGGCACTATTTTAGGTGCTTAGGGTACATCAGTGAATAAAACAGACAAACATCCCTGCCCTGGAGAGTTAATTCACACTGTGATACACACACACTTACCATAAACCTTGACAATAATACGATCACTACATTTTTATATATGGTCCTTTCCTTTACTATAAATGTGATTTTTAAAAAGTATACATATCTTCTAACACACACTTTCTTCTATGTAAGCAAGTAAGCTCTTATCAAGGCCACATCAACCCAGCCCTGGGGATTCCAAGGCTTAAAAGGGACAAGCTCTCACAGAAACCTCTGACAGCACCTTTTCAGGCTGGAAACTTCATTCAACGCCAGTTTCCAAAACTTAAAGGCACCGGGTGGGGGATTTTTCTCTTCAAAGACGTCAGGGCAGCGAACCCGGAGGAACAGACCACACAGTGAATGCCGTCCTCCTACGCACGCAGTTTGTTCGTTCACCTCGGCTCCTTTCCTCATCCTCACCCCTCTAGCCTTAGATTACTCCGTTTACAATCTTACATTTCACCCGTAAAAACTGGCTCTCAATATTCCACCCGCGCGGCACTAACGTCCTTCCAAATCCCTTCCTCATACCCGCCCCCGAAACACTTTCTCAGTAGTCACTTTTTACCTAAATAATTTTGTCCCACTTTTCCTACGGTAACAGGCATGTCCCAAATACAACACCTTGCTTTTGCTTCACGGCGCTTTCCCTTTGATCCCCAGGAGAATCCCGGAGTGGGCAGGGGTTGGCGCGAGACCAAATTTGCAGAGCAGCAGCCTCGTAACTCAGGACTGAGGCTGGTGAGGCTCGCGGGGCGCCCAGGGCGCAAAACCTCAGGAGGATTCCGCTTGGGCTCGGTCCCGAGTGAGCGTCCCCTACACTTCGCACCTCAGGACCTCACTCACCTCACCCTAGTCCCGACCCTGTTTTTACTGACACCCTTTCCTCCACACCCCCCAAAGTCATCGCAAGCCGAGCACCCGTGTCTGGCCCTCAGGGTGCACAGCCCGAGGTCCCTGGGAGTCCACCTCGCTAAGGGCCCCCGCTGGTGCCACCGCCCACCCGCGCCCTCCATAAGCCAGGGCTCCCGCCCACCCGGCCCACCCCGCCCTCTAACGGGATTCCCCGTCCCCGGGCCCGCCCCCGCCGCTCCTCCTCCTGGACACACCGCCCTCCCGGCCTCAGAAGCGTTCTCGCCAGGGGCTCTCTCCCCTGGTCGCCCCCTTTCCCCAAGTCCTCGGAAGCGGGTGTGGGCGCCCCGCTAACCCCGGCCAGGCAGGCAGTGTGCCCCTCCGCTTCCTCCCAATTCCCTGACCCCTTTGCCTCTCCTTCTTTCAGGTCCCGGGTGGCGAGGTGCCGAGGCCCGGCCCCAAAGCCCGGCCCGGGCTTGTTTACTCACTCACCCTCCATCCCGAGCCGCAGGGACCCGCCGCTAGGACGCCTGCGCGCCGCGGCCCCGCCCCCGCGCCGCGGCCCCGCCCCGCGCCTCCACCGGCGCGTGCGCACTGCGCCGCCCGCCCTGCAGGTTGGGCCACCTGAGATTCCTTTTTCACACGTCTGTCATTTGGCACCAACACCCCCCCCTCCCCCGAACTCAGAAGTCCGAGGTGGTGCAGCCCGAGCCCGATGGTTTCCAAGGCGGCGCTATCAGGGGACAGGAAGAGCTCTTTCGAAACTTCGAGAAGCCACGAATATCTTCTTAAAGACCTTATCCAGGGTTGTACCATCCTCACATGCCGGTGACAAGGCACATCTCACTTCAGTATTTGAAGCCAACTTGGAACCCCTTCATACCGATCCCTCACACCTACCAATACCCTTAAAGACTCATATGGGCTCTAAGTAACCCTTCTTGCTTGATTTACACCTGACTCCCCCATTTCTGTCAATAGTTTTTCTAGTTACCTAGATTCAAATTAGCCTTGTATCAAAGGATCTCCTCAGAAGATACCTAGAAGTTACAAACGCAACTAACTTTACAGGAGAGAAATTTGGCAGACATCATCTTGATCAAGTGATCAACATTAACATCGCTAGTGATGAGATATTTTTATTAGATTGGGTACCTCTCAAGATGGTGCAATGAGGGCACAAAATCACATTTGTGGTATTCTTGAAAAAAACGCATAAGCTGAATTAAATCATGAGGAAACATTAGACAAATCCAAACTAAGGGGCAACCTACAAAATAACTGACCAGTATCTTCAAAAAATGGCATGATCGTGAAAGAGAAAAGGTGAGGAACTGTACCAGGTAGGGGGAGACGTGACAACTAAATGTAACGTGTGATCCTGGATTGAGTCCTGGTCCAGAAAAAGGATACCGGTGGGATAATGAAATTAGAATACAGTCCGTAGATTAGTTAATAATATTTTATCAATCTTAATTCCTGGTTTTGGCAATTATACTTCCTCAACGTTTAAGAAAGTTGGATGAATTGTCTACAGGAACTCTCTACCATTTGCATCTCTTTTGTAAATCTGAAATTATTTCAAACTATAAAGTTAAAAAATTAAAACTTAAAATACAAAGCTTTACCTTAAATTTATCTCCAACTGCCTTCTAGATCACTGCTTCTCAAAATTGGCTCACATTGAAAATAACCTGAGGAGCTTTAATAACTGATGCCTTCCTCCTACTCCCAGAGGGCCTGATTAATTGGCCTGGAGAATGCCCTGGGCTTCACCAGTTCTAAGAGCATCTCAGATAATTCCACTGTGTGACCAAGTTTGAGAACCATTATACCACATAAATAACTGTTGGGGAAAAAAAAGAACGCGCGATATCTAAGGAGAGATGTTCAGAAGATCTGAATGTCAGGACTGAGACTGGAGAGAAATCTGGGCACCATTGACATAGTGATGGTAACTAACACCATGGCAGTGGACAACATTGCTTTAGGAGAGTATGCCAAGTGACAAGAGAAGAGATACAAAGAAATGTTGCAATAAAAAAGAAAATATGGTTATAGAAATATTTTGAGGTGGAAAAGAAGAAGGAAGGTGAGGAAACTTATGTCAAAGTTGTAGATCAGAGCCCTGAAGCCCAGCTCAAGCTCCACGTCTTCATTAAGCCTTCCAGCCCTCCCGGGTCTCCCGTGCTTCAACTCTAGGACACTTTGCACTCACTACCATGCTGTATATCTTTTTCATGTCCACCACGACAACTTGGCATAGGACTAATCCTTGTTCACTGGAAGATTATAAAAACAACCTTCCACATTGCCAATAAGCATTGGGTTCTTGGGGAAATTTTGTCTGTCAACTGGTTCTTCCTCATTGTGATGAGATGGTTTTTCTGAGACCAGGCTCTTTCTTAGCTAACCATGGTCCATGCGAAACTATCAGCCAATCTTTGTTTGGCCAGCTGTTCCTCTACAACTTTTTCTTTTCCAACCCTTTAGGTCTTTGTCCTATAAATTCGTAGAAAAACTGTTGGCAAGTGGTCAGCAACTGGACCTCTGAAAAACAGTACCATTACCTCTGCCCCACTCCTTCCAGCCCCACCCCACCCCGCCAGGCAGTTAATAGGAGAAAGGAATAACTTTGTCACTCCTGGCTTCCAGTTGGTCATTTTGCTCTTAAATTGGAGGCCTTTGGGGCCGAAAGAAACTGGACAAAGTGTGCTGAGTAGCCTAATAGAGCTGGTTCTTTGTGAAAGTTCCCTAATGCGGAAAAATAAAATTATGTGTTTAATTTCTGAAACCTGATGCCTGATTTGCCTTGGCAGCCATTCTCCTGGGCTTGGCAGAGAGTCCGGCAACACTAGTATACTGATTAATACCAGCTCAGCTTGCTCCCTGGAGAAAAGTATTATTTATTTGACCATTTTCTTAAATCCTTTTTAATTTGTGTGTATTTTAGCATGATCTTATTGGCTTTAACATGTTGTATCTCTGACCACTGGCGCTAATGAACCCGTAGGGAAGACTGTTCTGCTCTGTGCGTTCACATTCCCAGCACAAAGCAAGATTTTGTTCTACCCGGTGATTAGAAACGACATGTCACGCGTTCTGTTCCTTCTGGGGCAGGCAAGTTCTAAGTGTACTTTTGTCCCGCGCTGGTCTTCAGGCCACTGATAGAAAGGGAAGGAGATAATGCTTCCCAGAATTCAAACAGAACTTTCTGCACTATTCCTTCCTCCCTGACAACCTTCCTCGCTTCCTTCCAGCCCCCTTTGGATGGTGACCCCTTGACTCATTCTGCCCCTCCCATGTAAAGCCCACAGGGATATCAAATAGCATTTCTCTGAGGGGATGCAGAGGACTGAGGAAAGGTTGGGGCCCCAGACAGTCCCTGACAGGGAAGTGTAAACACAGCTGTGGAGATGGGAGCAAACCATCCTCCCTCCCCCAGTTCCCACCCAGAAGCAAGGAAGGCCACCCTGCTGTGGGGAAACAAACAACAAAACAAAGCGAAGCACAACCTAAAAGCCTGTATAAAGATCACCAGAAACTGGGGCTGCTGCTTAGGACTTGGTGGGGCCAGCTCAAGTGCCAGACCCCTCCCTGAAGACTTAGAGGTAAAGGCAGCTCCAAAGCAAGTTGGGGCCTGGACGTTACTGAGCCTGGATACATGGCTCAATGTTTGCCTCTCCACTCCCGGACATTTTGTCCTCTGATCGCAAAAACACAGCTTTCCACCCCCAGGTACTTAGCTCCTGACCCCTAGTGGCTCAGGGATCATAATAATGCATTCGATTCAGCAAGTAACAACAGGTCCACAATAAACCCTTGTCCATGGCTGTTATAAGTTTAAACTCCGAACCTCCCAGCGAGAATATTAGAAAGGGCCTCCTTAGCCTTTGTTAATTACAAAATAAATAATTCCAGTAGGAAGGGACTTTCTTTTTTGGGGATCACTGGGGTGGGAGCTATGCCTTGCTTTGTACATACTCTGAAAGCTCCAACCCCACAGCTAGGGCGGTGCTGCCCATTTCTTGCTCTCTCGGCACAGTTAATGTAGGGCCTTGATCCCACAGTGGGACACGCCTTTGGCACGGCCCTGCCTGGGAAATAACCCTGATTGGCTGGACAGCTAATGAGCTGTGCTTCCTTTCTGGCCATCAGGCTTCTCAACTGTAAAACTGCAGAACTAGAAAAATGATAATGGCCTTCAAATACTGACCACTCATTATGTGCCTGGCAGTGTGCGTAAGTGCTTTAAAATGGGTCATCTCATGTCATATGAAGTCAATAATATTCTCATCCTCATTTTACAGCTGAGGAAACTAGGGTTTAAAGGGATTCTAGAACTGGCCCCAAATCACCCAGCTGGTAAACGGTGTGGCCAGGATTTAAGCCCAGTCATTCTGACCCCCAAACCCACGCTCTGAACCACTCTACTTGACCTCTTCCTTTCTCTGAGGTCTTCTAGCTCTGACATCATGATTCTGGATCCTCTCCATGGCTTTCTGCTCTCACCAGTGGTGCCAGAAAGAGAAATAAATGTGTTTGGGACTCAACTCCGCAAGTCCAGAAGAAAATAGCTCCTGAAAGGCAGGGGGCTCCTTACTTCCTCTGTACTGGAGATACCAATCAAAGCTGGACACTCGACAGACCGTCATATCAGCAGGAACAGCCTGTGTGGAAGACAAACAAATCCTAGCCAGACAGGAAAGGGGAGTGCCTCTTGGTTCTGTGACTTCCCCTTCTGTCTTCCCTGGCTTATCAGCAGGGTCCCATGCTTCTGATGCCATGGCCCTTTGAACCCCACTGTGGCTAGGATGGGTACAAGGCTACAGAGACTCTTTTGGAGCAAGAAAAGTACAATACATACAGCTACAGATTATATCCATGACACCGCATGTAAAGGAACAAAAATAAATACACTTATTTATTTATTTAACAAGTTGCCTTTAGCATTCACATAATCACTAGACATTAGACTGGATGTGAACCTACATCATCTCATGTAATCCTTGAAAGATGTCTGAGAAATAGATATTGTCATCCCCATTTTGCAGAGAAGGACATTGAAACTCAGGGAAATTGACATTGGCCATGGCCACATGGCTGGAAAATAGGAGAGCTGGAATTCAGACCCAGGCTGGGTCTGTTTGATAACGAAGTCTGTATTCTTTTCAATAAAAGCAGTGTTAAGTAATGTAAAGGACAAAGTTCTAAAACTGGAAGGATCCTAGAATATCTTGGCAATATAATTGTTGTAACTATACGTGTTATACATTATGATAGTAACTACCATTGATCGCATGCTTGCTAGCGCCAGTCATTGGATCAAACAAACGCTTTACATGCATTATCTCTACTGCTCAGTGAGATACATGCTAGTAACCCCATTTTTGCAGATAAGAAAACAAGCTCAGAGGAGTTAAGTAACTGCACAGGTTACATACAGCTAAAAAAGTAATAGTGTTGGGATTCAAACTCAAGTCTGCTTGATTCCCAAGTGTATGCTCTTGACAACTAAGGCAATAGAAATAATAGCAATCTACATTGAGTCTGTAAAGAACTGCTCTAAGAGCTTTAACTCTTATAACTTATAGATATTATTGTTCCCATTTTACAGATGAGGAAAACATGGCCTTTTATAGTACTACTTAAGGTCATATTACAAACACTACACGTGTTAAAACACATACATTATTAGTGTCATATTTGCTTAACATATATTGGATCCTTGTTATGATCTAGAAAAATGATTTATTTCATAGTGTCATGGGTTTTTCTCATTGTCCATTTAATGCATTAACCCCCATTAAGGTCTTGGGGGAAAGGATGTGAAAAGCTACTGTCTGTAGGTGAAGCAGGCATAGTCAGGAGAGGGGTTGTACTGAGAGGGGAAGGCCCTCTGTGCCATAAGGAGCCCTATCTGGTTGCTCTCTGGACACGCTTCCTCATCCCTTCCTATTTGACTCTGTCTAGCAAGTCAGCTAGCAGGTGGACTTCCGCCAGGTATTGTGGAGCAGAGGTGAAGTGTCCAGGATTTAGCAAGAAGACCTGGGTATCAGTATTAGTTGCATGACCTTGGATATGTTACTTAACCTTTCTTTCTTTTCTTTTCTTTTCTTTTCTTTTCTTTTCTTTTCTTTTCTTTTCTTTTCTTTTATTGGGGAATATTGGGGAACAATGTGTTTCTCCAGGGCCCATCAGCTCCAAGTCATTCTCCTTCAATTTAGTTGTGGAGGACACAGCTCTCAGCTCCAAGTCCAGTTGCCGTTTTTCAGTCTTTAGTAGCAGGGGGCACAGCCCACCATCCCATGCAGGAATCGAACCAGCAACCTTGTTGTTAAGAGCTTACGCTCTAACCAACTGAGCCACCCAGCTGCCCCTTACTTAACCTTTCGAACCCTCAGTTTCCTCATCTGTAAAGTGGGTTGCTATGGTACCTAATTTAATTGGGAGTTTAAATGAAACATTTTGTATGAAGTATTGAGCACACTGCATGCCATCCTCAGGGCATCCCCATGTTATACAACATCCAGCCTCCTAGAGTGCTGGGAAGGGGTAGAAGCGTTCCTGGGGATGGTTTCATAGGACAGTCCAGGAATGGAGGAAGGGTGAAAGCAATCATGGCATCTGGCGTTGGGTCCTGACAGCAACCATGAGTCAGCCTCAAGTGCTGAGGGACCAGCAGTGTTCTCAGTACTGCTGGGCGTGTGCTGTGGTCACTTGGCCAAGGTCCTCTTTCTGATAGTTGTTCTTGTAAATCTGCCTTGGGTTTTTTCTTTTTTTTTCTTCACAAAAACAGCCTCCACCATGTGACGTCATGGTCCAGCCTGGGTCAGGGAAAGAGGGGGAGTAAGTTGTGTGCAGGATCTTATTTCTAGAGGGGTCAATCTGGTTCTGGAAGAAACTCTATCTTCCCTTCCTTTCAAGACTCAATAAGGAATCAATATTCTGATTTGGAGTGAGAGGGAGGTGACAAAACATAACAGTTAAGACATGAAGTTTAGCATCAAGCAGCTCTGGGTTCAAATCTTGGTGCTGCCACTTACTACCTCTGAGCCGTGGGCAAACCACTCTTGTTTTCCCATTTCACATATGGACAAGATAATTCTGATGTTATGGTGGTAAGCTTTGAAGAAATTTGTACAAAATGCCCAGCACATGTGTCAGAGAACACACTGTACAGCACGCAGTAATTGTTCAATAAATGGTAGCTACTATTAAGTCCTCAGTAGTTGATGAGGAATATAACTTAACCATTTTCTATGCTTTTTACCAACCTGAGAGCCAAAGTTTTCTCCAATAACCATTTTTTCCTCTGAGAGGTGGTTATGCTCCTCATTCCAAGTAAGAGATCATTCTGGAGATGAGGAGGCTGGGGAGAGACGCAGTAGTTGTGTCCCTACCCTTTTCTTCCCCTCCTTAGCCAGCTGGCTCCCTGGCTGCATCGCTCCTGGTTCTCTTCACTGCCTCCCTGCCCTCTGAAGACGGCTGTCTCCTCTCTCCAGCTTGAAAGGATCAGCCCCACCCCGCTAGAACTTCTGCCTTCCCTGACCCTGACTCTCCCACTTCTTTTCCTGTGCTCTGCTCTTTATTTTGCAGACAGCTGGGGAATAGGCCAGCATGTGTGAATGTCTCTACACTGTAGAGATGCTAAGTCTAGGATTCTCTGCTTGTAATTTCATTGTGTAGAAGGCCCTCAGTGCTTTTCACTTCTCATTAAGTTGTCCTGCATTTGTGTGTGTGTGTGTGTGTGTGTGTGTGTGTGTGTGTGTGTGTGTGTAGGGGGAAGGCTGAGGATTAGATATGGCACTTCTAAGGACTGAGTCATCCCTCCCACTGCTCCAGGCAGGATGGCCTTTAGTAGGTAATGAGAAGGAAAATTTACATGGCAGTAGGATCCCTACCCAGAAGTCTAGGTTGGGGCCAGAAATCTCAGGTCAGTGTTCAGCTGGACCACATCCCTCTCTTCCTAAACATTAGAGGTGGAAGTGGGGCAGAAACAGAGGAATAAGGGAGTGTGTAGGGAACTTAAAGACCAAACTCCAGTGGATATAAGAATAAAAGACTAAAAACAATACTATACTACGGTAAAAAGGAAAGAGGCATATCTATATATGGTATCATAGAAAGATATTCAAGTTAAAAACGTTGCTGAACAACACAGATATTAAATCCTATTTATGCTTATTTTTAATTCCAAAATATGTGAGGAGGTGAGTGAGAAAGGAATGGGATTATAAAGTTTTCTGTGTTTAAATATTTTGCAACAAGTATATATACTTATGTATTACTTGCAATTAAAAAGTATAGTTTTATAGCAAAAAAAAAATACATTGTAAGGCAGAAGTGGGTTTAGAAAAGGAAGGTAAAAGCCCTGCTGGTGGAAAATGGGACTTCCCATGAAAGAACCTGTCCCTAATGAAGTTCTTCTCTGTCCCTTTGCTGCAGAACATGGGACTATCTTCTATGGCAACTTAGAAGAGGAAAATGGGGTCTCCAGTCCCCGTTCAACCCCAAAGGACCCCCATAACCATCCCCAAGTTACCACGGTGTTCCCAAGGGTCAATGAAAACATCTAAATGGTAAGAAAAAGTGGGAAGAGGAAAATCAGGAGGAGATAAAATTCCCAGATTCTCCAACGGGAGAGTTAGGACTTCCACATCAGGAATGACTATAACGAGCCCTCCTTTGGAGGTCTCCACATCCTGATGCAAGCTTAACCCCAACTCTAGGCTAAAAATCACACTTTCTACTAAGTCACTTATATTTTCCCTTTTGATTCTAAGGTCATTTTGTATATGAAAATGTTGAGCTCCAAAGACATGAAATGGCCTGCCCAAGTTTACACGGCAAGACAGAGGCAGAACTTGACTTCAGAATCCTAACCAATGTTTGCTTGTTTGTATCCATTATATTATACTGCGCTATTTAAAATCCAACACTTGCTTTTGTCATCTTTAATCTCGACGCCTGTCCCAGTCTTAACCCACAGAGGGCTCAGGTGCTTCTGGTTCCAGCCCAATGGAAATGGCTGGTTTTGCTTCCTGCCCCTCCTTGCTTCCTCCTCCCATCTTATCCAGAAACCTCCTTCTGGACCATGTTTTCTTTTTGAAAAGAGCAATCACAGGTGGGAGGGAAGGAAAGGATTTTTCCCTGGCCTGAAGTGGCTCTGAGGCTGCCTGGCTCTTTTCTGCACACTGTAGAAGATGACCCTCCCCAGGAGGGCTTTGGGGTTCATGCCAAGTGGGCCACTTCCCTTCTTCCTCTGCATGCCTTGCTAAAGCAACCTCTTGACCCTAGCTTTGGAGGAGGACAACAGGTTATCAGTGGCCACGATTTAAGAACCTGAGACCCTGAGATGAAGATTTTGAAGAGAGATCATGAAAGATAATTTGTGGTGGGCCGGGATCAGTGAACTTGGACAACAACAGCAGCAGCTGAGTCCAGGGGTCAGTGTCTGGGAGTAATTTAGGAAAGTTTGGTGCTGACAGCTGTGTCTGGAGTTGAATGTCATGGCCAAGCCAGCTCCTGGGCTCCTCCACTGTTTCAGGCTAATGAAACTCTGGCTCAGGACACAGAGACAGCTGTGGTGTGGCAGAAGTCTGGGCCCCCTGGGGCCCCAGGCTCAGCCATGCTGCTTTCCAACAGTGTGACCTTAGGCAAGGCCTTAGGGAAAGAGGAAAGGAAACTAGCATCTACTGATTGCAATGCCCTTTTACATATGTCATCCTCACCACAGTTTACCCAGGAGGGTGTTGTCCCTATTTTACATGGGAGGACACTGAAAATTTGTGAAGGTAATGGTGGTCATTCCAGTGGGAAAATGGAATTACGACACAGAGCTTCTAAACTCATTGTAGGTTCTAAACACCTCCCTTCTCACAGCCTTGGTCCTGAAGAGTTGTGGCCACCTTCTATCTGGGAATGGAGTCATCTTACTTTTGCCCCTCCCCCCAATCCTGTTTTGTAGGTTTAGGCCCCAGGAGGTACCTCCAAGGGAAAGTATTGGGACTCTGGTTTTCTCTCTACCCTTACCCCCAGGCCTTCTACCAACTCTGGAGGGCTGCTCTCTCTTCTACTTCCCTGGTTTTGGCTGGCGGGCTGACATCAGTGAGTGTTCCCAGGGAAAGGGAACTCTGAGCCCAGCTCCAGGCCCCCACGGCCCAGGACAGCCCTAACCTCCTGCCTTAGACACTCTCATTCCGAGGCCCTCTGAGCTTCCAGACCCCTCCCTCTTCTCCAAATCCTGAACAGCAGCTCGCTCCCCACCCTAACTCCAACCCTGCCCACCTCCCGACGAAAGAGAAGAGGCGACTAGAATCCCGGGAGCAGATGCTCGGAGACCCGGGCCAGTCCTGGGCGCCACGCTGCCGAGCCCAGGAAATGGATCCCGGTTCTGGGGTTACGAGGGGAGCTGTCCAGCCCCGCAGGGTGAGCTGGAAGAAAGGGTGGGCCATCGCCCGCAAGGCGGAGGGAGCGGCGGGCGCCAGGGTCGGGTGGGGCTGCTACTCCCCCTCCAGCCCGCCGGCCCCGGGCGTCGCCCCCGCCCCCCACGTGGCCGCCGCTGTCCCAGCCCCTGCGAGGAAGCGGCGCGGTTTCCTGCGGCTGGGGCCGGGGATATAGGCGCCCCCGCCCGGGCCCGGCGCAGCGCCGCCGCCCCTCCTCGCCTGCTCGCGGCGCGATGGCCTCGCTCCGGGTACACAGCGCCGTTGGCGGCCCGCGGATCGGGGCGACCCGCACTGGGCGACCCACAGCGCTTCGCCTCCTCCTCCTGCTGGGCGGTGAGCGCAGCGCCCGGAGGCCCTGGAGGGGAGGGGGGCTGGACCGCCAAGGCCGGAACGGGCCCTACACTGTGGCTGCGGACAGCGCTCTCCTTCAGACGCTCTCCCACCTCCGTGAGGGCGCAGCTGCTTCCCACTTGGGGAAAGCTGGGACGCCGGGGTTGGCGAGGAGGGAGGGGGTTGCGGTCTTAGTGTGAGTGAGAAAGAGCTGGTACCAGCCCCTCTCTTCCAGGCACTGAGGCACCCCGTGGGTGGATCATTCCTCCTTCTCTTCTAAGAGTAGATCTGACTTCCAAGGGGCTCAGGTCCCAACCCACACCCATCCTCCAGGCTCCCCTGCCCAGATCCCAGCCATCCCACCTCTTCTCTCATTTCTGCCCACAGCTGTCCTGAAGCCCCAGGAGTCCCTGGCTCAGCTTCTTACCACCCCAGACAGTATGAAGTTAAATGGTGAGTATCCAGCAGCTGTGGGAGGGTGGCCTGCGGCAAGAGGAGAGGCAAGTCAGTGGGGGAGGGTCCCTTTCCCACAAGGCAGGCCTCAACCCCAACTGACGCCTCACTAAACTCCCCTCTATTCTCTCTTGGGGTTCTTTGCATCTTTCTCCCTCTCATCCCTCAAAGCCCCCAGCTAGCTCTGAGCTGGCCCACCTCACAGGTGGGTTAGAAGGCCCCAGAAAAAGTGTATGTGGAAACTCTTGTCAGGCTGGGAAGTGCTGTGCAAGTGGGAGACATTAAAATTCTCCTGAACCGGGACTCGTGCCTCAGCCAGAAGTGTCTTGATTGGGAAGCTTTCTGAAGCTCTCCAGGCAGTTCCCATGTTTGAAGACAAGGGACAGCAGTTCTTTCATGGAAGTACCTGGACCAGAGGGCTTGGAGGGACTGGCAGGGTGTGGTCAATGGGTAGCATCTGTGCCCACAGGACAAATGGTGGAAGAGGTCTACAAAAACCATGTCCAAATTTGCTGGCAAGAATATAAGGGTTATATGGACTCTATCGAAAAAGACTGGTGTGACTGGGCCATAATTAGCAGGTAAGGACTTGGGACAAGGGTGGGGCCTGCTCCTTGTGGGTGGGCCTTGAGTGAATGTGGGGCACTCCTTTCTCTGGGCCCAACCCCTCCCTCACTCTAGTCTTCTTGTGCCCCCAGGCATTATAGCTTCCTGCAATATTGTTTGGAAAGGAAAGCAGACGACTATGGCCTGGGCTTCCCCAACCCCTGGGCGGAAAGGATCATCATTGAGACTCACCAGCTCCACTTTGCCAACTGCTCCCTGGTGCAGCCCACCTTCTCAGATCCCCCAGAGGATGTGCTTCTGGCCTTGATCATAGCCCCCATCTGCCTCATCCCGTTCCTCGTCACCCTTGTAGTGTGGAGGAGTAAAGACGGTGAAGCCCAGACCTAGGGTGGCATGAGTTTCTCAGCAGCCATCTTACTTCTTTCCCCTGCCACCACTAGGTCTCTCTCCTCCTCTCCCTACCTCCTTCTCTCACTCCCACCCCCACCGCAGATCCTTACATTGGTGGAAATGGAAACTGGGTGGGGTCATGGCACAAGTTCTGTAATCTTCAAAATAAAAGATTTTTTTTTTGTTACGCTGCCCTCCTCCCCATCCCAGTGGGGCCTGTGTCTTTCCACAGTTTCTGCCATTCCCACAGACCCTCAGCTCTGGGCAGCAGAGTTGGAGAATCTGGATAGCCCTACTGTTTTGTTCACTTACCTGACCCCCACACCCCAACTGAAGACCACACTCCTCTGCTCCTTCCTCCCACGGCAGGGCCTTTCCTGCCCCTATCCAAATCCAGCTCCAGGAAACATGCAGGAAGAGACTCCCTTCCGGTCAGGAGAGCAGCTGGGGAGGTGTGGGGGGAGGGGTGAGGGAGGACTTTCTGCTGTGACTCCTGCAAGGAAGGGGGACACCCGGGTACCCTGAATTTTCCCCTTCTCCATACCTGTTTACTTCCAGGGACTGGGAATAGGAACCCTCATCTGACCAGCTGGAGTCCATCTCAGGATTGGGGCAAAGGCAGTGGGGGCTCCTCTCTCTACTAGGTTCACCACAGGACTCTCCCCCTAAGTCCCTGGCCCTCATCCTACATTGTCCTGGACCTTGGGGGTGTGGTCTACAGCCTGGCCGCATACTGCCCCCTGGTGTCCACTAAAGCCAAAAACTAGAAGATTGCTGAGTGGTGGAAGAAGCTGAAAACCCAGGAGATTGGACCCTGAGGTCAGAGACCTGTCATCTCCATAGCAACCACTAGTTCTTAACTGGACCCTTCTATCAGATTCCCAAGTCATACTTATGCTCCCTTAAGACACTTTCCCACTGTCGACGTAAGAAACGTTCAAACCTGTAGAGAACTTTTATGAGTTTATTTGAGCCCAAACTGATAACATATGCCGGGGAGCAAGGTCTCATGCTCCAGAGAAAAACAGTTTTGTAGTTTCTTTTATACATTTGAAATTAAAGAGGGAAAGTAAGAAAGATCACATGAAGGTGGAAGAAAGCAAGCGGGCGTTGGATTACAGGATAGTTAAGATTATTTGCTCTCTTGAGGGTGGTTACATCTTAGAAGGTGGGGTCTGAAAATAGGCATTTCAAAGGTGTATTAACCTAGATGCACAGAAACATTTGACAGGGCTTGTTTAGGGCAAAGATAAACCTCTTACTAAAAAGTTACATGCCTGGGGTGTGACTATCCACCATAACCTGCCTAGCTAGGACTTTATGATTTTTTTTTTTTTTTGTCCACACCACTTTCTTGGGACCTACCTAGTCTCTGTGACTCACCATTTTGGTATAGGGACACTCCTGTATGTCCCCTGGACACTGAGGCCCTGTTCTCACCAGGAAATCACCTCCAGTTCTCCCTGGGACAAACCTGCCAGGTCATCAAAAGCATCTAGAGAATAATTTTGTTCTCCATAAAGATACCTGTTTATTCCTTGTGGCACCTGAAGCCTCTTCAGGAACTTTCCTTCCCTCTTTGTTGAAATATCTGCTTCCCTGAGTAGATGCATGTCCATTTCCTAGACATGTCTGTCTATTCCATAGACATGTACCTGTATGCTTCCTGGAACGTATCCACTCTCTGAGACACACTTCACCTCTTCTTAGGACATATCTGTTTCTCTAGAGACACACTTGTTTCCTAGGACATTTTGAGTTTTCACCTGAGATAAATCTTTGCTGTTTCCAGGTCTTCTCCAAGGATATATCTATTCTTTTCTTGGTCCGTATTTTTCTTCATGCATTTTACTAACATACATCAAAGGCATGCTGTTATAAGACACTGTTCATGGTACATTGTATTGGAAAGATAAATTGGATAAGACTTGATTTCTGCTCTCAATGGCTTTCTAGTAGGGGAGCTGACATGTACAAATAAACAAAAACAATGAAGTATGTGATGAGAGTCATGCAAGGGATAGAAACCAAAAGTCATCTGAGTGCAAAGGAAGGAGGGGGTCACATCTAGCTGAAGTATGATCACAGAAAATAAGAACACAGGAGGGTAGTTGTGGAGTTGGTATATGAATAGGCTTCAGATGGAGTACATTTGCCTAGGGGAGAGAGTAGAAAGGGGGATAAATTAAGAAATTATTGCAATAATCCAGGCTTGAGAAAATGAGGACATGGACCAAAAGAGTGGTGAATACAGAAATGAAAAATAATTAAAAAGGAGACATGATTTAAAAAGGGAGGGAATCAGCAGGATTTGGATATGAAGGAGGTGACAGAGAGGAGAGGTTAGAGATGACTCAGGCTTTGAACTTGAGTTACTAGGACAATGACGGAAGTAATAATAGAAAAGGGCCAGTAGCAGGAGGAGCTGGCCTGAAGAAAAGGATATACAATATGAGGTAACAACGGAACAAGCTGCTATTTTCCACAGAGAGTTAGAAATAGGAATGCTGGTGGTGGTGGTGGAAAGGAGATGGAGCTAGAAATATAGGTTTAGGAATATTGTGCACAGACATGCCCTGTGAAGCCATGAGAAGGATGTGAGTTCTAAGAGAGAAGATATATTGAAAAGAAGATGGCTGAGGTTATGTTCTTAGGAAACACCCACATTTAAAGAATGAGGAAAAAAGGAGACAAAGAGAAAGATCAGAGAGACGGTAGAAGAACAAGGATAAAGCAGTGTCATGGGAGCAAAGGAGATGGCACCCTCCGAGGGAACATTATGAATTGAATGGCTCATTCATTCATTCAACAAATATTTGTTGGGCACTTCTGTGGACCAGAAACTGTGCACAGTGAAGGATGGACTTGGGTGGGGGAGATGTTAGAGATCAGGCAGGAAATTGAGAGAGTGGCAAAGTTAAGGAAACTACATATATTCAAATAGGAATGACCTCAGCATGTTTGTAGACTAGGGGAGAGAAGGCAGGGGAAAGGGAAAGAGGAAAGATGATACACAGAGAAGTCCTGGAGAAGTTGGAAAGGAGAGGCAAGAAGATATGCCAAAGGGTTGGCCTTGTAAAGGAAGAGTTACACTTATTCCTTTGAGTTCAAAGGGAAGGAGTAAAAGTGGAGAGGAATTTTTGAGGGATGAATCAAGTGTGGTGACAAATGGAGGGTTCATAGAGTAAGAGGTTTACGTGCATCGCCTCAACCGCATAAAATAGAAGGAAAGGGCATTCTGCGGGGGGGAGGGATGGGGAATGAGTGTAGAAAAGTTTGGAGTTACCTTTTTAAATTGTTTCGAGACTTTTTAATTAAAATATAGCTAACATACAATATTATATTTGTTTCAGATGTACATCATAGTTACTTCACAGTACCCACCTGGCACTATACAGAGTTACTACCACATTATTGATTATATTCTCTCTGCTAAAGAAGTGATCACCATGGTAAGTCCAGCAACCATCTGACACTGTACCACGCTATCCCAATATTATTGACTATATTTCTATGTTGTATATTGCATCCCCAAAACTTATTTGTTTTATATTTGGAAATTTGAAGCTCTTATTCTTCTTTATCTCCCCCCCTTTTTAATTTTTCAGTTAGATTTGACACTCAATATTATTTTATATTAGCTTCAGGTGTACAGCATAGTGGTTAGACATTTATATAATTTAGGAAGTGATTCCCCTGACTAGTACCCACCTGACACTATACATAGTTATTACCATATTATTGATTATATTCCCTGTACTTCACATCCTGACTATTTTTTAACTACCAATTTGTATTTCTTAATCCTTTCACCTTTTTTTACTCTGCCCCCCCCCGCCCCCATCTATCACTCCGATAGATCTAGTACCCACCTGACACCATACATAGTTATTACAATTGAAGAGTTACCTTGAGGGATGTGACAGGGAGTCAATAAAAGGCAAAGGGTCACTGGGCTGCACTGAGAGCCCAGCAGTGAGGTTAGTCAGGGAATCTGGGGCTCAGTCAGCATGTTCTGGTGATTTGTTTTCCTCTCCCAGTAATACTCCCCTGCCAAGGAATGAAAAAGAAGGGGGGTGGGCAGGGAGCAACAACCCTGGTTTGGGAACTAACCAGATGGTGGATCAGCAATGGGGACAGAATTGAATAGTCTAGGCTGGGTAAGGAGTCATACAGACCAAAAGGGGTCTGGGACTTGAGACTAGAAAGGTGAGGAAATGAGAGAGGTGAGAGATAGAGGGTTGTGGTCAAATATGGCAACTCCGAATCACGGAAGCAGAGGTTTCCAGCAACAAAAGCTACAAATGTGCTCCTACAGGTGCTGCAGGAAACTGAGGAATGGTGGAGTCAAAGGGCATAGGAATTGAGGAAACTGGGGAGTTGTGAGGCGTTTTAATTTAAACGGCAATTGACAGAAATGTTATATTTTTAAAAGCTTAGCACAGTGGACACAAGCCTAGGCTGGGGTCTGCAGACCTGGGATTCCACCTGTAGTTCTACTAACAAACTGTGGCGCTTTGGGAAAGTCACGGCCCTTCTCTGGGATTGAATCAGAAGACCTCTTAGGGCGCTTTGTGCTCTAAACGGTGAAGATTTTTAGGGTAATGGCAAGGGACTAGCTGAAGAGGATGGCAGATCACTCCCATTAGGTCACCCCTCTCCCGAGAAGGGTCCGGAACGTTTCTGCTATGCTTTCTGCCCGGACGTGCCGAAAAGGAGACCGGAAGTCCTTTGCCTGGAGGTTCCGGGTTTCCTGGGCTACTACGATGGCGACGAGTTTCGAGTGGCCGTGGCAGTATCGCTTCCCGCCCTTCTTTACGTGAGGCTCAGACCCCGAGAAGCCCCGCTGTGCCTTTCTCCCCACCCTCGGACCCCGGGCTCAGCCCTGATCCTTCACATGGGGAGGGGGAGAAAGGACCTGGTCGCCACCACTCTCAGCCGCCCCTCACTTGCTCCCCCAAACGCGCCTCCGGCAAGTGCTGCTTCTCACCCTGTCACTCCCTCTAATTCTGCAACCCACTCCCTCTAATTCTGCAACCCACCCCCTTCACTCGGCAGGTTACAGCCGAACGTGGACACTCGGCAGAAGCAGCTGGCCGCCTGGTGCTCGCTGGTCCTGTCCTTCTGTCGCCTGCATAAACAGTCCAGCATGACGGTGATGGAAGCTCAGGAGAGCCCGCTCTTCAACAACGTGAAGCTACAGCGTATCCTCCCTCAGGCTCTTCCACAGCCCACACACATGCACTTCCACACTTTTCCACATGCCCAGACTTCACACCCCACCCCTTTTCACCCACAGTAGTCAGGTTCCCACCCGAACTGGCCTTGAGAAAGACCAAGTATGTGTAGTTAGCATCCATTTTACCACCCTTCCCCTGCCCCCAGCCCACATGCTGCACCAAACCCTCTTGTCCTGGGCAGTGATGGGTACCCAGGTGTCATGCAGGTCTTAAAAACTGCCCTGAAACCAAATCCCAACGTTTTCAACCTGAACCCATTAGATATTTTGAATCACCTGTCCTTGTCTTTGTGAGGCTCAAACTCGGTACTACCTTTAGTAATTTTCTCCACCTACTCTCCTCCTCCCAGGAAGTAAGGGTCATTTGTTTTTGCTGCCTGATTCATACCTAAAATATCTGTGCAGAAAGGCTAAAGGAAGGAGAGAGGATAGAGAGTGAAAATGGTAGTGCTTTTATTTTGTAAACCACTTTTTAAACATTGGAATAGTTTCTTTTTAACTTCTTCCCCCCAGTTACCAGGAAATGCCAGTTCCCCTGTTGGGGCATTGCACATATATGTGTGTGTGGTAGGGAGAGGAAGGGGGCAAGTGGTTCTTAGCATGAGACGGGCTCTGAAAATTTTTATCCCACCCAATTCATTTCATTAATGCCATTCCCTTAACCTTAAACCAGGGAAGCTCCCTGTGGAATCAATCCAGATTGTATTAGAGGAACTGAGGAAGAAAGGTGGGTTCAGTTCCCCAGATTCCTTATTTTTCTGCCTAGTTGGGTTTTCCTGAGGGCAGATTAACACAAGTCTTTTCTTTTAACAACTTTTTTTCTCTCCCCTGGCTTAGAGCCCAGAGTGCTCTGTACAGGAGAGAGCCCAATTCCCTGTGTCCTTTTCCCTCATTGGTATACAAAGTTGAAATCTCTCCATCTGTGCTCTAAGACCTGAAGAGATGTAGGAGAATGGGTGCCTTGCTGATAGTAAAACAAATTTTGAATTTCTCTTTCTGAAAGCTGAGTCTCTTCCACTCTGTTCTACTTGGTTTTGCCTCTTTGTCCCTTCTTAGAGCATGATGCTTTCATAAGTATCTATTTTGCAGGGAACCTCGAGTGGTTGGATAAGAACAAGTCTAGCTTCCTGATCATGTGGCGGAGGCCAGAAGAATGGGGGAAACTCATCTATCAGTGGGTGAGACTATTCTGCTGCAAAGATCCATGCATGGCAAAGGAGAAATGTATCTGCTCAGCAGATACCTGGTGTTCCCAGACCCAGACTGAGCAAAGTGGGAGGGAGCAAAAATAAGTAGTGTAGGTCTTCCAGGCAAGATTCTTTCAGTGACTCAATTTCCCTGGCTGCACAGAACTTCCCTTTCTTTGCCTGTTGGAGGCCAGAGGCTACTTGAGGCCATGTTTGGAGAATGCACTACTGGGAACCACGAGTACTATTGTTGGCTGGAGCCTCTGGCCACAGAAGATAAATGGGGAAAGGAAGGGAAAAAAAACAAAACACGGGGCCCCTCCCCCCACTGCACCCTTATGGGGCTGTCCACAATATGAATGTGACTTTCTAAACCAGTGAGGGTGTGGGGACAAACTCTGTCCCCCAAATTCCCAGCTACCACCAGCTCTAAACATTCCCAAGAGAGAGGAGGGGAAGAAGCATCAACAACCCAAATATAACAAACACATACCACCCATTCTTGAATAGGAAAACAACCAGAACGAGAGGTCACTCCTCAGACATGTGGAGGCCTGTGGTTTAGTGGTTCCGAATGTGTGTTTACACACATAAATATAGTACCTGTAGGGTTTGTGGGTTTTAGCTGTTCCTCTGCAGAGGTGACTGAGCCCTGGTTTGGGAATAGGTACCATTCCTGGGTCAGAGAGGGGGAGCTGGTGAGTTTACCTTCTCCCAGGAGATTCCTAGTCCTTATTCAATCCCCGTGTTCTGTGTCCATAGGTTTCCAGGAGTGGCCAGAACAACTCCGTGTTCACCCTGTATGAACTGACCAATGGTGAAGACACAGAGGATGAGGGTAATGCCTGCCCCTTTCCCCCTGAATCTGTCATCTGAATCCTCTTTCCTTGCTTAATTGGCATTCAGACTTTCCATTTCTCTGCCTCTGATTTCCAAATACAACATAAAACAAGGGTTTCTTAACCCATATCCAGTATTTCCGTAAAGCACCTGAATTCACATACAAAAAAAAAAAAATCCCAACTTTTATTTGTGGGGGTGTGTATGTGGTTTTTTTAGGGGTAGAGTACATATTTTCAGATTTTCAAGGGCATCTGTGACCCCTGAAAAGTTAATTACTGGTGTAGATGCCGAATGAAGAACCAGAGCAGGAGATTAAGCCTGAAATCTCATTCCTTGCTGACTCAGGCTTTCTTTCACCCTGTATTCTTATAGAGGGCTCAAGATTTGTGGGCGTTAGCTGAAGGGATTGGGCCAGCACTCCCAACCGTTTGAAATACTTTGTTTTATGGCCAGGCAAGGATTTGTATACTTTTTTGTTTTTACATAGTGTAAATACTCTCTTAGCTGTTTTATTTCTGACTTGATATTCTGATCCCCGGGATCACCAAAAGTTCCAATCTTGGCTGGCGAAAAAGGGGTGCCTCCCTTTTCTGCCAGACCCTGGTTCCCCCAACAGAGTTTATAGCTTTTGGCTCTTCCCCCCTGCCCTGCAGGCCTCTGCTTGCTACTCCCACCATCACCTATGACTTCAGTGCTGCAGCCTTGCCCAGCCCACCACTCAGGCTGGGCAAAGCTGGAGGCTTCCTTAGAAAGTAAGCTGCCTGACTCAAGAGCTGGGCCCTGCAAGGGGTGAGGTATACAAGCCTGTTAGGACTTGCCTCCTGCCTCTTAACATCTCCCTGCTGTATCGTGCCATATCTCCAGATACTCAGCTGGCCCTTGGCTCCCAGCTTTGTTCCTTTTGACTAGGAAAGGGCAGATATCTATGCTGGACCTCTCCTGCCAGAGGTATGGCTATACTTCTGTGTTAGGACAGGTCCTCCTGATGGGTCCAGATGTGCAGCCTCCAGTGACAAGGCCTTGACCTCCCTAGGCTTGATGGTTAAGGCCCCCTCTTTGTGTCTAGCAAGCAAATGGTTTCACTCTTGTGCATCAGACACTAATGGGAGGGTGGCATGTGGGGGTTAAGTCTGACAGAAGAACGAAGAAGGGTGAAATAAGCGGGAACACTTATGCTAAGTCTTTCTTCCACCCCTTACTCCTAAGGAGTACCCAGGAAGGGTGGGTGGCAGCTGCAGCGGTATGGATGGCACACGGATATCCTGATTTCATAAGGTCTCAGCTTCCAGCTGGACTGCTCTCAGAGTCCTTGAACCCCAAGTAGCTGAGTGTCCCTGACTACCCATGTCTCCCTGTCCAGAGTTCCATGGGCTGGATGAGGCGACCCTACTGCGGGCTCTGCAGGCCCTACAGCAGGAGCACAAGGCGGAAATCATCACTATCAGCGATGGCCGAGGTGTCAAGTTCTTCTAGCAGAGATCTGTCTCCCTGTACTTCTTACCTCCTATCCTTCCAGGGCTTTCAGAAGGAGACAGACCCAGTGTCCCTATAGACTGGGTCTGTGACTCCACCAGACTCAAAAGGGCTCCAGCCCAGGGATGGGTTTCCTACTTACCCCATGTGTCTGTCCCTGGGATAGGGGAGGCTGAGGTGCCAAGGAGAAAAGATGTATTTCTCCTTGCCCTACCTCCTCTCTGGTCCTAGGTTGTCCCTGAGCTAGGGTCTGTAAACCTGACAGTTCACATGTGTTCACATATGTAAGTATACACACACACGCACACACACACGCCTGCACAAGCTTCTGTCTCTTACCTCTCCCACCCACTTAGCTGCTGTTGCCTCCCCTCTCAGGCTGGTGCTGGATCCTTCCTAGGGGATGGTGGAAGCCCTGGCTGCAGGCAGCCTTCCAGGCAATATGAAGATAGGAGGCCCAGGAAAGGGCCTGGCAGTGAGAGGCGGGGCCGGACACTGATTTATGATATTAAAAAACTCAATCCCACTGCCTGCCTCTGACGTTACTACTGGAATGGGCATGGGAGGGCTGTGAAGTGTTACCCCCGAGTGAATCCTCGCTTAGGAGAGGGGAGAGAAGGCCTATGGCCTTTGTAAATGAAAAGGTCCTCCAGTGCTGGCGGGCTCCAGTGAGCCTGTGGTTTTACATCTGCCGGGTGGCCTCTGTGGGGGAGTGCTGATGGAACACAGCTTGGGGACAGACTGCTTTCTGTGTCTGAATTGGAGTAACTTAATGGCTTCTCCTTCCTTCACCTCCCCCATGAAAGTCCCGCACTTCTCTGAAGCCCCTCCCTCCATCCATCTGGTCTGGGTGAGGTAGTTGAGGCCTGGGGGAGTTGAGGGGGAGTAAACCGGATACGGACTTTGGTTTATTGGAAACTTGGGCAAACAGAAGGGGGAGGAAGGAGAGCCCACATAGCAAAAACAGCCACTCTCATCAGGGCCAGACTGCGGTCAAGGTAGGGAGGTGGAAGGGGTGGGTGACCGGGTCTTTGGTTCGGGGGTGGGGCTTGTCCTGAGGTGCACAAACCCATCCCTGTGCAGTCCGGAGGGATGGTGGAGTTGGAGAACACCAGACCTTTCCATTGACTTCTGTATTGTCTGTTTGGGGCTACACTGGACGACTAGAAGGGGTGGGGCTACCTTATCTGGGGCGTGCAGGCAGGTGGTAGCCTCCCCCAGCCACCCTCCTTTCTAAGGCCGTGGAGCCAAGGTCACGTTTCCTCTCCCTGTCCAGCATCGCCCCCCCCCCCCAAACAGGTTTTCGCACTCTTAGTGCGCCAGGACACACCACGGCCTCACCCCCGACTCGTCGGAATGAGCCTGGAGGCGGGTGCGCAGGGAGGCGGGGGCGGGGAGGGGTAGCGGCCGGGGGGCGGGGCGACGGCTGAGGTGAGGGGCTGCGCACCGCCCCGGGATCAACACCGTTCTTGGTTCCGAGGGGGCGGCCCTGGGGGGTAGGGGCGGGAGCTCGGCCGGGGGCGGGGCCGTGGGTAGGGCTCCCGGGCGGGCGAGTGGGGGGCTGGGGCCCCAGTAGCTCAGCCAGAGTGCTGCGCAGCCAGCCAGTCCGCCTGTCAGGCCGCCTCCTCTCCAGCCTCCCGGCTTACTGCCCTGCGGCGCCCTGCCCTTCCTTATGCTGGCACCCCCAGTTCCAGAGACCGCGGTCCCCATGTCCCAGGCGGAGGCCGACCTGGCCCTGCGGCCTCCGCCCCCTCTCGCTGCCGCTGGGCCGCCCCGCCTCGGGCCCCTTCCTCGCCGGGCGCGCCGCTTCTCCGGGAAGGCTGAGCCCCGGCCGCGCTCTTCCCGTCTCAGCCGCCGCAGCTCAGTCGACTTGGGGCTGCTGAACTCTTGGTCTCAGCCAGCCTCACCCGTTCCGGAGCCCCCTGATCCTCCGGACTGCTCTGGTTCCGTCCTCGCCGGCAGCTCACCTCCTAATTCTGAAGAGCCCCCCGAGGGCACGTGGACTGGGGGAGCCCCGGTGAAGTCTTCAGACTCTGCATGTCCGGAGCTCGTGTGTTCCGCTGGAGGATCGGGGTCCCGGGAATCGCCGAGAGTCCCCGAAGCCGCGGCCCAGGAGCGGCGGCGTGAGCAGGAGGAAAAGGAGGACACGGAGACCCAGGCTGTGGCAACGTCCCCAGACGGTCGATACCTCAAATTTGATATCGAGATTGGACGTGGCTCGTTCAAGACGGTGTATCGAGGGCTGGACACCGATACCACAGTGGAGGTGGCGTGGTGTGAGCTGCAGGTGGGGCTGGGCGCCCCCTCAGTGGCATCTTGAGATGGGTCCCTTTGGATGTCTTGGGATGGAAGACCCAGGGGACAGCAACAAGGGAGGGATGTATTTTTCCAGTCAAATGTCCAGATACTCCTGCCCCCACTTGCTTTGATGGTCCATGGATCTGGCTGATCCTGGGCTGCAGAGAGAGAAACTAAGGCAGGTGGTGCGTGGTGGCTCCCCTATGGGTTTGGACATTCTCACCTTAAAGTCACCATACTCAACCCTGAGAGGTGGAAAGCAGGATGGGAAATTGGGTCTGGAGCCAGTTCAGGTCTGAGGGATGGCTGGCCTCACCACTTTCCCTAAGTCCCGAGACCCTCAACGTTATCCCGGTCCTCCTGCTCCCTCAACCTGGATCTTTACAGGAGGCTGGGATGATGGAAGCCAGGAGGTGGGGCAGGTTCCTCTCCACTTGTAGAAGATTTGGAGCTGTTATGGAAAGATGAGGCCCTCCCAGGCCCCTTGTGGAGCAGTCAGACTTCTGGACTTCTCTACAGTTAGGGGAGGGGGAGACGGGGAGCTCCAGCCCAGGTCTGAGTCCGGTTCTGCTGCTCATCCCACTGCCTACCTGGGCTCTTTCTTCCCAGACCCAAAGGCACAGAGCCCCTTGGGCTTTAGTGGGGTATTAGTTCCGAGGGCCTTCCTCCCATGGGGGAGAGGCCAGTTAAGTCTAGGCGAGCAGCTTCGTCTTCAGACTGGGGGACAGAGCCTGGGGGAAGGGTCCTTCCCTGGAGCCCTGGCACTGGGCTTGCCCCTTGCTCCTGCCAGTGCCGAGCCCAGGCTCTAGGCCAGGCAAGGAGTGACAGCCAAACTGGGAGGAGGGGGATATGGGAGGAAGGTGAGACTGGGGCGGGACGGCTATGGGGTAGGGGGCGGGCTCCTGGCTTCTGCCCCTTGATCCTTCCTCTCATTCCCTGTACCTCCCTCTGCAGCCCTCCCGCCTCCTGTCTGGTTTTAGCAGTTCTCAGTTTCTGAGGCCAACCCCCTTGCCGGCCCCAGTTCTCTGCCCGCCGTCTGCCCGCCCGCTGCCTGCCTGCTGCCTGCCCGCTGCCAGTCCCCGGGCGCCCCCTCCCGCCTCACGGCCGGCCAGGGCGGCCACAAAGGCGCTATTGAGCTCAGGGCTCTTGGACTGGGCTGCATAAAGAAGCTTGTGTCCAGAGGGGGGTCCAGGGGACGGCCCTAGGCTCAGGATGGGCGTGTCCTTGGAGCAGCCCGAGGGGGCGGACCTGGAATTCAGGGACTACAGCGGTTCGGGCGAGTGATCCCACCCACCCAGCCCCAACCGACAGCTTCCACCCTCACCTCTCCCAACCCCGCCTCCTGTGCCCCATACCCCTTTCCGTGGGGGTCCCGGGCCTGATAGACCTTGACCCCCATCCTCTACCCCACAGACTCGGAAACTGTCTCGAGCCGAGCGGCAGCGATTCTCGGAGGAGGTGGAGATGCTCAAGGGGCTGCAGCACCCCAACATCGTCCGCTTTTATGACTCGTGGAAGTCGGTGCTGAGGGGCCAGGTTTGCATCGTGCTGGTCACCGAACTCATGACCTCGGGCACGCTCAAGACGTGAGCTCTGCGCCTGGTGGTGCTGGGTGGTGGGAGGGCTGGTGGTGGGAGGTCCCCACTGCCTCTGGAACTTCTTCCAGGCTCCTCAAATTCTATAGCCAGGTCCAGCACCAGGCTGACTATCTCTCACCCACCTCTCCTGTGTCCCTGCCTAGGTGAATGGCGGGGTCCACTTAGCACTCCAGCCAAAACTTGGGCGTCTCCCCCATGCCTTCTCTCTCCACTCTGTGCATCCCCCTTCCCCTATGAGTCTCTCTCTAAGTCCCCCCTTACATCTCCGCACTCAGCTTTCACTGCCCCATGTATACCCCCACCTGGCTGCCAACTCACTGGTCTGGAGCCCTGCAGCGGCCCCCCTCAAAGGGCCTACCTGCCCTCCTTTCCAAGCTATACTATCTTCCTGCAGTTTGGGGGTTATCTCTCTCCATCGCAAAACTGACCTTATCACTCCCCTTCTTAAAAACCCTTCAAGATTTCCCATGGCCCTCAGGATAAAGTCCACACTCGCTAAACTGCTCACAGTCTTTTTTAGGATCCAGTCTAATCTTCAGCCTAAATTCCAGACAAACCAAATTCCCAGCACCTCCTCCCACCCTGTCCTGTGCTTGCTGTCTCTTTGCCTTTGAGCATGGTGTCCCCTCTGCCTGGAAAATCTCCATCTCTTCCCCTTTTCACCCTTGAACTCATCCTTCCAGACGCAACACAAAAGTTATTTCCTCTGTGTTATTTCCCCACGCCCCCCGGGCAGTTAGTCATCCTTTCCGGCTTCCATGGCACCTTGGCCTCCGCCTATAACCTCACTTCTACCTACCACACCTCCCGAGTTAGTTTCTCCCTGGATCCGGACCCGGGGTTAGAGGAATGCTGGCATAAGACGCTTAGGCAGCAGTGTGTGTGTGGGGGGCGGGGGGGCTAGGGGTAACTTCCCAGTGAGGGCTCCCTTCCTGCCGCGACCCTGGTTATGCGCCCTCCCCCAGATACCTGAGGCGGTTCCGCGAGATGAAGCCCCGAGTTCTTCAGCGCTGGAGCCGCCAAATCCTGCGGGGGCTTCATTTCCTACACTCCCGGGTACCCCCCATCCTGCACCGAGATCTCAAGTGCGACAACGTCTTTATCACGGGCCCTACCGGCTCTGTCAAGATCGGGGACCTGGGCCTGGCCACGCTCAAGCGGGCATCCTTTGCCAAGAGCGTCATTGGTGCGTCCCTTCAGAAAGGTCCTTGCTATTCCTACCTCCCCCACGTCAGAAGAGAGCCTGGGGCCCCCCTCCTCTCACGGAGTTAGAAGACTACGGGGAATATGGGGAGACCTATGGCATCCTCTCTCCCCCATACCGCGGTGGGGAAGGATCGGTCACTTGTATTCCAGAAATCGCGGGCTGCCTAGAGCCTATGGTATGCCCAAGGGGGCGGGGGAGGAACACGAAGCCAGAAGGGAGGCTCTGCAGCCTGATACCAGTTGTGAATCCTACAGGGACCCCGGAGTTCATGGCCCCGGAGATGTACGAGGAAAAGTATGATGAAGCTGTGGACGTGTACGCGTTTGGCATGTGCATGCTGGAGATGGCTACCTCCGAGTACCCTTACTCCGAGTGCCAGAACGCCGCACAAATCTACCGCAAGGTCACCTCGGTGAGAGGAGGCGGGGAGCGGAGGGAATTCCAGGTCCCCTCCCATTTTCCTGTCTCAAACAGCCCGCGGTCAATGCCCTTTCCCTTAATGAAAACAGGCTAGGCACAAAGACGCACTGGTTTACACTGAAGGATGTTGGATGCACACACGACCTCCTCCAGTACAAGCTATTTAGAATAATGATGTGTGTGGCGCTCCCTAGAGTTGACAAACGATTTCATTTCTAACCCCTCAGCCAATCCTTCCAGTTGTCTACCCACCCCCCACCCCCACCCGCATGGTGAGCAGGGCAAACATTCTGCCCAGGGTTTTACAAAAGAGAAAACTGGCTCAGAGGCAAACTTGTTCAAGGTCACACGGTGGATATGTGGGGGATCTCGGATTCAAAATCAAATCTTCCAGTAGCAGTCGCGGTGCTTTTGCGACTGCACCACGTGTTGCTGTCTCTGGCGAGAGTGTGTGTGTGTGTGTGTGTGTGTGTATGGAGGGGGGGGCGTGTCAAGCCGAGAGCTGGGGCGCAGAGTGCTGGAGTCTCATGTAACCCCTTCCCCCAGGGCATAAAGCCGAACAGCTTTTACAAGGTGAAGATGCCCGAGGTGAAGGAGATCATTGAAGGCTGCATCCGCACGGATAAGAATGAGAGGTGAGAGAGGGGCCCACGGGGGACTGGGGCGTGGGTTGCGGGGGCAGGTGGCGGCGGGTTTCAGCTCAACAATGCGTGCCTTCAGGTTCACCATCCAGGACCTTCTGGCCCATGCCTTCTTCCGCGAGGAGCGCGGCGTGCACGTGGAGCTGGCGGAGGAGGACGACGGTGAGAAGCCGGACCTCAAGCTCTGGCTGCGCATGGAGAACGCGCGGCGTGGGGGACGCCCACGGGACAATCAGGCCATCGAGTTCCTGTTTCAGCTGGGCCGGGACGCAGCTGAGGAGGTGGCGCAGGAGATGGTGAGCGGAGCCCAGACTGCTCGGCGGGTGGGCGTGTGAGGGGCGCAAAGGTGATGACAAAGGTCCCGATCCACTCTTCTCTGGCACCTATTGCCAGTGTCTCCCTGCCCCTGCCTCTTGAACACTGGCACGCACATCCTGTGTTCAACACGTTGAAGATTTCCTTTTCCAGAACAGACCCTGGGTCCGCCAACCTCCCACTTGACTTCCTGCTGACCCGATGTTCCTGGAATACCCTTTCCTCCAGTTTATCAACCTGTTTATTTTTTTTTCGTCTCCCACCCCACTTTGCCTTTTTTCTTTTTTTTTCCGCCATGCTCAGAACCGTCAATTTCAGGAAGCCTATTCCTCTAAAGTCAAAATTAAATGCTGCTTTTCGTTTCAACAGGTCCTCAGTTACAGGACCTATCACCATGAGTCTTGTTTTACACCAAGATATATTTCTGTTCTTCTCTGCTCTTAGACTGTAAACTCCTTGAGAGCAGAGACTGTGTTTTATTGATTTTTCTGTCTTTGACAGTGCTTGGCACATGGTAGGAGGTCATTAATAGCCCTTACGTACAAGGCTTAGAGCACTTTCACACGCATTTGATTGTTGTTACCAACCCTGCATGGAATGATTTTGTCCTGATTTATTGATGAGGAAGGGAAAGCTCAGAGAGGTTGAATATCTTGTCCAAGGTGCCAAGCAAGGAAGAGGCAGAGCTGGATGTAAACTCAGCCTTTTAAGTCCGATCACCCTGCCTCACCTCCTTTAGGTGTTCAGCAAAGCTTGTCGTTGAAATGAATAAGGAGATGATGAATGGAAGCTGGTAGGCTAGGAGAGGTATACACCGGAAGTAGAAGATGTGGGCGCAGAAGCTTGGGGGCTGGTTTAGGCAGGCCTGAGGGGGCAGGGAGAGAGTGTGAAATTTTCAATAGAAAAATGGCAGTTGAAAGGGTGGAGGTTTTCAATGGTGGGTCTGGGTCCAGAACCTGAGAGAGTATTTGAAATGTGGCAATAACAGCAGGTCTCCACAGCACTAACCTGAGATCAAATCCGGACCCATGACTTACAGGAATTCTCGACCTTGTTTGGGAGGCCGCCCTGTGCAGTTAGGATGTTGAGAAGAATCCCTAACTTCTACTCATTAGCTCCAGTAGTACCTGCACCCCAGTTATGACAACTAAAAAGTCTGCAAATATTGCCAAATGTCCCCCCCCCCTTTCCTCAGTTGAGAGCAACAGGTTTCACTGTATAACCATGAACTGGTTCCTTATTTCTAAAATGGGGTTGATAAGACCTGCGTCAGAAGGGCACTGCTAGGATTTAATGACGATGATGTGAGGAGTTAGTTTATGGTTATAATAGGTAACCAATAAATTTGGTTCCCTTCCTCCAATATCCTGGATGCCTCAAGAAAGATGGGTCTTTGAGGGGGGTCCCAAACTGTGTTCTTCACCCTCCCAACTCTAGGTGGCCCTGGGTTTAGTCTGTGAAGCTGATTACCAGCCAGTGGCCCGTGCAGTGCGTGAACGGGTGGCCGCTATCCAGCGAAAGCGTGAGAAACTGCGCAAAGCTAGGGAGTTGGAGGCTCTCCCCCCTGCGCCAGAACCCCCACCAGCAACTGTCCCCCTGGCTCCTGGTCTCCCCAGTGCTTTCCCCCCTGAGCCCGAGGAACCAGAGGCAGACCAGCACCAGCCCTTCCTCTTCCGCCATGCCAGCTATTCATCTACCACCTGTAAGTTACCTTTGACCTTGGGACCTAGGTCCCAGAACCCTTGGCCTTTGCCCCCCCACCCAGAAGTTCAACTCAGCAGCACTGTCACTTACCCTACCTTCCACATCAAGCCATGAAACTCCTTCTGGAAAACTCCAGGCCCTTCCTTGCTCAAGTAGCCCCCCTACTCTGCCACCACTCCCCTTTATTTCCCCTTTTTTGATCCCCTCCCTCCCCTACCAGCGGATTGCGAGACTGATGGCTACCTCAGCTCCTCCGGCTTCCTGGATGTCTCAGACCCTGCCCTTCATCCCCCTAGAGGGGTGCCATCCAGCCCCGATGAGTCCCATCTCCGCCTGCCCTCGGTGAGAGGGGGTCACATGGGGGGCTCCCAGCCATTCCAAGCCAATGACGTATCTCCCTTCTTGTGAAACCCAACCCCATGACCTGGCCCCGTGTCCCTGGAAATCCACCACTCGTCCTCATCTTCCTTGATTCCATCCCCCTAGTACCTTAGCATCCTTGAAACCAACTCCCTGGATCCCAACAATTATCTTCCCTTGATCTTATGAACGCATATCCTGTTTCAGGCTTTTGCCCTATCCATTCCACGTTCTGACCCTGGCAGTGAATTTTTCCCTGGAGACACGTAAGTTCTGGTATGAGTTGGGGTGCTAGCATGAGACATACGGAGCTCTGAGGTCCCAGTGTCCACTCTCGCACTCCTTCTGTCTCCTTTCTCTTTTGCAGCTATGTCTCAGATGCAGCATCAGGCCTTAGCGACTCGGGTGAAGGGATGGGACGGATGAGGAGACCCCCAGGGAGAAATCTCCGACGCAGACCCCGATCTCGGCTTCGGGTCACTAGTGTAAGGAAGGATCACAGGAGATGGGGAATAACCGTCAGGGCCAGGCAGGAACTGTCAGGTGGATGGGGGAGGTCAGCTAGAAAAGGGGAGTAGCAGTGTGTGATGTACCCAAGAGGCAGCCCCATTTCCAATACCAGACTCTAGGAGCAGGATCTGCTTCTCGGCAGTTCCAGTCTAGCTAGTAGTACATGACTGGAGTGGGGTGGGAATACATGATAAGGACAGAGGGCTTGACTTCCTCCCTTCTGCTGAATTTGAATCTGAAGGTCTCAGACCAGAATGACAGAGTGGTTGAGTGCCAGCTACAGACGCACAACAGCAAAATGGTGACCTTCCGATTTGATCTGGATGGGGACAGCCCGGAAGAGATTGCAGCTGCCATGGTGAGGGGGAGAGAGACGAGGACAGAGTGTTTGGGTCTGGGACAAGAGTCTCCCTCCTGATGGTCCCGGGGCTGAACTCCCCCGCCCCTTATCCAACAGCAAAGGTTTTTACAGCACTGATGGGCAGTCAGTGACACTGAAGACATCTCTGTCCTTGTTTTAGGGGAGATTTGTTTATCCAGTGAGGTTCGGAGCCTCAGCTAGAGAAATTTGAAACTAACATAGGGTATACACAAGTGTACAGTGAAGTACATGCTACATACGTGATACTGTGGCTGTAAGTAAAGGAGGGCTGGGGGCAGGAAGGGGAGAAAGTAGGTCTTGACAGATGGGTGGGAATGACAGTGAAGGGTGAAAAGGGCATGTCTAGTGGGGGTACTGAATAAGCAAAGGCATGGAAGTAGGGCGTGACTTGGAACATGGCGCTGGGAGGGCTTCCTGAGGAGACCACTAGAATTAAGGGTTTAGTAGGAGCCCTTCTGGAAGTGAGGTTGGGCATGTAGAGTGGGCCTGGATTACAGATGGTCTTAAGAGTTAGGTGAAGTGTAACATGGTGAGAATAGGTTTTAAGACCAATCTGCCATGGGATGTGGGAGGGGTGGAGGGGGTAGGGAATCCAGTTGGCAGGTGGGTACAAGAAGTCAGGTGTGGACTGGAGAGAATGGTTTATGGTGAGAGGGAGGAAGAAAAAAGGTGAATCTGAGGGTCATTTCAGGAAAATAAATTACTCTGCAATTCAGTAATTTATTGACATAGTAAAGTGCACATAGTAGATGCTCAATAAATGGTTGCTGTGTTGATATGATAGGACATTAGGGAGAGGGGACATCAAGGGCGACTTGTAGCTTATAGGAACTAATGGGAGTAGACCATCAAAGGAGAGAGGAAGTTAGAAATGAAAGTAGGCTTTTTAAGGGGTCATAGTGAGCTTCAATGACAGAGGGACAGGCAAGAGAAGAGGCTCCATAGGAGCAGGATATGGGTCAGGCAGGGCTAGAGAGTTGTCAGTACAGTATCGGGAGTGAAGGGAGATGGGCCTGCAAAACCAGAGGCATAGAGAGCCTGAGAGTGTGTCTTGGTGGCTACCCACAGTTCTGGAATGGGAGGAGGGATAGGTCATCGAAGGACACAGAGATGGAGTCTGAGAGGCAGAAGAAGCCCCAAAAGATGTTAGTAAAAACTGAGTGAGAAGAGAGTTTCAAGGAGGTGACATAGGGTGAAGTCGGAGGCAAGGTCAGGCTGGCTTTTGTCAGTGGAGTGAGGGTGGTGGCTGCCAGCCTCTGGGGTGAAGGAGGAAAGGGAATGGGAGAAATTTCAGGCCTCAGGAACTCTCTCCTGAAAAGCTTCTCCCATCGTGTCATTCAGCTTGTACCCAGGACAAAGACAAAGTATCTCTTGGCACACAAGCCTATCACCTTCTGTCAAACTACTTGACCCTTCCAGAATCTTTCCTCCAACCACACTGGTTTCTGAATGGTCCTCTGAAGAGGCTGGGCACCTTTCCACTTCACTTCTGCCTCCATCTGCTCAGAGGTCACTCGCCGTTAGAGCCTTCTCTACTGGGCTTTCAAGCCTACATAGATCCCAGACACCCACAGTGCCCCTGCTCCCTGAACCCAGGATCCACTGCCCTCTTTTCCCTCCTTACCAGACCATCCTCCGCTCCTTTGCAGCAGAATTCTCCTGACACTTAAATTTGATCTTGTTGCTTTTGCCCTCAAATCTTTCCTGGATATTTGTAGTTACAGAGTAAGGTCCAAATTCTGGAACATGGCCTGTATAAGTCCTAGCGCTCTCAGTTATATGTAAGTCTGCACTATTTTGTGAATGTGTCATGCCTTTTCGTGCCTCAGAGCTATTTATTACTCATGCTGTTCTCTCTGCCTGCACTGCCCTTTTCTCCCTGATGAACAGCATGGAACAGAGGGAAGGGTGGACTTTCACGTAAGACCTGAGTTCAAATTTCACTGTTATTTACTAATTCAGTGAACTTGGGCAAGTTTCCTAACCTCTCTGACCCTTGGTTGCTCATCAGTAAAATGCAGGTGATAATACTTAATTTGCAAAGATATTCTGATACATAATTTAGGAGACATGATATAATACATATGAGAAAGGAAATGACATAATATAATATAATGTATGAGAAGTGTCCACACACGTTAGGTCCTCAATAAAGGGTTGCTTTTATTACTCATCCTTCAAGGTTCAGCTCTGTGACACCATCATCCCAGCTTCCCGTCTCCCTCAGGCTGGTATGACCTGCTGTCTCTCTTTGGAACAGCATTTTAAAAAATTTTAGTTAAAGAACACGTAACATAAAATTTGCCATCTTACCCATTTTTAAGTGTACAGTTCATGAACATTAAGTATATTCACATTGTTGTGAAACAGATCTCCAGAACTTTCTCATCTTGCAAATCTGAAATTCTGTACCCATTACACAACAACTCTCTGTTTCCCACTCCTAGAATAGTATTTTTATCCATCCCTGAATCATAAATACCTTACGTACCATGGGCTGACTTGCAATATATTGAGTTTTGTATATATATATATATATGTCTCTTCCACTAGATTTTGGGCTTCGTCAGGGCCAGGAGCTTGTCTTATGCTTCCCTGTAATCCTCACAATATGTAGCAAAATGCCTGGCATATAGTACGTGCTCAATAAGTGTTTGTGGAATTGAATGTTACAGTTCATTTTTTGCCTTATTTTGATTGAACTTTGTGTGTGTGGGGGGGCTGTGTGGTATACGTTATAAGGCCTATGAGAGCGGGAATTGTGTCCAAAAGCATGAGGCAACGGTGGAAAGAACTTAGGCTTTGGCTTTAGACAGATCTGGGTGCAAATCCTGTGATCTTGGGCAGGCTGAACTTAACCTCTTTGAGCACTGGCTATCTTAACTCTATAATACAGACCCCAGACAGCTGTTGTTGGTGTTAAATGTGATAATATATGTAAAGCCGCTGGGATATACATGCAGCCGATAAATGTTAGCTCCTTTCCTCTAAGCTGTATTTCTCCTTCCACCACACAGTGCCTGGCACACAGTAGGTATTTACTAAATACTTGTTTTAGGTTGGTGGTTGGCAGGAGAGGTAGTGTGAGGGGCTGGGTTTTAAAGATCTGAGCAGGGGGAGAGGGATGAGTGGGATAACTGAGCCCTCCCTCCCCTTCCTGCTGACCTTTGCCAGGTGTATAATGAGTTCATTCTGCCTTCGGAGCGAGCCGGATTCCTGAGCCGGATTCGGGAGATCATCCAGCGAGTAGAGACCCTGTTGAAGAGAGATATTGGCCCTGTGGAGGCTGCTGAAGACCCCCTGAGCCCCCAGGTCAGACCCCTCTGGATACCTCCAGGGAGAATGGACTCTGCTCCAGGCTTCACGACTCTCTGCCTGATCAGCTGCCTGGGATCTAACTTCTCTTCATCTCTGGGAACCTAAAAACAGTGGCTCTTAGCCCATTTGAGAATCTGATGAAAGCCATGGACCCTTGTTCTAGAAAAATGTGTTCAGTGCATACTTTTCTTTTAACTCATCATTTTGAAATTTCAGACTTACAGAAAGAAGTTGCAAGAATTGTGCAAAGAACTCCTAAATACTCTTTACCTAGATTTGCCAATAGTGTTTTGCTACGTTAGCTTTCTCTTGCTCTCTTTCCCTTCTCTATATTATAGTGTGTGCACCTGTTATTTTCTGAACCACTTGAGTGAGTTGCAGACATCATGCCCCTTTATCTCTAAATAATTTCAGCAAATACACCTTTGAATTCCTTGAAACTCATTTATGGACTCCTAGAGGTCCATGAGTCCTAGCTTAAGGACACCAGTCTGAAACCTTCCATCTAAGACTTGGCTCTTCCCCACTCACTGTGGGCCCCCTTCTGTCCCTCAGGAGGAGCCAACACCATTGCCTGCCCTCCCAGGCCCCTTCCCCACCCCATCCAGTGGTATGTACTGATTTCTGTCCCTATTCATCCCGACCTTTGGTTGCTCCTGGGAAGGGCGCAGGGAAGGGAGGACTGGAATCTCAACACACCCTCCTCCCCAGCAGAGCTCCAGAGCAGCACCTCCCAGGAGCAGAGCAGCTGGGCGGCCTTCTCCACCTCCCCATCTTCTGGAAACCCCTTGTCTCCTGGAAACCCATTTTCTCCGGAAACCCCTGTTTCCCCAAGTCCCATCTTCCCCATCACTTCTCCCCCTGGGCATCCCAGCTCCTCCACATTCTCCCCAATTTCTTCCCAGATCTCAAATCTCTCTTCACAACCCCCCAGCTCTCCACTTCCATTCTCCCCCAGTGCATCCCAGTTTCCATTCCCATCCTCTCAGTTTCCGCAGAGTTCTCCCCTCCCTAGTTCACCCGCCTTCTCTCCTAGTTCTTCCCAGGTCATTCTTGCGCCTCCTCCCTTTCCTTCACGCCCCTCTCCTGCTTCCCTCCCCTCCAGCACTACAGCCCCACTCCTCTCCCTGGCTAGTGCCTTCTCACTGGCTGTGATGACTGTGGCCCAGTCCTTGCTGTCCCCCTCACCTGGGCTCCTTTCCCAGCCTCCTCCAGCCCCTCCTGGTCTCTTCCCGAGCCTGCCCCCTCCCACTGCCCTCCTTGCTCCTTGTGGCCAGGAGAGGCCTTCACCTCTGACAGCTGAGACGGAGAGTGAGGTGAGTAGGAAACCAAAAGGGATGATTGGGGCGGGAGCTCCATTCTTGATGATTTCCTCATGGATCCACACTTTGTAGGCATCCCCAAATCCGGCTCGGCCACTCCTGGCTGAAGCGAGACTGGCGCCCATCTCTGAAGGTGAGGCCTCTGAGCCCTCACCTTGCCCTGCCCGTCATCCTCAGGCTACTTTATATCTTGCCACTGATTTCTCTCCCTCCTTCCATGACTCCATCCTTGTGTCTCTACAGAGGGAAAGCCCCAGCTTGTCGGGCGTTTCCAAGTGACATCATCCAAGGAACCAGCTGAGCCTCTTCCCCTGCCATCGACACCCCCAACTCTTTCTGGTCCCCTGAAGCCTCCCACGCCTCGGCTGACCTCAGAGAGCTCAGACACAGAGGATAGTGCTGGAAGTGTGCCAGAGGCCAGGGAGGCTCTGGCCGAAAGTGACCGTGCAGCCGAGGGCTTGGGGGCTGGAGTAGAGGAAGGGGACAGTGGGAAGGAACCCCGAGTCGGGGACAGTCCCCCACCCCTGAGCCATCCCAGCCCGGTGTGGATGAACTACTCCTACAGCAGCCTGTGTCTGAGCAGTGAGGAATCAGAGAGCAGTGGGGAGGATGAGGAATTCTGGGCTGAGCTGCAGAGTCTTCGGCAGAAGTGAGTCTGGGGAGGATGGAGGACAAGAGGCGGACTTGGGAGAGCAAAGTGTGTGGCCAGCCCTCTCATGCTCCTGGTGCATCCTCAGGCACTTATCAGAGGTAGAGGCATTACAGACACTACAGAAAAAGGAAATCGAGGACTTGTACAGCAGGCTTGGGAAGCAGCCTCCACCGGGTATTGTGGCCCCGGCTGCTATGCTGTCCAGCCGCCAGCGCCGCCTCTCCAAGGGCAGTTTCCCCACCTCCAGACGCAATAGCCTGCAGCGCTCTGAGCCCCCAGGCCCTGGTGAGACTGCCGTTGCCCAGCTCCCATCTTTCCCGAGTCCCCTTCCCTAGTGATCCAGCTTTCTCCAGGCCCTGGGGGTCTGTCTTTGGTTTGTGGGGGAATAGCCCCCTCTTCCCGTGGCCCCTTCCCTCACTCAGTGCTCTCCCTCCCCATCCTGCACCCAGGCATCATTCGAAGGAACTCCCTGAGTGGCAGCAGCACCGGCTCCCAGGAGCAGCGGGCAAGCAAGGGGGTGACATTCGCCGGGGATGTTGGCAGGATGGTGAGGGCGGGCCCAAGGGAGGGCGAGCCCAGGGAATGGGAACTGGCTGCAGCTTCACCCTCCTCCCACCCTGGAGGTTTCTTCAGTGCTTTTTCTTTTCCCTCCAGTGAATTCCGAACCGGAGCCATGTGTCAATCCCACACCAGGGAGCTCGTGCTCTCAGAACCTGCTGACCAACACAACTCTGCAAGGAAGACCTCAGCACTGAGGGCGTAAAAGTCCAGAGGGACATGGAGAGTGGAGTTCCATTATAGGGAAGAGCCAAATATTGGCTGCAACTATTTGCTGTGTGTGGGTGTAAGTTCTGCAGCCTCCCATCTTCATACCTGCCACCTCCCCAGCCAAGAGTCAACCACTAAGCAATCCCACCAAAGTGCAGATGCTTCCAGAAGGCACACTCCCAGCTGGGCAAGTGGAGAGGGTGTTCTCACACTAGAATTAGTAGCAGCAAATAAAAATGCTGGAAACTAGGACTCTGAATTTGTATGTCGGGCCTTAAAATAACGGCAAAGGCTTGTGGGATAAGGGGAGGATTTAAAAGGAACTCTCCTCTCATAATGGGAGGTAGAGGTGGACGCTGCCCAGCCTGGTTTCCTACCAGCAGTTCATGAGGAAACTGCAAGGTCAGTGATCCACCTCACCAAGCTAAGATCCCATCCCGACTCCACCTACACAGGCAGCCCCAGTGAAAGTTAAGAAAATGAAAGCTGCTTGTCCCTCATCCTTCATCTACCTCTCTCTAATGGTGGGAAAAGGCAGTCAAGTTGGAGTAGTGTGTTGTTGTTGAGGGTAGAGGACAGAAGAGTGACCTTCCCCCAAGATGTGGTTCAGTCTCAAACAGCCCAGTGACCCACCATGATCTCTCCCTTAAATCAGGTGGAAAGATCGCATGGAAAAAGTAATTCTAGTTAAACATTTACAGCTCCCTGGGGCAATGCCATTGCTGCAGTTACTGCCTGTGGAGCTTTCCAGCGTGAAGTGTCAGCCCCAACACACCAACTGACTCCAAGAGAGATGACACAAGTTTATTCTCAACCTGACCCCGTGTTTCCCATGGGCTTCAATACTGCACAGAGCTGCCACAACCACTCCCCTAACAGCCCACCTCTTCTCCTTCCTCCCACACCCTGGGAGGTGAAGGGGATAAACCACAAAGCCAGAAAGCTTGGGAAAAGCCAAAGTTGGATACCTTTCAAACAAGAAAACAAACTACAAGAAGGGCTCAGCCACCACACGGAGAGTGTGAGGTGGGCAGTGTTCCCTTGATGATGGCCAAATGCATAAATCCCTGGCTGCTTGGGCTCAGTCATCGTCCCAGTTTAGTACGATGGCCAGCGATGCTGTGAGCAGGCTTCAGTTTCTACGGGGTCACGGGTCATCATCCGTCACGTGAAGGGGCTCCAGCAGGTAGATGTGCGATGCCCATCTGGATCAGGGTCCTGATGCCCTTGCAACAGCTCGGGCTCGAGCAGCTTTGACTTCATCCTCCAGCTCATCTAGGAAACGCTCCTGGGACACCGAGTAGAAGGTGTAACCATCTGGGGAGGTGGGTTCAGGAAACCACTTGGAATATGCACATTCCCTTTTGCTAGACTTGCTTCCACCACCGTTGCCGCTCTCTCATTTTCCCAAATCAGTGATTTGATCTACTCTCTGCTCTTTCGAGCCTGACCCCGACTCCATTATTAAAGAGATATATTGAAAGAGCATCTTAAATGACAAAGTATGATACATTAAACGCTTGGCTCAGCGTTAGACTATCACTGCTCGGGCTCTCTCCCACCCCCACATTGCCCTCCTACCCGCCTCTGGTCCCTTCCCTTGCCCCCATATGCGGTCTCCCGAATCTACAGTCCAGATGGATACAAATAGCTAACACCAGGGCCCCGATGCCCAGGCCGGTCACGATATTTCGGGTCCGCCGCTGTGGCAGCGTCTTCTGCCACTGGGAGAGCTGCACCTGCCGCATGAATTGCAGCTGCGCGGGAGTCAGCTTCTCCCGAGTCGGGTCGATGCGCTGGGCCAGAGGGGCCTTCCCACACTTAGCATCGACAGAATCACCAGACCCCGGAGACGCCATATTGCCGCTCCGCCCGTCGCAGTCCCGGAACGCGGAGCTTGCTGGGAATAGACCTTGGCCGCCGCCGCGGGGGACACTGGGAATTGTAGTCGCGTTTCCTTATCCGAACGGAGTGAGGCTCTTGGCCTTAGGGGAAGGGCGGAGTAGGCGGGAAGCGGCCGTGCTTTCTGATTGGCTGAGAGGTTCGCAGCCGTTGGGGCGGGAAAAGGCTGTGGAGGGAATTGGTTTTTCCTCAGATTTGAGGTGAGGACAAGCTCTCAGAAGGGGATAACGAAGCCAGAGTGTGGCAGAAGGCTCTGAAGAGAAGATAAGGGGGGAGGTTTATGGATCCAGTGAGCCGTCTGAGTGTCCCAAAAGTCTTCTGAAAATGGACGGACCTGTGAGGCCAAGATTGGCCTCTCTCAGTGACTTTCGGTTTGGAGCTGTTCCCACAGAGACGATCGAAGACGCTCTGCTCCACTTGGCCCAGCAGAATGAGCAAGCAGTGCAGGAGGCTGCGGGACGCACGGGCAGCTTCCGAGAGACCCGGATCGTAGGTGTGGACGCAGGGCCAGGAAGCCGGGTTTAGGGGAGACCCCGGCATCTGTCTTTGAGGCATCGGCCTTGAGATTCAGTTTACTTTATTCATATAAATAAGTTTTGTTAGTACCTACTATGTGCCAGGTTCTGGGGATACGGTGACGAACAAGACGCACCAGCACCTTACCCTTGATTTCCATAAGTATAGAGTATTTATTATCCACACTGCCTGGGACAGAAAGATGAAATAGAGATTGACTCCCTGCTTTCAAACCATGTATATAATCCTTGGAGAACATTAGGACAAATTTACAAATGCTTAGGTACAAGCAAGGTTAGATAAGTGGCATACTAGATAAAACAAGCTTTTATAGGGCTTGAAAAGAGAGTCATGGGGTGAGGTGGGGGTAGGAAGAATTAAGAGTCCTCCAGACATCATGGCATTTGAGGTAGACCTTGAAGGAAGGATGACGTTTGAGTTGGTGAAGATGATAAAGGGGAAGAGCGTTTCTAACATGAATAAGGCTATGGCAGTCGGGATGCTTAGGGTGAGTGTGAGTACAGTGTAGTCCACGTTGGCCAAAGCATGTGGAGAAGTAGTTGAAATCAAGATCAGAAAGGTAGTTTGGAGACATTCCATGTGGGACTCTGAACGCCAAGGTGAAGAGTTTATACTTGGCTTAGTAGGAAAACAAGAAGGCATTGAAGGTTTTCCTTTTTAAATAATGGGTGTGATACAACTGTAACCTTTGCCTTAGAAAAAAAATTGTTTGGGCTGTGCTGTAAAGGATGAACTAGAGTAGAGAGATGGGAGGTAGATCTGTGTTAGTAGTTTAGGTGATAGGGCAGAGGGACTGACAAGAGAGGATGGATTAAAAACATTCCAGACGTAAAATCTAGGGTTCGGCAGTGGATGAACTTAAGAAGTGAAGAAGGCAAAGATGACTATGCCAAAGGGTTGAGCCTAGGAGACTGGGAATATAGTGGTGCCATTAAGAGAAACACATACATTAAAAAAACATAAAACAGGAGGAAGCATGACTTTTGTTTGGGAAAGAGAGTAACTTTGGTTTTGAATCTACTGAGTTTCACGTGCCTTAAAACATTTAGAGGAAGGTTTCCAGCAGGCTGTTTAAAAAGTAAGTCAGAAGAGAGATCAGAACTAGAGATAAAAGTTTGCGAGTTATCTCCATAATGATACTGTTGAAACTGTGGCAGAGGATGAGCTCCTAGAGGGAGAAAAGAGAAGGTCAAGGGCAGTTCCTTGGGAAACATTTTGTGTTCGGGGAATTGGAGTAGGAAGAAGAGTATGAAGGAAATAAAAGGAGTGGTTTGGGAGACAGGAACAGAACGAAAAGAACAATGGAAGGTAAGACGGGGTTTTAAGAAGGATGATGGTCAGCAGGGATCAGATGCTTCTGGGATATGAACAGGAATGAAGATGGCCAGCAGGAATGAGTATTGCAAAAGGGCCATGATATTTAATAATCTGGACATATTTGCTGGCTTTTGAGACAATCATTTCAGCAAGTTGAGAAAAGTAGAAGCCAAACTGCAGAACATTAGGGAGTGAATGATGAAGGGGAAGCAGCAGGTGTAGTAAGCTAGGCTTTCAAGAAATTAAAGTGATGGAAACTACAGAGATAAAGCCGTAGCTTGAAAGGAAAGAAATGGAGGGTCTTTTCGTTAAATGTAGATCTCAGTATGTTTGTAAGTACAGGAGGGGGAACCAGCAGAAGGGAGAGGTATAACCCTTATTCATTCCACCTATCCCAAGCTCAGTTTTCTTGGCAAATTAAAATGGAAAATAGAAACAGTTGCATGGATAGATAATTCAGGCCAAAACCCAAACCCAAACCAAACCAAACAACTATGCATACCTAACAAAAACAAAACAAAGAAAGCCTAAACTCCAGCAAATAAAAGGACTGGCTAATAACACACAATTATGTATTCGAGGGTATTTTGCTTAATTGCTTCAACTAATTCTCTTCTTCATTGGACACTGCTAGCAGAGCTTTAGTCTCTGTAGCAATAAGGTTTAATACATATACCTCTGTGTAACATGTGTCGAGTAGACTGTTATCTTGTTCTAGCTTGACTTTTATAGAATTTTTTTTTCTAAAAAGTCAAATTTTCTCTGAAGATATGGTAGTTTGATTGTATGTAATTTTTGGCTGATCAGTGCTAAAAGTTCCCAGTTCTGCGGAAGCTTTCTTTTTTGAGAGGTAACATTTACCCTTGTTTCTACCCTCTAATGATATTGCAAACTAAATAGAATTCTATCTGGGGCGGTTCTTTCAAAGAGAAACAGGCAGCCTAAAATCTTGCCAAGGTATCTTGCCCTTCCCACCTTCACAGTGACTCCGCCCCACCCCAGAATTGGGCTATGTTCCCTGATTTGGAGGATGTTTCTTCAAAACAAGCCACTCCACTGTAACAAACTTGCTCCTGAGGAGAGGCTCAGCCACCACAGATTTACCCAACAAACTGGTGGTGGAGAGATGGTGTCCAGCTGTTAAGGTGAATCGTGTTTGTAAAGCAGTGGGAGTTCTCCAGAGGGTGGTTACTAAACAAACAGTATTATAAAGAATATTGAATCTCCAGGAGGGATCTTTCTGTTCCTGTCAACATTCCACCGCAAACAGAATATAGGGGTTAAGGTTTTTATCCATCCCAAGAATCTCCCTTGAAGCTGGGGGTTCCCAGCATGGTGTAGAGGCCAATTAGACCAGCTGGTGTGTTTGTGTGTAGCTGGCTAAGCCTTTTATCAGCTGAGACCCACAGGAAGTCTCAAGGGTCACTGAGGGGGCTTGGTGAGCCCTTGTCTTTGGCACTCAGTCAGCCCACTTTTCATGCCTCTGATCTGCCTATTGGCAGCAAAGGGAACTAAGCTCAGCTTGGGTTTTTTCAGTCTCAGCTTTCTCACCTCCTGACCCTCTTCCCTCAGCCCATCATGGCTTTTACACAACGCCAAGAGTTCACAGAGTGGTTTTAGTTGCACCTTGTGAATTAGGCTCTTCTTTCCTATTTTGGCAGAGTTTGTTTTTCTCCTGTCTGAACAATGGTGTCTGGAGAAATCCGTGAGCTACCAAGCTGTAGAAATCCTAGAAAGGTAAAGCACTGAGCATAAGGCCTTTGTAAGTGGTACCTCTCAGAATGGCTAATGTACCTAAATCTTAAAAAAAAAAAAAAAAAAAAAAGTATTAGTTGCCCCTTACCATGAGACCTGGTTTTGCACCCTCTATTACTTGCAAATGTTAATTTCTTAGCATGCAATTGCTATTGGAGAGGATAAAACACAGCATAGTTTGAAGCAGAAACTCCCTTTAGTTTGAGGGTGGATTGTTTACTCTTCCCTTCCCTTCTTTATAGGTTTATGGTTAAGCAGGCAGAGAATATCTGCAGGCAAGCCACAATCCAGCTGAGAGATAAGACAGAGCCTCAGAATTGGAGGGCTCTGAAAGAGCAGCTTTTCAACAAGTTTATCCTGCGTCTTATGTCATGTGTTCAGCTGGCGAGCAAACTTTCTTTCCACTACAAAGTAAGGAGCTGGGGTTGCTCATAGGCACCTGAGTGTTAGAAAGAAACCAGCTCTTCCAAAGGTGACTGTGAGAAACCTACTCCTAGGCTAGGTGATACTACTCACGTAGAAATTCCAGAGTGTAATTATGCTTCCTAAACATATCTTCCCACCCTCACCCCCCCACGCACAGTCACACAGAGGCAACTATTAAATAGCCTGAAGTTCTGTTCCCAAAGTATAAATGCTGGACAGATGCCATCATTCATACAGGTCACCTTTTCTCCCCTTGGACTCAAGGACAGTTTACATAAGGTGTCTGAATTGCCAACAAACCTATCAGTGTTAAAGGCAAACTATTACATTTATAAAGGATCAATTTTTTCCCCACATCACTACCCAATGCCTATCTAACAAAATATCATTCAGCAAATATTTATTGTCTTCTGTGGGCTGATGCTGCACTAGGTGCGATGGCTGCAACAGTAAAAATATTGTCTGTGCTCTCAAGGAACTTATTATCTAACGAGACACACAGGCAAATAATGTGGGGAAGTGTTCCAACTAGTGTCAATACAGAGGGCTATGAATGTACCTCATCAGCCTTGGAGAGTACAGGAAGTGTATGTAAAGAAAATGACTTCTTAAGGGGGAAGGGGTGTGGAAGAGGGGTGGATCCTAAGGGAAGACGGAGAGGAGTTAAGGAAAGCAGGGAGAAGGGAGAGGAGAGGGAGATCCAGATACAGTAAACAGCATGGGTGGTGGCTCGGAGTTTGGGAACTGCAAGTCATTCTAGATGACAAGCATCAAGTGTAAGGGGGAATTACCAGGAGAGGAGACGAGATGAAGGCATGGGCTGGATTGTGAAGGGCTTTGTATACGATGCCAAGATGTATGACCTTTTACTCTGACACCCTTCTCTCCCTCTCACTGTTTTGTTTTTCTTTGCTCAGATAATCAGCAACATCACAGTCCTGAATTTCCTCCAAGCTCTAGGGTATCTACACACTAAAGAAGAACTGCTGGAGTCAGAGCTTGATGTTTTGAAGTCCCTGAACTTCCAAATCAATCTGCCTACTCCCCTGGCTTATGTGGAGATGCTCCTGGAGGTTCTAGGTACTTTATTAAGTGTGCCAGGGACTGTGGGATGGAGTCTCCCAGAGGAGGCAGTAAGAATGTGCCCAGGGGTTTGGGAGCAGTGGGCAGAATACACCAGAATCCAGGAACAGCGGGAAGCCTGAGATGATGGAGAAAAGTGTTCCCTCTGGTACTTGTCACAGGGAAAGAAACTCAGGTCTCAGCACCTGGCTTCTGTTCGGACTCACTAGTACTCTTACTGCAGGATCAAAGTGTTGATTTTATAGAGGCATGAGTTAAGAGGGGAGCCAACAAATATACTCTAACTGTATATATATACTGTAGATGGGAGGTTTCTCTACCTCTCCCTTTATCCTTTAAAATTGACCTCCAGCTAAAGAGGTTTCTTATAGTAAAACGAAGCAACCAGGAAGCACATTAGCAGCTCATCAGCTTTATGTTACATGACTGATTATAATCAGAAAAGACCCGCATAATGCTCTTTACCACATCCATACTCACTCCATCTAGGATACAATGGCTGTTTGGTCCCAACTACACAGCTGCATGCAACCTGCCTGACCCTGCTCGACCTAGTCTATCTTTTGCGTGAACCCATATATGAGAGCTTGCTGAGGGCTTCGATTGAGAACTCCACACCCAGTCAACTGCAAGGGTAAGGCAACTCCTTTAGGGTAGGCTCCTTCTCATGCTATCATAGCGTGAGAACTTGGGGAATGGAATTTACCTAGCAAGGCATCCAGTCCACAGATAACCTGCATAGGTTACCTGGTTCAAATTAACATCCGATATGTTGCCTGGATGTGGGTGACAGCCCAATCAGCAAAACCTAAATGCTTTTACTTTTAAACTTAAATGACTTCAAGTAATTAACATACTTCCTTTCCTAGTGCTTCCTTTATAGCTGTTTATAATTTGAGATTACTGGACTGCTTTTATAGTCACTTAGAAAAAAAGCCAAGTCACAGGGTTGCAACTTGGACAAAAGTGTTTGATTACTGTACAGTCAGACTAGTAAAAAGCCTCACAGTTACATTTGTTATGGAGACAGATGGAACAACAAAAGGCCAGAAACCATTCAGACAGGAGGCTCGTGTTTTAATTCCAGTTGATTTGGGGGAGGTTGGGAGAGGAGTCAATTAGCTATTACTTGACTATTTCCTTCCATATCTAAAAACTCCAAGATGATCAACATCAACAACTAATAGGTGAAGTTCCATGACCCTAGGGTTTGGAAGATCAAGTTTCATTCTTGCTCCAAAATTAATAATGGTTTTAATCACTCAGGGAAAAGTTTGTTTCAGTGAAGGAAGATTTCATGCTGTTGGCAGTAGGAATCATTGCAGCAAGTGCTTTCATCCAAAACCATGAGTGTTGGAGCCAGGTACGCACCACTGAGCAGGACCAGCATGGTTAGAATTCATTTAATAGAAAGCATTCTCCCATTAGTTAAAGGAAAACAAAAGACAACCTATAAAAGGTAAGTGCCAAGACCCATGATTAGGATGAATAAACAGGATTTATTAAACAGGAAGAGGAAAAACTAGGACTGAAAAGTGTTCTCCACTTTTCCTCTCATTGAAATTGGAAATGGAGGCCCAACTCAGCTTGTTTGTTTCCCTTTCTGATGATAACCTGCTATCATGCTAAAGTCCAATAAGTATTTCCTCCCAAAGAGAGAAAATGTCAAGGCCCAAATATCCCTCTCACGATTCACAAAACTTATCTCCAACAGAGTAAATGCCTAGCAGAAACTTTCCACACGAACACCATCAGGGCAAAGGTATCCTAATGTCATCTGCCCACTGGCAGACACTGGGGTCTGGATTTCATCTTCTCTGTAAATTCAGAGAAACGGAAAAAATTTCTATTTGGCTTAAGAGAACAAGCAATTTGTCTGTTTGTGTACTAAAACATGTTGAGATGATTCAGTACTAAGAAATCTGTCTGTTTCTGAAGGTTGTGGGGCATTTGCAGAGCATCACCGGCATCACGTTGGAGAGTATCACCGCGTTCTCTTACGCAATCCTGACTCACAGCGTGGGAGCCAACACTCCAGGGCCACAGCAGCCTATTCCTCCCCACCTGGCAGCCAGAGCTCTGAGGGCTGCTGCTGCCTCCAACTCATGAGGCGGGCTGAATCCACCAAATATAAACAGCCTTCTGTCATTGCTCTCACCCTCCCTGTTTACTTTCATACTCAGGGTACAAAAGTTTCAAGTATCTTTTGAACCATGTTTTGTATTCCAACTTCTGCTTATTTTTCTGCGTCAGAGAAAAAATTAAGGTGGATGAACATGTCTTTTTTTTGTCGTATCAGACTAAAAATATAAAAAGCTGGGAGAAATAGAATGTTAGTGAAGTTGGTTCAATTTTGTTTAACAAGATAGTTATGGCTTTTCTTTAATTGTTCATTTCATTAAGAGAGAACATCAGACATGGAGATTAGTATTAACCAGGGGCTCAAAAAAAACGAGGCCGTCTGGGTGACCTTGACCGAGCAAGGAGGAAGCCTTTATTTCCCCTTAAAGTTAATTTAACATCTCTGTTCTGTTACTGAGGTCTACACACACAGGGCATTCCCTACAGCTGTCTATTTCCACCAGTCTTTTTAAAAAGTAACACTAACCCATCTCTAAACCTGTTTCAACAGAATTTCCACATACCTGCACTTGAACTCAATTCTCCCAGAATACAAAGTACTCTATTTTAGTTAAAGAAAAACCCAACAGTGCACCTTGGGCAGTTATCAGACTGCAGCAAATCTTTTATTACAAATAATTAAATCTCTCCATAATGTCTCAAACAGTACCAAACACCATTTCATATCACTAACACAGAGCAGAGTAGGCATTCAGTACTAAAATCGAGTGAGGAGAAGTATTAAATTTCAAGCTTCTGATCACATCACATGGTGACCGAAACTTATATGTCATTTTCTCACGTTATCCAACTGTGCGTCTCATACATCTCATCGTCTCAGTGGAGACAAAAGTTTCTATTTCATATTGTTAAGTGCAGGAAGTTGAGAGAGATAAAATCCAGTGAAAACACATCGATCTCAATTCAACTCAGTTAAAAAAAAAAAAACAGAAGCAAACTTAAATTAGTTGTTTTAAGGGGAGAGAGGGAAAGGAAGGCATGGGGTTAAGAGTCAAAACTATAACAAAGGCTGGTAAGCTATACATGGCATGTTATAGCTCTGAAAACTATTTGTCATATGATATTTTAAAATAAAGTGGCTTTTGTGGATTTTTTTTCTTTTTTGGTATTGTAAACATGTGCTGTTTAATAGTATCCGAATTTAATTTAAAACACTTTTTTTTTTCCAAACAAAACAAATTTAAAGCCTTAAGGCAAACATTCCCCTAAGGAAAAAAGAAAGTCATTTGTTATAAAACTGTGAGGACACCCAAGCAAGACCCCACTTAAGATTCGTCAGCATGAACTTGAGAGCTTTTGTCCACTGTTCCTCAGAGTTAAACTGGGTTTTGATGGAATAGGAGCCGCCGCTGCCTCCTGTGTCTTCAATCTTGCCTTTCTCCACATCCATCCTACAGACGGACACAGCAGAGCTCATTAGTAACTGAGATCCGAGTTCAGTCAGTTCAGGCAAATGGGCAGGGACTTGATCATGGGACCATTCACGTCATTTTATCTATTAAAGAACTCTTGGCGAGGAACGGTAGTGTATTTTGGATTTGCTTGAAAGCCAAAAATCAAGAAGGCTGTCACAAGAGCCTCATTGTCACTGTGGAGTACAGGGACAGGACACACACCCAAACAGATGACAAGCCCAGAGCAGAGGGTAAGTGAGGGTTACAGTACTCCTCACTGTTTTCCTCGGCATCCCTGAACTCATGGGCAGAGAAAAGAGGCAGAAGAAAGAAACGCTTTGTTTTGGGCTGACAGAAGCAGCTCAGCCTTACTCTCTTGAAACTAAGGTCTCCATCCATCACTGGGCTCCTACACAATTTGACCAAAGGAAGCATTCCTGTATATTTCCAAGGGCTTAAGGGAAAACCTCCCTGAAACTGGACAGCCGGTTTGAGCTCTGTGCCAAGAAAATGCCCCAAACCATCTAAGATACCATTCTTTTTCTCCAGGGACCAGGTGGTCACATTCTGTCCTGCTTGCAGTGTTGGATCCATTTTTGCCCATCAGTGTCATGTGATTTTTGCACCATTTTCTGCTTTCCCACTATTCATACTATGTTTTGCCTCCATTCTAACTGTCCCTACAATTCTGTTCAATTTGGTCCTACTCTAGGTTCATTCAGCAGTGGGGGATACTGACCTGTAAGGAAGACAAAAACGTGTCTCGCCTTTCTCAACCTCTTCTTTGAACTGCTGCACACAGTCCAGGAAAGCCACCATTGCATGGTCAAACTTGTTGTCCCAGAAAAACCGCAGCCCCCCAGAACAGTACAACGGCAGCTCCTGCCAAAGAGAAAACTGGCTATGGGTGTGGCACCAAGACAGGTTATCAGAGATTGTTCCCAATCCTATCAGTCTCTCAAGTCATGTTCTCTCTGTAGTCCACTGGAAATAGTAACCTTGGACAAATAACAATGCAACTGGAACCGTTCCACCGGAAATGCATTCAACACCTACCTCAGTGATGCCTTCCCCAGCCCAGTGCACACACGCTCCTCTGATCTGCCCATATACCTTTTCATCAGACTGTAAAAACCTAGTTTTCCCCTTAAAGAAGAGCTCAGAGCTAATCCTGAACTCGACAAGACATTGAATAAGACATTGGCTCTTCATGAGATATCTCAGTCTAAGAAAGAAACTGAATAATGCCACTATCAAAAGCAAACCATTTCATTAGGAGATGCAAGAATTCTGTATTCCAGTGAAAATGGAGTTTCTCAGAGTACCTTAGATTTGTCTGTCAGAGACTCCAGGTATGAATGGTTTCCATAGGGAACAAGTCGATACCTAAAAAGGAGATGCATACAGAGATGGATATATAGGACTATTCCTAAAGCGATTATTGGGATGTTAGAACCCACTGATTTTCAAACTTCATCCTACCCAAGCACCTCTTTTATTATTCCCACCTCTCTCTCTCACCTCCCCATGCTTAATGTTTTGTTTACCAAACAAAGGACATTTATTATATAATTGTCTGGGGGCCTTTGTGGACGAATGCATTTTTTGGTTTAGATTTAAAAACAAAAACTGAAAATAACTTGAGAGGAACACTCAGGTTCTGGAGACAGTATGTCGGGGACCACTGTTATGGTCATGCAGCTCAAGGACTGCCTGATCAGTAGAAAGAGCCAGAAGCTGGTGAGGGGAAAACCAGAAGCAGAGCGTCTGCACAGACAGAAAACTCCCAGTCTGTTAGGAGCAAGGGTTCCTGCCATGGTGGAGAGCAGTACCAGGATGGAGATACAGATTATATCAAAGACATACCACACCCCAACAAAGGGCTATATTTCTTACCTCTGAAATTTCAGACCCATCTTATTGGCCAAGGCATGGAGCAGCAATACCGTCTGGCCCCAAGCAGCATTAATCTCATTCCATTCCACAGGAACACTGGGTAGGCGACCCAGTCTGAAGTTATTGATTGTGCCAAACTGTCCACTGTGCCTATAGAAGGCAGAAGGGCAGGGAAAAATACAGGGAGAACTTAGCAACTTCTGAGACTTCCTGCTCTCACCTACAACCTAACATAAACCTCTCTCCTTATCTCCAGATTCATATATCCAAGCTCAACTTGGTAGTTTAAATACTAGTCTAAAACACGAGTCATCTTCTTTCCACCTGCTGCTCAGATGTCAAAGCAGAAACCTGGGTATCATCCTTGAATGCTCTCTCTCATCTCCCTCCCCGCAAAAAAACAATAAACTGTTGATTCCACCTCCTGAATCTCTTAAATCTGTCCACTTCTCTCCAAACTCAATGCCATACTCTCTTTTCCTGTTTAGATTGCCACTGGCAAGTCTCCCTATCAAAACTACTGCCCTTTTCCCCCAAGTCATTTTTCACATTGAAGGTAAAGCTACCATCACAAATGCAAACGTAATTATGTCGCTTCCCTGCCTAAAATGCTTCTGTGGCTCCCACTGCTTTTTGGACACAGTCCAAATCCTTTCAAAAGGCCTACACGATCCTTTAGGAAATGATAACGCTCCAGTTTCATATCCTGTCATTCTCCCCCTTTACACTCCATCTTCACTCACAATAAGCTCCTTTCAGTTCTCCGAATTCACCACTCCCACTTTCCTATTTCTTTGCACATGATGTTCTCTCTGCCAGGAACAACCCTCCTCCTCTGCAGACTTCTACTTCATAGCTCAGCTTAAACGTCAACCTCCTCTGGGGGAAACTTTCCATGCGGCCTCCCCGCATCGGGAAACGTGTCCTCCTGTGTTCCCACAGCACCGTAGGTTAACTATTATCACGCGGTACTACAATTGCCTGTTACTTATCCATCTCTTCCGCGAGGTTATAAGTACGGAGAAGGTAGAACGCATAGTTTGCTGTTGCCCTCCTAGTGCTAGCAGTGCCTAGCATACAGTAGATGTTCAACAGATACTAGTTAAATAGATAAAACGTCAAATAAATGAACACATGAATGACTCTGGAGGTAAGAAACCAGCTCCAGGCAGAGGACCAGAATTTCATGTGGCTGGAGGGCTCAGATCTTTCCCTTTCCTTGGAAGAGTGGATGTCACCAAACTCTAGAATTCCAATCCCTGATTGTGCCTATCCAATCACAAGGAGTTAAAGAAACCTAGATGGGGTGAAAATGACACACAGTCCTATTTTGTGGGAGGTGGGCCCCCTGGTTTAGTGGTGAGCAGTTAAGGTCCAGATATGTAGTGCTTCCCAGATGCTCCTCACCCTCCAGCCCTCATTACCAAATGTGGAAGGTTGCATTAAAGACGTTGGTTTTCTTCAGCTTGTCCAGCTGCATCTGGGCATAACGCATCTGGTTTTCTACACTCTTCAGCTCATCATCCAATTCCAACTGTTGTCGTTTAAATTCACTGTACTCCCTCTGATACCTGTGAGCAGCCAAAGTGGCCGTTAGTTTGGGGGCTAAAATTTCTCTGTTACCACCCCTCTTAATGATTTATCCTTAGTGATTATGGTTCTATCCAGTTACAGCATCTTTTAGATTTGGCCCAGATCCCACTCAAAGGAACATACATGCCCTAGTCGTTTTGCCCGGGAGGGACAGAAATGTCTCAAATTCCCACTGCCATGTGCAAAATTGGGAGGAAAAACAGATTCTTCCGAACCAGGACCACACACCACTTGGATGTCTGATCTTTTCTACAAGTGAGGTGAGTGGGTCAAGAGTGGCTTCTTTCACAGACTGGCCATAAGTGAACTTCTGTAACTTCACCTCTGGATACTATTGTCCTTTAAATAGTAAACACCATTTCCAATGGAACTTGTCACACTACTCTGTGAAAAATTAACTTTTTTCTCTGTCCTTCATGTGCCCAACTTCAGTTAGTGTGGACACTGTGTCTCCTCCAACAGACAGAGGGTTCTCTCAGGTCAAGAGCACCAATGAAATTTCTGAATTGGGAAAGAATGAATGTAGGCCAATATGCTCATCTTTCAGAGGAGGATGCTGGATACAGCAACTGACTTACCCAAATGAGCCCCGTTCCTACAGCAGAGCTGTGACTAGAGCCCTGGTTCTCTGCTTTCTATTTAACCAACATGCTTTTTTCACTTAATCATGCTAACCCTTCAGACTTAACCCTCCCAACGAACCTCTAGAAACAGGGCCTGAAAATAATATGCAGGATCCAGAGCAGATAGGCTGTGGAATGACAGCTGACTGCAGCTTACAAAGTAATCAGACACATTCAGCTGGAAGCCATTTCCCCTCCTGGAGCTTTGAGGACAGGAAGATAGAAGAACACGGTGATCACTCACTGAGCCTCCTCCTGGTCCAGTTTCTCAGCCTCAGCCTGGACCTTCTCGAGATTTTCTGCCACTATCTTGCGGTTCTTTTCCACATCTTCCAGCTCCTGGATCAGCCTCTCCTCCTCTAACGCCAGCTCCTTTAGCTCCATCTGTAGCTGTTCACTGTCATCCTCATTCATTTGCTCTAAGATTTCCAAACAGCGTCTGCCAAGGACACAAGCAGAGTATGCTTACCAGAGGGAAACTGTTACTCTGTTCACCTGAGTGAAGCATAGCTCTTGGGTAAGAGCTAAGCAGTCTCATAGCAGCAAAAGCTCTAAGACCCAGATCTGTTGCCAGGCCCTGGCTCTGGAGGCACTCACTTGTAGTTTTGACACTCATTTTCAGTGACGTTGAGCTGAGTGTCCAGCTGGTCTAACAGAGTATCTGTGCATTCCTCACACAGTGGGTGATCCACATCTGTCTGGCCAGACATGATGTCAAAAAGGTCCCCAGTGACCTGGAAGTGTGGGAAAGTTAGATAGAGTCTTCCCCACGCTACATGCCCAGACACCCCCTCTACCAGCCAAGCCCACTGTTTGCCACTGGAATCAGGCCGACTTGCCTTCAGTCTTCGGCTGAGGTTCTCCATTGTGCCGCCATCGGATGCCTCCCCGATCAGAGTGAAGCTGTTGGCACTTTCTGTAGACATCATCCTGCAGACACCCCCCCGGCCATGGGCCACATGAGGGAGCAGAGAGGCCTCCTCCACCTACTGCGGTGCCAGTGGCAGAGACTCTCAAGCACCAGCTGAGGGGCCTCAAGGTGCATACCCACTCCTAGCCCGACTGACCTCCCAAGGGTACCTCTCTCCCAAGGGAAGGCCATGCTGGTCTTCCAGAGGGGCACTCAGCACGAAGGTTGGCCTGCATGGACTAAGGAGGGAGAGGGGGCATCAAAAACTGTTATGTGTGTGTCTATAGTAGAAAAGGAAGGAGAATCAGGAAAGACCATTTTTTTTAATATTACATCCCTTGCCAGCCACCTTCACATGCATCAATAACTAAGGACCTGAACATCTAACATTTACTATTTAAAAATTTTTCAAGAGCCCATCTCTTTTATTAGTCAATCACTCCCTCAACTTTTCTCATTCTTCATAAGAGCCCTTCCCACTGGTGTGAATGGTTATCGGAAAACTCAATCAGTAATGGAAGATGATGGGCCAGGTATAAGGGAATGCATATTCCCTGGAAGAGCCAAAGGCAAGGTGATGATTCGTCTCCATCACCTGGCTCAAGGTATCAATTCTGGGTTCAGTTAAAATTCTACTGGTCTTTGGTAAGGAGCAGGGGGCTGAGGAGTAGTAGGCACCTGGCTGGGGGGATGAATCTGCGAGAGACACCATCCTGGCGAGTTTCAATAAATGGCTCCTGGGAAGGAAATAAGAGGGCATTATAATCTGGAAGCTTAAAGGTGGAGTCTATTTCACAAAGAGCCTCAGAACTATTTGGCTTTACCCTTGATTTATAACCATAAGACTTGATAAACCACAGCGACTTAAGAAATGGGTATTATGTAGCCAACCTTGGATACATGCACTAAGAAAGGACCTCTGGTACATACAAACCCCAAGTCCCATTTAATTTTTTGTGGGGAACAGCATTCCCTAACTGTTTTACTCTACTATAGTTACATCTGCATTTTCTCAACACTTCCTAGTCAGGGGTAGGGGTGAAATGCCCTAAATCATGGCCTAAGGAAAGAGCCAGATCAGACTGCAATGAAGTTTGCCATGGCATAAAACAAAGTAGATAATTTATACATTTTCAATACTTCTATGATATAATTTATGTGATCAAAATCTTATGATATCTATCTTTGGCAATAAAAATGATCACTGTTTAAAAATGACATGTTTTCTAACACTGGCAATCCTTTCGGGCTAAGGTAATCATACAATTCACTGCCCAAACCAAGATACTTTTGAGAATGGAGAGGAGTGGATATTAATAATTAGCTAGGACAACAGATGTAAACTAGAAATGCCCTGGGATTATCTGGATACATAGGTCATCCCATCTCCCACCTATAATGGCTTATAATCTGCCTCAAATAAAGAGTCTCTCTCCACATTATGAAATGGATGCCTCATTCAGTAACCATGTGACATCAGGTGTACTTCTGTACCTCTAATGATACACAGTGGCCTGATCATGTGGAATGTCTCTTGTTAATCAGAAATCCCAAAAGTATGGTGGCTCTAGAAGTACCAAGTATGCTGCAAAAACCCAGTTTGCATTCCCGTGTTTTCTCACCTCTCCTGAGTTAGCCTCTTCCTCCTGGGTCTCTCCTGGTTTTACCTGGGCTGTGGCAAGTAATGGAGCTAAGGACAAGAAAAATATTGAGTCAGAAAGAATCTTATTAAAGGAGGAGCAGGTATGAAAGTATGGGAAAAGAATGGAAATATCCTCATCACCACCCCCATTTCCACTTTTTTCTTAAAGTACCACTTATAGAAAGAAGACTCTCTTGCCTTCTCCCCCTCACTCCCATTAAATCAGATTAAGGAGTTGTTACAATTTTTCTAGTATAATGGTATCTTGGTTATGTTTTTAAAGAGACCTTATCATGCTCACTTCCACAGCACATATACCAAGATAAGAACTGATACAGAGATTAGCATAGCCCCTGTACAAGGACGACAAGCAAATTCATGCGAAGAAAAAAAACACAACACCTTATCATTCAAATAGTTACCAAAATATTTACATATTTATGTTTGGAATTGCTCAAAATAATTTTGGGTGGGAGGGAAATGGATGCGACATGTAGGTGAAACATGATTAAAATGCATTAATAATTGTGAAGCTAGTGATGGGTACACGGGGTTCATTAGGTACTTTGAAGTTTTCCTTAATAAAAGCAAAACCAAATAATTGAGTGGGGATGGGAGGTGAGTGGAGGTATAGAGAACACAAGAATGATAAGTGTAGCTAATTATTGAAACCAGGTGATTGATACAAGTGAGTTCATTATGCTATTCCCTAGGCTGTATGTTTGAAAGTTTTCATAATAAAGAGTTAAAATATATTAAAGAGTTAATTCCCCTCAAAAAGAAAAATCAGGTAGTAATATATAGCTAACATTTATTGACTATTATTTGCCCAGCATATTCCTAAGTATTTATGTTATCATATTTGATCCTTACGACTACCTCAAGGTCGTTTTACATTTTATAGATTAAAAAAACTAAGAAACCAGGCGTAAAGAGGTGAAGTAACTTGCAAAAAAGTCATTCAGCCAGTAAATGACAGCCGAGGATTTAAATCCAAGGAGGCTGACTCCAGACTCATGAGCTTATTTAAACTACCTATTCAGTCTTTTTTTTCTAACTTCATCTCACTTCTTGGGATTATGGGACTCTTCCTCCATGTACCAGCTGTTGACCACTGGGTACGTGAACGTCCTTTAAGCTCTCTGAGTTTCAACTCCTCATCTAAAAAATGATCCAAAAGGTTCGTTGCAGGCACTAAACAAAGTAATGCACTTGGTGTAGGGTAAATTCTCAACAAATGCATATTATATTCCTTTACTCTGTAACAGCAGGAGTAGAAAACTAAGAAATTTCCTTGCTATATAAAGCTCTCAGAAGCACGAAGAGTCAGAACTCCGGATGAGAAAACGGAGCCAGAGAGATTAAGTGACTTTCTTTGGTTTACACGACGCATCTGTGGCAGACTACACGGATAGACACCTTAAGGCCTACATCTCCAAAGCTGCCCACTTTCAACGATCTTGACACCCTTTTCCAAGGGTCTCGCTGACCTGTGAGCTCCCTGGATAGTGACAGGTCCAGGATCTTGAAGCTCGTGTAAAGTTTCAGGGGCTGGCTGCAGCGCTGGCACACGAAGCTCACCTGCATGGTGCTGCTGGACGTCTTAGACCCCTCCATCCCTGCGGCGATGTGAGAGGAGGCGATATAGGGAGAATCGGCGCCCTTGAACCTCAGTCCGGGGCTACCACCTGCCTTGCTAGTGCGGTTAAACGAGAAAATCTTGCCTGCACCGTTCCCGCTAGGAGCGGTACGATACCAACTGGACCTGCTGCCGGGACAGCCCCAGCACAGGCAGTTCACAGCCCAGTCAGGGATGGGGTGCAATAAGAGCCGTCAGGGTTCCCAGGTTCCCTTCTAAGGTCGTGATTCAGCCCTCGAACGCTCTTCACCTCGGGGCCCGGAGCCGCCACCCTGGTCCGGTCTACCGCGGGGCACCGTGGGCCTCGGTCTGCCAAGGAGCGAGGCCTCCAGAACTGCCATCGCCCAGTCTTCAGCTACTTTCCCGGTCAGCCAGCGGAGGACTTCCGCCCTGACCGGATGTGACGCCACGGAGGCGGCTGCAAGCAGGAGGAGCCAGGAAGTCCGTCCCTGTCCACCCGCTTTTACGGGCACGGCCGCGACCCCTAGAGGCTGAATTAGGAAAGGCGGCCGGCATCGGCGTGTGGGCGAAGGTTGCGATATCAAGTGGGAAAGAATGAGTAGTCTCCGCCGTTCTCTAATTCAGTGAATTTTCTTCAGATTTGTCACTTCTGAGCAGAGCTGCTTTTAATTCTTTCTGCAGTATCCGTTTTAAAAGTTTCTCCTTGGAAGAGCTGGGCTTTCTTTCAAATGCCCTTGAAAGAATGGTAGACACACTTGGAGGGGAAGGCGAGGAGGTGAACTTCATTGTTTTATTTATATTATAAACTTTCAGTTATTAATTAGGGAAAGTCGAGCACTTCAGATATTGAAACGTATTATAAAGTATAAAGCTAAAACGTTTTTGTCTCGGTCCAGGAATAGACAGATCAATGAAACAGAATGGAGTTAAAAAATAAACCAAGTATACAGGAGGTTTTAGTATATAATAAAGCTAGTCTTTCAAATCAGTGGGCAAATGAACTACTTAATAATTGATGAGTGGGGCCAAAGAGCCATGTAGACAGTGGCGAGCTGACTCTCCTACTTCACTGCTTACATTAAAAGAAGTTCCAAGTTGGTCACAAATTTAAGCATCAGAATACAACGATTAAAAGTACTAGATGAAAGTATGACTGAATATTTTTTTATAATCTTGGAATGGAGAAGGTTGGTCTAAGCACATGAAAGTCAGAAGCCAAAAAGGGAAATACTGAATTTCACTCATTGGAAATGAAAACTTCTGAAACTATCAAAAGACACTATAAAAAAGTGTAAAAAGAAATGTGGAAAATAGTTGCAGCTCATAAGATAGAAGATAAATTTCCTTATAGAACTCTATTCAATCAATAAAAATAGATTGAACTCTATTCAATCAATAAAAATACGAATAGGCTAGCAACGAAATGGTCAAAGAATATGAAAAAACAGCTCACAGAAAAACAAATGGTTGATAAAAATAAAAAGACGTTTCATTTCGCTTGTAATTCAGCCAATGGAAATTAAACTTCTGTGAGGCAACATTTCTCATTTACGAGACTGGTAAAGGCTGAACCAGTTGATAATATCCAGTGTTGATGAGCATTTGGGGAACTCTAAAACACTGTTGGCTGGGAGTATAAATTAGCATAATTGTTTTGGAGGTCAATTTAGAAATGTCTATCAAAATTTTAAATGTTCATATTCTTTCACTCATAAAAATCTCTCTAGGAGAAATTTCCTAATAGATATGCAAGTGATCGAATTTATATGTACAAGAACTTTCACTGTTAAATGTCCTTCAGTAATAGAGGATTGTTGAAGTAAGTTATGATATTATACATTTAGCAGAATGCTATGCAACCGTTTTAAAAAGAATGAATAAACTTGTTTTTTACTTGGTTCATTTAGCTACTTAGAATAGTCTGAAGAAGGGCCAGGGTAGAAGCAGGAAGCCAGTGAGGAGGCTTTTGCATGAATTGAGGCAAGTGATGATTGTCAATTAAGAAAAGTTACAGGCAGTATATGTGATATGATTCCATTTGTACAAAAAATGATATGTATATGGTGTATATGATGTTATGTTATATGAAGTGATATGCAACAAGCAGTGTCTTTCACTGGGACAGTGGGACAGAGACTTCAGTTTGTATTGTTAGGTTATTTTTACAATAAACCTATAATGAATTTACAACAAAATTAAACTTTTACAGAAAGATAACAATACAGGAAGTTAGGGGAATAGTGTCATGAAATTACCCATAATCTCACCACACTATATTTTTTATTTTCCATTAAAATATTTGTCCTCTTTTAACACGGTTGTATTTGTATATAGATTATATACAAATGGCTGGTTCACGGTCCTGTATTTCTTCCTGCTTCGTCGGCTGCCACTAATACCAGAAAGGCATAGAGATGTAATAGGCTTCTAGAGAGGTAGGTGTATAGATATTATAACTGAGGTTTGAAAGTCAAGATGGCCTGGATTCAAAATCTATCTGTCATTCACCAACACTGACCTTGAGCAAGTTATTCAACTACTCTGTACATTGTTTTCTTATTTCTAAAGTGAGCATAATAGTGGCTGTCACATAGGGTAGTGTGATGATTGAATGATCTAATAATATGAGGTACAAAGAGCAATGGTGGCAGTCAACTCTGTGTGTGCCCTGCTGCTTGGAGAATATGTGACAGTCAGCATGTGTAGTGCTTGAGGGATTGAGAATAATCAACAACATACCTCAAGTCAATGCAAGAAGTATTTATTGAGGACCTACTATGTGCCACTCTTCTAGGTCTGGGAGAATACAGTGGTGAACTGCTCTAATAGTTTGTATTCTAGAGGAGAGATTTTGACAATAAACGAGTAAAATTTCAGATAATGGTAGGTATTATGGGTTGAATTGTGTATTTCCCAAAAGATGTGGAAGTGCTAACCCCAGTACCTGTGAATGTGATCTTATTTGGAAATAGGGTCTTTGCAATGACCAAGTTAATGAAGGTCATTAGGGTTGGCCCTAACCCAATGATTGCTGTTCTTATAAAAAGGGGCAATTTGGACACAAAGATAGACATGAACAGAGGGAAGAGACGCGGAGAGAAGATAGTTGTCTTTGAGCCAAGGAGCACCTGACTATCAGGAGCTAGGAGAGAGGTCTAGAAGAGGTTCTTCTTTAGCTCCTTCAGAGGGAGCATGGACTGGCTACTTTGATTTGGCTTCCAGCCTCCAGAACTGTGAGACAATATATTTCTCTTGTTCTAAGCCACCTGGTTTGTGGTACTTTGTTACAGCAACAAACCAATATAGTAGGTATGATGAGGAAAATAATAGAGGATAATGTGATAGAGAGTAAGTGGGGGCTAGGGTGGGTGGAGTTACTTCAACTGGGGGATTCAGGAGGGCCTCTGTTAGCTGGGAAACCATTAAAGGTGATAAGCAGGGAAGAGACATAATCTGGCTGACTTTGAAGTATAAAATACACAGAGAAAAAGACACAAATCCTAAGTGTACAGCTCAGTGAATTTTCACAAATGAACACACCCATATAACCAGCGCTCAACTGTCCTGCCCTATGGCCCCTTCCAGTTGCTGCTCACCACAAGGGTAAATAATTTCCTCAATTCTAACACCATAGAATGTTTTGAACATCATGTAAATGGAACCATAGAGTATGTACTTTTATGGTTTATTTTTAAAATTTTATTTTTCAATCACAGTTGATATTCAATATTTTGTATTCATTTCAGGTGTACAGCACAGTGGTTAAACCTTTATATAATTTATGAAGTGATCCCCTTGCTAAGTCTAGTACCCACCTGGCACTATACATAGTTACTACAATATTATTGGCTGTATTCCCTATGTTGTACTTTACATCCCCGTGACTAGTTAGTAACTACCAATTTGTTCTTCTTAATCCCTTCACCTTTTTCACCCAGCTCCCCAACCTCCTCCTTTTATTCAGTATTGTGATTCCTCCATCTTGTGTATAGTTTTAGTTCATCTATTCTCAATACTATGCAGTATTCCGTTGTGTGAATACATTAAAATTTAGTTATCTATCCTACTCTTGAGAGACATTTGAGTAGTTGCCTGTTGCCACACAGCAGCCTACCCGTCTGTCCCCATGTACCTGCCCCTAAAGAAAGGAGAGTCTGTGAGCCAGATCCTTTCAGGGACTTTGCTTCACCTTTGTGCTTGCACCTTATGTCTCCCTGTTTGGCCCCAAAAAGATGGCTCGTCAGCCAATGATGAGTAAGATTCCCCATGGGGGGGGTGCGGGGGGCGGACAACTGAAGCCAGGCGCAGTCGAGTGGGGACCAACAGGAGAACCCACGGGGTTCATAGAGGAGGGCACATCCCCTACCCCCCCCCCCCCCCCACGGAGAGCCTCTGCCTCTGTGGCTGCATTCCTTCCCACAACCTGCAAGGGAAGAGATTCAATGGTGTGCTCTCCATCTATTCATATGCATAAAGATTTTGTCCCTTGGGGAAGTACATACTTCCTGAGACTTAAAGTTCAGCTGCCTGCAGGCAGGGGTGATTGGCTTGAATCAGTTTCCTGCTGTGATGTGTGGGATTCACAGATCTTGAGATTGACAAGCTTTATCTCCTTTACTTCCCCACCTAAGTAATAAAAACTAGGCGTTTGCCCCATTCGGGGCCCAGTCCTTGAGGCTGGAGTTCCTTGGCCACACTTACACTCTATTCATGGCTAGTCTTTTCTTAACCCTGCGCCACCCTCCTCGCTCCCCACAACCCTCGTCGACAGTTGTCAGTTGAGGCTATTGTGAATAGTGGTGTTATTAACATTCTTGTTTGTGTTCTTGGTGAATATATTTATGCATTTCTGTTGGGTATGTTTCTAGAGTTCGGATTTCTGAGTCACATATATATATAGAAATATGTATCTATATATTTATTGTTTTAGTAGATACTACCATAACTATGGTTGACATATTAAAAGATAATTTGGGTGTGAGCAGAGAATAGAATGTATCAGTGGGGGTGGTGGCAAGAGTGAAAATGGAGACTCGATTGTCCATTGTAATAGTGTTAGCAAAGGATGACAATGGCTTTGAGTAGGATAACAAGTGAGGAGATGGAGAAAAGCATACTCATACAGGATTCATTATACAGGTAAAGCTCACAGGAACTGCTAATGGTTGAATGTGGGGAGATGAGGAAAAGAGAGGAATCAAGGTTGATAATTAGATGTCTGAGTAACTAGGTGGACAGTCATGTCAGTTACTGAGATGGGAAAGAGCAGGAAAGAAAGAGGTATGTGGGAGAACTGAGAATTCTGTTTTGGCCATATTAAGTTTGAGATGCCCATTAGCTATCCAAGTAGAGATGTCAAGTAGACAACTGGAGCTGTTAGATGTAAGGAATGGAGAAATAAATTTAGGACCACCAGCCTACAGGTGTTGAGTACTGAAAGATTCAAGAAAGATGGAGAAGTGACCCCTGGTGCTGTCAATATGGAAGTCATTGGTAACCTAACCAGAACTATCTCAGTGATAACATGGAATGGGAACGCCTGATTGGAGTGGAGTAAATGGGAGATGAGGAAGTAGCATGAGACAATAGTATCATTCAAGAAGTCTTGCCATAAAGCAGAGCACAGAAACAGAGTGATAGCGAGAGGAATCTGTGTTCAAGGGAGGGTTTTTCTCAAGATGGGAGATATTTATCATGTTTGGATGAGGTCCAGTTGACAGAGATAAATGTAATACAGGAAAAATGGGTAATCACTGAAGCACAGATCTTGAGAAAGTGAAAGGGGATGTGTTCCAACGCACAAAATGAAGAGTTGGTTTTTTTGATGGGAATGGGATGTTTCCTTCAACGAGAGGAGGAAAGGCAGAAAGCATTTGCAGGCTGGCAGATTTGGTGGTGAAATGCAGTGCTCATTTGCTTCTGTTTTCTCAGTGAAGAATAAGTCAAGACCATAAATTGGAGGTGGGAGAGGAGGGCTATTGGAGGTTTAGGGCGATGAGAAGTTATGATAGACATTCAGAGTGCGGAAGAGTAAACTTGTCAGAGGCATGTAGTAGGATCTCGGGTAGTGTTGTGCACCCATTTGAGATTTGTGGACATGAATTTAAAGTGAGACCAGTTCTCAGTGATCACGTTTGATTCATAAGTACCCAGAAATGAACAGAATTTGTTACATATAGCGGTGCCTTCAGCAATTGTTTATTCAACTGAATAAATAAACAAACGAGTAGAGTATTATATAAAACATTTGGATAAGGGAGGAGGTAGGGAAAGAGAGAAGGAATGTGTGTCTTATTACAACCTACTTGAAGAAGACAAAACACAATTATCTGAGAACAAAGCCATATTTCAACAAGCACAAACAGTAAGTTTTCAAGTTGAAGTTATTAATGCTGAAAGAAATGCAGGATAATGGCATACTTAAAATAGGGTGAAGTTAATTTGGGAAAGCATTCCTGAGGTTCCAGATCAGAATTTAAAAATTACTAGGGACAAGTGTTATAGAAAAAAGAGGAAAAAGGGGAAAACGTTAGATGTTAATAAGCCACATAGGTAATAATGGCTATGTTGTATGTAGCCTTGAACAACTGGAAAAGCACTTTTGAGTCTGAAAGCAGGGATGATAATTATATAGTTTAAGGGGTAACCTCTTCATGCTAAGCATTAACAGGTAACTTATCTGATAATGGCTACTATGTATCTAGTACCTGCCTTGTGTCCTGGTACTGCACTAGTTCTTTTACATATGTATGATTTCCAACACGACAACCTTAAAGAATTACACATTATTTATTAATGATTGAAATTCCACTTGACAGATGAGGGAACTGACACTCAGCATTTCAGTAATTTTACCAAGCCATCACAATTAGTAAAGAGCTGAGGTGGGATTTGAAGCCATGTCTCTCGGATCCCAAAGGACATAGTCAGTTGCACTTCATTTAACTATGTATTCCCACCATTTCCCTGGCACTTAGCACAGAGGCCTGCCCAGGATAAATGTTCGGCAGCAACGGTGACCCCAAAATGTAAATCAGATGACCTGACCTGCCTTTGCACTTAATCCCAATTGTTTCCTAATAACCCTCCCCACCCCCTTCTCCCTACTATCCCAAGTTCACTAGTTTTTCCATTTCTTCAATAGGACCCTTTTCAAGTATTTGCCTGTGCTGCACATATACCCTTGAAGGCTCATCCGCTCACTCTTCCCACGCTAACCCCTTTATATCCTTTAGACCTCAGCATCATTGTCACTTCATCTGAGAGGCCTTCCTTGGCCATTCTATCTAAAATAGACCCCTGGTATATTTTCTACATCAGTCATTTGTTTCCTAACGCTTACCAAATTTTGTAATTATGTCGTCAGTTTACTTTCTGGTGTCCTTCCCCAGGATTAAGCCCCATGAGACCGGAGAACTTGAGTTTTGTTTACCTTTGATTTCCCAGAGCTGTGCTGTTCAATACACAAGGCACTAGTCACATATGGCTATTCAGTACTGCAAATGTGGCACTTCTGAATTGAGATGCGCAATGAAGTATAAAATTCATACCAGATTTCAAAAGACTCAGTATCAAAAAAGAATGTACATTATCTCATTAATAGTTTTATGTTGATTACACCTTGAAATGATATTTGGATAAATTGGATTAAACATGATTACAATTAATTTCACTTGTTTACTTTTTAGTGTGGTTCCTAGAAAATTTTAACTTACATAAGTGACTCACGTTAAATTTCTAGACTCTAAGGCAGTATTGTCCCAGAGCCTAGCAGTGTCCTGGCCCATTTTATTGAGCGGAGTAATCAATGTTAAGAGACAGACCGAATGAATGGGTGAGTGAAGAGACAGAGTTTCTGCCTTCCTCTAGGAAAATGGATACAGGATTGTCCTAGAAGTCAGGAGACCAGGGTATCTGGTCCAGGATTTACTGGAATCACTGTGTAGCCTACACGACTCCGGGTGTCAATTTGCTCACGAGGCAGTTGATTTCAGAGGTCTGAAAGTGTATGAGAATAAGTGGCGGAGGAAGGTGGGGAAGCCTGGTACAACACAGCTCGTCTTCTGCTTGGCTCTAGCCTAGCCTAACACTAGAGCTAAGGCTAACGAGAGGCGGCAGCAGGAATCACAGGCGAGACCCCGCGAAGCCAGCGCCGGGACCGCCGGCTTCCTGGGTCTGACGTCACTGGGGCGCGACGGCGTCGTCGGTCCTGCCCTCGAAGAGGCAGCGGCTAAGGTCTCTTCGATGAAGACGAGTGCCGGGCTAACGGAGAGTCAAACAGTTCCCGAGTCTCTCTGAGACTCAATTCTCAGTAAATCAGTCTCCACCACCCTTCCTCTTACTGCCCCCTTACCAGGCACAAGATCCCGGGAGATGTAAGCCGGGCGGGAGAGTCCAGCACCTACCTTCAGCGCGGCTGCGCAGAGCACGTGCGCATCCTCCCCGGAGTCCCGGCTATTGGCTGTGACGTAACTTCCGTCGTGAGCAGCGAAAGCCGGGAGGGCGAGCAAGAGGGAGCAGGCAGCAGGCAGCTGGCCCCAGGCAGGCGGGCAGACGGCAGAGGGGGGGAGCGAGCGAACAGTGAGTGAGCCAGCGAGGGCGGACGCGTCCCAAGAGCAGCCGAGATTCCTCCCGTCTCTCTGACCCCCTCCCCGGAGCCCACAGCGCCTCCGGTCTCCAGCGGAGCGGACACGGCCCGGCCCGGCCATGGCCTCGCTGCTGAAGGTGGATCAGGAAGTAAAGCTCAAGGTAGCGGCACCGGTCTGGGCCTCCGTACCCCTTGCTTCGATCCCCGAGCAATCTGACCGGCTCCCCACACCCCGTGGCGTCTTTGTCTCTCTGGGGACACCAGCTCTGAGCTTCCGCTAGGCTCAGCCCAGCCCCCCACTCCCGAGATGGCTTCGGGGGAGAGGATAATATAGGGTGGCCCTCAGTACCTCGTTTGGTGATGGAGAGCCCCGGGGAGACTTCCGCAGACACGTGGTCGACTCAGTGCTTTATGCTAGTGACAGCTGGATGTTCCCAGCCCGCAACATCCCCGCCTCCGGAGGCCGCCGCTGCCCCTGCCATTGGCGTCAGTCCTACATCATGTCATAGGCTGGGGCTGGATGGGGGTTGGCACGTTTATGAGTTCACACCTCCCCTATCTACTTGTCTTTTGTCTGCTCTCAAACTCAGACAGCCTCAGACACAGGGAGGGAGGGAGGGAAGACCGGCAGGTGTTGACCTCAAGCCCTGCTTCCCTCTCCTGAGATGGAGAAATGGGTCCTCAAAAAAATAAAGTATTTGCAATCTGGGGGCCTCGCAGCTTCTCATTACAATAACAAGGTGAGGGAAAGACAGCTAGATTTGGGTTTCCCTACCCAGCCCATACCTCTTGCCAGGTACCGACTTTCTGTTACTGAATTGCTCTTTGTTAATTTTAGGTTGATTCTTTCAGGGAGCGGATCACAAGTGAGGTGAGTGAAATAAATAGAATAATTGGGAGTTTCCCAAAGGAGAGATGACTAGAGAGAGACCATCCCACAATTATTAATGTATTTTCCCTCATCTTTAGGCAGAAGACTTGGTGGCAAATTTTTTCCCAAAGAAGTTGTTAGAACTTGATAGTTTTTTGAAGGTGAGAGACCTTTTTCTTTTCTGCAGATTCCCCAATTATTTTGGCCCTGGTCCTTCTGTCAAATGGGACAAATCATGTATTGATTCTGTTTGCTTTGTACTGTAAAGCTCTCTCATTTCTTGCCCTTCACGTTCTTTGTTCATCTTGAAAAGACTAATGTTTTTTTTGGGGGGTGGGCTTCTCTCTTTTAGGAACAAATCCTAAACATCCATGACCTAACTCAGATCCACTCAGATATGAATCTCCCCGTCCCTGACCCCATTCTTCTCACCAATAGCCATGATGGACTGGACGGTGTAAGTGTCCTATATTTATCTTTGTGTTCTGAAGCAATAGATTTTCTGTCCTCTATTTCTTGGTCAGTTTGAACATGTACAAAGGAGACAGTGGGATTTGGATCTGGGAATGAGGACTTTCACAGACATGATGACTCCAATACACCCCCTTTAGACCCTGATTTTCATTTATAGCATGGGGTGAATTTGCTAATGCTACTCTGTGTTAGCGTGAGTTTCAAGTAGGACTGATAGCTACCGGTTCCCTCAGGTTATCTGGTCTGTCCTCATGGCTCTAAGCAAGACTTTGTATCTGTTTCAATGTCTTGAGTCTTGTTATGGGATCAGTAGTTTTTTTTGGTGTATAACTGTAGTCACTATCTTTACTGTACATCTTTAGTGCCTAGTCTTTATCAGTTAGTTATATGTCCACATTCTGTAACACCGATGACACTGTATTGTTCTTTGTCTGCATTTTTGTCTCACTGGTAGGACTTGCAATTCTGGAAAGCAGAAACTGACTTAATCATCTTTGTATCCCCAGCACTTAGCATTGTTCCTAGTACATAGCAGGGGCTAAATACGTGTTCGTTGATTATTATGTTTCCTTGTGGAACCAGCAGATTTGTACATATTCCCTTAATTTTATTTACCCTACATTGACTAGTTATTTTTTCCTATTGTTTATAGTATCCACCCATCTCCTCTAATTTCTTAATATGGTAATATTTCTTGAAAGGTTGGTTTTACCAGTGAGAACGTAAGTTGCTTTGCGGCAAGAACCTTTTCTTAAAGCCTTGTATATGCTTAGTAAGTTGTACCTAAATTAATAACTGTGGCGTCACAGAAAGGATTAAACTTGCTTGAAGAGTAACTTGTGATAGGCATGTAAGTGTTGCGAGCAGCCTAATTCCTGTCTCTTTACATCCTTAGCCCACTTACAAGAAGCGAAGGTTGGATGAGTGTGAAGAGGCCTTGCAAGGTAAGAGCCATCCTGCCTCACCCCACCCACTCCCTGGCTTGCAGCTTTGAGAAGCAGGATGGAGCTGGTGTTCTCCTGGCCTGGAAGCAGGATCTGATTTTATTTCCCAGAGATCCCATTCCCGAGTCTTCCAAACATGGTCATGATTTAGCACTCTCAATCTAATTTTCCGGTAAACGGAGGGTTTGACCTTGAACTGCCAAAGAAGAGAGGTTGAGGGTGGCTACACGTTGCAGATTTTTCACAGAAGTCCCAGTTTGTGTTATTTTTTTCCTTTTCAATTTAATAGTTGGCACATTAAGTCTTTAGAGCATATTTTAATTTCCTTATTCTTCAGACTTTGAGCATACTTGAGACATTCATTTGTTAATCCATACGTTTTCTCTTTTTGATTCTGTTGGTGGTGTCATGGTTTGTAGATAGGGTTGTGACAGATAAAAGGCAGAGGTCATGGCATCTCATGGGCCTGGGGAGAAAGAAAGGTCGGGGGGTGCTATGTCCTGCCCCCCACCCCAATCATTTGGCCTTCTTCATGTCCCTGCCAGGAACCAAGGTGTTTGTGATGCCCAATGGGATGCTAAAAAGCAACCAGCAGCTGGTCGACATTATTGAGAAAGTGAAACCTGAGATCCGGCTGCTGATTGAGAAATGCAACACGGTGAGGCAGAGGCTAGTGACCTATGGGCTGACTTCAAACAGCCTGGCTTGAACTATGAAAAATGATGGATGGTGGGTTTGGAGGCATGTTGGTGATATGGGTGTTGGCAGACTAAGTATCTTGGCTCCTGAGCTCCTGGCATCTGACCCCAGCAGCATGAATTGTATACTGAATGGCGTTAGTAGAAAAAGCCATGTCCTCATGTATTGTGGTCTCCTCACCCTGCAGGTCAAAATGTGGGTACAGCTCCTGATTCCTAGGATAGAAGATGGGAACAACTTTGGGGTGTCCATTCAGGTAATGTGCTTGTATTATGCACTGGAGAGGAAGCTTTAGGAGATGCTTTCATCTCCCCTGCTTAATCTGTTTTCCCATTCTCTTTAGTCTGCTGTGGAGTGATGTGGAAGTGACTTTTGACTAACTTTGTGTTTTGTTTTTTTGTGTGTGTTTTCTTCCAGGAGGAGACAGTTGCAGAATTAAGGACTGTTGAGAGTGAAGCTGCATCGTACCTGGACCAGATTTCTAGGTAGGGCTGCTTGGGGTTGGCCCAGGATTTGGGGCTGGTGAGGTGGTAAGCACTGTCCAGGGTCTCCAGCTTCCTCTTCTCTCTCCTTCCAGATATTATATTACAAGAGCCAAATTGGTTTCTAAAATAGCTAAATATCCCCATGTGGTAAGTAAGGGTTTTGTGGCCTGAGGGTGGAAGTGGTAGGATAGGGAGGAGTGACCATTACTGGGGAAGAGCTGTCTGTGGACAGTCAGGCCTTGGGACCTGGCCTTTCTCTGCCCCTTCTTTCAGGAGGACTATCGCCGCACAGTGACAGAGATTGATGAGAAGGAATATATCAGCCTTCGCCTCATCATATCAGAACTAAGGAATCAATATGTAAGTAACTTTGGCCCCTGCCTCAGTTGCCCTGGCCTCTCTTAGTTTGGGTGATAAATTTCTTGCCACTGTCTGGGGACGGAGGTAAAATAAGTAGAACAAATTCTGTTCATCGGTCGAGTGTTGAGAACTGTGAAGTCATGAGGCTGGGTATCGCCCTTCTTTCTACTTGGATGGGAAGGAGTGCAATATAGTATAGGGATGAAAATGCGGTTGTTAGAGTTAGACAGACTTAGGTTTAGAATCAACTCTACCTGTAATGTGTGACCTTGGGCAAGTTGTTAAACCTCAGACTTCAGTTTCTTCATCTCTGAAATGGAACTTACATTAGAGTATCTACTGCACAAACATGGTTTATAAAAATGAGTGAGATAACACATTAAAGGACCCAGTGCAACTCTTGGTATGTTAAGTGCTTAATAAATGTTAGTTATTATTAGGCCCAGGTATACCCAGTTTTGGGGTATAAGAGAGGTAGGGCGATCACCCTGAATTCAGGTTCAAATGAGTGAGATTGGAATTATGTGAAGGATTGCTTGGGGATTTGGTGGGGAGGGGTCTTGCTTTTATTTTTTGAAGGTAAGTGTAGAACAGATGTGTGATTCTCTGATCTTCCTTCTTCCAGGTCACTCTACATGACATGATCCTGAAAAATATCGAGAAGATCAAACGGCCCCGGAGCAGCAATGCAGAGACACTGTACTGAGGCCAGGGCCAGAGCCAGGGGACTCTGTGAGTCTGGCTCAAGACCGACATTGCCTTGGTTTGTTACATGACTGTCGTGATGGGGAAACTGGCTGGAAATAGTAATCACACCTGTCTGTTTTTAGTTCGAGTCTAATGAAACTCTCATGTAGTTCTGTGACGTGTTTACCTCTTTTTTCAGGCCTCAGGAACTCTTCTATTTCCTTCCCTAATACCCCATGCCCCACCTGACCTAATTTCTGGAGCACTCCAGGTTTGTGTGCGCAGGATGTTGGCACAAGAATCCTTAAATGTTTCCTCCCACCTTCCCCCTGCCCCCGCCATGTCTTAGGCTTTGTGTTTTCTTTTTTTTTTGATTTTTAGTTGGTTAGAAGCTGAGGGAAAGTGCTAGATGTTTTTTTAGGGTCGGGGGAACCAGCTCCTCTCTTCCTTACATTAGTATCTCTTGCCACTGTGGGACTTTGGATCCTTCCTGCTACAGTTGCTGGGATGGTGACTTCGAGTTTCCCACCTTGAACCTGATCATGACAAGAAACACCTTAGACCTCAGCTAAGGCCCTAGTTCCTTCACATGTTTCATAACTAGAACTTTCACGTACACATATGTGCGTGATAGACACACACATACAGCCACGCACACATCTGCCTTCCTACTCTGTTACCTACCATCCTCCCACCCTTCCACACACGCACCGTTGAGAAGGTGATAGTTGTCTTAGTTGTCACCCACCGGGGCCCATTGTCTCCTGATAATACAGCCTTTTGGTGCCCAGAGGCTGCTGAGTTGGAGGAGAACCAAGAGGTGAGAAGCAGAGGGATTGGGGAAGGCTCCTTTCTCTGTGACTCGGGTCCTTTTCGGCGTTATCGCAAAGGCCAGTCGTCGACTCCTGGTTGCCTCTTCTCAGGCCAATTGTAGATTGGGGTGGGGGTGTCTACAGCCGTGAGGGCCAGATGCTGCTGCTCTTGCTGGGCTTTCCCTTTGGGAAAACTATTTCTCTTATTTATAGTATTGTGCTTCCAGGGAAAGCAGTCACTTCCCCAGCAGATCCACATACACACGCTGTGTACGTGCACATACACACGTGTGTATACGTACAGATACACACATGTGTATATGCACGTACACAGCGTGTGTATGTGGAGATCTGCTGGGCAAGTCAAAAGCATAGAAGAGTTGCCTCCTTTCTCTCAAATCTGCCAGAGATATCCCCCACTTTTTTATTCTACCACTACTGGGGAGTCGATATCTGCAGTCAGACTGCCAGTGACTCTTCATGTCTGTTTCTGACTTACTGTTCCCCTGTCTCGGTCTTCCAACCCCAGTCATATTTCTACCTGGATGCATCATTTTTACTCCCCATGTGCTATAGAGAAGGAGTCAGGATGCTGTCTTCCCATGAATAGTCCTCAGTAACAAACCAATTGCATTTTAGTTGGGCAATGCCCGTACCTACCTTTCAGTTCACTTCTGGATAAAAGATTCTTTATTCCCTTCTCCCACCAGGCGTTTCTCAATTTCCCTTTTTGTTTTTTGAGTTGTTACTTTCCATGGCGCCTCCTCCTCTGCCTACCATCCATGGTTGTAATGTAAAATTCTTTTACCATGTCAAGAAATTATTAAAGACGCTGATACTTGGATCTCTTTCTAAAGCCGCAGACCCTGGTGCAATGCTCTGGTGGCTAGGGACATACCCACACTCAATGTGTGCACATTGGGATACCCACCTCCACATGCACGTCCAGCCACACTATTGGGTCTCTGTACCAATTGGGCATCCTCTTTTCTCTGGTGCAATGGAAAGACTGAGGCTGCTGCCAAGAGGGAAGAGTGGGTCCTTCATTTGTGTTTAGTCTGAATTACGTAAACGTTAGCTCTTCCCAAACCTAAACTGCCTTCTGCTCCTACCCTCACCAAGATCCCAGGTCCTTCCTTCTTTCTTTCCTTCCTTCCTACTTTCCTTTTCTCCTTCCTTCCATCCCTTCTTCTTTCCCTCCCTCCCTCCCAGTGATACCCATGAACTGCCAGTAGAGGCTGCTCTAGTTCCGTGTGAGGAATCACCGGGTTCAAGGAGCACTCTACCCTGTCGTTTGCTTTACCTTATACTAATTCTCCCCCTGAATAATGTCTTAAATTTCTTGAGATGCCCGGGGACTCCTGGTTTTGGTTTTCAAATGACTTGGAGAGATATGTAGGACCCCAGCTCCCTCTGAAATAAAGTTTCCTCAACTCCCACCTTGTAAAGTCACCTTCTGCTATCCAACGATCCTCCCATCGTCTCTGCCAAAAGAGACTTAAGGCCTTGAACAGTGGAGGAACATCGGCCCTGTTCTGTTTCAGAGATCAGTACCAGTAGCTAACAATTTTTGAATGTCTGCCCTGTGTCAGGCTCTGTTAAACACTTTCTATGCATGACGACGTTTCATTTAACCTTCATGAATCTATAGGGTAGTCTTAACCCTTCTTCATAGATGAGGACACAGACTCGTATAAGTACCTTCTCTGAGGTCACACAGCTTAGGGACCTGAGATTGGTGTACATACCTGACTGCTAAGCCCAGGGGCTCACCACTCCTCTCTCACTGACCAGATAGAAGAGGCCTGAGACTATAGATCAAGCGCTTGGCCTTAGACAACTGGCAGAACGCAGTGCTTACTGCTGAACTGGGCAGTGGATCCTGGAAATACTGGGGGGTAGTGTCTACCAGGGGGTAGGAAAATGGACAGTTGTAGTGCCTGCATGCAGCACACAGGTCTTGGTTGGTCATCTGAGATTTGCATGCTTCCCCAGATCCAGTTTGGGTGGAAGGTAGTTTAATGTCACTCCACGTGCCTTCTAATCTGGTCTAAATGATGGAAACCAGTATTGAGTACTGACCGTACTGCCAGTAGGAGCTCAGGGGCAGGGGAGATGCTGTGCACGTGGAAGTTGTACCTTAGGCCAAACCACAGAACAGAAAATTGGAACAGAATTATATAAATCAAGGTCAGAAATTTCCTGTTCAACCCACAGGGTGGAGTTTTCTCCATTCCTATCCATCCTACTGAATATAAGCCCTGATTTGATGTCTGGGACTTGAAGGAGCATCTGGTAGGACTCAGCTCTCAGCTCTCACCATGAATCTCAAGGTAGTCCTCGTGCTCCTGGCACTGTCCCTCATCACCATCTTTGCCCTGGCCTATGTCTTGCTGACCAGCCAAGGGGGCTCCAGCCAGCCTCCCCGCTGCCCCTCCGTATCCCACAGTGCCCAGCCCTGGACACACCCTGGCCAGAGCCAGCTGTTTGCAGACCTGAGCCAAGAGGAGCTGACGGCCGTGATGAGCTTTCTGACCCAGCAGCTGGGGCCAGGCTTGGTGGATGCAGCCCAGGCCCGCCCCTCCGACAACTGCATCTATTCGGTGGAGCTGCAGCTGCCCCCCAAGGCTGCAGCCCTGGCCCACCTGGACCGGGGGCGCCCTCCGCCTCCCCGGGAGGCACTGGCCATCGTCTTCTTTGGTGGACAGGCCCAGCCCAACGTGAGTGAGCTGGTGGTGGGGCCACTTCCGCACCCCTCCTACATTCGGGATGTGACCGTGGAGCGTCACGGGGGCCCCCTGCCCTATCACCGACGCCCCATGATGGGAACTGAGTTTGCCCAGATGTGGAAGCATTTGAAAGAGGTGGAGCTACCTAAGGCACCAGTCTTCCTTGCTTCAGTCTTCAACTACAATGGTTCCACCTTGGCACCTCTGCAGGCCACCCCTAGTGGCTTACGCTCGGGGGACCGTACTACCTGGATAGCCCTGCACCATAACATCTCAGGTGTTGGGATTTTCCTTCACCCAGTGGGGCTGGAGCTACTGCTGGACCACAGGGCCCTGGACCCTGCCCGCTGGGCTGTCCAGCAGGTCTTCTACCTTGGGCGCTACTATGCAGACTTGGGCCAGTTGGAATGGGAGTTTAAGGCTGGCCGGCTGGAAGTGGTTAGAGTGCCTCTGCCCCTGCCGAATGGGGCTTCATCCCTGCGCTCCCGGAGCTCTCCAGGTCCTCTTCCCCCTCTTCAGTTCTCACCCCAGGGCTCCCAGTACAGTGTCCAGGGGAACCTGGTGGTGTCCTCCCTCTGGACATTTACCTTTGGCCACGGGGTGTTCAGTGGTATGAGGATTTTTGATATTCGGTTTAAGGGCGAGCGAGTGGCCTATGAAGTCAGTGTCCAAGAGTGTGTGTCTATCTATGGTGCCGACTCACCCAAGACCATGATGACCCGATACTTGGATAGCAGCTATGGACTTGGCCGGCACAGCCGGGGTTTGGTGCGGGGAGTGGACTGCCCCTATCAGTCAACAATGGTGGACATCCACATATTAGTGGGCAAAGGGACAGTTCAGCTGCTTCCAGGGGCTGTGTGTGTATTTGAGGAGGCCCAAGGACTACCCCTTCGAAGGCACCACAATCACCTTCAGAGTCATTTCTATGGTGGTTTGGCCGGCTCAGCCCTTGTAGTCAGGTCTGTGTCGTCTGTAGGCAACTATGACTACATTTGGGACTTTGTGTTGCACCCAAATGGGGCACTTGAAGGGCGGGTCCATGCCACAGGCTTTGTCAACACTGCTTTCCTGAGTGGGGGAGAGGAAAGCCTCCTGTTTGGGAACCGTGTGGGGGAACGAGTGCTGGGGACCGTGCACACGCATGCCTTCCACTTCAAGCTGGATCTGGATGTGGCAGGTGAGTGCTCGGGATGAGAACTGAGGGTTGAGATGGGTCAGAGGGAAGGGAGACCCCAAATCAAACCAGACAGGGCAAGAGGGTGGCCTTCCAGCACCACAATTCATTGTGGCAACAGAATGGGGACTGATTTGAGTGTATTCATCTGCGTGTAGTCAGTAAGCCTGAAATACTGGGTTTACTGGGTATCTGGCAAAACGTAGAAAGGAACGGTTCCCCTGCTCAGCCCCGATCACCCAGCCCCTCTGACTTGCTGAGATTGTGAAATTAGTTTAAATGTCATGGCTGTGCCTGGCTGCCTTAGCCTTGAGTGACATTGGGTGGTGAATTTGCCCCGAGGGAGAATGGGACTGGAGTTGGACTTCTCGAGTTCTTCCTAACTAATACTGAGGGTCAGTGGAAGTGGGGAAACAGAGGCCTGAGCAGAGGCAGGCAGCAGTCTGTCTAAAGAGCTTTTCAGAGTAGGGGTGGTCCAGGGGCATGAGAAGGGTGGGTTCTAGCTGGGAGTTGCTCCGCAGAATTTCAGACAACTGGTGATAAGGGACAATGGCCCCACCCTCCTGGGCAGGGCCATCCCATTCCTACCAGCACATGTCATCACAGTGGGCTCTCCAGTGACATGGCGGCGTGCAGTAGGCTTGCTGCAAGTGTAAAAAGGAGTGATCGAGTAGGGCTCAGAGCACAGAGAACTTGCTGCTTCTAACGTTTTTGTTGAGGACAGAAAATAACCACCTTATCAAATCCCAGACGATAACCCAGAAAGAAAATTAGAGATCCACCAGGACCTCTACATTTTATAGTTAGGGAAATTAAGGAGGGTGGGGAGAGATGAGACAGGAAGTGACTGACTGCCCAAGTATAACGGAGGCTATTTCTTGTGAAACATTTTCTTATTCTCTTGAGTACAAAGACACTGTGTGTGTGTGGTATGGGGGCAGATGGGAGAAGAACTAAGAAAATAGCATGATTGAAATGGCATATTCTTTGACATGTTTCGAATATGACTATTTTATGATTTGGAGTTTCTCTTCAGCATTTTTGGTATTAAAGAACCTTGTCTTGGCAAGTTAAATCAAATAATTTTTATTGGATCCCTAGCGTGTGCAGCACAGGCGGGTGCTGTGGGCCTGAGTCTGTGTCAGGCCCGCTGTGCACAGGACAACCAGCAGAGGCACTGGCTGCTGTGTGCCGGGTGCCTTCACATAGGTCACGATTAAAGGAACTGATAGTCCAGACCTGCAGAAAGAAAGTATATGATCAAGTACCGAGTGCTGGGATGAGTGCAGGTTACAAATGCAGTACAGTTCTGGGGGGTTTCCAGACAATTTAAAGATGTAAATCTCGCTTCTGAAAAAGACTGAAAATGGTCCTCGCTTTGTTAAAGGAAAAAAAAAGCAAATTCTCAGAGTTGGGAGGGGTATGCAGGGCACCTTGGAAGGGGATTGTTTTTCCAGCCAGCTTCTCCAAGACAAATATCCCTTTCATAGTAGCAAGAATGTTACCAGCCACCTGCATGTGCTTTTCCGTTTACAAAGCTCAACCATAGAACAGCTTTTATGATGCCCAGTGTAGAGATTTGGAAAATGAGAATCAGAGAAGCAAACAATTGGTCCAAAGTCTCTTGGGTAGACCAGTGCTAGTAGAACTTTCTGCAGCAATGGAAATGTTCTATATCTGTACTGTCCAATATGCTAGTCCATGTGGCTCGTGAGAACTTGAAATGTGGCTAGTGTGGCTGAGGACCTGAAGTTTTCATGTCAATGCAAATAGCCACCTGTGACTGGCGGTAACCTCATGGGACAGGGCAGGTGCGAAGAAGATGGGCTAGCACTCAGATGCAGACCTCCTCGCTCCCAGCTTGGAGTGCTCTCTGATGAGTTCTGCTGCTCTGTCAGGCCAGTGCAGAGACATCGGGAGAGATGAGGAGACTTCTCACCTGGTGTGGAACTCCTTTCCCTCCCCTCATCCTGGCAGGGCAGAAAAACTGGGTGGTAGCTGAAGACGTGGTGTTCAAACCTGTGGCAGCGCCTTGGAGTCCGGAGCACCAAGTGCAGCGTCCCCAGCTGACTCGCCAGGTCCTGGGAAGGGAGGACCTGACTGCGTTTTCCTTGGGGAGCCCCCTTCCTCGCTACCTTTACCTGGCCGGTAACCAGACTAATGCGTGGGGTCACCAGCGTGGGTACCGAATCCAAGTCCACAGCCCCCTCGGCATACACCTGCCCTTGGAGAGTGACATGGAGAGGGCCCTCAGCTGGGGGAGGTGAGGAGAGCCCTGGGCCCTGGGTGGTAGGGAATGACTGGTCCCCTTCCCCATTCCGGCTCTTGGAGACCCCAACTCACTATCCTTGGCTTACATTCACCCCTGTGCCTCCTCTCAGATCCAAGTAGATATGGGATGGGAGATGGTCTCACACAGGATCCGATCCAAAGGACTTCTGGGGCAGTAAAGGCCTTTGAATTTTCTGACTCCACTGTCTTACAACATTCCTGGTCAGATACCAGCTCGTGGTGACCCGGAGGAAGGAGGAGGAGTCACAGAGCAGCAGCATCTATTACCAGAATGACATCTGGACACCCACTATTGCCTTTGCTGACTTCATCAATAATGAGACTCTCTTAGGAGAGGTTGGTAGCCCTAGGGGCAGAGGAGGGCGGCTCCTCTGTGTCTGGTATCTTGGCTGCCCATCCCCTGGCCATAGGGTGGAGGGAATTGTACATTTCCACTTCTCAGATTCAGGGGTCATGGAGTTCTCTGACGACCAACATGGGTCAAACCCTCTTGGGGTGAGATTAGCCCTGGGACACTGACCACCCTACAACTTCTCACGTGGATCACCATACCTATTATGTGGGCCTGGGTCTGGGAGGAGGTAGAAGTGGGGCTGAGGCTGGAGGTTGGGGATTGTGGCTGAGGGGTGGTTCTCAGGGTCCCTCCTCCAAAGTCCTCCAGCTCCTCCCTCTTCCTGCAGGACCTGGTGGCTTGGGTTACAGCCAGCTTCCTGCACATCCCCCATGCTGAGGACATCCCCAACACAGTTACTTTGGGGAACAGAGTTGGCTTCTTGCTCCGACCCTATAACTTCTTTGATGAGGACCCCTCCATCTTCTCCCCTGGCAGCGTCTACTTTGAGAAGGGCCAGGATGCTGGGCTCTGCAGTGTCAACCCTGTGGCCTGTATCCCCCACCTAGCGGCCTGTATCCCGGACCTGCCCCCTTTCTCTTACCAAGACTTTTAACCCCAAGGGTGTGGTGGGGCACAGAGTGGATATGGGTGGGTGATAAGACATATGAGCCTTCTTCCTCTCTGTTCCCACTTCCTGCTCCCCTGGCTTCCATCCTCCTAATGTTTCCTCCTACACTAAACCCCCATATATTCTTTCAATTAATTCATATCTCCAGTTTCCTATTTTATTAATGATGAATTTATACAAATGGTATTATTATTGAAATATTCAAGCAAAAACACCACAAATCCTACCACTCAGAAATAGCTAGTGTTCACATTTGGTGAGTGCTATAGCAGACATTTCTTTATCGATGTGTATTGAAATGGAAGAATAAATCGAATTTTGTAAAAATAGATGTTATGTGCAATTTATAATAAATATTATGAGATTTTTACTTGAATTTCTTCTGTGTGACTTTTGAAGCATTTAGAATACCCCAGAGAATATTAGGGATTCTGGCCAAGGAAATTAGCAATGGAAAGGAGGACAGGGAAAGACCTGACCAAGGAATGCTGCTTGGGAAGCTGAAGGGCTGGGCTGGGGGTTTCCTTGGAAGGAGAACAACAGTTCCAAGTTACAGGAAAGGGAACATTTGGCCCTGGGAAGGTGGGCCTGGGGGGAAGAAGCAAGGCTGAGGGGGCTGAGAAGCTGCAGACCCGGTTCCCTGATGGTGGTGCATTTCCAAGCTCAGGCTGGTCAGATGCATTATTTTGAAATTTCTCCCCCTTCCCCTACCCCAGCTCTCCCTACTTCCAACCCTGACCCAGACAGCAGAGTCTGATTTGGAACCTGGAAGACAAAGCCATGTAAGGTCTGTGGAAATCTCTGCTGCCCTGGCTTCAGGCCCACCCCCAAGCCCTGGCCTGCCCCGCCTCCTCCCCAGCCTTCCCGGTCCTTCCCACGCTCAGTTTCCTATGCCTCTGAATACAAGGAACATAAACCAGAGTCCAGGAGCCCCTCACATAGGAGCCAAGAGAGACCCTCTTTTGCTGGCCTGAGAATACACGCCTCCACTCTGGTTCAATCCTATGTCCCTCTGCTCAAGGGACAATGAACCAGAAGACCACCCTGGTGCTCCTCGCCCTGGCGGTCATCACTATATTTATCTTGGTGTGTGTCTTGCTAGCTGGAAGGGGAGTAACTGGGGGTGAACCCAGCTTGCCTCCCTACTGCCCCTCCGTATCTCCCAGTGCCCAGCCCTGGACACACCCTGGCCAGAGCCAGCTGTTTGCAGACCTGAGTCTAGAGGAGCTGACGGCCGTGATGAGCTTTCTGACCCAGCAGCTGGGGCCAGGCTTGGTGGATGCAGCCCAGGCCCGCCCCTCCGACAACTGCATCTTCTCGGTGGAGCTACAGCTGCCCCCCAAGGCTGCAGCCCTGGCCCACCTGGACCGGGGGCGCCCTCCGCCTCCCCGGGAGGCACTGGCCATCGTCTTCTTTGGTGGACAGGCCCAGCCCAACGTGAGTGAGCTGGTGGTGGGGCCACTTCCGCACCCCTCCTACATTCGGGATGTGACCGTGGAGCGTCACGGGGGCCCCCTGCCCTATCACCGACGCCCCGTGCTGATGCGAGAGTACCTGGACATAGACCAGATGATCTTCGACAGAGAGCTGCCCCAAGCTACTGGTCTTCTCCACCACTGCTGCTTCTACGAACGCCAAGGAAGGAACCTCGTGACGATGACTTCGGCGCCCCGAGGTTTGCAATCAGGGGACCGGGCCACGTGGTTTGGCCTCTACTACAACATCTCAGGGGCTGGGTTTTACCTGCACCCCGTGGGGTTGGAGCTGCTCCTAGACCACAAGGCTCTGGACCCTGCCCGCTGGACCATCCGAAAGGTGTTCTTCCAAGGCCGCTACTATGAGAGTCTGGCCCAGCTGGAGGACCAGTTTGAAGCCGGCCTGGTGAATGTGGTGCTGATCCCCGACAATGGCACAGGTGCGTCCTGGTCCCTGAAGTCCCCGGTGCCCCCAGGCCCGGCTCCCCCTCTGCAGCTCTATCCTCAGGGCCTCCGCTTCAGTGTCCAGGGGAGTCAAGTGGCCTCGACATTGTGGACTTTCTCCTTTGGCCTCGGTGCTTTCAGTGGCCCGAGGGTATTTGACATCCACTTCCAGGGAGAACGGCTAGCTTATGAGATCAGCCTCCAAGAGGCCATAGCCATCTATGGTGGAAACTCCCCTGCAGCAATGCTGACCCGCTATATCGATAGCAGCTTTGGCATGGGCAAGTATTCCACGCCCTTGACCCGTGGGGTGGACTGCCCCTACCTCGCAACCTACGTGGACTGGCACTTCCTGTTGGAGTCCCAAACCCCCAAGACCGTACGTGATGCCTTTTGTGTGTTTGAACAGAACCAGGGCTTGCCCTTGAGGCGACACCACTCAGATATTCATCCCCACTATTTTGGGGGCCTTACAGAGACAGTGCTGGTCGTCAGATCTGTGTCCACCTTGCTCAATTACGACTATGTATGGGATATGGTCTTCTACCCCACTGGGGCCATAGAAGTCAAATTCCACGCCACAGGCTACATCAGCTCAGCGTTCCTCTTTGGTGCTGCCCGAAGGTACGGGAACCAGGTTGGGCAGCACACGCTGGGCACCGCCCACACCCACAGCGCTCACTTCAAAGTGGACCTGGATATCGGAGGTAAGACATGCCCGTGGGCAAGGATTCCAGAAGAGGGACTGAAGAGTTGTGTCTATTTGTCTTGGTTGGGTCTATGGTGGGTATGCAGGAAAGGAGGATTTGAGAATTGAGTATGTGTTTTTGGAGTTTCACGCTTCTTCTTTCGCTTGATGGGAGGGAGTTGGAATCTGAATGTATTCAGCTCATTGGCGGGGGCATAGCTGTTTTGGAGTCTGTCTTTTTACTTTCCTTCCCACGTTGAGCTGGTCAGATTTTTTTCTGTTCTCCCCCTGAAGTGTCTCAAACATCTCACTTGGCCCCTCTGTCCTCCTCCTGTAGGTGCCATCTCTCTCTGCTATTCCCTCTCTTCTTCCTCTCAGGTCCAGAATCCACTCTGTGCCCAGAGGTACCTACTAGCCCATGCCAGCCTGCTCCCTCATACGGCTCCCACTTTCCCCGTCACCTATGGGATCCCAGCTGCAGAAGAGCCTACAATGCTTTTTCCATCCGACCTCTCAGATTCTTCTCTGTGTCCTGCTTTAGCCACACCAAAACCCACCCTGTCCCTGAACACACACACACACATACACACACACACACACACCATGTTACAGTCAGGCTTCTTTGCTTTGGCTCATATTTTGCCCTGCCCAGAATGCCCTACTATGTCATTTCTGCTGGTAATATCCTCTAAGGCCAGGAAGAAAAGTTGCCCAGGGAGGCCCCCTTTTCCGGCCTACACCTCTCTTCTTATAACCTTGAATCTTAAATGTGCCCTCTCTCGCCAGTAATGAGTATGAGTGAACGAATGAATGAATGAATGAATGGGGAGTGAATAAATGAATGAAATCCTTGATGAAATATTTTATAGCTCAACAACTTTGGCTGAAAGATTTGGGGATATCTTTAGAGGCAGGGAAGGGAAGTAAGGGGCACACTGAGTTCAGGGCTTCTCTTTGACTCTGCCTCTGAAACCAGGTGGGGACAGGGCAGCTGCATGACCAGCCCTCACTCCACTCTTCCTCCCTCCACCCACCCTCCTCTCCCTCCCTCCCACCCACAGGACTGGAGAACTGGGTCTGGGCTGAGGACATGGCCTTTGTCCCCACGGTGGTACCCTGGAGCCCTGAGCACCAGCTGCAGAGGCTGCAGGTGACCCGGAAGCGGCTAGAGACAGAGGAGCAGGCCGCCTTCCCTCTGGGAAGCACCCACCCTCGCTACCTATACCTGGCCAGCAACCACAGCAACAAGTGGGGTCACCCGCGGGGCTACCGCATCCAGATGTTCAGTTTTGCTGGGGAGCCTCTGCCCCAGAACAGCTCCATGGAGAAAGCCTTCAGCTGGGGCAGGTGAGTGGCGGGGTGTCAGAGAGAATCCGGGGTGTCAGGGAGATGAGAGTTGAGAAGGGAGCACTGGGAGGGGCAATTGGAAACTCAGTTCAAACTCTGTGAAGTGAGGGAAGAGGTACAGAGGATTTCCTGGTTATCAAAAGATACACGCAGTGGGCAGGTAAGTCGTCCTGGTAGAGGGCTGAAGCTCAAGGCTGAGAACTCCTCTTTGCTATGGGGGGAGGGGCTGTGCTGTGAGATGGCAGTGGGGGGGGCGGGGGTGAACAGGAGGACCTGGAAGAGTGATGGAGGACTCAGCAGGGTGGCATCAGAGTCACTGTGTGAATGAGATAGGAAAGCTGAGGTCTATGTGCTCAGCTCCCTTCCATCATAATCAGGCAGCAGAATGGGGTTGGTGACCGTAGAGGCCTGACCAGTGCCTCCCTAGGTACCAGCTGGCTGTGACTCAGCGGAAGGAAGAGGAGCCCAGCAGCACCAGCATCTACAATCAGAACGACCCTTGGGCCCCCACTGTGGACTTCAGTGACTTCATCAATAATGAGACCATTGCTGGAGAGGTCAGCTGACTATGCCAGGGCCGAGGGAGGGGGTGGGGGCACGAAGATGAGCCCCACCTTCTCTTGGGGATCCCTAAAATATGCCTGGTCTTCTCAGGAGCTGACTCCTGCCTTCTGTTATTTCACGGACCTGATCATTACCTCTCGAGGGAATCTTCCCAAGCTGGGAGTTCATTTGCAGATGCTGGCTGAGGCCCCGGGGCTATCCTCGAGACCCTGCAGCCCTATAAATCTCAGCTTTGTGGACTGAGTCCTTTTCAGGCCCTAGGACTCAAGGAGGGCTGGAAGTCACCAGGGAAGACGGCATCTATTGTATCTAAAGCTCATTCCTGGCATGACCACTACAGCATTAACTTCTGAATGGTGGCCTCTTCTGCCTCCCACGCTTTGATCTTCCCTCCTCCATCCTCCTTCCCTCAGTTATAGTTTGGGGCTCTTGGGAAGTGGGGAGCAGAGGAGCTGAAGTAGCCTGTGGCGTTATCATTCCTCTTGGGGTGGGGAGGCCGATAGAGATGTGATGGGAAATGTCAGAGACGGAAGCACAGGCTGGTACAAGGAGCCACATGTTGATCCCAATATGAATATGAAATTAACTATGCTTTGACTTCCGGACCAGTAGGAAAAACATTTAAAGACTTATGATCCTTCTGAGGGAAGGTGTGCTGGCATGACAAATCCTTACATACAAGGCTACTGTGGGAGGCAGCGTGTCCTGAGCAAAGCCAGGCCTCATGATCCTCTCCCTTCTCCCCTGCTAGGACTTGGTGGCCTGGGTGACAGCCGGTTTCCTGCACATCCCACATGCAGAGGACACCCCCAACACGGTGACTGTGGGGAATGGTGTGGGCTTCTTCCTCCAACCCTACAACTTCTTTGACCAGGACCCCTCCTCCGATTCTGCTGACTCCATCTACTTCCGGGGGGACCAGGATGCTACGACCTGTGAGGTCAACCCACTGGCTTGCCTCCCCCAGGCTGCTGCCTGTGTCCCTGACCTCCCTGCCTTCTCTCACGGGGGCTTCTCTCACGAGTAGGCGGTGCCTGGGATGGGGAATGTGTCCGGGGCCCCAAGATCAAGGAAGCCTGGTGCCCTCTTCTCCTTTCTCACACCCTGAGGTCTCCTCTACCTCCTCCCCCAAGATCCCCTCCACCCATGACCCTCCCTTGCATCCCCCTCTCTACTGAGAGCATCCTGAGACTGGGATGCTGGTGGGGGGGAGCACAGGGGTGTCTCAGCTTTGTCGCCACCAGACTTGCTGGGTTCCTCTCCCAGAGAGGAGAGGAATGGCCAACCAGGAGCTTGGAGTGATGGCCAAGCTTTCCACAGAAGACTCCCCCCCCTGCTACTTTTTTTCTTTCCGGCTTTCCCAAATCTTTTTAGGCCTTCTCCTGGTCCCTCCTGACCTTCTTAGTCCCTGCCTTGGGTGTCTGCAATGGGGATAGTGCCCTAGAGGCCCCAGGGCTGTGTTCCTGCCAAGGTTATGGTTCCATGGATGAGCTGGAAGGGGCTTTTTGACCCTTATTCCCTCTTATCCAAGCCCTCCTCCTTCTTTTCCTCTCCCTCTTGCCTACTGCCTCCTCCTGCTCCTACCAATTCTTGTATCCTGGGATTTCCCTCCCAGCCCTGAGCAGATGTTCCTCTGCCCTAATGCTCCCCTAGCCCTCGTTTCTCAGCTTTAGCCTCCTCTCCTAGGCCTAGGCCTGTGGAAGACTCAAAGTGCAAGGGACATCTAATTTTAGAGTCTGCCCCGTGTGTCTGTCATATATGGGGAGTAGGAGTTGCCCCTACTCTAGTCCTGGGTCAGGTGTGTGCGCTCTCCCCATTTGTTTACCACTGCCTTCCATTCTCAGCAGAGGATGGTCATAGGGAGAGAAGCAGCTCAAGTTAGCATTTTAGGTGGTTTTGTGGATGCAGTGGTAATGAGGAATGGTCCTTTTGTGCTAGGGCTGTGTGTGACCAGTGACCTCTGTAGGCAGCAGCCAACAGAGGAGGCTGGGTGAGCACCAAGGGTGAGAAGCAGGAAGAGCCAGGGACTCCCCCAAACGCAAACGACTGGGCCAGGGGCTGTCCAATCACATGCAGGCATGCAAATGAGCCTGGCCCTCTGGGGGAGGAGCCTCCCACCAAGTGATCCCTCTGCATGTCTTGGATTGGGAGTGGATATGTTAATACAAACAGCAGAAGTTTGGAAATGACTGCATGGTCCTTCCCTAGAGTACTGGTTAAATAAATTCTGGTACCACCTTACAATGCAATTCTATGCAACTATAATTATATATCTCTTTTTATACTAATAGGGAATAATCTTCCAATGAAAAACGCAAGGTGCAGAAGTGTGTATGGTGCACTTCCCATTTGTGGTTTAGAAGGGAGGAGAATATAAACACATACCGGGGTGCCCAAAAAATGTATACTAGTAGACACTTTGGTCAACTTTGCTCAAGCAGTAGTTCGCCATAATCAGAAGTGTCTGGACACTGATGGTAACCACTCTAAGCACCTCTTGTAATTGCAGAAGTCAAATGTGACTTGTATTCATCTTTTGTTATCGGTATATATTGAGGATTACAATTTTAATAGTTTTTTCCTTTCTTAAAATGTGTATCCATTTTTTTGGCACCCTCTGTGTTTGCTTATATATGCATATTCAGGAGAACCGGGTAACTCTGGTGCCTCTGGGGAGGGAACCAGGAAGTTGGGGACAGGGGAGGGAGGGGACTTAGCACTGTATACTCTTTTGTACTTGTTGAATTTTGAACAATGTGACTGTGTTACTTATTCAAATTAAATAATAAATGGGCCCGAACAGGACTTGACTTTTTTTTTCATATATATAAATTTTATCGGGGAATATTGGGGGACAGCGTGTTTCTCCAGGGCCCATCAGTTCCAATCATTGTCCTTCAATCTAGTTGTGGAGGGTGCAGCTCACTGGCCCATGTGGGAATCGATCCAGCAACCCTGTTGTTCAGAGCTCGCACTCTAACCAACTGAGCCATCCGGCTGTCCCCAACTTTTTTTTTTAACTGACATCTTTTAGGACTGGATGAGGAGTAAAAAGGGTAAAGTGACTTAAGGTGTGGGCCCAGGGACTCAAATTTCTCAAGTTTTGAGACAGAGAGAAATAGGCATGGCCTCCAGTAACTCCTTTGCCTTCTCTTACTTGGTTATCTTTGAAGAAAAGGTTAAACCTCAATCAATCTCTCTTATTCTCTCGCTCACTTTCACTCTCTGTCTCTCTTTGAAGTTGGAGCAATGAGAAGCAATGGGGAGGGATAACTTCTGCCTGCTGGAAGCTCAGCCCAGGCCAGGAGATGAAGTGCGGGAAATGGATTTTAGATGCTGCTTATCTTATGACCAGAGGGAAATCTCTCCAGGGAGCTTAGACATCAGCTTCTGTTACTATCCAGGTGTGAGGTCCAAAGCTCAAGTTCACCTCCGGGTCGATGGAACAGTGAATGGAGAGGAGTTGAGTCAGTGAACTGGAGAGAAACTAGGTTCCAAAGAACAGGGAGAGAGGAAGACGTTAGTAAAGAGCAGAGGGACAGTGATGGCTGGATTCATTTAGAACAGCCTGGGCACCCTCTGGGATGGAAGCCAGGGTGACAGAGGACAGAAAGAGACTGAGGACAGGGAGACTGAAAACTGTGACGGGAGAGAAAAAGGGATGTCCTGGCCAGACGAGGCTCTGATACTGACTTCATGCTTCCTCTTCTTCTGACCTGAGTAACTCAACTTCTCCTTTAAATGCACATCCTTTTGTTTCTACCTCCTGTGGTTCCTTCTTATGATCAGTTACTCGATGTTCAGTGATGGAGGAAAGGAATAAAGAAACGCTGGTGTCTATCCCTCCTCATACCCCATCTTACTAACATCAGGCCCGTTACCTTGAAACTCATACTCCACCCAGAGTATGAGTGTTTGTATGTGTGTGTGCGTGTGTGTGTAAATGTAACTGTGGTTGTGTCTCTCTGCATCTTACCATAGGAATGACACCTGCCACAGGCCTCAGTGGACATGTTAGATCGTGGGAGTGTCAGCCCAGCTTGGGTCAGAAGGGCTACATGACCAGTCCTCTCTCCCGCCCTCTCCCACACCAGCCTCCATCTTGGCAGAACTGGAGAATTGGGTGTGGGCCGAGGACATGGCTTTTGTCTCCACAGCAGTACTCCGGAGCCCAGAAAAACTGAGGATGGCTAGAGTGTTGGCCTCAGACTTGTGGTCAAGTGATAAGAGTGAGGAGTAATGACCGAGGATGTCAGCTCCTGAAAGAACTAGTGTCCACAAGGCACTCAGGTCAGAGGCCATTGCCCTAAGAGGAGCTGGACAAGGGATCCCCCGGGCTTAGGTCAGAGGGTATAACTGGGACTTCCCCAGGAATGTAGACTCCAGAACCCCCCGTGAGGAGCACAAGAGGTGCTCCCCTGCCTCTGCTGTCCTCCTGCAGCCCCTGGGAAGTGTTCCAGCTCAGAGTGCAAGAGAAGGATTCCTCCATGCATTCAACAAAGTTATGGAGTACTACCTAAGTGCCAGGCAGCATTCGAGGCACTAGGATATATTAGTGAATAAGAGATACAATTTCTGCCCTCAGGGGCCAGAGAGGCAAGTAAAGGGGCAATTACAGACAAGGGCTGTAGAGGGGAGGTGGGAAGAAGACTACAGCAGGGCTTCCTCCCTCAGACTTAGGAGTTGGGGAAGGCTGCCTGAGGGATCTGATGTTGCAACTGGTCCTGGCAGAGGAGTAGAAGTAGGCTGAGGGAGAAAGAAGAGTGGAAAGAATGTTCCAGACAAAGAGAAGAGCATGTTCCAAGGCCAGGAAGTTCACAAGATGGCACCATCCAAGAACACAAGTTCGTGGACAGAAGGGTGGGCTGTGAGGAGAGCCTCGTGGACCAAGGAGAGGACAGAGGAGACAGGTCCTTGCAAGCATGATTGGTTACCCTAAGAAAAATGGGGAGCCATAGAAGGATTTTAAACAAGAAAGTGACAGAGTCAGATTTTAAGACATTCTTTTAGGACATTGTGGCCCAGACATGAAGAATAGAGTTTACAGAAGGCCTCGTCACAGGGAGGTGGTCAGAGGTAGGAAACGATTGTGGCCTGAATGCATAGTGAGGTCTTGAGGAGGAAGACCTCACTGTGGAAGACTGTGGAAGATCTGGCCCAGGAAGGTCTGTTTGGCTTCAGTGCAGCCCATGACCTCATGAACGGAAGAGCGTTATATTCACTGAACACTTAAGAGATCACTTTGAAAGTCAGTTGCCAATTAAAGTCAATCTTACCCAACAATCGGTCACCTTTGTAGTTAGTGCGGTTACGTGATAATTGCTTAGATTATTCTTGTAATGGTCGTACAGTGCATAGTGGGTTTGGAAAAAAGTTATATCCCTTTAAAAAAATAAAGGGGGTGGGGGTGTCTGATGGCCTCCTGACAGCTTCTTTGACTGAGTTTGGGGGTGAGAATTGACTCATTAATTCTACAGCCTCTTTATCTTTTTAAGGGGAACCTCAGCCTTTCCAGCTTTTCCCAGAAGATTCTCTTTCAGTTATCCACTCCTCTCCCTGTATTTATAATCTCTCCTTCCTGACTGGCTCTTCCTCTCAATTCTCATCTTTTGAAGCCGTTCCGGGACGCTGTATCTCCTGAGCAGTGGTCTTCTCTCAGCCTTCCTCCAAGGAGTGTTCCACAGGTCCTGGGTCCACTTCCTGCCCTCCCTCAGTCACTCTTCAACCTGGTGCCCTCCCTCTGCTGACCCTGGAGCCACAGACACTGCCCTGACAGAGGTTACCAGCGACTTCTATATGCGAAATCAATGGACCTTTCCTGACTTTCTGGACCCCTCAATGGCATTCAACAACACGGGCGACTCCCTTCTTGAAACTCTCCTGTCTCGACTTCTCTGTATTTGAACCACTCCTCATCCATATTTGCTGCTCCTCAGTCCTCTGTGCTGACTCCTTTCCTTGTGCTCCGCCCACCAGCCCACTTAGCCCCAAACCTTGGCGTTTTCCAGGACTCTGTCCTTGACCCTCTTCTCTTCTCTCTCCTGAGGTTCCCCTCTGCGTGACCTCATACTCTCATACTTAAATGGCTAATATTTGTTGTTGAACCCAAATCTGTATTTCTAGCCTCCAACATCTCTCCGACACTCTGGACCCACAGAGCCAACTGCCCTTTTCCTAGGCATCCGTATGGGGGCTTCCCGTGAGCACCTCAAACTCAAACTTGTTAGTTTCCCCCTTACACTTCCTGCTCTTCAGGCCTGTCCTTCTTCTGGTGAAAGGACCCGCCACCCATCCAGTCACCCAAAAGGAAAATTTGGTGTCGTGTGAGACACGATGGCCTCTCTATCCACCCACACCCAATTGGGCACGCAGTCCTGTCAAGTCTACCCTTAAACACTTCTCAGAATCATGCCTTCCTCTCTGTCTTCCAGGACACTGGCCTCATCCTGACCCTTTGCCTCCTGCCTGGTCTCCTCACCTCTAGTCTGTCCCCCACTCAAGCCAGAGCCATCTCCCTAGAATGCAGACCAGAGCAAAATGTGACCCGGTGTGCGAGACGGTTGAGCTGACTGCCCAGGACCTCTAGGGCAGCAGCTCTACTGAGGCGTGTGTTCTGGGCCCAGTCCTCAGGCTGAGGGGGAGGCATGGACTTCGCTCCCAGGGATAAACTCATCTTCAGACATTCCCAGAGGCAGGGGCCAAGTTTACTCAAAAGGAAATAAGACCTAGTGGGGGAGCAGAATGTGTGGTCCTGTCTCCTGGGTAATTCTCCGAAAGGGACAACTTTTTATCAAGATTTTAAGGTATTTAATGGGATGATTGTGAAGGCTAGGATGAAACAATATCAGAGCAAATGATGTGACAGCAAGACACTGAGGGAAGGTGGTCAGGGTGGCGTCTTTTTATTTACCAGTTTCCCCACGAGTCAAGGCAAAGGGTTCTCCCCTACCTGGATCATCACCCACCTCCCCGACATAAGAGCCTGGTGATACCCTACCAGAGTGAATATTCTTGACTTCTGCTTGGTAACACCGCTCAGACAAAAAACATTAGCCATCCTGATGGTGTGATCCTAGCTGGGAGGTGAGAATGTAACTTCCCAAAGGTCCAGACTCATAGTTGCCTTGAGGCGTGGGGTAGGCCTTGACGTTAAGATTCTTGACATAAGTTCCCCCTTATTCTCAGGGTCACATGACCCATTCCCAATGACCCCTTCCGTCTTACTTATAGCAAATCTATTGTTCGTCTTGACTGCAAGAAGCTCCCCAGTCCCTCATTTCCATCTTACTGCTCAGTCAGTGGGAATATTGGGTGTGAATTTTACGCCCATCACTCGGAGTAGATATTAAATGTCATGTTTCTTTATTTTTCGGTAAGAGATAACCAGCTCTGTGCCCTCACTCTCCTGGTTGGCAGTAAATTCAATTATGGGCATGCTTGTGTGTGGGGAGGGCGCTCATCTTAAGGATTAGGTAAACTCTGTAGTCTGGGATTTGGGGGGATGTTTGGCTAGTCTTCAGTTGACAGCAGCCACTGCTATTAGGCTCACTTTCTGCTGCCCTGAGGCCAAACTTGCCAAGGCAGGGATGGGAGGAGGGTTTGATCCACACCCACTTTCTCCCCGTGCATAAGCCCCATTTTCTCCTATCTGTTCACCAAATGTTTCAAAAACGTTTTTTTAATTAAAAAGATTTAAAATACTGTTCTCCATGAAGCGCATCTGCAGAACATGTTAACCAGATCAGCAAAAGCAAAGCTAGTTCCTGTTTTCTCCAAGGACAGGGAGGGCTGACCTCCCTGGAGAAGGGGTTATTTTGTTTAAATTCCATCCTGGGAAAAAGGGTCCCTGCCTTTCTCACCACCTTGGAACAAGCCCCATTACTCCTTCAACAGCTTTAAAGAACACGAGAGAAGAAAACCTGTCGAGTTTCCGTATCCAAATAGAGTTGATTGCATAAATATTTCTGGCTAATCAGACCTTTCTGGGATTGGCTGACCTGGTTTCATTTGTCCAGGTTCTGCGATGTCTCACTGTGTTCCTTGAATTACTACTACCTATCTTGCTTAAAACACAAACCACACAAGGCTTCCTTAGCTCTTCTGCCTGCCCTCCTTCCTGTCCCCACATCACACTGAATACTCTGACCTTTTGGCCATTCTCTGCCCATGCTGAGGCTGTCTCAAGTTTCTGTACCTTCTGTTCTCTTCAGCTGGAATGTCATCCCCTTCTCTGCCAGAATGGGAATGCATTCTGTCTGCAAGGTTGGAATAATTTCTGTTTGTAGGAAAGTCTTCCTGGACATATCCAGCTTGGAAAGGATTCTCCCTCAGGCTCACGAGAGAAGCATGTCCCCTGTCTGGCGCCTTTAGTCTCTTTCAGTCCCCTTCAGGACCTGGCTGCCCAATCATGTGGTCTCCTGCACATCACCTGGTAGAGAATGGAGGCTGCTTTGCTCTCTGCCTCTGCAACATTTTGGAGGAGGGTTTCCTGGAGCTGAGGGTTGTGGGCGGCTAGGATAATTCCAGCCAATTTCCCAGGCCCCCTGTCCTCTGGCCTGGCCCATTAGTCCAGCTCAAGGTGGTGGTGGCGGTAGTGGTGGTGGGTATCTCTTACACTCTGCAACCCTTACAACTCCTCCAACTTCTAACCGGCCCCACACCCTGCACACTCCAGTGACTTAGGGTGCTCAAGGCCTGCACATTTTTGACCTGGCTCAGCCCGTCGGGCCCCCAGCTCCTCCCAGGTGTTTTGTGTTCTCAGCATTACTCTCAAGCATCCCTGGGCTGCTGGTAGAGTTCTGGTCGATAGGGGAGAGATTGCCGAGGAACAGAGCCTGGATTGTACCACAAACTAGAGGAAGGAAGGAGGGAATCTTGATGGAGAGCTGTGGGCAGGTGAGTTTCACTTGCAGCCTTGTAGTCAGGAGAAAGGTTCAACATGAAGGGTGGAGGAAGAGCCCAAGAGTAGGCCCTTTCTGCCCCTGTGACTTCTCCCTCTTGCCTCCCTCCAACTGTGTAATCTCCAAAGCCAACCCCTCCCCCACTTAGTTCCCCAACCCTGACCCTGAGTATTTGATTTGGAACAGGCAGACAGAGGATTACGTGGGCCACTTAAAGTCCAGGGTTCTACCTCGGCCCCACCTCCCAAGCCTGGCCTGACCCTGGCCCCCTCCAGCTTCAGCTCTACCCCCACCCAACCCTCTGGCCTTGGCTGATTGTCTTCAATGTACCCAACATGCCTCTGGCCCAGCAGCACCACCCAGAGACCAGGAACCTCCAGAGACTATAAGAGGCATCCCGCATCTAGGTCCTGTCTATTTATCTTTCGGTCTCCCATTCTGCATTCCAAATCAAGAACCTGAAGACAGCCCAGAAGCTTTAGCTATGGCTATCTTCATTATTTTGTCCTTGTGTAGTGTTCTGGTGATAGGCGTGGGTGAAGGTGGGACTGGGAGTGACGAAGGAGTTGAGAGGGAATGTACACCTGTCCAGCCTCCCCGCTGCCCCTCCGTAACTCCCAGTGCCCAGCCCTGGACACACCCTGGCCAGAGCCAGCTGTTTGCAGACCTGAGCCAAGAGGAGCTGACGGCCGTGATGAGCTTTCTGACCCAGCAGCTGGGGCCAGGCTTGGTGGATGCAGCCCAGGCCCGCCCCTCCGACAACTGCATCTTTTCGGTGGAGCTACAGCTGCCCCCCAAGGCTGCAGCCCTGGCCCACCTGGACCGGGGGCGCCCTCCGCCTCCCCGGGAGGCACTGGCCATCGTCTTCTTTGGAGGACAGGCCCAGCCCAACGTGAGTGAGCTGGTGGTGGGGCCACTTCCGCACCCCTCCTACATTCGGGATGTGACCGTGGAGCGTCACGGGGGCCCCCTGCCCTATCACCGACGCCCCGTGCTGATGCGAGAGTACCTAGACATAGACCAGATGATCTTCGACAGAGAGCTGCCCCAAGCTACTGGTCTTCTCCACCACTGCTGCTTCTACGAACGCCAAGGAAGGAACCTCGTGACGATGAATACAGCCCCCCGAGGTCTGCAATCAGGGGACCGGGCCACGTGGTTTGGCCTCTACTACAACATCTCAGGGGCTGGGTTTTACCTGCACCCCGTGGGGTTGGAGCTGCTGCTAGACCACAAGGCTCTGGACCCTGCCCGCTGGACCATCCGAAAGGTGTTCTTCCAAGGCCGCTACTATGAGAGTCTGGCCCAGCTGGAGGACCAGTTTGAAGCCGGCCTGGTGAATGTGGTGCGGATCCCAGACAATGGCACAGGTGCGTCCTGGTCCCTGAAGTCCCCGGTGCCCCCAGGCCCGGCTCCCCCTCTGCAGTTCTATCCTCAGGGCCCCCGCTTCAGTGTCCAGGGGAGTCAAGTGGCCTCGCCATTGTGGACTTTCTCCTTTGGCCTCGGCGCTTTCAGTGGCCCAAGGGTCTTTGACATCCGCTTCCAAGGGGAGAGACTGGCCTATGAAGTCAGCGTCCAGGAGGCCTTGACGGTCTATGGTGGCAATTCTCCTTGTGCTCTGAGAAGCCGGTACACAGATGGTGGCTTTGGTTTGGGCCACTTCTCTTCACCCCTGACCCGTGGGGTGGACTGCCCCTACCTCGCAACCTACGTGGACTGGCACTTCCTGTTGGAGTCCCAAACCCCCAAGACCATACGAGATGCCTTTTGTGTGTTTGAACAGAACCAGGGCTTGCCCTTGAGGCGACACCACTCAGATATTCATCCCCACTATTTTGGGGGTCTTACAGAGACAGTGCTGGTCGTCAGATCTGTGTCTACCATGCTCAATTACGACTATGTGTGGGATATGGTCTTCTACCCCACTGGGGCCATAGAAGTCAAATTCCACGCCACAGGCTACATCAGCTCAGCGTTCCTCTTTGGTGCTGCCCGAAGGTACGGGAACCAGGTTGGGCAGCACACGCTGGGCACCGCCCACACCCACAGCGCTCACTTCAAAGTGGACCTGGATATCGGAGGTAAGATATGCCCGTGGGCAAGGATTCCAGAAGAGGGGGCCGAAGTCTCCATGCCAAGCTTTAAAAATGATCACTGAAACAATAAAAAGGTAAAAGTGTATGACATAAATGTGAAAGTCATTGGATTCCTAAGAGATTTTCACCCTTAGCCGATCAGTTATTCTTCCACACTTAAAAGAAATTCTTTCAAAGCTTCCAGTCAAGTGGCGGGGTAGGAAAAAAAAATTCTTCCATATTTTAAAATATTGCATCTGCAATTATAGAATTTACTATATTGTATACTATGTATAAATATGATATACTGATACACATATTAAGATTTTTTTTTTATTACCAAATTTGGATCATGATGTACAATTGTTTTGCCACTTCTGGTTTTTTACATAATAACATATCATTCATGCAAACAACAAATATATATTGAATGCATATTTGTGCCAAGCACTTCACTAACACAATTTAACAAAAGAAATGACATTCCTGCTCTCGGGAGGCCTACATTCTAATGGAGGAGAAAAATGATATTATGTCATTACGTCATTCTCATTGCATCATATCAAGGGGTACATGCTGTCGATATATCTTATTATCAGTGATATTGACCTCAATCCCTTGGTTACGGTGATGTCTTCTGACAGTCTCCATTGTAAAAGTTAATATTTTTCCATTTTCAATTAATAAATATCTTGGGGGAAATTACTTTGATGTTATGCAAATACTCTATTTCTTTTCTTCTCAAACTCTTGCCCACTAATTTTAGCCTCAATTGGTGGATTTTTCCTGCAACAATTATTACTGTAGTGTTCCCCTACTGGTAATTTAAATTTTCTTCCCTATTCTCTATACATTTATTAATTGGAATTCTCCATAAGAAAGAGTTATCCCTCTCTTTTCACTTATTTATACATGTAATGATTTATTCATAATTGTAAGGATTCATAGATATTTATTTTGTTCTAAGTGTTGTAATCCAGTCCTCCCAGAACTATCATTTATTTGTTTCTTAAATTGTTTCAGTTTTGGCCATTGGGAGATCTTTCGGTTTAGTTTCTGTGTGCTTTTGATATGACTCCACCCTTTTTGAAGCACTTCTTTATTTTCTGACCCCACCAGATGTTCCGATTCCATCTTGTTTTTTTCCTGCTCCAGGCCTGGAGTCAATCAACCACTTCTCCAAGGAGCTCTGGTTCGTTCCATTGGAGAACAGTGGTTAGAAACCAAGATGTGGGTCCCAGGTGTGCTGATTATGTCTGGCATCTTGTTGCTCTTTGGCCCTGTCATTGGACTTAGCTGAAATCTGTATGTGTATATTCTGACTGACACACACATCTCTTTTTACTCTGCATCTAAGCCATGATGACTCTTAAAGCTCCTGGAATAGTGTCTGACACATAGTGAGAAGTACTAGCTATTGTTGTATTATCTACAGAAGTCCATTTGTGTGGCTGTACCAGAAAGAACTCTTGGCCTTTCATTGTCACCTACATGTGGAAACCCTGGGGTGTGAACTGGGGGCAGTGAATCCACAAAAGGGAACTGAGGGGTTGGTTAAACAGTCTCTATTTTCTTCTGGTCTTGGAAGGTATGGAGGGAGCATCCAGCATGTTTTGGTTTACTGCTTTTTGATCACAGATCATTTAACTTAATTTCTAATATGGGACCTAGTTAGACTCTAACGAATCATTCAAAACTCCAAAATTTCAGTTGAACAGACTGTCTTTGGCCCTACTCTTAGTTCCTTGCTAAACTCCAAACTATGGGAAACACCTCCAAGCTCCAGCAGCATTGGGCCCAGGGTCTCACTTACCTTCCCTCTGGCCCACGTGTCTACTGTCCATGTGCGGTGGGGCTACTGAGTGTTTCCTCCATGTGCTAACATGCAGGCAGTGTAGAGCCAGACTAAGACCTGGGTCCTCAAGCACTGCCACAATACCAACCATGTACCCTTGGTTACACAGCATGTTATTTAAATTCTCTAGGCCTCAGTTGTCCCATCTGTAAAATGGGGACAACTGTAGCCCCTCTTTAAGATTGTTATACAAGTAAATCATCAATACATGTAAAGCACGCTGCCTGTGCAGAGCGCCTTCAGGTACAACAAATGTGAGCTATGGCTGTTATTATTTTCATGATAAGGTGATTCTGGTGATGCCAAAGGGCTTCAGATATGAGTTGCAGACCCCTTCCTGAGGTCAGAAAGATCCTGACTCTGCACGTTGCTGCTAGACTGCTCCAAACTCAGGTGAAGCCCCTTCCCCTTGGAGCCCCTCAGAGGGAGGTCAGAGAAGGCCCAGTCACAAGGCACCTAGGATTGGTACCAGAGACGACATCAGGGAGAGAGACCTTCTCCAAATCTCTGCATCAGGAATATATTGGGGAGAGGCAAGGGAAGTAAGGGGCACACTGAGTTCAGGGCTTCTCTTTGACTCCGCCTCTGAAGCCAGGTGGGGGCAGGGCAGCTGCATGACCAGCCCTCACTCCACTCTTCCTCCCTCCACCCCCCCTCCTCTCTCTCCCTCCCACCCACAGGACTGGAGAACTGGGTCTGGGCTGAGGACATGGCCTTTGTCCCCACGGTGGTACCCTGGAGCCCTGAGCACCAGCTGCAGAGGCTGCAGGTGACCCGGAAGCGGCTAGAGACAGAGGAGCAGGCCGCCTTCCCTCTGGGAAGCACCCACCCTCGCTACCTATACCTGGCCAGCAACCACAGCAACAAGTGGGGTCACCCGCGGGGCTACCGCATCCAGATGTTCAGTTTTGCTGGGGAGCCTCTGCCCCAGAACAGCTCCATGGAGAGAGCCTTCAGCTGGGGAAGGTGAGTGGGGGGAGGGGAGGTGTCAGGCTGGGGAAGATGGACTGTAAGAAGGGCCACGTGTTGCTGGGAAACCAGGTTTCGCCACCTCCTATGGGTGAGCATGCACACGCACACACACTCATACACACACAGTCCTGTGGTCACAATCCTTAGCCATTTAAAATAAAGCCTACTGGATGGATGGATGAATGGAGAGGTACATGAGGAATCAAATACAATAAAGTGTTAGAGGTAGAATCCGGGTTATAGGTGTTCACTATACTATTCTTTCAACTTTTCTGTAGGTATAAAATGTTCACAATAAAAGTTGGAGGGAAAAACAAAGAGTAAGAGAGAAACACAGATCTGAGGGAGTGTTCCCTAAAATCCAGGCATTTGAGATACTAACATTGACTAAAATGAGAATCAGGCCCCGTCCGTGCACAAGCATCCAGGGCCCAGGCTCTGATCTGGATGGATGCACAAGTGACATTTGGACCTGAAGTCTGAACAATGGGTCAGTTGATATTTGAGATACAGGATATTGAACAAATGTGAAAACTCTATGAGAGAGAGAGAGAGAGAGAGAGAGAGAGAGAGAGAGAGAGAGAATGGGAACTGAACAGAGAATAATGAAGAGGCTTGCTACCCTGAGACCTTTGTGCTCAATTTTTCCTGTGTGTTTTCAGTGCAGCTTCAGACAGTAGGACCGGTTGATGACCTGTGGGTCTATTCCAAATGTCCTATAGGTACCAGCTGGCTGTGACCCAGCGGAAGGAGGAGGAGCCCAGCAGCACCAGCATCTACAATTTGAACGACCCTTGGACACCGACCGTGGACTTCACTGACTTCATCAATAATGAGACTGTTGCAGGGCAGGTCAGTTAGGGAGCAAAGATGAGCCACTTCGCTCTCTCCCAAGCCAGGTGCCTTGGGGGTCTTCAGAACCCACTAAGAAACGAAGCTTTATGATTTCACATTTTTCCTGGGTTAGGGAGCTGAATCCTTACATACAAGGCTACTGTGGGAGGCAGCGTGTCCTGAGCAAAGCCAGGCCTCATGATCCTCTCCCTTCTCCCCTGCTAGGACTTGGTGGCCTGGGTGACAGCCGGTTTCCTGCACATCCCACATGCAGAGGACATCCCCAACACGGTGACTGTGGGGAATGGTGTGGGCTTCTTCCTCCGACCCTACAACTTCTTTGACCAGGACCCCTCCTCTGATTCTGCTGACTCCATCTACTTCCGGGGGGACCAGGATGCTACGACCTGTGAGGTCAACCCCCTGGCTTGCCTCCCCCAGGCTGCTGCCTGTGTCCCTGACCTCCCTGCCTTCTCTCACGGGGGCTTCTCTCACGAGTAGGCAGTGCCTGGGATGGGGAATGTGTCCGGGGCCCCAAGATCAAGGTGTTGGGTAGGGGGAGCAGTGGGCACTGGGCCAGGAAGCCTGGTGCCCTCTTCTCCTTTCTCACACCCTGAGGTCCCCTCCTCCCTGACCCCCAGTTCCTCTCTCTCCCATCTCCCTCCTTTTCATCCCCCTCTCTACTGAGAGCATCCTGAGCCTGTGGTGCCTGATACACAGGGACTCAGCTTTGTTGCCACCAAACCTGCTGTGTTCCCATCCCAGAGAGGAGAGGAATGGCTAGCTGGGAGCTTGGAGTGATGGCCAAGCTTTTCCCCAGAAGACTCCTGTTTTTCTAACAATTTTTTAATCTTATTTTTTATAATGAGATATAATTCATATACCATAGAATTCACCCTTTTAACGTGTGTGTATAATTTAGTGAGTTTAGTATATTCATAATTTTGTGCTACTATTGCCACTGTCTAATTCCAGAACATTTTCCTCACCCCAGCAGGAAACCCCGTAGCAATTGGCAGTCACTTCCTACTTCCCTTCAGCCCCTTCCCAGCTCTGGGCAACCGCTAAGCTTTCTGTCACTATAGATTTGCCTATATTCTGGACATTTTGTATAAAGTAAATCTACACAACATGTGGTCTTTTGTGATTGGCTTCTTTCACTCAGCATAATGTTTTTGATGTACATCCATGTTGTGTCATAAATCAGTACTTCATTCCTTTATAGCTGAATACTATTCTGTTGTATGGATACAGCACATTTTGTTTATCCATCGGTCGATGGACCTTTGTTTATCCATCGGTTGATGGACCTTTGGGTTGCTTCCACTTTTGGGTTATTCTAGATACTGCTGCTTTGAACATTCATGTACAAGTTTTCATGTGGACTTGTGTTTCCATTTCTCTTGAGTGTATACCTGGGAGTGGAATTGCTGGGTCATATGGTAATTCTATGTGTAACCTTTTGAGGAACTGCCTGACTGTTTTGTAAAGTGACTGCACCATTCTTTCTTTCTTTCTTTCTTTTTTATTGTGGTCAATTTACCATTGGATCATTTTTAAATGTACAGGTCAGTGGCATTAAGTACATTCAGAAGCTTTCTTGGGCCTGCCCAGCTCCTTTTTTGCCCTGGGTCTTGAATATGGAGGTGAGGCCTCTGGAGACCAGCTGTTCTCTCAAGGCCCACGGCAGGGTCCTCATCGGGTCTGTGTCCCAGATCTTGGGAATATGCTTCTCTGTCTTCATTCCCTGTCGTCTTAGCACATTCTTTCTCTGCCCTTTCTTCTCACTCCTCTTCCTCTTACTACTTCAGCTTCTACTCCCTGATATTCCCTCTGAGGTCCTGGGGGGAATGTCTCTGCTGCCTCGGGTCCTGTAATTCCCCCCATCCCTCAATTCCAGTGTCCGCCTCCATCCCTGGATTGGAAAAGCCTTGGACATGCAGGCGGCTGTCCTATGTGAGAGAAGGACAATCCCTGGTTGTTTCCTTGTGGGCGACATTTGTCCCTGGATAGCTTTCCTCATCTTATCTCTCTGCCTCTCATGATCTGAACAAAAAGATTCCTCCTGTCACTTTGTCATCTATCTACGCTGCCAAATAACCTTCTTCCAAGTTCCTGCCATTTATATAGACCATGTGGGGTAGGATGAAAGGGGGTAGGATGGTCACGTGACAGCAGCAGTTCAGGGAGTTTTGTGGGTGAATGTTAAGGGTCATCTGTTCCTCGGGCCATCGGTGACTGTGGCTTGCATTAAGGGGCAGCAGTCAGCATAGATGCCCAGAATGTCACTGAAGGTAGGAACCAAAAACCCTCAGGAGCTCAGGCAACCAGGCCAGGAGCTGCCCAATCAGGGCTTGGCATGCATATGAGCCAGGGGCATCCCAGGGGATCAGTCCCGCCTGGTCAGGCCACAGGCCCCAGGGCCTCACAGCCTTGCTGCTCCTCCTGGGGTGTGGACTTTGGATGGGCATAAATAAGAACTGGGATATTTTCCAGAAAGGAGAGTGGGGCAGGAGTAAAGTGGGGAGGAGGTAGGGCTCAAAGAGCAAGCTTTCTTAAGTGCCTCCAGGCCAGAGAAATCCATGGGGTAGGCAGTGTCCACACCTCTCCTCCAATAGCTTGCCCACTTCTGTCAGTGTCTTTTCTAGAAAGTGGGGCATGAGGTCAGGAAAAGAGGGGGCTTCTTCCTCAGCAGGAAGCCCAGGGCACTGACCCAGCCACAGGGGAGGGCACTGCCTGGATAGGCCCTTCCCACTGCGTGTTTCTCACACTGCTTGACCAGAATAGGCCCTGGCAAGAGGGCAGTTCAGGGCACAGAGATCCGGGTCCAGCTCAGCTTGTGACCAGAGGGAAATGGCAAATTGGGAACTCAGATACCACGGGGGTCCTCTGGTTCCCTCAAGAACTACCCCAGGCTCAACCAAACGAGCTGGAAAGGAACTAAGTTCTGGCAAAGGGCCCGTCATACAAAGAATAAATACCAGGGAAGCCACATTTTCGATTCAAGAATACCAGCAGGATATGGTGACAAGTGCTCGGATGGGAAAGGGTAGAGGCAGAGCTGCTTTGCTGTTGCTGCTCTTCTTTCTATTTTGCTTCTCAGAGCAGTGATTTAACTTCTCTTTACTCTCTCAACCCAAATAAATATCATGTTTTGACTTGTGTTTTCTTGTTTAAAGAAATTTGGACCAAGATGGGTGTAAATGCTCTCATCTTGTCCTCAAAACAAATGCTGTGGGGGAGCCAAGAAGCCTTCTCTTGGCTGTTTCACCTCTGCTTCTCCAGGGGCAGGGATGGAGAGAGGGGACCTGTGGCCCGTGGCTGCGTGGGGGACTCTGCTGCTGTGGCTCTCTTGCTGACCAATGTGTGTGCAGTGGGGCTCCCCACTGAGGCTTGAGGCCCGCCAAAGGGGTGTGTGCACAGACAACTCCCAAGAGAAGACCCCGAGGCAGTCCCACTGGAAGGCTCTCCTGGGAACATATCCTTCCAGCCACAAGAAAGAAGCAAGCAGACCCTGAGGAATGCAACCCAGACAGATCCAAAGGGTCAGAATAGCAAAGATCTAGCGGGAACCTGACAAGTGAGAGGGAACCCCGGGGAATGCAGGCCCTCCGGAGACCCTAGGACCTACAGATCCCACTGAAGGGGCCTCGAACACACAAACACACACACACACACACACACAGCATTAGTGCGAGCTCCCTGGCCTGGCCTCTTAGGGGCGCCTCCCTCCTATCCCCACTCCAACACTTGGCCTGTGGCCAATGGTTGGCCACGTGGGCTCTGCTCAGGCTCAGGTGGGTTCTGTATCTTCTATAACATTCCTCCTTCCCACATCTGGATCCTGTGAAGGGAAATAGATTATAGCATTCTCCCTGGGGCTTGGTTTCAGACACCTTCCCACTGCATGCTTCTCAAACTCCTTGACCAGAATAACATAGCGGCTCTCCCTTTCTTGAGGACCCTTAAAGGATGTGATGTCTCAGTCTCTCCCACTTCTCCCATTGAAATAGAGCCAGTATGGGGGAGACTATGATGAGCTAGTGGGTTTCCCTCTGTTACCTCATTTATTCCTCACGACAACCTTGAGAATATTATTATTCCCTTTTTACAGAAGAGAAACTACGTTTCAGAGGGATTAAGTAACTTGCCCCAAGTCAGCTGGCTATTAAGTGGTGGGGCTGGGATGGAAACCAGGTCTTTGTGGAATTATACCCGATTGCCGTCCCCTGTACCACTGCTCTTCATCACTGACTGGCAGGCCTGGTTAAAGAATTAAACAAGGTAATGCTTGAGAAGCACTTGGCACCTGATCCATGGTAAGTGATCCTGTAAGAGAAAAATCAACACTCAGTGGACCCGAGCAAAAACATGCACAACTGCCTTAAAGCAACAGCTCAACCTGTATTGTACCTGAAATCACGGGGGAGCTTGTAAAAACTCCACATTCCCAGGCTGCACCTCATACCAATGAAATCAGAATCTCTGGGGGTGTGGCTCAGGCATTAGCAACGTAAATTTCCCCCAGATGATTCTAACTTGTAGCCAAGGTTGAGAAAACCCTGGGAGAGCAGTGCAGTTCCAAGCTGGCCAGGGGTTTAAGGCACAGAAAAGGAGCATTACAGAGGCTGCCCTGGCAGTGACAATCCAACCGTGTCTGGAGCAGAGGACCCGCCCAAGGCCAGTTCAGCCCTGGAGGCACATTAGCCACACAGATGGAGGCCCCAGGCCCTATCAAACCTATCTCATGACCAGCTGCTGATTCTGATTCACAGCTTGATGGGCCAGCTTTCCACCACACCTTGCTCATGGGAAGAAATGGGCAAATCAGTTAAATCTCTTGTGTAAATCAACTAATTGGTTTTCTGATCGTAATTGTTTTTCTTGACAGTTACTGTAAATGAAGATTAACCTTCAGGTGTTACTTTGGTAAATTTAGATCTTCCCGGAAAGACAATCCCCCTTGGTGAGCTGATAAACCTGGTTTCTGATTTAGGCAGCCCCCCCCCGCCCCCCACCCACCACCACTGCCCTTGGACTGTGGTGAATTCACCAAGAAACCATCGTGAGGTGCCCTAGAGACAGCCAGACTCTCCTAACACAATCCACACCAGCCTCGCCGTGGACTTCATGTCTAACTACCTGAGCAGAGACTCACTGTAAGCGAATTCCCACCTTCCTTCCCTCCCCCTCCTATAGTTTTTGCTTGGCCAGTTGCCCCTTATAAATCTTCAGAGCGTCCCACTCTCCTGGGCACGTTAGATTGTCTATAAACTGGGTTCACACCTCCTACCATCTTGATGCCCTGCACTCCAGACTGTCCCAACTCCATGCCCTTCCCCACATAGGCTGTCCCCACCCACTCATGCCTCCGTCCATGCACTCCCCTCCCCTCTTCTTCTGGTTCCTTCCTCTTTCCCTTTCCTCCCGTCTTCATCTAGTGATACCTTATTCATCCTCTAAAACCCAACTCAAATATCACCCCCTCCATCTTTTCCTGCTCGTTGCTTTGTTCTCCTTGCTACCGTAGTATTTTAAGCAAAACTCTCCAATGGATGTTCACACGCTGAATTCTAGTTCATTCTCTACATGTGTCCTCCCCTCATTCCTCATCATAGAACCGGAGCTTCCTGGGGCAAGAACCATATCCTGTTGGCCTTGGTGGCATGGTGCCCATGGTGTCATGCCCATTATGGGTGCTTAAATACATCTTGTTAAAATCTAAACAAACAATAACAGTTGTTATAGTCAAGTAATTCTTTGTCTTGTAAAAAGTCATTTCATATCCAGTTTCTCCTTTGATTACCTCTAAAAAAGGAGATCTAAGGAAGTACAAAGATTCCGAGTGAAAAATATCCCTGGTTGCACAGGTTAAGCTAGGACACAGGGCAAAAGGGCGACACTGACATGTTGAGCCCGAGCATTTCCTCTCCAGATGAAACCTGTACCGCTGGACCCAGCAACCCAACAAAGGTTGTAAGGAGATGTGACAGACAGACCGATGGCATGTCTGTAAATCAGTTTCCCATGCTGGGCTTTCCCTGAAACAGGCAGGAGGCGCCCAGTATCTGGAGCAGACCTAAGATGACATCGTGTGGGAGGGTTAGAAGCGTCGGCTGGGCATTGGACCCCCAAATGCTATAGAATTTGGCCTGTATGTATCTGAGGTAGCAAATCAATGAGTTAATGTTTTCCTCATTCTGCACCATGGTATAATGATTTATAGTGTGGCTTCTGGAGCCAGATTGCTGAGGTTCGGACCTGGCAACATATTTAACTTTTCTGGGCCTCACTTTCATCCCCTGAAAATGGGGACAGTAGTAAAATCTATACCAGGATTTTTATGAGGATTAAGTGAGCTAATCTGTGTAATTTTCCAAGACTAATTGTTGGCATATAGTAAATGGTCAATGAATGCTAGCTATTATTTAGTATTTTATTAACCAACATCTACTGGGTGTTACTGCCTAACAAACCGCCATAAAAAATAGTGGCTTAAAGCAATAAACCATTTTATTTGCTCATTATTCTGTAGGTTGGCTCTCTGAGCTCGGCTTAGTTGGGCAGTTCCTCTGCTGGAGTTGTCTGGGATCACTCATGGCAGATATCTGGCAGAGAGACTGGGGCTGAATGGTCTAAGATGGCCACACTCGCATGTCTGACGGGTGGGGCTGGCTGTCAGACAGGCCACATGTTACAGCAAACTGTCTCCAGCAGGCCAGCCTGGACTTCTCCCCTTTGTGCTCCAGGGTTCCAATGGTAGCCCAAAGAGGGCAAGCCCTTAGTGAGTGAATGCTCTTCAAGCCTCTGCTTATATCACATCTGCTAATGTCTCATTGGCCAAGGCACAAGATCAAGCCCACATTCAAAGGATGGGGACATAAACTTCCTGTCTTGATGGGAAGAGAGGCAAAATCACAAAGCAAAGGGGCATGTGGCAGCACTGAGAGGAACCATCACAGCCACCTAAACAATTTACCACACTGGCACCAAGTATGCAAGCAGAGCTCAGTTCTGGAGGCTGGAAGGGATGCTTTCTTGGCCCTCAGGATTCAGGATAGCAGAAAAAGGGTTAAGGCACATGTAAAACAATTGTTTTGAACATGCTAAGTGCCCTAAGAACGGTTAAGTGCCAGGGGAGTTCAGGTCAGAGTGATCCTTTACAGCTGATGCTGGGTAAGCATCAGTGGGTTGGGAAGGCTTCATTAGCTTGGCCTTGACATATGTTTAAAACCTGGACATGTGGAGATGGAGAAAATGATATTCCAGGTGGAAGGAAGAACAAGTTAGGCAAACCAAGGTCATGCTTGGGAAATCCAAATCCATTAGTATATCTGGAGTGAGGGGTCCACGAAGGGGAGTTGGAAGAGATAAGGCTGAAAAGATAACCTGGGGTTCGACTGTAGGTGAGTTTGAACTTCACTCTGTGTGCAATGGGGAGCCACTGGATATGTTTTATGTGTTAAGTGAAAAGAACAGTATTATGAGGCTCCTTTGCCAGCAGTCCGTAGTACGGCTTGGGTTGGGGCATGAGAAGAGTAGTAGGAGGGCAGAGGGATTGACAAAGGGCAGCAAGAGTAGAAAATCAAGCAAAAGTCAGAACCTGATCAAGGATGATTCAAGGGTTGCCAGGCTCATTGATTATGGGATGGCAGTGGAGGAGGAGATGTATTTACAAAGCAGAAGTCTGGAGAAAGAACAGGTCTGGAAGGAACTTGTACATTTGGGGAATGCATGGGACATTCAGGTGGTACCCAAGTGGGGTCTAACATCACGGTGACTATGGGAGGAGGAAGAGAAGAAAGGAGAATAGAGCTTGCTGAGCACAGTGAGGGCAAGCATTTCAAAGCAGTTATCTGTCAAAAGTTACAGATGTAGCCAAAAGAATTAAGGAAAAAGAAGGATGAGAAAAGGCCAACCCGCAGATTTGACAGTGAGAAGGTCATGACAACTTCCCAGAAGAGCAGAGGAGGCAGAAGTTGCACAGAGTTGAAGACAGCAATGGGCATCCTGATCTCTGGAATTCAAGGTTGGAGAGATCCCCTGGACTTACATGATCCCAGGGCTGCCCTCCTTCCACTCCAAACCTACTAAAGTGAAGAAAATATTTAAAATCTGAAAACAAACACTGGCTTTTCTTTCTATCCTAAAGGACGAAGGCATACTAGACTCTCCTTGCCTTTCTCCCTTTCTCTCCCACCCACTGGCTGGAGATCAGGCACTGTGAAGACTCGTGTCCAGGGAGACAGGCGTTGGCGGATAGACGGCTGTTTACTTCCAGGCAGAACTCTGCTGTGTTTTCATAGCTCAGAATAGTTCTTTGGCCCTCTCCAGGCCTGGGGGGTAGGGAAAACCTCACTGTGTGTTTTCAGGACAATTCAGGGCCTCACCTCTTCCTCTTTCTCTGCATCATGGTCCTCATTTGAGAACTCTCAGAAGGAGTAAGTTGTGGGTTAAGAGGGTCCAAGACTACTAATTTCCTAATTATGTCCCCCCAACTGGACTCCAGAAGAGGGAAGGACAATAACTGACTGTACAACATGGGAATTTTGGTTGGGATGAAAATTCCACAGCTATTAAAGAAAGAGTTGATTAAAGGACTAGAGGGCAGAGCTGGGGGAGAAAAAATGGATAGGGAGAGAAGAGAGTGGAAGGCATGACCCCCACCTCCAATCTAGATCTCAGCTGGATGCCAGATTCTACCCAGGGAGCTGACTTCTGATTGAGAATTGTAGGGGGCTTCTCTGACTCTGGATACACCTCAGATCTTAGTTGGTTTCTGGCAGCACCAGTGTTTGGAAGGTGTCCAGAGGTAGGAAAAACTGACTTCAATGAATACTCTTTCGAACTCTTATTCCTTTGGAAAATATTTTAGTTAAAAAAACCGTATTTTCCTTCTGGTAGTAATGAAGTATTTTTATTTCGTCATTAAAACTCAGGCACCACCTCGTTGGAGCTACTTTCAAAGGGGTACCCCAGAGTTAGACAATGTTAGAACTGAAAGGAGGGTGAAAGTCACCAAGTCTCATTTTACAGTTGACAAAAGTAAAACCCACAGAACTCTAGGGACTTGGCTAAGGTCACACAGCTCTTTAATCTTCCTATTCTTTTTCTTTTTACCTTATAAATTCTAGTGATGGCAGCGGGGGAAGAGAAGTCTCATGGGCTGCCTGCAGGAAGCTTGAGGATGTTTTTTGAGGGTCTTCTAAGGAAAAACACACCAAGCTACTACCTTCCCCCACCCACAATCCCTACCTCGATTCCACACCCAACCAGGCTGAGCTACGACTGAGAGATTGATGACATATTCCCTCCCCTTTTTCTTTAGTTGGCCCCAATTCTTCCAAAGAATCCGTGAGTTGAAGCAAGAAGGGAAAGCATGTTGGGGCTGGGTCCTTAGCTCACACTTCCGGTCTCTCCTCAGATAACCCCTCTTTGCCCCTGGGGTACAGACCAGGAAGAAGGGGCAATGAGCTTTTTCCAAACAGTCCCAGCCACTATTTTGTAGGCTTACTTCCCTTGCCCCTGCCTCTGCTGTGCACCATCAACAAAATTTAACTCCTAGCAGGAAGGATCGAACTTAACAGCAAGAATGTTTCCTAGCTGCTAGGGTGGTTTGGCACTGCCAAAAGTTGGAGAAGTGTCACCATCTGGTTGTGAGGGAACTGGTTGACCATTTGTGGAAAACAGGATATTCTCTGGAGGGAACAAAAGCTTTTGGGGGGAGGGGAGTTAAAGAAGATGGAGAAAGCCGAGAGGTTGGTCAGTCTGTGCTTCCTGTAAAGGGTCCGATGATTCATTTGATTTTGGTAGAAGGCAGATCCTGGAGTGGCAGGGAAAAGGGAGTGAGCGGGGAGTTTTTGACTGTTTACAATCAAGCAAATGCACTCTGGTATTTTTCTGTGAACAAAGTGTCCAGCCCATTCTGAGACAGGCAGCATGCTCCCCTCACCTGGACAAGAAGTGCACAGTTCAAGGTCCTAAAGCTGAACTTTCTCACCATACTGGAGATTAGTTAGCCATTTTCACTGGCTAACAATAATTAATCCACCTCTCCCTTCACTTGCTTTTCCCAACATATTTTTGCAAAAAATAAACGAGGTCACTCGCTTAAAGGTGACAGCAGTTGATTTAGCCAGTTTTTACTGACTACCCCCGAAACACCTCCCCCACTGATCACTTTTGGTGGGGAAAAAAAAAAGGTACCTAAAAAGAAATAAAGAAAAAAAAAACTGTACATCTTGCAGTTTGGGCTTTAACCCTTAGAAAGAATCTCCCCTGCTGTTCAGACAAGCCTTGGCTTGAAGCTGGGTTTTGCATCCCCGATACAATGTGCAGACAAGACCCATTCTAGTGATCATAACTGAGCCAAAAAACAGCTCCTCTCTCAGTGGAACCCAGAGCCCCAGCCAGAATAAAGGATTTGGCTACAGGAAAAGTCAGCATTTCATTTTGGTAATAAATGTCATTTTGGGATGAGATGTAGGATAAATCATGACTCCTTCCCCTCTTTGCTTTCCTGTCAGCATGTAAACTTGTTTGAGTCAATCTTACTTTGGGATTAGAAGGTGCCAGTACTCTGGAACCAGCTGAACTTATTAACGGCAAACCAGACTGTACTTTCTGGCCTCTTTCCTTCATGTTCTTCCCAAACCAAGATTTCCCAAGCCTCTGAATTTGTTTGTGGAGAAAGTGCCTCAGGAGTGCCCAGCTAGTGTTCCTAGCTGGAAGAGCGGCCCATCTAACTTTCCATCCTCATTGCTACACAGACTCGGCTGATCCTTTACCCAGAGGCCGTCATTAAGTCTTGAGTCATCTTCACGAGGGACAAAATAGCAAGGAGCTCACTGATATTTGTACAGATGGATTCAGTTTTGATTTAAGGATCCCCCAGTTGACAAAGTTAGTCGTGCAAATGTCTAACCTCCCTGCCCCACTAGAATGTCAAGGTCCCAGAGGACAACCAAGATTTAACTTTGAATTCTTCATAGAACCAGGCGTGGCGCTTTGCTCAGGAAATGTTCATTGAATTCAACTGAAGAACTTCTTGAAAGGGAAGACAATGGGAGTTAGAGGATGATGGAATCCCCTCTCTGGAGAGTTCTTTAAATGAGTGAATTCTCATCAAAACCTCTAGCAACTCAAATATTTCGCTCACATTATTCACCTCAAATAGCCACAAGTCCTTTGAGCTTTTGAGTACCCCACAATTCCTCTCTTCAGTCAACTTTCTAGCGGGCTCAGGTCCTTCGGGGCCTCACCTCTTCCTGCACATGATAAAAAGTTGCTGGAGGCAGCAGAAGGGTCTGGAAGGTAGGAAGGTAAAAACTAGCAAACAGTCTCATGATGATACACAATTGATCTAACCGAGAGGTCCCCCTGCCAGGGAGGCAGCCTTCCAGAGAGGGATTCTTCCTTTGCCCTGTATGCAGATATCAGCTACATCACACCTTTCTATCAATATAAGCATTCTCCCTGAGGTTCCTCCAGAAGACAGGGATCTCTATTGCCACCACCTCCCCACTCGCACCCCCCACCCCCATACGCTGAGAACATGATGGAACCCCAGCGGACTCAGAGACTCTGGCTGGCTCCTAGCAGCCCTGTGGAAAACCAGACAGTGTCCTTTGAATATTTTGTCAAAGGATTTGCCCTATTTGCCCTTGACTCACCTCAGACCATAGAAAATCCAGTCCCAAGGGATCACCACGATAGTTACTCAATACTTTCAAGGAAGGCTCATCTGAATGGAGGGAAGGGACTGTCTCTTCTGGTGGAGCCTACTACCTGTGGCCTAGCAGTCCTGACAATACAGAACATGCTTCCCCACGGCACTGCCGGGTACATGCTTCCTTTACAGACCACCCACAGCCAACACCACCATTACCTGCCTCCAGGCTAGTCACAGTAGGACAGGATTGCTTGGACCAGCAGAGACTATGTGGTCAAAGGCAGTTGGCATCTGCTTGAGGTGGGTGGGAGCTTGGGGGGTTTGGGATAAGACTCCACATCATACCTCCTAGATGATGTTTTAATCGTTTCCAGCATGGAATGTTGTCAACCTTTGCTACAGACTCATTAGCTCTGAGTTTCTTTTCCCTGTCCCCAACCTACCCCTTACAAGGCAATATGGACTTACTGATGGGAAATTCAAGTGGGTTTTAAAAAGTTTTATTGCCACTGGCTTTTATCCTTGAAAATGCATCAATGTATTACCCAATTCAGCCCCCTGCTTCCTTCAGAGTCCTACGTGATCCAAGTGTGAGGGTTTGGTCTAGTGCAAGTGAGCACTGCTTCTCATGACTGAGCATTTGTTACTTTTATTCTTTTTCTACATCCATGACTATAATCAAATTGTATTGACTTTCTGGTGAGTATGAATATATATATTTATATGGAGAGAGAGAGAGATAGGGTGCCAAAAAAAATGTATATGCCTTTTAAGAAAGGAAAAAATGTATTAAAATTATGCCGTGTATTAAAATTACACTTTGAGTACTTCTTTTAATTGCAGAAGTCAAACATGACTTGTATTCATCTGTTGTTATTGGTATATATTGATGTAGTGCAGGGGATCCTGCCGACTTCGCCATGTGTCACGCGGGGTGTCCGGCGGGGTCTCCGGTCCCGCCCCCCACACAAGAACGCAGGACATGGTGAGGCCAAAAAGGAACACCCACGGAGTCATAAGTAGGGGAGTCATACCACTGTACTCTCACTGGAGGCTGGGTTGGAGACACAGGAACCAGGAGCAACACAATTCTCAACCCTCACTGTGCCGCTTGCAGACTCAGCCACCATCTTCTTGCTAGCTCCCCCCTTTTTCTGCTAGCCTAGCCATGGCAGTTATATTCATGGCTAATGGCTCACTGGTTACAGCTGACGGCCAACTAGCCACAGCTGCTGGCCATTTGATCACAGTCGATGGCCATTTACTACCTGAGCCAGCACCTTTCTATGTGAGGCCGAGAGCCTGGAAACTGCTTTTTGGGGCTCTGTCCCCACACTCCACCCCTACAGGCTCTCGCCTCACAATCTACGCGACAAGCGTCTTCCGCGAGGGGCCCTGTGCGAGGAACCTTGAGGTGAATGCTATTTCCTGGACACAGCCAAGCTCTCTGGTCACAACCAGGGTTTCTCAGGGCACCACCAGTACTCCTGGGCACAGCCAGACTTCCTGGACTTCTTAGGGTACCACTAGTCTCCCCGGGCACAGCCAGGGTTTCTCAGGGCACCACCAGTACTCCTGGGCACAGCCAGACTTCCTGGACTTCTTAGGGTACCACTAGTCTCCCCGGGCACAGCCAGGGTTTCTCAGGGCACCACCAGTACTCCTGGGCACAGCCAGACTTCCTGGGCTTCTTAGGGTACCACCATTCTCTCTGGGCACAGCCCGGCTTCCTGGACACAGCCTGGGCCTCTCAGGGCACCGCCACGCTCTCTGGCCACTCTCTCTGGGCCTCTCAGGGTATCGTGCTGGAACAATAGCGACTCACAGTCAAGGTGATTCTCAATGGTGGCCGGTCAAGACACAAAAGCAAACATCCCCCAGTTCCACTACATGGTGGTATGTTCCCAAACAGTCAAGCGGTCCATTAAATTAGGGATGGAAGGCAATTCCCCATAGTCCATAGTCATTCACCAAGGCTGTCCTGGGGGTGAGGGACGACCTTGACCTCACCCTCAACTCCCAAAGGACTCAGCAAGCCTTTTCTCCTGGGACTACAAGTCCTGCATCCGGGCTGCCTCAGCAAGCACTTCCCAGCTCACAGGGCCGCAACAACCTTCGCTTTCTCCGGCCTCTGCTGGTTGGGGAACCGTGGATGTCTTCCCACCCCTCCACGGGGTTCCAGCTCTCAGGCAGCTGCTCCTCCTGGTCTTCCTCAGACTCACGCACAAACTGCTCCACTGCCCTTCGGAGAGCTTTGGCCGGCACCATACCCTGCTCGCTGCGCCATGTGTAGTGCAGGGGATCCTGCCAACTTCGCCAAGTGTCGTGCGGGGCGTCTGGCGGGGTCTCCGGTCCTGCCCCCCACACAAGAACGCAGGATATGGCTAGGCCAAAAAGGAACACCCACGGAGTCATAAGTAGGGGAGTCATACCACTGTACTCTCACTGGCGGCTGGGTTGGAGACACAGGAACCAGGAGCAACACAATTCTCAACCCTCACTGTGCCGCTTGCAGACTCAGCCACCATCTTCTTGCTAGCTCCCCCCTTTTTCTGCTAGCCTAGCCACGGCAGTTATATTCATGGCTAATGGCTCACTGGTTACAGCTGACGGCCAACTAGCCACAGCTGCTGGCCATTTGATCACAGTCGATGGCCATTTACTACCTGAGCCAGCACCTTTCTATGTGAGGCCGAGAGCCTGGAAACTGCTTTTTGGGGCTCTGTCCCCACAATTGAGTATTATAATTTTAATACAGTTTTTTTCCTTTCTTAAAATGTGTATACATGTTTTGGCTCTCTCTCTCTCTCCATATATATATTCCATATATATATATTCTCCCAGTATAAATGAACGAAAACTCAAACTACAAAAGCCCTTTTCAGAGTCCCCTAATCACCAATTTGCTGGTGTTTTTATTTAGACCCACATAGTCCTCATACTGTTTTTTGCATAAACACACATTCATTCCATTGCTTAAACTTACGTGTTAAAATCCCAAAGGTCCTAACTTTCAAGAAATGAATGAATTAATTAGTGCATTTGAAGGTGATTATTTTCCTCACCTGAGCTATGGAGCCATCTGGGAAGGTTTGATCTCCCAAACCAGAGGCATTTCCTAGCTAACACAGTTAAGAAAGACCCAGCAAGGTGACAGTATCCAGTCCAATAGAACTTATTATCTTCTAAATTAATAACTTAAAACTTGAATAGCTAGAGCACCAAGACTTTTCTGTGTCCCCAAATAAGTGCACTTGCAGACTTAAGATATCAGGCATCTGTGCAAGACTCATGGTGAACGATTTAGACTCTGTCCCGTGTGTCTGGCTGGGTTTCAGAGCCGGGAGGGCAGCCCCTGGCACTGTCAAACAGCATGCCAAAGTTAATAATTGGCCCTGCCGAGTACATGGCCGATCAGGCGGTTTTTGTGTGCCTGTTTTTCTATTTTACGTAAATCACCCTGAACATGTTTACATCAACCTACTGATGATGCACCTTTGATCAATAGATTTTAGACAAAAGTGTTTTTTTAGTCCAAAGATCAGGGCTGGGTTGACCTGCAGATTGGTTACAGGGTATATAAAATGGGCAAGGCGCAGGCTGATAGCAGAGCAATCACCACTAAGTCTGAAATAACTACAAGAACTCAGCTGACGGCTTCCCGAGGGGCCAGGCAGTGAGGATGGAGGAAGGAATGAACATTCTCCATGACTTTGGGATCCAGTCAACACGCTACCTCCAGGTGAATTACCAGGACTCCCAGGATTGGTTCATCTTGGTGTCCGTGATTGCAGACCTCAGGAATGCCTTCTATGTCCTCTTCCCCATCTGGTTCCATCTCCGAGAAGCTGTGGGCATCAAACTCCTTTGGGTAGCTGTGATTGGAGACTGGCTTAACCTCATCTTTAAGTGGTGAGTAAGAGCCAGACCGAGAGGAGATCGGCAAGAAAAGAAAGAGGCTGGCATTCTCTCTGGAATGTCTGTCCATCGGAAATTGCCTTCTTCATGCTATTCAGGAAGCAACAGGTTACTCCCCTTCTGACTTTGGGTCAGCTACATAAAGAGAAGACAGAGAAAACCCTGTCAGTGAGTTGAAGATATAGGAAAGGCTATTTCATGTGGATGGAAGTCCAGGTGGACTTAATGAAAACTCTGAATATAAGCAAAGAAACAGTTTTATTACTTTAAAGCAGAATAGGTAACATAAAGATAGATGTATGAAGGAAGAAAAATGATGTATGAAAAAGGAAACACATAGATAATTTTAAAACCTTTTCTGTGGGGTAAATGAGAAGTAATCCAGAGAACTGGGGTCCAGCCCTTGTTCAGCCACCTACCAGCTGTATGTCCTAAGCAAGTCATAGCAACTCTCTGAGTTGCTGTTTATAATCTGTAAACTTAGGTTATCTCTGGGACCTTAATGATAATTATAGTTAGTATTTATTGGACATCTAGTATGTGCTAAGTGCTTTTCTGTGGGACTTACTGTATTACAGATGAAGATACTGTGATTAGGCCAGCGTGGGCAGTAAATGTCAGAGGCAGGATTTAAGGTCACGCAGGCTGGCTTTGGAGGCAAGGCTCCTTAAGAACTATGTTATATTCAGCGCTGATAATCAGACTCTTGGGGGGGAAACCCCGATTTTAGCATTTGCCAATTTCTATTGTTCATATATTCCCATTATGGCCACTTTCAAGCAACCAATGGGTCTAGCTTGCAAAAATCCTGAATATTTTACAATTGTCAGCCAGTACCAGCTGATGCTAGCACATTGCTGGTTTGGCCTGTATTTTCTCATCTAGAAAATGAATTGGACCAGCTACCCTCTACGACCTTTACCATCCCTAAAGCTATCTATGTCTACTGTCAGGTGATTCTTAAGATCTCTTCCAACTCTAATATTCTTTGGCCATAAACAATAAAAATCCTTTAGAGAAGAAAAAAAATATTGGGCTCAGAAGCCCAAGGCATATTGATGGGATTCCGAAACTTCTATTGAAAAATCGACTAAGTTTTGTCTGTAACGTTCCTATTCAACAGCATGACCCTAAAATATAAAAAGATAAAGGGTTATTCCAAACATCTGACCTCAGTTTAAGAATGATGGATTTTCTCTGAGTTGGTAGAGGTCAGAGTGAGTAGCTGTCCCTGATTCTGATGAGAAATCATGATTCTACCACTGTAGGGAAAAGGAGGCATCCAGACAGACCTTTGACACCTGTTTCCACAATAAAAACATATCTAGCCCTTTTAAAGGGGAAGTGGTTGCTCTTAGATATTTTGTTACAAAGCAGAGAGGTTACAGAGCAAGCACCTGAAGCTATGTATGTCCTTACAGAAAGTGATTCTGATGGCAACAGAGGCCACGTCTCCTAGGGGGGCTTGTCCTTGGGGCCAGGGCTCATTCTCTGATCCCTGAGGCCTGAAGAAAGAGAAAAGGAACCTGATAGAATATGCAAGTCCCAGTTGCAAACTATAGTCCCATATTCATCCTTCCAGGATAAATTTTTCTTGGAATTTAAAAAAGGTCACATAGCTGCCATGAATATGAATTTTAGGATTTGGGATTTACTTATTTATATTTGCATAAATAATATATTCAAAAAGTTAAAAATGCAAAACTCATATAAAGGATGTATCAGAAAAAGTCTCCTTCCCCTGCCTTTCCCCAGCCACCCAGTCCCTCTTCTGGGAGGCGCCAGTGCTACCGGTTTTCTGTTTAGGGTCACATGGATCTTCTTTTCACACTATTCTCTCTTCTCAAAGGTGTGGACTTCAGGCACATGGGTTCATTCAATAACTCCAGACATGGATTCTGCTTTTCCACAGGATTCTCTTTGGACAGCGCCCCTACTGGTGGGTCCTGGACACTGACTACTACAACACCACTGCTGTGCCGCTGATAAAGCAGTTCCCTGTCACCTGTGAGACTGGACCAGGTGAGAGTCCCAACCCCTGTAGAGACAGAAGCTGGGTGGACTTTGCTCGCTATGGACACCTATTAACATGTGTTACAGATGAAGCTGTCTTTGAGGTTACATGAGAGCTACTCCTTTGAGTTTTTTGTCAAGTTTTTTGGTCTTCGATTTGGTCCAATTCCATTCTAATTCACTTCAGGAAGGCCTTCTTGAATAGCATGTTACTTTGGAAATCTGCCTAATGTTTCTGGATCCTAAATTGCTAGTCCACAGAGGCAAGGGCATACTCTTAGGGCTCATGAGAGTGATTGTGCTATGTGGCTCTTGGTCCAGGAAAGGGAAAGGGCTAGAGGCCTGAGCCCCTGACTGTCCTTCCCAGAGGCCTGGCCCAGCAGATGTGTCCTCCTGAGCAGACCATCCAAGCCCACATCCTACCTGTATTTTATTAGTTACAGCCAGTCAGGTATTGCTTAATCAAGTGACCGATTTTGTTTTTCAGTAAATAATCAGAATATCCAACCCTTTCGCTCTCCCCTGGGTCTCAGTGCTGGCATCCCTTCGTCAGGAACCCTGTCCCTGACCCCCAAGCTAGGGCGTAGCCCGTAATTATTTGCTCTCACAAACCCTTTGTTCACTTAGGACGATATTCATTAATTCAGATGTGATTTATCGAATCACAGAGTGTCTACTATGTGCCAGACACTGTTCTAGTAACTAGGAATACCTCAGTGAATAAAACGGACCAAGATCCCTGCCCGCGTGGAGCTGAAATTTGAATGGTGTGTGTGTGTGTGTGTGTGTGTGTGTGTGTGTGTACGTGTACGTGTGTACAATGTACCAAATCATAACAGACAAGTAAAACGTGTAGGATATTAGAAGATGACAATTCAGAAAAAGAAGGAAGAGGAAGAGGAAATGGAGGGGGAGGAAGAGGAGGAGAGAGGAGGAGGAAAGGGAAGAAGAAAAAGAAAAGGCAAGGCTTTACCTATGGGACTCCCTGGAAAGCAGACTCAGATGAAAATTAGCATGCAGGAGTTTAGTTACTCGTAGGAGCAACACTCATGAGGGAAGGAACAGAAGCCACTGGGCAGACGGAGAAGTCCAGTTGCCATTCAGTCTCGGCCAACCCCACAGGGAGCTCTGAAGCTGGAGATGGCCCTTCAGAGTTGCCCTGAATTGGATCAAAAGGACCAGGTCCTTATACCCCTATGTAGACCAGTGATTGGTTGTGGGCTGCCCCCAGAGAGAAGGTAACCTGATCAAGATAGCTGTCTTCATTCCAGGGCAATGCCCAGAGAATGCTGAGAGTTGAGGGTTTCTGTGACCACACTCTCAAGAGCTGGGAAAATAAGTCCTTCAGTCCAGAAAGGGATCTAGGTGAGCAGCTCAAGACCTTCTATCTCTCAGGGTAGAGGGATCAGGAATGGGAACTGGTTGAAGAATCAAATCGGGTGGTCAGGGAGAGAAGGTGAGATTTGAGCAAAAACTTGAAGGAGGCAAGGGAATTAGCCAGTACATTTCTGGAGGAAGAGCTGTCTGACCAGAAAGACTAACAATGCCAAGACGCTGAGGTGGGAGCATGTTTAAAGGAGAGCAAAGAAGCCAGCATGGCTGGAGCACAGGGAGCAAGGAGAGAGTGGAAGAGAAGTGTTGGGGGGCAGATTGGTTTGTAATTATGCATCCAGTACACTGGTTCTTTGTGTAATCTCTAGGCAAGAGCTGGGCCTTCTCTGGTTTTGCTTACCACTTACTCCCAGAGCCCAGTGCCAGGCGTGTAATAGGAGCTCAGAAGATATTTGTTAAATAGAAGACTAAATGGATAAACAAATGGATGGATGTATGGATGAATGCATGGATGGATGGATGGATGGGAAGATGACACCCCCTAGCAGTCTCCCAGATGGAGACTTTTCACCTTTAATCCATTTATTAATCTCTTTCCTGCCCTTTAGGGAGTCCCTCCGGCCATGCCATGGGTACAGCAGGTGTATACTACGTGATGGTCACTTCCATCCTCTCTATCCTTCGGGGAAAGAAAAAGCCGACCTACAGATATCGGTAAGAACTCAGAGATGGGGTGTGGGTCGTAGAGGGCAGGAGGTGGCTCTCTCTGTAGCTGACACACCACTTGCTCTTGCTCATATTCCCCTCGCCCATCCCACACTTTGGTTGATACTGATAAGAGTTGTGGCATTTCTGCTGAGGGTGAACACAGAATGTTAGGGCTGGAAGAGACTCACTAGTGCAACCCTTAATTTTACAGATAAGGAAACAAGCCCTAACACAGGAAAGGGGCTTCTTGAGATCTGGTAGTGAGGTAGTGGCAGGGTGTAAATAAAGACCCATTTCTATATTGACCATAGAGTTGTCCCATCCAGGTTTTAAAAAAGAGAGAGAGAGACAAACATAGGACATTCCTACTACAGGGAATTCTGGGTATGCAGCCACTGTGCAAATCCTTAAGTATCAAACATATAAAACAGGGAGGTTAAAATTCACATATGCAGGGCTTCATCAGGAGCCACAGGCATCTCTGAGCTTTTGAGTATGGGCTTCAATTTACAAAACTTTCACTGACGGCGGGAATTCAGGCTCCAACACTCTTGCCAGGACTGTTCTCTTTGCTGAAGGATCTGTATCTGGGTTCTGTCATGGCTGCCTCTCCCATTGCAGGTGCTTGAACGTCATTTTGTGGTTGGGATTCTGGGCCGTGCAGCTGAACGTCTGTCTGTCACGCATCTACCTTGCTGCTCATTTTCCCCATCAGGTTGTTGCTGGAGTCTTGTCAGGTATCAGCTGCTCTGGCTCTCTCCCCCTCTTCCCTTTCTATCCCATTTCTCCTTAATCGGGACAAAATCCCAGCATTCCCACCACGTTCTGTGGTTATCAATGCTGTTGCATTTTAGTGGGTTGAAAGTCAAGGGTGGACGATTTGAAATGATTACTTTCTACAGGTGTGCCCAGATCTACACAATTAAGTATGTTCCAGAAATGTTGGCAAGACATCAAATTAACTTGCCCAATTGAATTAGCTTGAAATCTCTGAGCTTTTTACATTCTTTATGTCTTACTGCTCTTCAATCGAAGTGGCCCCTAGTTTTGTTTTAAGGGGCTCTACCAAATTTAACAAATTAACACAGTGTCCTAGGAAAACTCTTAATTTAAATGAATTCTTTTGCAAACCTAATAGATACCCACAGTTGGTCTTTTCATAGGTTCAGAATTTTGAATATTTGTGTTTTCTTAGATCCAGTTAATAAGGTTTAGGTTAAAAAGATTTAGGTAAAGTATAAGAAAGAATTTTTTTACTTTGTTGGAGGCACCAGAGTATAAAACTTTAGGGAAATTGTGGAATTTTCCCCCTGGAAATCTGTCAGAAGAGAACACAGTGCTGAGAACAAGAGAGATAATACTTTCATGGCAACCACGAAAGTAACACAGCATTCGGTACTGGGTTCCATGTTTGAGAAAGAGTCTGGAACCCATGTTACACGAAAGACCTGGGACTGTGTAGGTTAGAGAGGAGAATAACTATTTTCAAATGTGTTAAAGAGACTCTAGATTTACAACTTGACTCCTGTAGAAAGAATTGAGATCAACAGATGGCATTAGAGGAGGACAGATTTCAGCTCAGCACAATGAAGAACTTTCAAGTATTCAAATCCATTCAAAGATTAAATGGGCTGCCCAAGTGGGAGTGAGCTCTCCATCCCAAAGGGTATTGAAGTGGAGACATGAGGACCCCCTGACAGGAAACATGCAAGCAATAGGAGGATGTATGTGACATGATTTCCATCTGAAAGAGTCTGTGGCTGAGGACAGGCTGGAGTCCCAGATGGGAATAAACCAGGTGACCCTCTAAACTAGCATTTGTGATTTAATTCCACAATGGCAAGATAGATGACCCGCTGGCTCCAAACTGGCTTCTAGTTGAAGGTCCAAAGTCTTCCCTGTTTCTCACAGTCATTTGTTTTTCCACTCAGGCATTGCTGTTGCTGAAACTTTCGGCCACATCCAGAGTATCTACAATGCCAGTCTCAAGAAATATTTTCTCATTACCTTCTTCCTGTTCAGTTTTGCCATTGGATTTTACCTGCTGCTGAAGGGGCTTGGTGTAGACCTCCTGTGGACTCTAGAGAAAGCCAAGAGATGGTGTGAGCGGCCAGAATGGGTCCACATTGACACCACGCCCTTTGCCAGCCTCCTGAAGAACCTGGGGACCCTCTTTGGCCTGGGACTGGCTCTCAACTCCAACATGTACAAGGAGAGCTGCAAGGGCAAGCTTAGCAAGTGGTTCCCTTTCCGCCTCAGCTGCATCGTGGCCTCCCTCATCTTCCTGCATCTCTTTGACTCTTTGAAACCCCCATCCCAAATCGAGCTGATCTTCTATGTTCTGTCCTTCTGCAAGAGTGCAGCAGTGCCCCTGGCATCTGTCAGTCTCATCCCCTACTGCCTTGCCCGGGTCCTGGGCCAGCCAGACAAGAAGTCTTTGTAAGGCATGTGGAGTCTTCAGTATTTAAAGTCAATAACTGTGATGACGAGTGAGGGCAACTAGCGAGGGCAACTAGCGATGTCTGCCAGCCCACTTTGAGGCCAGAAGTGCCAGAGTCAGCTCAGGTGACCCTCCTTCCTCCTTTGCAATTCTAATTGTACTGCGTGATGTTTTTGCAAAAAGCTAATAAGGCTATTTGAAAAAGCCTTGCCTGTTAGAAGTTGGGTAGTTCTGGATTTTTTTCCCTGAAGACTTATTTGTTCTTCTGTCAGATACAAAAGCCAGACTCCCAAGTAGGGTCAGTGCACAATCCCAGGCTGGGGATTGACCTGAGAATTTTCTACCTATGCTTTTACTTACCCAGCAAAGGAGAAAGGAAAAGTGGATTTGATAGGGAAAGAAGGATGGATTAAGGAGGATTTTTCAGTATCTTGTATATCATGAAAATTATGTTAAATAATACCTAAATGGCTTTTATTAAAATCTTTAGGTAAGGGACTCTCAATAGTGGTGGACCAACTTAAAGTATAATTGATAGGTAATAAGTGGGGATAATTCTGCTTCTTGTATTTTTCTACTATATACCTGTAGTCATTTTATTTACTAGGATTTCAGAAGGGCTGCAGTGACCTAGATTTGTGCTAAAGTCAGAATATTCAGGCATAGGCAGCTTCTCCTCTATCGCACTAGATCTTCCTCCTTATTAGCCCAGCTCTGCTTTCCCCAGAATTTTCCACTGGCTCCATGCCCACCCTGTTGGGTACTGAGATGCCTGAAGGCAATGCTGTGGTGGTGCTTTTGTATGTTTTAGTTAAGATCTGAAATCTTGGGCAAAAAGGCAAGGGGAAAGAAAGGAGAGGAAGCAAGGATACCACTCTCCAGAAGGTCACTCCAATGTTACTTTTGATGCCTGGAGAGTAACCATGACTTCTCTCTCTAGCCCAAGTCAACCAGGAGCGCATTCTTGGAGGGAAAGCCTCCTTGCCTGTTCTCTAGTCTCAGTGGATTTGCAGAATATGTCCTTAAAAAAATATGCTGAAGCCTATTTATTTGAGAGTCTTTGTTTTTGCTACTAATTATACAGTTCACCATATATTATCATTCACACCAACCATCCTGGTCATAACATCTTTGAAGAGAAAAATATATGTGTGCAGTATTTTATTAAAACATTTTATTTAAGAATGAAGTCATGTTGATTACTGTATTTTAGATGCAATGGGATCTGAAGGTTCTAATTCTGGTTCAACTAAATTTCTAGCTCTTTCGCTATTTCCCTAAACAAATCATTTAGTTTCTGTGTACCTATGTTTTCCCTTTGTAGAAGGAAGGCACTTTATCTTGGGTTGGTCAGGAGTCCAGTAGAGTTGGGGAGACTCATAAAGTGTCCATGGGACCCAGGTAGAATTGAGCACATCAACATAGGCACAATATCATTAGCCAAGATTGAACATTAGTTACCAGACCGCAGGTGAGCGAGAGTTGCTCTGTGGGATCAAACCACAACTTGAGGACAGACAGGCAGGGTCATTACCAAACTAAGCAATCTGGGAATAATAAGTCATAACAGCAGAACAAGACTGGGCACTCTCAAATCCATAACCCAGTGTCAACAAGGTTTTGGGTTATAGTTAAAGAAAGTCTGAATAGGACAAGTCATAGCACCAATGAATGCTCAAGGGAGTTATTGCAAGTTTCTCTACTAAATGATTTATTTCATTCTGGGTGTAGGGTCCCACCTCCAAAGGCCTTGAGTTATTAGCATAACCCTGGAACTACTGAGGGTGAGATCTGCTCACCCTTCAGAACTTTGGAATGTATTTTTTTTTAGGGAAAGTTGAGTGCCCCTATTGGATTTAGTTTCTTCAAGAGGAGAACGAGGCCCCTAAGAGCCTCTAATGGTCTCACCAAGAGAGAAGGGAAATGGTCTTGTTCTCTCTGAATTGAACCCCACTGTTTAGGCGTGGCCTCCATTCTTGATGATTTCGTTGCTTTCAGGGACCAAGTCCAAGTTCCTGGAAATGAGATTCTGGTGAATAGTGCCCCTGCCCATAGTAGCTGGTAAGGTTGATAAGGACTCATAATAACAGATAAAAGTGAGTGCTACATGCCAGGCTCTGTTCTATGAATTTTATTTATTTATACACTTAACTCAATTCTCCCAACATCTCTGTGAGGTGGGTGCTGTAACTTACCCTCATATTACAAACGAATAGGAACAGAAGAGTTAAGTATCTTGCCTAGAATGGTGGAGCCACTTCAAGAACCAGGCAGTCTGACTCCAGACTCCATGCTCCACCCTCTACCCCCTCACTCCCATACCCCACGGATACCACCAAGACTGGCAGCTATGTCAAATCATCCTTCAGCTACCAGATATGACTCTTAATTCAGACCATGGAAAATTTGATTTCTTGTGGCCAAAGGACATTATAAAATGTAGAGTAATCCTCCCAGTGAGCTAGTATTCATTTTTAAGTATGAAGATACCTTATTTCAAGGGTAATTTCATAAAGTAACTATTAGTACAGCATAACCATGTTAGTTTAACAGCAGTGTCTAAAACAACTTTGCTCTTTGTTTTCTTTCTTTCAAGAAAGAGAGTAAGAGTCATGATCAGGGTCCCATCTACTTTCAAGTTAAAAGTAAGGCCAATATGAATGGGGCAGGAGAAGTCTTATGATTCCCTGAGGATTTAACTGGAGGGTTTGTACCCTAAGAAGAAACTGTCACCTCACTAGAAAGGGTGATGGTTCTGGGCCAGTATTAAACTTCAAGTTTCCAAGCTGCCAAACAGGTCTTAAGGGAGTTGCTTACATCCACCACCACCATCCCAGCGCTGGGGCTCCCAGGAGACCACAGCTGTTCCCTCCTGAATGGATATGAAGCACTGTAATAGCATTAAAGCTTTCCCTGAACGTGCAATCATGTTCCATGGAGTTTGGTCTCTTTATTTTTTTTAGTTAAACACACTTCTTGATATTCACATGATCTATTAAAAAACTGAGTGAAAAAACAACAACACTTGACTACTATAGAAGGAAGAATATAATGTGACCAACGTCAGGTATAGCAGTATTGTTTAAAAGAGAATTATTGTACAATTATAAAAAATGGAATAATCAACTAAATAATAAACAAAGCTGTTAGTTAAAAAAAAAAAAAGAGTCAGGCCAGACTATCTGGGTCAGACATTAAGGTAAGTTACTGTTTCTACAATCGAGATAAAGTGAGAAGATAGAATTACCACAAAGAACTTTTGGTATAGATCCACCTACAGAGGTTCTATAAAGAGACACTGTGGAAGATTGTTTAGATCACAGACTCCACAAATACAGGACTGCTACCTTTTCTTGGAACGGGCAAAGTCTAGAAATGGACAGCCCTACAGGCTTAGAATTTGTGATGGGTAAAGCGGAGCACAAAGAGTGTCAGCCCATGATCAATCTGTAATATAGACAACGTATTAGCATTTTTGATCATTGATCTCCCCAAGTTACAAAAGTAGGTTTGCTTTGGAAACAACTTGTGAATCCTCAGGATGGAAGTAAGTTTGAGTGACCAATGACTGTTTTAAACCAGTGTCCATGGCATGTTACAGCGTAATCAGATTGTGCTAGCAGTCTATCAGTTTTGAGGAGGTAGGCTTGGGGATCACACACACACACACACACACACACACACACACACACACACACTATACAATTGTATTATTACCTTAGGGGAACCCGTTAAGAAAATGTAACTTCCTCTGTCTAAGCCAATGCTGCTGTACCACATATAGACCAAAGGCTTAAGGTGTTTTTTTTTGTTGTTGTTTTTGTGCTTTAACGAATTTATATAGCTTTAAAATTTTTATAACAAATTTTTTTAAACAAATTTATTGAGATATAATTCACACACCATACAATCCATCCATTTAAATTGTGCAATTCAATGGTTTTTAGAATATTCAGAGAATTGTACAACCATCACCACAAATCAATTTTAGAACATTTTTTTCACTCCATAAAGAAACCTCATACCCATTAGAAGTGACCTCCATTTCACCCCAACCCACCCAGCCCTAGACAACCACTAACCTACTTTCTGTCTCATAGATTTGCCTATTCTAAACATTTTATATGAATGGAATCATACAATATGTGACCTTTTGTGTCTGGCTTCTTTCATTTAGCATGATATTTTCAAGGATAGTCAGTATTGTAACATGTATTAGTATTTCATTTCTTTTTATGGCCAAACAATATTCCATTGTATGGATATACTAAGTTTTGTTTAACTATTCATTAGTTGATGGATATTTAGGTTGTTTCCAGTTTTCAGCTATTATGAGTAATACTGCTATGACTATTTGTGTACAAGTTTCTGTGTGGAACGATGATTTTATTTCTCTTGGGTATGTACCTAGAGGTTGAATTGCTGGGTCATCTGGTTACTCTGTTTAACCTTTTAAGGAACTGCCCGATTGTTTTCCCAAAGGCTTAGTAAGGAAGTTTTACAGTGTTTTTGGTTTTGCCATCTCTTGATTTCCTAGGATCATACCCTGTACTATAACTTTGTCTAATTCTTTGCCTTAAGAGTTTTAAAGCAAGATTGATCAGGTGATCAGATTTTACATGATGAAATGTCAGTGGGCTCCTCCTACTTTTGTTGGCAATGGCTTTATTGTTCCAATATGTGTTTCAAGAGCTTTTCATTTGAAGACATGTCTGGATACTTAAAGTTCCAGCCCTAATCAATTGACTAGTTGTTTGTAACCTGTCAAAATTTGCTGACTTGTTTTCTGAAAACCATTACTTTAGCTGCTGAATTATTAACATTTATTGATTTGTACAGTCTGTAGTAATTACCGAACTAGGACAGATTCCTTTAAGACCTGTATGTGTAAATAAAATAGGACAACATCATTTGCATCCAAGTTTTTCAAGAGCCTCCTGAGAATGGAAAACACTCTGATTAAACAGCCTTCTGATGAAGTTGTTAAGGAAAGAATCGACTAGAAATATATGAAGTAGTCAAAAGCCACTTCCATTAAAGAACCAAGAACCTAATGAATCTGGAAGGGAAACTAGCAATTGTCTAGTCCTGTAATGGGCGACCCGAAGCCCAAAGTCTAATTTCAGAGTGAAAGAATAAAAAGCTGCCACAGTATTTCTACTTAATAAAAAAAAAAAAGTCAGTAAATATTTTTATTTTTCCTGAATTGGCTCTTTTTTTTTTTTAAAGTTACTCACTGTTAATTCTATTCAAAAATTTTTTTTCATTTCACAGATTCAGAAATTAAGGCCTAGAGAGATGAAACAGCTATTCTAAGTGACATAAGTAACTGGTTCCTGGGTCTCATGATTCTTAGCAGAGAGCTGTCTCCCTTTTGTCTGTCTCCAGCATTTACCTGGGCTGCCATGTCAACAGGAAGCTGCTGATACAGAAGCAAAAGATATAAGTAAACCATAGAACCCGCTTATGTGAACCAGAACCAGGCTTTGTTAACCAAATTAAAACCACAGCTAGAATAACTGTGTTCAAGGTGGCCTGTTCCTAATTATGTTATACACTCCTCTCTTCTTTTGCTTTCGTAAGTCTTTCCAGGGAAACAACTTGATGTTTTTATGGGGTTTTTCTTTTTCTCTTTTTTTGTTTGTTTTTTTTGTTTTTTTTTAGCATGAGAGTACTTTTCCAGCCAGTAAATTTTCAATGCTTTGCTTTATGCTGTCTTCTCTCTTTCTTCTTCTGCTCTTCACATTCCACAGTCATTGCCTTTTGATGAGCTCAATTCAACTGCAATGTTGGAAGGCTGCTCTATCACAGAATTGGCAATCCAATCCTTTATTAGCTTCATTAGTTTTTATCCAGAGACAAAAAGAACAAAAAACGAATTCCCTCTCCTCCTCGGTGAATGGTTTTAGACTCCTCGGCTGAGGCACGCCATCACAATTTCTTCTTTCCATCTCCATCTGTCATTCTAATCTCCTTCTTCAACATCAGCCCATTAGTAAAAGCCACTGATCCCTACTTGACCCACCCTAGTGATGAACGCAAGTGAGCCTTTTGAGAGCTGTAATTTGACTTAATTGATTTGATAGCCCAGGTGGCATACATCAATTGCTTTATTTTGGTCACGTGTTTAGGCTGCAAATATTCTCCTGAGCAATCCCATTCCCCCCCAGACAATGGCTGCAATGGAATGACAATGGCATCATCTCTCCCTACAGACTGCAGTGAAGACATGCTGTACCAAAGCCTCCAAAAAGTTCCTTTGCTTCAGGAGCCTTAGGTGAGACCTTGGATCCTGACAGGTATCAGAGTTGATTCAGGAAAAGCTGATACAGCAGCCCCAGTCTCCGAGCTGGCTCTCCCAGCTTTGTCAGCAGGCTCAGTAGTTACAGTGGCTGCCAGAACTATGCCCCATTTTCATTTTCTATGGAACATACTCTGCACAACTACACAATATGCTTCTAAGAACTTCCAAAGGTCAAATGACCCCAGACATAATGACGGTCAGACTAGTGAGTTAATTCCTCAAATTGGGGGTGGCTGAACTCAATCCACTTTAAGAAAAATGAAAGACCTGGGGAGGATTCTGCCCACTCAGGACTCTTTCACCTGAAAGAGTTCAAGATTTCCAATTAGTTACAGGTTTTCTTTGGGGATACCCACAATACTCAATCCTGGAGGATGATTAATTGGGGGAAATGAATCTGAGGAAGAATAAGAAAATGCTGAAAAAGAACTTGGTGAGGGGAAGAGTCGGGAATAGAAATAGGTTTTCCCTCAAGTTTTATTCTGGGCTGAGCCTGCTGGGAAGCCCAGGGCAGAGAAGATGAAGTTGGAATGTTCCATTCTTCTCATAGATAAAGGAGAATCTCATGCTGTTGCCCAAATACCATTATTTCCACATAAATATCTAGTAAAACAATGGTTCTCAACTGAGGGCAATTTTGCCTTTCAGGTGACATTTGGCAATGTCTGGAGACATTTTTGGTTGTTATAATGGAAAGGGGTGCTATTGGTACCATGTTTCCCTGAAAATAAGACCTACCCCAAAAATAAGCCCCAGTTAAGATCGTCAGCCAGACGGTCAGCATTTAGTACGTTATGGTGATGATCCAGAAGAAGATAACATGACTATATTTGAATAAATGTAGATGGTGTACATGAAAAAGTAAGACATCCCCTAGAAGTAAGCCGTAATGCATCTTTTGGAGCAAAAAATTAATATAAGACCCGGTCTTATTTTTGGGGAAATACGGTATGTAGGAGGTAGAGATGAGACAGGCTGCTTAACATCCTAGAATGTACAACCCCCACAACAAAGAATTATCCTGCCCTAAGTGTTAATAGTGTCAGGATTGAGAAACCCTATAATATGCCAAAGAGGAGAATCATCACAGTGCACCTGAAAGAATTTTCCTCCAGTGAGTGTTTCTTCACTCTGCATCTGCTGTGCAAATGGATCATTTTAGTGTGCCAAGCAGCCCCACTTCCGGTTCTGTCTGAAGTGGGAGAGTTATTGCTCTAAATTCTAAAGTCTTCCTCTCCCACAAGGTCAACTTGTTAAAGTAACTGGAGTCGTTTTCATCTGGGTTCATATAAGTAAAACCACTCTTGCCGCCAGGCTCTTTGTAGAGACCCTGAAGCTGACTGTGTTACTAGGTACCCACACATGTGGGCCTCATTAAATACAGGGTAAAATGTGCAGAGGAATTGAGAGTTTTAGATAAGGAGTTAGGGTAAGAGAGGCAGGGTCTGGCAGGGAGCCACCTATTTAAGAGTTTGGTAGACAAGCTGCCCTCACCCCAAAAGGCTCTCGGTGTACTTAACATTTGTTGTTATATCACCAGGGAGAGGAATGAGTCAAACAAAACATATCCTTAGATGAACAAAGACCGTAGTTAAGACATGCTGCATAACACCCAGGCTTAATCTCACTGAACTTGGACTTGACTTCTTTGGAGAGGCTGAAGAGATGAGGTGTTTCCTTGATGTCTCATTGCTACCAGACTCAGTGTCCAATATTGTTAATACAAACTCCTGTTTTAATCTCTGTTACTTGCTGATGAAAAAAACCCTAATTTGATTGTGTCTTACTGCCCTAGTTAAGGTTGAGAAAGGAAAAAAATCAATCCCAGGTCAAAGAACATTCTGATGATGGTGTTAAGAATTCACTAGAAAATTTATTTTAAATGATGTGTAAACTTTAATAATCCTTTATTCCAATGAAGATGTTTCCTTGCTTTCTAGTTAAGTATTAATCCATAGCCAAGATATATTATTTTTAAAATATTCTATATACCCTGAACTTGCCATAAATACCTATCCATCTTTTTCTTGTTTTTTACACCTCCTTGATTTCATGTCCTCTTACTTCCTTAATATGACTGTCCAGTTTCCTATTCTGAACTCTTTCGTTCCTTGTCTTTTAAAAAAGGAGAAGTCTGCTGTAGGCCTGACTCTGTAATACTAGTTGAAGAGCCAGTGTTATTTTTTCTGTAAATGTATTATAGCCTCTGAAATCTAATTTCCTTCTCTCTGCCCATTTAAAAAATAGGTCCCTGCCACTGGGCTGGTTATTGTTGAGCCCTTATCAAAGTCTGACCATTGCTCTGCCAGGGGACTGTGGACTGATTCCAAACAGGTTGTAATACCCAGCATGTCTTTTCTGCAGCTCTCCCGGCCTTCCTTGGTATCTCTAGATTCTAGAACAAAGAGTTCTGATGCTAGAGTTTGCATTTCCCCCTGCGTTGGCACAGAACAATGAAGACTTTTTGCTGCAAAACAAAACCCACTGGTTGATTTATATTATAATTGTCTATATGCTCAAATAGCTTTTTTAGGCTCAAAATGGTCTGACCGGGGAATACTGCAATAGATATCGTGATTCACAAGCAACTTGACGGAAGAGGTATCAAACTCAACTCTAAACTACATTTTCCTTTCCTCAAAATTCACCTCCAAACTTCTTTGCGCAACACACATTTTGCATAGTTGTCAACTTGCCATTTGGTATGTTTTGTCAGTTAAAATAATTTAATCTACACATTCCCTAGAGCCAGCAGAGGCTACATTCCTGTCACTTGAAATAGTTCGCGGGTGTTTCCTTAGGTCACTATACCATAATTTGCCGAGTCATTCCCTTATTTGGCATTTGGCTTATTTCCAACTTTTCACTCCTATAAATAGCAGCACATGAACATCTTTGTACAAATTACATTTTTTCCCCTTTTGGGTTATTTCCTTGGGATATATTTCCAAAACTGGTATGAGTAGGTCAAAGGTTTGCAAAGTTTCATAGCTCTTGGTATCCTCTGCCAGAATATTCTCTGGGCAGACTGTGGTATCTTTGAGCATTTCTAATGTTTAACCAGGTTTCCCACGATATACACGATTAACTTTCATCTTGTCTTATTCTTCTGTAAACTTCAATGGGGGAGGTTTGAAAACAAACCCAAAATAAGGCTGGCCCGGTGGCTCAGGTGGTTGGAGCTCCGTGCTCCTAACGCCGAGGGCTGCCGGTTTGATTCCCACATGGGCCAGTGGGCTCTCAACCACAAGGTTGCCAATTCGACTCCTCGAGTCCCGCAAGGGATGGTGGGCTGCATCCCCTGCAACTAACAACAGCAACTGGACCTGGAGCTGAGCTGCGCCCTCCACAACTACGATTGAAAGGACAACAGCTTGACTTGGAAAAAATCCTGGAAGTACACACCGTTCCCCAATAAAGTCCTGTTCCCCTTCTCCAATAAAATCTTTAAAAAAAAAAAATTATTAAAAAAACCCACAAAAACAAAATGAAGACAGAAGCACTCTCTCTGTAGCCAAAGACAAGCTCTTTTAGGCTAACTTGAGAAAATGCTACCCCACCAGTGCTGGGGTGAAATATCTCTATTCCAAGCAGAATAGAAAATGATACTCAAGGTTCTGTGAAGTCATGTCAGCTGATGATATCTGAGGCTGAGACAGTTTCAGGGATAATTTACAGCTGACACATGATAAGTGATCGGGAAGACTTGGTAAGGAGGGTGGGGAGAGAGGGAGAAAAAAAGGACGTGCACTCTTGCCACTGCTGCCTTTGGGGTGATGGCACCAGCAGCGAGAGAAATCAACTGGTTCTGTGCCTTTGAGATTCGGATTACCCACCATCTGGAGGTGACTTCTAAGAATTGTGAATGCTTGAGGACCTTGGTCTCCTTGGTTTAAGAATCAAAAACAAAAGCATACACTACCTAAGTACTTACTATGTGCCTGTCACTTTTCGAAGGGCTTTACATGTATAACTCATTTCAGCCCCATCAACCCTTAGTATCCCCATTTTACAAAAGAGGAAACAGAATCAGAAAGCTAAGAAACTTCCTTGAGGTCACAGAGCTAGTAAATGTCTGACCACCATACCTGTGCTCTGACCACTGCACCATCCTGCCTCAGGTGCTACAGTAGAAAATGGCTTGTACGTGGTTAAATGATGCACTAGAATATCCAGTTTTAGGTTATTTTAAAAACATCTGAAAGCTTAAAATCATTTCTGTTTCCTGCCTACTCATCTAAATTGAAACAATGTGTTATTCAAACATGTCTTATTTAAAATGTATGTGTACATATATACAGAGGGTGCCAAAAAAATGTATACACATTTTAAAAAAGGAAAAAAACTGTATTAAAATTACACTGATGGTAACCACTTTGAGCACCTCTTGTAATTGCAGAAGTCAAACGTGACTTTTATTCATCTTTTGTTATTGGTATATATTGAGTATTATAATTTTAATAGTTTTCCTTTCTTAAAATGTGTATACACATTTTTTTGGCACCCTCTGTATATATCTCAAACATGATTTTAAAATGCCTAAAAAAGACTGAAAAGAAATACACCAAAATGACAACATTGACTATCTTTAGTTAGTGGAATCATGGGTATTTTTCTTCTTTCCACATTTCTATTTTTGTCAGTTGTGCTATAATAAGCATGCATTACCTTTTTTCCTACTCTTTATTTTGAAAAATTTTTCAAATAAAAAATAAAGCGCAATGAATGTCTATACATCCTTTATCTAATTCACCAACTATTCATATTTTGCCATATTTGCCTTATCACTCTCTCACTATGTATGTACCTATTCTTATCTTTTGATCACTCATTTAAGGGTAATTTGCAAACATCGTGACTCCTTCACCTTCTAAATACTTCATATTATAGCCTAAGAACAAGGATATTCTCTTACATAACCACAGTAATGTGTTCCTTTTTTTAATCCAAAAGAACCTCCGTTTAAGAATAACAATTAAAAACAAACTAAAGCAAACATAGTATTTTCTGTTTCAGTACCTTGTACTCTGGGTTAAATGACCTTTCCTTGCTCACTGAAGCTCACCTACCCTGCCTAATCCTTGTCCACATGCCCAGCTATGCTCCATCCCTGCTGGGGAAGCTTCTGGAACAACATTGACTCTTTGACATCCCTAAGCTTCAGTTTCCTGTCAGTGCTCTGAGTGTCTAGATACCAATCTATGCACTTCCTTCCCTCTCTGAAATCCAACGAGTGGATTCTTCAATTTATATAACACTTAGACTGCCATTAGTTTAAAGTCAATATCTTCGTTTTATTACTGTAATGGAACTTTTAAAATCCTAAGGGTTTTTATTCTTTTTTTTTTTTAGAAAATCTCTTATAATTACTGCTTAGGTAAGCAGGGTCTGTCTTTTAATTTAACAATTTATTTAACTAGAATAATTTATTCATTTTAAAAAGTATTTATGGAGCATCTGCTATATTCCAGGCATTGCCGAAATTAAAATAGCTAGCTAGCACTTTTGAGCAATTACTAGTCCCAGGTACTTCACTTGAAATACCTGAGTTACTTCACAACTATTACCATTTTCCAGATGGGTAAGCTGAGAAGTTATTTGCCCAAGGTCCTACTGCTAGCCAGAATTCAGACCCAGGCAGTCTGCATCCATCTAGAACCTGTGCTCACAGGCACCTGGTAACACTACTGTGGGTTCCTTCGGGGAGGCTTCCTTGTGGGTCACGAAGGGTACTTGCACTTGTGAGGTAGTGGAGATTCTTGCCTTAGATGGGGTTGGTTGTGGTCAAGACGATCCAAAAGGCAGTTCCATTTTCCCTGTTCTGGGCTCTAGCATATAAAATAGATAAAAGCAAGAAAATTGTGGCTCTGTGTGTGAGTAATTATTTTTGTAAAAACTAATAATGGAGTCTTGGCCTTAACTGGGCTTTTAAGATATTCTTGGTATTTCTACTCCCTCTAGCCACTCCTCTCTCCTTTTCCAACTTCATCATCCTCCTTCATCCCAGCTTTCAGTGTCTCAAGCACTGGAGGCTCTGTCTCAAGCCTCTTTTTTAACTCACTTCCTACCCAAGGTGTAAATTACCATGTGATTTGTAAGTCTCCGCTCTGGGCTCTGGAGGCCTACCTGGATGGACTGTGTCAGGCTCCCTTTCCCAGGGCTTCCATTTGGGTTTTGCCTGGATGGAGAGTGAGGCCAGGCTATTATTCCTGAGGGGTGTTAAAAAACAAAATTCAACCGAGTAAATTTGAAGATCTAATTGGCTTTACTGAGCCATTCATAAATTGGGCAGCATCCCATCAAGCAACTAGAAGAGTGCGCCAGAGATTGTACAAAATGGGAAGATTTTTGTAGGAGTAAGGGTGGGGCAAGGGAGCTATGAACAAATTAAAGGAAAGGATTATTTGGGGTAGAGACAACTTTTCTTTAAGGGAAGAAAATGGGAAGGGATTTTATCATGCCGATTACCTCTTCTTTTTACGGATGGAGAGGGCCCAGGTGATAGATTACCTTACTGGTGCTTGACCAGAAAATTCCATACTGATTGTAAGATTTTATTTCTGGGAGAGGTTGAAATTGCAATTAGATCGGGTATTAAATCTAGGTTGGGTACCATGGGCTTTTAGCACGACTGATGCCGTTTGGAGCCTGTGTGTTTTTCATTAACAGGGGTCATTGCGCTTTGGCAGTGTCCCTCATGGAAGTCCACAGCTACTTTGAGGCCACCCTCTCCACACAACTCTCTCTCTGGCTTCATGCCTGGGGGCAGGGTGTAATGGTTCCCACTTTGTTGGCCCCAGGATGCTGCACCCTTTTTTATTAATTTTCTTCAACGCTACCCACATTTTCATAAACTACACCTTTCTTAAACTCTCCTGACAGTATCCAGTTGGAGCATGCCATCTGTTTCCTGCAGGGGCCTCTGCCTATCCCCCAATGGCTGTCAATTTAGTATCTCCCATCCAGACCTATCTCTGCTGTTTGGAGAGCTATATATTCAACTACACACTTAATCTCTCTGCTTGCATTGCTCACAGAAGCCTCAAACTCAAAACGTATAAACCTAGTGTAGTATAAGAAATATATGTACGGTCTTTGGCCCCAGTTTTTGGCACAGAGTTCCAAAACCCTTGGATAAGAACAATAAAGGTGTCTTGATATTCATGACAAACCCCTTTGAACCACACCTGAGTTTATATGAGGTAACTTTTGGATCACACCTAAGGATGTGGACTGGTTGCCAGGGGGAGCTAACCCTGTGATTAGAGGGTTGGAATTTTCAGTGCCCCCCCGCTCCCGCCCCCCCCCCAGTGACCTCTGGGAGAGAAGAAGGACTAGAGGCTGCATCAATCGCCAATGGCCAGTGATTTAATCAATCATGTCTGTGTAATGAAACCTTCATAAAAACTCAAAAAAAAAAAAAAAAACCCTCTAAAGAATGGGGTCCGAAGAGCTCCAGGTTCGTGAACACATGGACTTTCGGGGAGAATGGTAAAGGTGGAGAGGGCATGGAAGCTCCTTGCCCTTTCCTCATGCCTTGCCCTCGTAAGCATCTCTTCCATCAGGCTGTTCCTGAGTTATGTCCTTTTATAATAAACCGGTGATCAAGTAAGTAAAGGTTTCTCTGAGTTCTGTGAGCTGCTCTAGCAAATTAATCGAGCCCAAGGAAGGGGTTTTTGGAACCTCTGCTCTATAGATCTATAGCCAGGCCATGAGAAGCACAGGACACAATCTGGCCTTGTTACTGGCATCTGAAGGGGGGGGCGGGGGGGTGCAGTCTTGTAGGACTGAACCCTTAATCTGTGGAGTCTGACGCTATTTCCAAACTCCGAAATGAGCTGAACAGTAGAACACCCACCTTATGTCCCCAGAATTGCTTGTTGGATGTGTGGGGAAAACAACCCCCCTCCACACATTGGATTTGGGTCCAGAACCCAAACAGGGAGGAATGGGAATAACTGCTAAAGAATATAGAATTTCTTCTGGGGGTGATGAAAATGTTCCAAAATTGACTGTAGTGATTATTCAACTCTTGGCTATACTAAAAATAAATGACTTGTATACTGTACATGGATGAATTTTATGGTATGTGAATTTTATCTCGACAAAGCTGTTATCCCCCCCATATATAGACACATTATACGGCCTCCGTGAGCGGGCTTGACGTGGGCCTCATCTACCTTGCCACCTTCACCTCCCTCCACATACAGACGGGTGTGCCACACTCTAGCCTCCTATGGGCGTTTGTACAGCCCTCTTAAAACACTCTTCCCCCACTTCACATAGTCAGTTCCCTCCCACTCCATACCACTTTCTCAAGGAAACCTCCTCGCCCACCCATCCCCGGCCTAGGTCAAGAGCCCGTTCTAACTCCATGCGTCCCACCCCCCCACCCCGCTTTACTCTTCCTCTCTAGCAAGTGTCAATTTATGATTATTTGAGTCATGTCTGGCTTACCCATTGGATTCTATGTGCCATGAGGGTAGCTCAATACCTGCTCTGATCACCACTGTACATGACCTCAGGGCCTAATGAAGAAGGAGGCTTCTGTTAGTCTTTTTTGAATAATAAATGAAAAATATACAGCTATTTGCTGCCGAGTTGGAAAATCAGCTAACAAATTATAGATTAAATTAGTTTAGAGTTCCACAAATGACTCAATAAAAAGACATTCTTAGGCACTCCAATTCAAAATTACAAAGAGATTGAAAACCCAAATGACAGGGCAGGCTTCTACAGACACATTGGACTCTTCCCAGGAGATATTTCTCCCCAGAAGACGAGAACAAACTCTCTAAGCAGCCAATTACTAGGAAGTCATGACTAACTAAGACTTGTTGCTGTTTTTTAAGACAGAGATTGACTCTCAGAGGTTCCAGGGGTAAGAGAGATAGTGTGTGACCCAACCCCTTCACCCCTTTGGGCTTTCAATGCAGGGCTTCTGCTTTTTGCTGGTCACAGACCTACTGGTGGCTTAAACAATGACCACATTGCCTCCCCTCCATCCTGTTCCCTGTAGCCTTTATGATACTTCAAACATCATAAAAGCGGAGAAAACATACAGAAAACACCACAGTGAGAACAGAATTCATTATTACAGTCCCACTTAAGTGGTTATGTAAGTATTAATGGATGCCCGTTTTCATCTTTATCATCGCTCTACAATTTTTCTTACTTTCCTGGGTTCCCTTTCTGAGGTTATTTGACACTCTCCTAGGTTCACAACCATTTTTATTCCTATATATTCATAGGGCTACAGTAATCTTCAGGACCAAGAGAAAAAAGAGTAATAGCTCTGACCAGCCAAGGTTCAGACTCTGATTTGCAAATTACTTGATTGTGAACCAGAATATGAACCTGGTTGTACTTTCCAAACCGAGCACCCGTTTTCTATTTAAATTTGACTTGATACACCAATAAGATTTTTGAAATTCATCCCTTGAACCTGGTGTCTCTCACCAAAACAGTGTATTCTTTAATCTTGCTCAGCCAAATCCCACTGTTTCTTATTCGAATATGAAATATTGACCTGGTCTATTACAAGTATTAAAAATTTATGTGTGCCTTCTCATATCTCATTATGATTAATGGTGAGCTCTGAGGTTTCATCTCTCCTCTTTAGAATGTTTGGGTAATTCTTCATCTTGGAAAATTTGGGGCTTGATCAATTGTGAGACTCCTACACACATACTCTCTGTTCATTGTGTGTGATCACAAGTCTTGATTAGTCTTCCCCGTACTTGGTACAATTTCTATCTTTTTCCAGAACTATTGGTCTCACATTAATTTCTTGTAATCACACTCTCCTGATAACACAGTAAAAAATGTATAAACCTACTTATTTAAGAATACGTATTTCTTGACACTGTTCTACTGATTGAAATTAACATATTCTGGTGTATTTACCCTTTTAATAAATCATATATTAACTTTTTTTGAGGTCTTTCACACACTCAACTTATTGCAGTTAATCATAATTACTTTTTTCCCTTTTGATATCAAAATTGTTGCAATTTCTTTTTTTAACTTTTTATTGGGAAATATTGGGGAACAGTGTGTTTCTCCAGGGCCCATCAGTTCCAAGTCATTGTCCTTCAACCCAGTTGTGGAGGGCGCATCTCAGCTCCAAGGCCAGTCGCCGTTTTCAATCTTTAGTTGCAGGGGGCACAGCCCACCATCCCATGCGGGAATTGAACCCGCAAATTTGTTAACCAACTGAGCCATCCGGCCGCCCCCAAACTGTTGCAATTTGGTCAGTGGTTTCCTTATCCTTTCACCACTACCTGTCTGAAATCCTTGTTGTCTAGACCCATTCTAAATTGTCCTTCCTCCAAGATGCAGAATCATCCTTCAAGAAGTCTTAATTCCTTTTACTGAGAGTCAAGGTTTGACAGAAGGGCTGCTGTTGATGGGCTGCAGTCAGGGTCAGAAGCAGAAAAACATATTTCTGTTAAAAGGCATGCGTTCACAATGATTTTTCCAACTGAATTGACATTTCCTTCTCTTTTTTATGCCTCATATGCCTTGCCAACCACCATTATGCCATTCCTTTGGTAACAATGATGTCTGTTGGGTTGGTCTCCTTGCTCTAGTTGACCAGCCTGTCCTCCTTCATAAACAGTAGGAAACACAACCCCTACACACACACACACACACACACACAGTGACCGCAGCCAGCATTCTTCTCATGTGCATTACTGGAGGCAGAGTCCTGCCTGACAGCCTGACATCCTTTAAAGACAGTGACTTCTTCTGAAGTAAAATCTTAACTGAGAGAGTTGCAGGAAACATTTGTTGTTTTATTGTTTTGCTGAACTGACATTTGGGAAGCTGATATTTGTTCTTGCAGAATATTGTAACGTAATTTTTTAAAATTATAGTTCTGATTAAGCAAGCATCACACAAAGGAATTACAAAGAAGACCATTTCCCTATGAAGTGTTGGAAACTACTGAGAAGTATAAAGATGAAAATTTTAACAAATAATGAAAAATAAATAAATAAAAATCCAATCTCATTATCCCCCAAAAAACTTCAGCTAACATTTTGAAATAAGTATTGAATGAAACAAAACAAGAAATCACCATGAAATTTAAAAGCTGCTGAACTTCAGACAACTATTTCATCAAATAGATAAATTAGAGATTTCTCCAAGGTTAAAAAAAAATGTTAAGAAATATTAAGAGTCAGTTGGGCCACTATTACTTCTTTATCCCCAGTTTATAAAGTTGTAAGGAAAAGTCATCAATGATGATATAATTCTTTTTTTTTTTTTAAGATTTTATTGGGGAAGGGGAACAGGACTTTATTGGGGAACAGTGTGTACTTCCAGGACTTTTTTTTCCAAGTCAAGTTGTTGTCCTTTCAGTCTTAGTTGTGGAGGGCGCAGCTCAGCCCCAGGTCCAGTTGCCATTGCTAGTTGCAGGGGTCACAGACCACCAGCCCTGTGGGAGTCCAATTGGCAGCCTTGTGGTTGAGAGGACGCGCTCCAACAAACTGAGCCATCCGGCAGGCAGCTCAGCTCAAAGCGCAGTGTTCAATCTTAATTGCAGGGAGCAGAGCCCACCATCCCTTGCAGGACTCAAGGAATTGAACCAGCAACCTTGTGGTTGAACCGGCAGCCTTCGGAGTTAAGAGCATGGTGCTCCAACCGCCTGAGCCACCGGGCCGGCCCGATATAATTCTGATTTAAAAGTACGTATTTATGAGTTAAAACATCCTTACAATCAAAATGGCAGAATAAAAACTGTGGGGTCCAAAAGATCTCCAACTTTCCCTAATTTTTTTCTTTTTTGTTTACTACTTTTTTTTTCAGTCACTTAATGAGACACATTTGTGTCCAGGTAGTTATACTTAGTCAATCCATAAAAATCAGAAGAACTCTCTGATATCTAACTAGATAATCAAAAACCTATTTTCTAATTAAAACGTTTAAGATCCAAGCCTCATTCCCCAAGAGAAAAGAATAGGGAAAAGCTGAGCTATAAACACAATATCCATGACTGCTCCAGCCACTAAGCACCGTGATAGACACGGGCTGTGCAGAGTTCCCCAAGTGTCCCTGCTATCCACAGGACCCCCTCAACAGCGTCCCAGTAATGAAGCCTAGTGAGGTGCTCCTAGGGCCCTGCTCCAGAGCCCCAGCCCCTCCCTGACTGACACCATCCTTCAAGCCCACTCCTCTCTCCACTCCTCTACTTACTCCCACATCCAATTGGTCAGAAGTCCCCATGGCTCTACCTTCAAGTATGTCCAGTACCCACCACCGGCATCTGAGCCACCATCTTCAATCACCTGGATTACAGCGTTGGCCTCCTAACACACCCCCACTTCCTCCCATGTCTCCTACAGTCTTCTCTCAACACAACAGCCACACTGATTATTTTAAGTCAGACCCTGGCCCTTGTGCTTAAAACGCTTCAGTGGGTGGGATGTCACTCAGAGTAGGAGCTGTACTCCTCACAGGGGTTCACAAGACCCCTTATCTCTCAAAGCTCCTTTCCTTCTACTCCAGCCCCCACTCCATCCAGCCACTCTGGCTCCTTGTGGTCCCTGGAGCAGGCCAGCCACCCTCCAGCCTTAGGGCTTGGCACCAGCTCATCCCTCTGCCCCCCCGCTCTGCCCTCAGATAACTGCTTGCCTGATGCCCTCATCTCTGTCAAGTCTTGGATTGATTCTCATCTTCTCCATGAGGCTTTCCATGACCACCCTATTTAAAATTTCAACCCACCCTAATACTTTCCTCCCTCCCCTCACAATTCTCCTTTCCATCCCTTCTACCTCTTTTTCCCCTTATTGATCAGATTTATTGTTTATTGTGTGTCTGCATCGCTAAAATACAAGCTTTTACTAGGGCAGGAATTGTTTTGTTCACCGTTGAATTCTAAGCACCTAGAATAGTGCCTGGCACAAGATGGGCACTCAGTAAATATTTGTTGAAATTGGTCAGTGCTCGTGCCATAGCAATTTGTAAATAATTTGAATACATCACCTAAAAATATCCCATAAAACTACCCTATAAAAAGCAGTCAATGGAAAAAGAAACAACAAAGTGCATCGTGGGGAAACAATTGTGGTTAGCAAAATGATTGTACACAAATTCAGAATATCCATCAGTCCACTGCTCCCCCAGCCCCACCCCAAATTACCTGACTAAAGGAGGCTTGGCCTTGGTGCTGTAGAAAATACTGCTCCTTCTGCTTCGTCAGTTCTCAAATTCATTTCAAAATTATAGCTTGTTTTATTTTCAGATGTTGACTTTCTTCAACAGCGGATCTCTTTATTTATTTTTAGAAGTTTCTAATTGTCTTTCCATTTTCTCATTGGAAGATAAGACGTAAGCCTTCAGCCCATCAAGGACTTCAATAGTCCTTTTCATACAAATCAGGTGTTACATCACAAGTTCTCTATCTGCAGTCCTTCCTCAGTTTTGCCGTATCTTACATCCTATGTTTTCCCCTTTCTTGAATTCTTCTTTTGTTTTGCTGAAGTTCACCCAACAAATAACATCAAATATTGTTAGTTTATGCCAGAAAAAGAGCACAGGTGGTAAGCTTTCTGAGTCCTTATCGGTTTGCCAGGATACCTATTCTGTCCATGTCTAGAATTTTGTCAAGTTTATAATCCAAGCAATGGCTGATGCCGTCAGAGGCTGGTCTTTGCAGCCATAACTTTCAGATGTGGCCGAAGGTCCCTCTGCATATCCTCTCTCACAGTGGCTACCAAACCACATTAAAAAAACAGTTAAGTCAGCTCTCCAGGATAGATAGGACCCTATGTCTATAACAAGGAGTGACCAAATTCAATGCAAGTCCACCAGGTTAGATCACGAATTCATCAGTGTGTCTTGCCACGAAAGCCTACCGTGAAAGGTTTTACAAAAATAAATCACCCCGTGATTTATCACTGGGGGAACATCTAGATTCTTATAAAGCAAATTTGCTTAGATCAAAGGATGACTGACATAGCCAGAAATAGGGACTGTCACTGTTGCTTTCTATCAACAAGAGGTATCATTTCAGGAAGATGGAGAAAGACTGAGAGACAATCTGGAGGTGACATTCAAGCCTGAGCTTGAAAAAAAAAATGTCTGTTGTCTTGTAGCCATTGATAGAATCAGTACAAAGGAATTCAGAGGGGGCCTAGGAAAATGGGCATAATGAATTCTGTTTTCTGAAGTAAGTTAGGAACCACTACTATTCAGAATCTCTGGTCTTGGTGTAGTTAAAAGCCTAAAATATCAAGCACCAGTTTAACCAAGGGTTAAAACTGGTGCTTGATATTAAAGGGTTAAAATTCTCAAAAACACAAATGACAGATCATTTCCAGAAGGCCACACTTCATCTCTTGATTCCCTGCTTGCATTTTGGGAAACGTCTGATTCTGATTACTCCACAACCCACAGACAAGGTCTTCAAAGCAGCAAGGGGACAAGACAATTAGAAGCCTTCTTTCAGGCTGGCTGAATTAGCAGGGGCTCTTACCCTCTTTTTCTGGCCGAGGCCTCTGCAACCACAGGCTTGCAGCACCCTCTGCTGTTAAATAGCAAAGGACCGTGGTGGCTGGGTGTTGGGGCTGAGACGGCTAAAGGATTCTGGTCTGGGGCACGAGGCAAATTACAAGAGCAGAAGAAATTCAAAATTTGTTTTCATGCAAACCGTCAAGATGAGTTAATCTTTGTACCGTCAAGATGAGTTAATCTTTGTGGTAACAGACAACAATGGCAAAGCAAAACAAAACTAGGCAGCTGAACTTTTCCAGTAAGGCGGCTTTTCAGCCTTTTCCAAACTGAGTGGAAATCCCCCATTCACCCACACTAAGGTTCCAAAACAGGAAAAGTACACTTTTTCTAGTGCCATTTGTGAAACACATGTAATTCTGTCTCCATAGAATTCGAGCCCAGAGTAACAGAAAGGATTAGAATGAAATGTAGGGAATGAGGGGCTTATCTTTTGGACTCCAAAAGAATAAAGCCCTGACTTTTCCATTCCTGCATTGTAACGTATGTACCTGACCTAACAGAGGTAAAATTAGAGGCTACATGGCACCATTATAATGGAAGGTTTTCACTTCTATTTATAACTTGCTTATTTGATCCTTTTTCCTTGCCAAAAGTACCAGACAACCTCAAGATCCTTAAATGCCCTCGTCCTAAAATCACTTATTTTGCCATGAGAGAGAGGCTAGTTTATAAAAGAAAAGATACTGGTCATATATATAATTTGTGTGTTCTTTTCAAGTATATTAGTGGACATAGCAAGAAGCCACACCACACAACGGTCAGGGAGATGGACATGGGAGCCAGGCTGCTGGTTCAAAGATGTGCCCTGTCATTTACTAGCTGAGTGACCTCAGGCAAGGGCCTTTTCTCCCTGTGCCTCAGTATACTCATCTGTAAAATGGGGGTGACAATAGGATCCATCTCCTGGAGTTGTTATGAAAATTAAATGAATTGATATTTATAAAGTGCTTAGAGCAATGCCTGGCAGAACTATTTAAGGGTTGGTTTAACACCAACTAATAAACAATACCAAACAATAATAAAAATTGTGCAATGGAACTAAAGTCTGCTTTTCAGAATTGCAGCTGGCAGAGGCTTTGTATCATGCATTCCCTACGAGGTCTGACAATTAAGTTCGCGAACTCATCCTATGTGTTCATGAGGCTTTTCGGACTGTTGCGTCTTTGTCATCCTTTTTCTGCTGAGGTGTAACACATGGTTTACCTTCTGTTAATGGGGAGGGAAGTGGGCTTTGGGGGGGTCAGAAAGGGTGGCCTAGCAGTGGTGACAGCAGCACAATATGTATGATGCCTTAATGAATCCAGCAGCCTCTTCAAGACCCTGGCCACCTTCTGGGGCTGAACACAATTCGCAGCAATTTCTATAAAGAAGGGGCTCGGCAATGGCCATCAGGTTAGAAGGGAAACCCACAGAATTGTCTTCAAACAAACTTCTAGTTTTGTTTGCCTGTTAAACATACTGCTTTCTGTGAGATGTTAGAGACCCTGAGGGACTAAATTCTCCCCAAGCCTCCCCTGTCACTGTCACCTTGCTCCCCTCTCCCCCATTATTCTTTTTACTTCACCCTGTTCTTTTCCTCTTTGATTTAACAGAATGTATAATTTGACATTTATTTGCTTATCTCTTTCCTGTCTTTCTTCTCTACGGCTGTAAGCGCTGTAAGAACAGTGACCACAGCTATAGTATTCACCCGTGTGGCCCAGTTCTCAAAATGATGTCCGACACACACTATACTCTCAATAAATATCTGTTGAATAAATGAACAGATAAATACTGTGATTATTATATGCACAAGTCAAGAACAACAAAAACAACTAAGATAATAGGAAAGGAAGAGGAACTGTTATTTTCACAGAAAATGGTGATCAACCCTTATTTCTGAAACACTTGGCTTTGAGGTTGGTGTTTGAAGATGAATAGGGATATTTACCAACAAGCCTTGACTGCTTCTGCAGGAAGTTTCTGAAAGGGCTCAGCAAAAAAGAAAGAAGGCTGTCCCTATGAGCGCCTCTTGTGCTCTGGACACAGGCCCAGTTCAGTTAACCAAGATCTGCTCTTGTTCCTTCAAGTTGAGAGCCAACAGTCGTCTGCACAGAAGGTGCAGACCTTTCTGGAAAAAGAAGGAAACTTCTCCATTACTCTTTACAAGTAGCCCTGGTTGCCCTCCATCAAGGGCACTTTAGTCATAGTTTGGATCAAATTCAGGAAAAGAATGGGAGACACAGCTTTCTGCAAGCAAGGTTTTCAATACGGTATGTTTGAACTGTTTTCCCAGTGGGGCCCTAGAGTTTATTTAAGTTCTTATTAAGGAAAAGACCTGGCATTCTAGCACAGCTTGGCCGACTCACTGGTTTCCACTCAGGACGAAAGGGTGGGGTGGGGCTATAGGACACTGAGACATCATAACTTCCTGAATTCTGTCTGTCACTGCTCTGTGTCCGTTTCTCATACTTACGTCTGATCCAGGACCTACATGTGCACATACAGTAGTTACACAGGAGACCCTCACCTTGTGAAACATCTATGTCTTCAGCAATTTATGGCTACTTAAGTCACAAAACTTTCTTCCACAGGAAGGAGTCCCTTCTCACTATTTTCTAAGCTGCAAAAGTGGGTTATAGCAATGTTCCTGAATATATCATCTATATGTGTATGTGTACGTAACTCTATCACATTTTTGTAATTAATAAAATACCTGTTATTCTGTTTGTACTAATTTAATGTTACTCTAATAAATAAACTCATTCTGCTTTGTATTGTGGTGAACCTCGTGAAACAAAATCCACCCGTCCCCTGAATACAAACTGTTCCTCTCCCCGTTCCCCTTTCCCCAGGGTACTGGATTAGGGCCCCTTTGACAGGTGTGAATGACATCACCAATTCAAAAGCCGCTGCTTCATTTTCCTTTACTTCATACAACTAATTACTGTTTTCACATAACTTGCTCAAGAGTTTATGTATTTTCCTAATTATTTCAAAAAGCTCCTCCTTTCTTAGGACACATGGCACAGGGAGTCAGCAGGGAGACCAGACACCCTGGTTTGCATGAGACTGTCCAGGTTTGTGACTGTGCTTCTGGCATGCTGTGTGGAGCACCCCCTTGCACTCTCAGCAGTGCCAGGTTTGGATAATAAATGATATGGTCTCTCAAGGTCTACATGACCAGAACCCATCTGAGTGATGGCAAACAAGGGTGGCCTCCAGCCCACTGCTCTTTTTATTATACACGGATGAAACAAAGACACACACACACACACACACACACACACCAGAAAATGAATTCACATGGGTCTCTTCTGTTCAAGGGACTCCTGCCCGTCTTCCACCAATAAATCCATATTATGCTGCAAGACTTTTATATTATGGCTTTGTCTTAAAATATGGCACTCGTTTAACTGAGAAAAGTGAAATGCAGAGTATACAGTACGTATGCTGCTATTTATGTTCCGAAAGAGGGAAGATTTATACACATCTATGAAAAAATACTACTGGAGGATACCTAAGAAACGGACGACAGTGGTTGTCTCTGGCAAGGGAATTTGGGTAGCTCGTGGGGCAGGGTTGGAGGACTTTTCAAAAAATACATTAAAAAAAAATCTCTTGGTGCCTTTCATACTCCTATATATGCCTAGGTTTTGCCTCAGAAACTCATATACCCCCTCCTTCTGGACACCTCCCTGCAGCCCAGCTCTTCCACTAATCTGCTCCTGGCTCCAGGAGAAACCTTCAGACTCCAGACTCCCTGACAAGTAGGCTGCCTTGTGGCTTTCAAGTTTGCCAGACAAGCTGTTTCAGCTTTTTTCACTGTGGGCGAAGACTAACTGGACCCTGTCCTTCTCTCCTTAGAGGCTCCTGACACATGAGGAAAAACGACTGCCTGCCAGAGCTGTATCCACCCAGAGGCCCAGTCTATGTAACTGCAGGTCTCTCGTTAAACGTTCACAGCCGGAAGATTGTTTAATGAAGCTCCTGTCAGAATTGGAATATGGAAACAGCTGCCCACAGCCACAACTTATCTTGCCGGGTGTCACTTTTCTTCTTATTTCTGTTATTTCATCCTGGCTGTCTATGCCTTGACCATCGTTTTTTTTTTTCTTTTAATTAAAGTTTATTGGGGATGACAATGGTTAGTCAAGTTACACGGGTTTCAGGAGTACAATTCTGTAATATATCCTCCATACATCACATTGCGTGTTCACCACCCAGAGATGGTCAATTCTCCACCTCGACCATCTTTATTCTGGCTAAAGTTACAGCTGGATCTGAGTGGTAGGTTGATTTAAGATCTTAATTATGAAGGCGAGTAATTTTTACCAACTCCAAGAGAGTTTATTGGCGAAATGAGGGGCTAAATGTTTATCATTGTACACGGCAATGTCAGATTTGGGCCCTTCATTGATGTGGCTGTTTGAACTGCTCACATGTAATTGGAGTTGGTGCATTATTTATAAGTCAGGTATCAGGTCACCTGGGCTATGAAACCTTGGGTTTTGAGGCAGTGCGCTGTGGTGCGAAGAGATGGCAAAAAAGTTCGGGGGATTCCTACTGGGACCCTATCGTTGGGTGGCATGCCTTCGGGCAAGTCACTTAAGAGTTCATCTCCTTTAATGGCGAAAATGGTAACTTATGTTTATTTTACCCCAGTAAAGAAAAAAGGAGTTTATCTCGTTCATTAGACCAGGTTGTCAATCTTTAAGGTTTCTTCCAGGCCTAGACTTGTTTTGATTCTGTCACCTTCCTTAGGAAAGTCCTAGAAAGATCTGAAACCTAGTTAGAAAATTGGGAATCAGTACTAGACAGCTTCTAAAATTGGCTTTGTATTTAAATAAGAGATAACTTGTGAATAAGTATCTCCTCTTTCAGAGATTGAATGGGTTATCAATTGGATTTCCTAGGTTTATCACATGCACAGGTAAGCACAAAACTCCACCAGGAGACCCAGGATGTAACAGTAAGTTTGAAGGAGCAGTACAACTCCAAACATCATAACTGACACGCCCTGTGAGGGGAACACTCGGGCTCTTTGGGGGCATTTGCCAACATTTTAAATGCAATGGCACGTTAAAAATGACTTGTCAAATTTGAAGCTAATCTCTTTAACTACCTCAGCTTAGCACTATGGCACTATTGCTAATTATGTACCCACTGGCACCTTACTTCCCCGAACCTTCTCACCTATAAATAAGGTGGTTGCACTAAGTCAACGGTTTTCAAATGGTGCCCTGTTGCTCCATGGGGCACCGCAGGGCTTCAGAGCCTGCAGAACTCCAAGCCTCCTCCTTGCTCCAACAAGATCAGAGCAGCTTTCATCCATTTCTATAGTGGGCTTCTATATGTAAGACTTCATGAAGAAAAGTTTGCTTTATTTAAATTGAAAAGTTTGGAAGTGACCACTCCATTCCTTCCAGCAAAAGGAATGTCCTTCTATGCAGCCATGTCCCCTGCCTGCCGTTGCTCTAGCAGGAATGGCAGAATTTCCTTACATGGGAATTTTACCTGAATAAAGTCCTTGGGTGAACAAGATGAACATCTCAACTGAAGTTATCTGCCGTAGCTGCTGGGCTCCAAAGAAGCCTCCCTTGGGCTCAATCACAGCACCGGAGAAACTGAGGACAGCACGGGGTGCTCACACCCATGTCTGCAGCAGCACAGCCCACAGATGCAGCTCACACATCCTTGTGAGGGGTGGCAGAAGGGCAGCCACCCCTGCATTTATAATCCATTCTCGATTTGCAGGTAAAGAGGAACAGAACATATTAGGTAATCAAAAATTACATGTTCTTGGGTCAACTTGGGGACTCCAGTGTTTTCTTGAGCACTTCCAGTTGAATCTGTTACCCCATGACACCCCAGAGAACTAGGTACTGCCACAATGCCATTGTATCAGTGAGGAAACTGAAGGTTGAAATGGCAAGGTAACTTTCCCAGGGCAAGTGACAGAACCAGAAGTTTTTTCAGCTATATTCTTAAATTGTGAGATGTATAACCTCATGGAATAAAACATACATGTAGACTAAGGAATAATTATGAAGCAAATATCTAAGTAACTGCTACCCAAGAAACGAAACTCTGTCGGCACCCTAGAAACCACTCTCCCACCCCCATCTTGGGTTCCTTCTTCATCCTGCTTCACTCTCTCCCCCAGAGGTACATACTGGCTTGACTTTTAAAAGTAATCACTTCCTTGCCTTTCTTGATCATTTTTCACCTACAGATGCACCAAGCCAAGATTTCTACTCAGGTCTGTGAAACTCCAGTCTGTGCTCTTAACCTCAAGATAATGCTTCTTCCTCTTGCTCTATCAGTTGCTGAAAGATGAGTTTAAATCTTCCATCAATTGTGGATTTGTTTCTCATTTTAGATCCGTCAGTGTCTGCTTTATGTATTTTGAGGCTGTTATTAGACACAGAAATTTAGAACTATTTCATCTTTCTTTTATTGTTACATGTCCCTCTTGATCTCTAATAATGATTCTTAAAGTCTTATTTATAGCTTATAGCTTTAAAATTCTGTTTGTCTGATATCAATAATGCTACACCAGCTTTCTTCAGATTAGTCTTCATGGTATGTTTTTCCATCCTTTTTCTGCCTCAATAAAACTTGGAGCATCTTTCTGCTATATATTTTTGTGGCTTATCTTGATTTACTTGGAAAGTCATCAATACTTTTAGTTCTGAAATAGAAAACTAGAAAAAGAAATAAGAAAAAAAGATGTGAATGAGTCTGCGCCGTAGGTCAAGCCTCCAGCCTGACACTCTCCTTTGGCAGTTATATTTCTACGTGAAGAAAGGCTGCGACTGAGTTTCAATAAATTAGTGCACTTCATCAACGTAACACTCATTCACGTAGGTTATGTCCAATGGGACCAAATTAGAAAGCTGTTTATTCACAGACACTTACTGCAAAAGCACATTGGACTGTATCATATAAATGAGTCACAGATAGTACCACAATCATTGCAAGTCAAACTATTCTGTTATCCGAGAGACTCCTTCTGTGGTCAGCGGAGGCCCGTTCTCCGAGGCTGGAGCATCAGGGAGCTGGCCCGAGTCCTCACTCCTCAGCACTCTGTGTGCTGATGTAGTCCTGGAGAAGCGTCTGCACTTCTGCCCGCCGGCTCATCTTGGTGGCTTTGCCCTGAAAGCGGCCTTTCTTCCCCGCTCCTTTGCCTTCCAGCACCTCAGCCACCCTGAGTGGGGGCAGAGATATAGTCAGCGGGAGGTGTTCGAGGGAAAAGCCACAGAAAAACCAAGAGCAGCAGCCCTGAGTCTTTCCTCGTGGGCTGGGGGGAAGGGCGAGGAAGAGTAGATGGCTTCTTGGGGGGTGGGAGATGAGGGTAAGGGGGATCAAATATATGGTGATGGAAGGAGAACTGACTCTGGGTGGTGAATACACAATATAATTTATAGATGATGTGATACAGAATTGTACACCTGAAATCTATGTAATTTTACTAACAATTGTCACCCCAATAAATTAAAAATAAATAAATAAAGAGTAGATGGTTTCTAGAAATCCTTAAAAATACTTGCACACGTGCATAAAGCTATATGTACCATGTTTATTGTAAGAGTGGATAACTGGACACAATAGAAGGGTCTAAAAATGGGCCAGATAAATTAGGGGAGCCTCCAGAGAGCAGGGTGAGTGTCCACTAGGGGTAAGGGGCTGCAGACACAATGCGTGTGGGAAGCACCAGCGAGGCAAACTGGGGGTGAGTGAGCAAGATGGCATTGTGGTAGCCTGGACAAGCCTGTCTGAAGAGGGAGTTCCTCGTACCTCCTACCACGTGGGAATGTGCGCCCAGTGTTACCAGAGTGCCCTTTTTTTCCTTTTATGAGAATAGCTAGAACTGTACATTTTTATGTAAAAATCCGATTTTAAAATGCAGCAACTAATTTAAAAATTTTTAAATAGTACGCAGGCCAAACCGGTCTACAGACCAATTCTGGATGCCGGTCAGAACCTCTGCTTTAACAGCTTATGTTTTCCTACAATGCTTTGCACTGAACATGTATTCATCAGAGTCACTCAGGATTCTGAAAACCCTAAATGCTAGAAAGAAAAGGGGACACTACGTCACCATATCTAATTTAAAATAAAATATAAACAATAATATAAGGGTCAAGAAGTCCAACAAAGTTCTAATTTTTCCCTAACAACTACATCAATGCCTTTTAAAATTTTGTCTCAAAATCCTAATTTTTCCCCCCAAAGAGTTACTACCTCTGTTTTGCTGGTGTGTTAAGCACCTGCTTCATCTGCCTACTGATAACCAGCACCAGTAGTCATGTATCATTATGAATCTCAATTTCTAGAAGAGATTTCGAGCCCAAAGACCTGGGTTCGCGTCTCAGGTCCGCCACTTTAACTGTGAATCCCAGACACAGATATGCCATCCCTCATCTGTAAGACTGGGAACGATGGTGGCAAAATTATTTCTGCTCGGCCCACCGCAGGGGCCTGTGATGCGAATCAAAACGAGCCTGCAGATGTGGCGCTCCCTGTCACCAGCACAGGGATGGATCAGTAGGTTAGGCTTATCCGCTCTCCCACCCGTGCAAGGCAGTCCACGGAAGATTACCTGGGCCCCAGGGTCTCCACGGCCTCAGCAGGCCCTGCCAGTAAGAAGAGCCCAGCACCTTTCTCATCACCCACAGTTAAGAACAGGAGAGTCTCCTAGGAGGTAAGACAAGGAAATGAACCCTGATCCTTAGGGATGTGGGTTCAACCCCCCTCAACTCTGCCTCTCCTCAGTCTCAAGAACAGATTTTTAAATCGTGTTGCAATTACATATGTATCAAATCAACATGCTGCACACCTTAAACTTACACAATGTCACATCTCAATTAAAACAAAAACAAAACAGAAGACATCCCCCCCTAAACTACAGGTATGTTCTGGATGAGTGATAATGCCACCTGTCCATGCTGGCCCACCAGGGCCAAGAAACTGAGAGTGACTACAGGAACTTAGCTTCAGCATGAAGGAGGCTGAAGGCGGCTGACCATGGCCAAGCATAAAATGCCTTCGTGATCTGACTCCTGCCAACCTTTGCAGCCTGGTCACCGCCCGAGCCCGACGCACCCCGACGCCTGCCACTGCCTAAACCTCCGTGTTTCCCCTCTGCCTGACCATCTTCGCTCCCTTGTCTATCAATGACCACTAAGCAGTATCCAAGGGGCACCCCCCTTCCCCAGACCTCCCCACCTTTTCAGGTAATGCTAGACCTCCAGCATTTACCATCCTAAATTATAAATGCTGACATGCACATTTGTCTCCCAGACTAGAGAGTGAGCTCCTTGAGAATCAGTACTCTCTACAGAAGAATTATGAAAGGAGGTGCACACTGCTTGGCCCAGAGGAGGTGTTCCGAAAAGTGCTTTTTGGAATAAATACAAAAGAGCGACCTGGAAATCACTAAGCCCTGGTCTGTCGGGACAGGGAAGGGCCGTTGAAGTCAGGAAAAGGGAAACGAAAGGAATGGCCTTCAAAGGTCTAGCAACCCTCGTATTTCTAAAGTCAGGCCCTCAGCACACTTAAACCTGGACGGCTTAGAAGAGTTCCAGCTCCGCTAAAACGAGCTTGGAAGATGGTAAATGTCACAGCCCCGGAAAGGTCAATACCACAGACCTAGCTCAACACCTAAAACAGAGCTGGGCTCACAGCTCTGATCATAAGAAAACAGTACTGAACAAATTTCTATTTCCTACTCTTCACGTGCTCATGTTAAACTGACGCCCTCATTTAGGTCGCTACTCAGGGTACACAGTGAACCTCATACTCCACTTACCTCTGACCCCGTCTCATTGGCAATGATATTCATGAACTCAGAATCACCCTCCTTCCTACAACAGAGGACACAGACGTGAGATCCAGGTTGGAGTGGGAGCTGGGAAAGCACAGGAAGCCCAGCTCCTCGTGAGGCCGGACCCCCTGCTGTTTGTGCGAACTCCCAGACTCCCTCAGCAAAGAGAAAGAGAGACAGCTGAGGGCCAGCAGGACGTCCTTCTCAGCATCAGCAGTTCATAACAAGCTTTGCATTTGTTTCTTTCTCCCTTAAATAAGATGCACCCGGGTAAATGGAGATCCGTTAGATGGTGAAGGAGGTGAGGGAAGGTGCTAAGGAAAGGTATGTGAAGATGTTTCTATCAAACCCAAGAAATTTGGTAGGTACGACATTTCTTAGGGTCTCCTCAGCCTTGGGAACACCAATGAGTGACCTGACGCCCACTATGCACTGCATACAGGGGAGGCTGAGCCCTACAGCCCAACACCTCCTCTCTCACCTGTGTAATGCGATCACACCTCCCCAGTCAGGGCTGCTCCTGAGGCTGTGGGCAATGTGCACCGCCAGGTCTCTCAGCAGGTTCAGGTTATTCTGAAATGGGTGTCGTAATGCAGGTGGAAAGGAGAACACGAGAGAACTACCTTCCCTCCGCTTCTTTCTCCCCTCACCCCGGCTCTGACAAACGACACATCTGGTTAGGCGCAGGGGCCGAGTCTGTTCCAGGAGCCTATTCCAGGCAGAGCCCACCCTCTCCACCCTCCATGGAATAATCAATCACCTTCTGCAGGAGCTTGGTGGAGTTCTGCAGCTTCTTCACTGCTTCCACGTGGTCCTCTGCTCCACACCTGCAAGAAAAAGGTCCAGGGAGATCTGCCTACCTTCCCAACTGCTTTTGGTGTTGGGGATACATCCATGATGCCCTTCTTAAAGAGTGTGAATCCCTCCAGATGGGGACCTGGGGACATTCCAAGTAGGCCTCTTAGGCAATCGGGGGAGAAGATATGAAGGACTAAACCATTTTGTATGGGTCTGAGTTACTCTCCAAAGCACTTTAACATTTCTGATCACACCGTACCCCCCGAGACAGATTATTCTGTCTGCCTTACAGGTAGGAAATCTAAGCACCGGGGTGTCCAGGATCTGAGAAAGAGGAGGCAACAGAAGGGGGCGTACTTAAGCAGAGTGGTCAGTGCTTTTTCAGTTCCATAACTTCTCTCCATCCACTTCAGCACCCGGTTCCCAGCCAGAAATATTAGGTTGGTTTTATTCTTTTTCCCCTTCTCAGTGCCCAGAATTTTAATGACCTATATGAGGCAAGGGGGTAAATACACACACATGCAGAAACCGCACTGGGTGCTGGAGCCACGCGTAGGAGAGACCTAGATCTCCGCCAGGCTCAGAAACAATAAAGGACTGATTTCACTAGGGACGCCCCCATTGTCCCCCTCTATCACTGCCAGCCCTGTTGTGATCTTCTACTCCTGACACCCTCTCTCCTAAGCATTCAGAAGCCCTTTCTCACCTACCTGAAGGTCACTGAGATTGCTCACATGGGTCCCACAGCACATGTTGGAATCGACGCTCTTGATGGTAACAACTCGAATGGGCCCGGCATGATCATCCGGCAAACCCCGGCCCCGCACCTGGAACGCAGGGGCGAGGGAAGGGCTGTCTGGATTTTGATGAGGCGCCCTCGGAGGGCCACTCTCCAGAAGCCATCCCACTGGCTCGCCCCTCACCTGCTCCACCTCAGGATCATTCAGGCTCAGCTCTCGCACATTCACAGGCAGCCGATCTCGGATTTTCTCATTAACACTCTGCTCAATGGCAGCTACCTGCTCTGCAGTCACAGAGGGGCTGTCCAACTCAATCACACTCCGGAGTCGCCCTAACTCCCTGTCAGAAGAAGTAGAGTAGCCACAGGACACTGATGACGACAACAATAATATCAGAAAGTTGACCGTTTACAAAGACTGTCCGCATAAATGATCTGATGTAATCCTCACAGAAATCCTGCAAGGCAGGAATGATCATTTCCATTTTACAGGTGAGAGGTAGTAAGGAACGTGATCAAGGTCACGCAGCCAGGATTCACCCCCTAGGTCTTTGGGCTCCAAACTCCATGGTCTTCCTAAACAAAGGCAGATGTCTCTTCTCTCATCCTCGTGTTTCCCCTAAGAAACACAAGGTCACCCACCACCCTATCTTCAAGGGGAACAGGAGAACACAGCAGATTCTGAACGTTGCCTTTCTTTTATTCTCCTACCCCCTGACCCATTACCAGGGAAGGAGCTGGTAGTCAGGGACCACGCCCTACAGTTAGTCTCACGCCTCTCGCTCACCATGATGTTGTCTTCAGCCCAAACAGATGATCAGCAACTGCTGTGATGAGATGCTGCCCTGAGCAGAGAGAACAAGAGCCAAGAGAACAGTGAGAAGCCCAGATAGCCACCTCCTCCCCCAGAGCATCACATCTTCCTTATGAAGACCGGCCAGGCACCAAGTAATACTCTTGAGATACTTCATTGAAAATCCTCATGAGAATTCTGCAAGATGCCATTTCACAAATGAGAAAACAGGCCTAGAGAGACCAAATAACTTGCCAAGGCAATGTAGCTTATCAGAAGCAGGATGTGAACAAGTTCTAATGTGCCGCATTCATTCATAGAACAAACATTCATGAAGTGTTTACCACATGCAAGGCACAGAACTTGGCACTAGAAATACAGCATCATCCCTGATTGATGAAGTCAGGAGGAGAAAGAGACGGAATTAACTGCAAAGGCAAAGAGAACAAGACAGCCAAAGGCCTTGAAGGAGGAAAGAAACAGGACACATTCAAGGAATTCAAAACAAGGCCAGAATGGCCAGAATACAGAGAGCAAGGGAGTTGGGGAGCGGCAGCTGAGGCTGGAGCAGCAGACGAGCCCTAGCCCAGGTAGGGCTTGGGGGCCACGCTAAGTTTGGCTTTATCGTGAGCTACAGGAAGCCTCTGAAAAGCAGGAGAATGAGATGATCAGATATTCATTTTTAAAAGATTATTCTGGCTGCTTTGTGAAGAATGGGCTGCACAGAAGCAAGACTGGACGTGGGGAGACCAGCCGGGAGGCTATTACAGAGGTCTAGAGAAAGACAATGAGAGCTGGGACTAGAATGATCGCACTGACAGTGGGAGGATATACACAAGTATTTAGAAAATAAACTGACAGGACTCAGTAACTGACTGGCTATCCCCAAAGAGGTTTCTGGACTGGCTTCCAGGACTTCAGCAACTGAGTGGATACTGACACCATGCACGGAACACAGAGAATGCTGACAGAAGACCGGGTCTCGGGGAAGGGGTGGCTTTGTAATTCCATTTTGGAGATTTTGAGTTTAAGAAGTCTATGAGACATCCAGATAAAGGCACCAAGTGAGAAGTTGCTAATATAATAGTCAAACATAGCAGCTATTCTAATAATTTAATTGTTCATATTCCTTTTATAACAAGTATATCCTGCCTCAATCAGAGCTGATTCTGAATATGTCTGTCTCTTCCAAAAGATTAATTCCTAGAGAACCCAAACCATACGTCAATCATCGCGGCTTCCTCATTCACACCTGCCCCTCCTGCAGACCCCTTGTCCCACGCCACCTACCTGAATGCTGCTGCATGTGGTCAAACCTCCGCTCCCAGTCCACCCGGACCCGGACCTCAGTCCCAGGGGTCAGGGCTGTCTGTGTGAAATGATCAGCCTGGGTCCCACGTCGGGTCACTCTCAGCACGGAGATGTCATTGATCGTACCACGGTCATCAGGCTGGGAAAAGAAGTAAAGACAATCAGTGGTGGGAAGCAGGATTCACCCTAACTGCAGGATACAAAGACCCTCTGGGGAAAGCATGTGAGAAACACACCCAGATTTTGAGACTCCCTAAGGAAGAGGCAATGCCAAGTGAGGTGGTCCACCTTGTTCCATGAGGGAACTACGTCTGCCCTCTTCACTCTAAACACCTATATGTTTTGTTCTTCGGAACAGAGTAACAGAATTAAAACAAAGACGGTAACTACAGCAATGAAGATTTTGGTAAAACCCAAAGAAACTTAATTCTCACTCTTATTCCCTTAGCTTAGATCCTTATCTTTCAATAGTTTCTGAAATTATCTGAATCTCCCTCCCTCCCTCCACTTCATCCTCTGCACTGCTACTAGAATTAGATTTAAAAATATTTATTCACTTAAAAAAATATCAGGTGCCAACTGCTTACAAGACACTGTGCCAGCCTGAGACTACACTGTAAACAAGACATGACCCCTCATGGAACTTCAGGGTCTGAAAAATACAAACATGCAAACAAATAATTGTAATATGATCTACAACAACATGCCATAACATGAAAAAGTACATTATTCTAGAGTTCAAAGGAAAGAGACCTAACAGTCTTAGGGAATCAGGGAAAACTTCCTGAAAGAAGTGATGTATGAGATGAGACCTTCTCTGGTTGCCTGAGGTCACAGATTTTCTTCAGCAGATCAGAAAACCTCTATGTTGAGAATATCACTATAATGACGACATGGATATGAAACTGAAACTTTCTCACTATCAAGTTTACTGCACATGTTCTCTTACGTCACTTCTTTGCCTGAGTGTTCACCATAGCTTCCTGAATAAAGTCCATAGACCTTAATACATCCTTCAAGGCTGTCTGAACTATCCTCTACTTACCTTTCCATGGTCATCTCCAACCTGTCATCAACGCACACCACAGACTCCAACTATATCAGACTATTTGTAGTTAACTAGACTTGTCAGTCTTTCAGGCTTCCCTGCCCTTGTATTATCTCTGCTGGAAAAGCTTCTCCTATAACGCCCACCTTTGGTGTTATTATCCTCCTGTCCCATGTTCACACTGGACCTTGTTGCTACCCGATCACAGCATTCTTAAGTCTGCCCTCTCTTGTGCTCCCTCAGGGGAAACTTTTTCAGTCCCTGTCAAACACATTCCTACTTCAAGGCCTTTGCAATCGTTTTTCCTGCTGCCTGGAATTCTTCCCCCTCCCCCACCAGCACCACTAGACAATTATAATGGCTTACCCCCTCACTTCCCTTAGGTCTCTACTGAAATAACTTGCCCCCAACCTAGGAGAACACGCCATCATTCTCTTTCCCTCAAGCTTTAATTTTACTTGCGGCACTTATCATACCTGGCGTACTATTTATTCCCAGTTCTGTCTTCTCCAATAAATATTCTATTCATATGTATGTGGATGAACTGTCACGTTCACTCCTTATCTTTAGAGCCTGGAATAGAACCCAGCATATGTTATGGCTAAGTATTTGATAAATATTTGCTGAATGAACAAATGGACTGAACTGAACTGAACCTCCATCTGTTTGCATTAGGACAGGAGAGCATTTTCCACCTGGGAGGAAAGGAATGAGGAGCTTCCAGAGAAGGGAGAGGGGGAAGGGAGGGAGGGGCAGACGGAAGGGAGGGGCCTGGTACCTGTCCACCGCCCTCAGGGAAAAGCAGCGTGTCTTCCAGCACCACTTGGAAACCGCTCAGCACTTCCTTCTTGCCATTGCTTCCTTCGGTCTGCAGCTCCGCGGGACGGCAGGAGACCACGCTGGTGGTGAACTAGGCAGAGAGGGACGAGAATAAGCCCCGACCCCAGCGCCCAGTACACCAGGGCTGAATCGACCTCGGTTCTCCCTCCACGCAGCGCCCTCTTCCCGCCCCGCCTCCATGCACCGGGCAGCATTAGGTCCGTCGCCCAGCCAGCCGTACCTCCCGGGCGTAGCTGTCCCGCTGACAACGGAACGCCATCGCTGCTGTCTCCCGGGACGCCGCGACCCGCGCACACTGAAACGCCTGGGGCGGACGGGAGCCGACGGGGGACAATCCCGGTTAGGGCGCGTTTCTGCGCAGAAGCAAGAGCGCAAGGACTGGGGTGTGGTTGGGTCAAACTTATTAAAAACGCGATTCGCCGATTCGGCTGGTTGAGAAACTGTTTTAAGACTTTGAAAAGCACCAGTGGACAAAACAAAACAAAACGGCGTCCTGAATTTGTCAAGGCACTTAGTTTAGCCCGTTGGACCCCACGGATGTGTGCAATTCGGCCCCGCGGAATCCGGCTGCGTAGAGAAGGGGACGATGGTGGTGGCTTGGAGGCACAGCAGTGCTGCTCAACAGAAATGTAATGCAAGCCACATGGTAATAATATATTTTATTTAAATCCACATGTCCAGAATATTTTTAATCATGTAATAATGGGTATTTTTAAATAAGATTTTTTCCCATACAAACTTTTCGAAACCTGGTATTTTACACTTACAGTACATCTCAGTTCAGACTAGCCACATTTTAAGTACCACCTGCGACTAGTGCTAATTGGACAGTGTAGCTAAAAAAGTTACCAGAAATTAAACTGCCATCGTTGCCTTAAAAATTTTAAACGGATTAAAAGTTAAAATTAACTTCCTTTTTGCTCTTTTAAATCAACTAATAAAAAGCGTGGACTTCAAGATGTTTCAGAATTAAGGATTTTTCAGATTTTAGGCAGTAATACAGAGCATATTCCATGTGTTACAAAACGCGCTCTATTTGGAACAATGGGGCAACATCATGTCAAACCATTAATTTGTGTGTTTTTTTTCGATAAGTCTATGCCTTTGTTGGCTACTTGAGGGAGGACGAAGCAGGAGAAGATGGCCCCGAAGCAGGGAAGCAGGGGCGGCGATGCTTCAAACGCATTATTTAAGCTGAGCTATAAATACACTAAATAGAATAAACAAAGACTATAAATAGCCTCACATCATTTTAGGTCATGTTTTGGTGTCAGATGAGTTTTGGTGTCAAATTTTAAGTCTGTTTTCAGAAATTCTAGGTTTTCAGAATTGTGGATAAGGGACATATGCTATACAAATTCAAGTCCCAACTTTGCCTCTTCTTGATCACCTATGAAGAAAGGACCTAATTATTCTGTAGGGTTGATATGAGGTTCAAAAAATTTTAATAATATATAATAGCAAATTATAAAGCATGATTCAAATATAGCTTTATCAGTTTTTTAAAAAAAGCTTAAGGACTAATGTCAATAGCAAAATGGGTGAAAGACATGGACATAGCACATTAAAAGAAATGTGAATCACTAATAAAAATAAACAATGAGCAACTCATAATTAAAGGCAAATAGAACCAGGTACAATTTTTATCTTGGCAAATATCTAAAAGGTTCTGGAGAATGGAGCTCTCTCATGGGTGGGAGTGAGAATTGGTGCAATTTCATCTAAGAGCAACTTGCCAACAAGTTGCTCTTACATGAAAGCTATCAATCAAAATGTTTAAATGTACCTACTCTTTGACCTAGCAATTCCACATCTAGCAATTTACAGATTTTTTTGCCAAATATGTAAAGATCTAAATTTTTTAAATGTTCATTGAAGCAATTGGTTGAAAATTTTAAAAAACTAAGAACAACCTAAATATCCCTCAATAAGAAACCAGTTAAATTATGAAAAATATATTCAATTGAATAACACGTAGCCATTAAAAAGTTAGATCTACGTACACTGATTTGGAAAGAACTCCAATATATATTAAGTGAAAAAAAGCAGGGTGCAAGATATACATAGTGTAATTCCAATTGTGTATACACACACACACACACACACACACACTGCATTTGCTCATATATGTATTAAATTTTAATATATATTATACTGTTTATGAATATATATTAATATATTTTATGTATGTTATGTCCCATATGTTATATATTATTTTATATATTATATATAATTATATAAATTATACATATTGTGGAATTTATAATGTGTATAGTTTATATGCATATATACATATATAAGTATATAAATTTATTGAAGAAACCTATGAGAGGCTACAAATTTTACTTTACATTTTATACTCTTCTATACTATTTTAATTTTTTAAACTATGTCCATATATTACTGATATAATTTTTAAAGTTTAATTTTTTAAATAAATCTCAATACTTTACCATGAGTTCAAGGGCAAAGTCTCAGCATTGTATTTTGTTTAAGTCACAGTTTTAGTACACATTAAGCACTCAAAAAAATATGTGGATGAATGGGGTGGCTGATGAACGGAGGACTAAACAGACACAGGCATTAATTAATGTAACAAATTAGCTTTAAAAGTATAAAGAGATTTCTGGAGTGTACAGGAAGCTGAGGTGGGTTTCTAGGGTTAGCAGTATTAGCCATATAGTGCAAGGTTGGTTTCTGCTCTGAGAAATCAGAGCATAGAGCTGTGCATGGAAAGGCCCCCACCTTGGTTATAAGCCTGCTCCCAACATCGTCTTCCAGTCCCAACAATGAGGGCCAGGATCTCTGATACCCACTCCGCCCCTTAAGAGCAACTATAGAGGAAGAAGAGATTACCTCCAGGAGGAAGAAGTACAAGAAAGAAAGAGACAGACCAGTTCCTAGAAATTTATTAGAATCTATACGCTGCTTCTTGGGCTTTTGCTCTCCCACATACACACACATGCTGAAATACTCAAGGGAGCCCTTATGAGTGGCCCAACATGGAGATTACAGCCAATTGGTACGAAGTCAGAAGCCCTACTGCCCCAGTCTACCCCTCTCCTATCCTGCCATCTGATGCGGCAGCCACAGTCAAGTGCCTAGGAAGGAGAAATAAAGCATGAACGAGAAATAAAGCATGAACTAAAGCATAAAGCTCTCATTAAGAGCTTCTAGGAAAGTTCAGACATCCCAGAGGGCTCTGGTGCACAGCCAAAGAGTAGACGAAGGCCCAGGCCCTAGCTTGTCAGAATGACTGGAAGATAGTCAGTTTCCTCCCCAGCTCTCCTGTCCCATAAGTTAATTACTTGTTGCATCTGCACTGTCAGAATCATCCTAGGAAAAAAAAAGACAACAGCACCTGTAGAGTCTGCAGAAAACGAACATTTGTGTTCACAAATGCTGCTCACTCCCTCCTGCTCTCCAAGATTTCTTTTGTGATTTTCTGAGTCACACAACTTTTTGGGAGGCTAATATGGAAGGACTTAAACTTTGGAAAATACAATAAACCACTGTACTCAATAAACAGCGCTATGTTATGCATCATTCAGTTTCAGAATTTCTTTTTTTTTCTTTTAATTTTTATAAGAGTTTATTTGAGCCAAAATGACCACTGCCAGGAAACAATATCTCAAATGCTCCCCAGAATTTCAATTAATGCTCCTGCTCCTTACAGCTGTAGAGAGAGTCCCAGGACCAGGGCTGCTCCAGGATGGAGAAGCAGAGGGGGAGATGGAAGTGAGGAGGTCTTGCTGGGATTTTCCAAAGCCTGGAGAAGAACATCTGACCTCCCGTGTCAAATTCAAATTTGGCTTTCATGCACTGAAAACTACTGTGTGTTAGGGACTGGGACAGGAGCTTTCTAGAATCTTATTTTTAATTTAATTTTTTATTATTTTAAAAAAGATTTTTATTGAAATATAGCTGACATACAATATTCTATTAGTTTCTCTAATATCTTTAGAGCTAAAAGGAAACTGAAGGGTTGAGGGGCAGGCTTTACTTACATCCAGGTCATCCATGGCAGGGGGAGGTCTCTTGGTGCTGACCTTCTTCAAAAGCTGTGGGAAGAGAAAAGTAGTCACAAGAGAGAAGAGGGGTGAGGGAAGAGCACCCTGCATACCGACGGACCACAGAATGGGCCCCGCCAGACAACTGCCCTGTCTTTAAAGCCCCTAACACATCACTGGAATGAACTGGACAAAAGGAAATTGATTCCCTTTTTAAAAGGAAATTGAAACACACAGAGAGCACTCTCCTTACTAATCCAGGTTGGGATCCGCTAGTGTTTTTGCAACTTGAATAAACCATAGCTGAAGTTCTGAAACCAAATAACATATGGCAGGGTGCAATTTATTGGGAACTAGTAATTTTTTAATGTGAATTTTTATACTGCTTAGTTTGAGCTTCCCATGAAGTTGGTCTGGCTCAAGAAAACACACAGAGAGAAACTAGAAGAGAGAACAAAAATTACAGAAAAGTAGGAAAAGGTTTTGCCAAACTTTTTCAGGACACACGCTCTACTCTGTGAGTAGTGAATCTACGTATACAATTTCACTAATAGAATATCCATTTCTCCCATCCCTACTAAATAAACATTGCACAAAATACATGAAGAATATCAGCACCAAGGAGCAGCCTGCCTGGGGAGCTCATACACATCTGCCTCGCCCTGATGACAATCCTCCAAATGTGTGCAGAGACAGAATGATCAAGATGGGCAGGAAATGGCATTACCTCTGCATAATGTTCCACCTGAGCCAGCTCCACCTCTTCATCCCCTTCCCAGTCTCTCCAGTTATCAAAGTCCACAGACAACCACACTGGCTGCAAGAGGAAGCATGGAGTGTCACAGGCTAGGAGGGTAGCAGAGGGCATGGGAGAGTGTGGGTGTACAAGGTCTGACAATTAAGTTCACCATCCGATCCTACAAAAAGTGCTGCATACCTCACTGCTGAGTTATCACTTACGGTCACCTTCAAAGTACTCCCCTGGGGAAGCTATGCACCGACGCCAGTGCCTAGTGCTCCCTTCAAAGCAATTTTGGAACTCTTTCTGGAATGGCCACCAAAGCTATCGTCGTATTACCCTTGATGTCCTGAATGTCATCAAAATGTCTTCCTTTCAATATTTCCTTTATCTTCGGGTAAAGAAAGAAGTCATTGGGGGCCAGATCAGGTGAGTAGGGAGGGTGTTCCGATACAGTTATTTGTTTACAGACAGTGCTATGTGAGCTTGTGCATTGCCATGATGCAAGAGCCATGAATTGTTGGCGAAAAGTTCAGGTCGTCTAACTTTTTCACACAGCCTTTTCAGCACTTCCAAATAGTAAACTTGGTTAACTATTTGCCCAGGTGGTAGAAATTCATAATGAATAATCCCTCTGATATCAAAAAAAGGTGAGCAACATTGTTGCAACAAGTTCATGAACTTAATTGTCAGACCTCCTATGCACAGGAGCATGGTTGGGGAAAAGAAGGTCAATAGGGGTACAGTCTTCCCAACAGCACCCCTTTGACTAACCCCCCTCTATGCTGCCATGTCATCATCATTATCCACAAAGATGTACCAGGAACCTGCTAAGTGCCAAGCACAATGCCAGGCACTGTAGGAGATGGGAAAGCATAGAAATTCTGCCCTCCAAGGACAGACCAATTAGAGAGATACATCTGGAAATACAACTGTGTCATAAAGCATCGCAGACTCAACAAAGCAAGACAAGGAGTCCGAGACAAACCTTTAAGGCCCGTGTTCCAAGTTCCCACACTTAGACAGGGAAAGAACTTATTCACTCATTCATTAAATAGATGTTTATTGAACACATACTGTGGGCCCGACTCTGAGCTTAGCACTGGGGTTATAAAAATGTTCAGTACATAGCCATCAAGAAGCAAGTGGGGAAGGGAAATGTAAATAAATCATTATCCTACAGTGTGGAAAGGGTGGTGGTAGGTTATATAGGGAACAAGGATATTTTGGGAACTCAGGCTTCGTGGAGTAGCCGGGCCTTGAAGGATGAGCAGGGGTTAGGTTGGAGAAGGTAATGGTGATGGAAGCTTTCCAGGAAGAAGGCACAGCTTGAGCAAAGATACAGAGTTGAAAAATAACCGTATGCGTGCAAAAAGCTCCAAGCAGTTTCCTGTGCCTGCAATGTGAAGTCTGAAGCACAGAGCAATGGGATATAAGGCTGCAGAGGGAGGAATAGCCATGCCATGCACTTATATGTCATGCTGTGGTGTTTGGACTTCAACCTAAAAGGCGGAAGGTACAAGCTCAAATGCCTGAAAAAGACAGGGAGATAATAAGAGTAAAGTGAGGTGCACCACGTGCCCCATTTAAAGCTTCAACTCTCGGCATTTGGGAATTCAGACCACTGTAGACAGTCTTCATTTTCTGAGAGAAGCTGATAATGTGAATTTTTAGGTGAAATCTCCACATTTTTATACATCAGCAACTAATCAAAAATTCTACATGTAACCAATCAAAATAATTTTTAAAACTGTGGAGACTGCTGAAACAAATTTGAGAAGGAGATCCAACCAGCAGGCAGCCAATTCAACCTTCAGGAGAAGAGAAGCCACTGGAGGGTCTTAAGTGAGGGAGTGACAGAGTCAGATATGTGTTTTAGACAGACCATGCTGGGAAGAAGGCACCAGACAGATCGGTGGTTGGGGCTGACAATATGCAAGAAACCTCACCCAGTGATGGATGAGGCCTGAATTAGGAAGAGAGGAAGTAATGGATTCAATACTTAAATGGAGGTCAAATAGGCAGGACCTAGTGAGTGATTGAATGTTGGTGGGGAAGGGAGCAAGGGTGATTCCCAGACCTAACTTGGGTACCTGGGTACATGGATAGAGAGCACAGGAGAAAGAACAGCCCACTCCCTACCTTGATATCCTCCTTGGTGAGCCGGGGCCAGGCTACCTTTTCCTTCCATTTCCTCACAAAGCAAGTAATAGAGCGGCCAGAGCGCTTATCCTGAGAATCCTGCCAGATAGAGAGAACCTCATTCTTAGGGTCTAGGGTTTAGAATCTCCCATTTCCCAGACAGCCTTCCCATCCAGACTTTACTGTCCCTGCACCCCCAAACCCTTACCTTGGAGTTCACCTTGGCGTAGAACTCAATCTCATTGTACAACTCCACTCCATCCGCATTCTTGCAGCTAAGGAAACAATGCAGCTGAGATACAAGAGGCTGCATGTGGGGGCGTTAGAAGGGAAAGGTTCCCAGGAAGCCAGGCCCTCCGGAGGGGAGGGCCATTACCTGAACACAATGCGGTGGTCTTCTATGAGCACGTGGACGTCCGTGCTGTCCTCAACACAAAACTCCATGAACACATACTTGGGCCTGTCGTACCACAGGGTCCGGGCATGCTGCCTGAAGAGGAGTTGAGGTGGGGCTTCATAGGGGTGGGAGAGGGAAGACTGAGGGCATTTGAGAAAGATGGAAGGAGGGGGAAATAAAGGGACGCTTTATGCTACAGCCCAAAGTGGAGCTAAATGCGACAGAAGGGGCTGAAGGGGAGTCACTGGCGTGGGTGTGTGTGGTGAGGGTGAACGTGGGGAGAACAAAAAGTGTCAGAGGAGAGAGGTACGGAGTTATAAGATCTGGGGTCTAGGGTTCCCATGAGTCCTGGCAGAACTTGGAGCGCCCAGAAAATGTGGGGCAAGTAATCTCCAGGGAAAAGGGCGGCAGAAAACACTCACCGTGCCATGGCGGCTCCCGCTGCCCGGTGGCGTTTGGAGTCCGAGGCTGGGGCCGCTATCTTTAGATCCTGGGGACGCCCCTATCAGCTGCCTCTCCTTATATGGTCGGGGAAGGGTTTAGAAGCAGGAGAAATATGGCCCTACAACCAAAGTAGCTGCACTCGGAGAGACTGTGGAAGAGCATAATCCCTGCAGCCCTTCACATCTCCAGGTCTCGAGAGCTGTACAGATTAGGAAGAGACGACCCACCGGCTGGGACCAGGGCAAGGGCTACGAGTACACACTACACTCGAAACACACAGAATGACGTGTCCCCGACTTCACTCACCTGTCTCTCCAACGCTTAGTACACGGTGCCTGATTCACAATAGGCGCTCAATAAAATATTATTGGCCCGAATAAATCCCCAGGGAAGGCCGCCCTGGGTGACGTCGAAACTCGGTGACGTCTGAGCCCTGCCCACCCGCTCCTCGGGTTTCCCAGCCAGCGCGCCACCGTTGCCATGGCATCAGGGGGGCGCGGCTGACGTGTGGCGGTGTTTCCGGGAAGATGGCGGCTGTCGAAGCAGCTGCGGAGCCGGGAACGGTGGTGGCGGCCGTTGGAGCAAAGGAGAAGGACGCAGAGGAGGAAGAAGAGGAGTCGCTGCCGCCGTGCGAGGCGGTGCGCTGGGCCCCGGTGGGAGCGGTAGCGGAGGCCGGGCCTGGGGCGACTGCATTCTCGGAAGAGGCGGCGGCCGAGGACCCCGGAGCGGCTCCGGGGTCCCCGCCTGACTCGCCTGGCCGGACGCTACGGCGGCTGCGGGCAGAGCGGCGGCGGCTGGACTCGGCGCTGCTCGCGCTTTCCTCGCACTTCGCTCAGGTGCAGTTCCGCTTGCGCCAGGTGGTGCGCGGGGCTCCCGCGGAGCAGCAGCGCCTCCTGCGCGAGCTCGAGGACTTCGCCTTCCGTGGCTGCCCTCATGTCCTGGGTTACGGGGAGCTCGAGGACTCCGCCAGCGACGAGGGCGATGGGCTGCCGGGGGACCGGCCACGGTTACGGGGCGAGGACCAGGTGAGCAGCTGGGGCCCGGCCCGGAAGATATGGGAATAGGGAGGTTGGGTGAGTACTGATGGTGAGGGGGATGAAGGTAGCGGTGGTGAGAACCCGACCCGTCTAGGTGAGTACGTACGTCGGAGACAGGAAGACAGACAGGTGTATGGTGCCCGCTGAAGGGCAGGAGGACAGAGAGGCCTGGGAACCTGATGGTGAGCAGTGTCCACGAAGGTATTATGACGTGAAGGGCAGAGGAGCAGTGAGCGAAGAGAGTATTCAGAGGGCAACCCAAGCAATGCTGGTCGGGCTCACCTTGCCATCACCTCATAAAGTACCTAAGTCCTGGCACATTTGCTGATAGAGTGCACCCACCTTGTGAATTGGAAGAATTGGTTAATGAAGGGCAAGTGAATTGGAATTCATGGAAATTTAGATCTACTCTGTCTGTGCTTTCCTGGAATCTAGAGAATCTTTCATCTTTAGACTCTCTTGTCAGAGTGAGAGCTTTGGTGACCAGCAGAGTGTCTTAGTAATTAAAAGAAACACAACGTCTAGTATTTGACAAGATACAAAACATCCATTTATGAATGAAACAGTAAAATGGATATAGAAGGAAAGTACCTCCACATAATAATGGCCATATACATTAAACCCTCAGCTGGTATCATAGTTAATGGTGGAAAACTGAAAACTTTTCTTCTAAGACCAAGAACAAGACAAGGATGCCCTCTCTCACCAGTGTAATTCAACATAGTATCGGAGGTCTTAGCCAGAGCAGTCAGGCTAGAGAAAGAAAAGGCATCCAGACTGGGAAGGAAGAATTCAAATTGTCACTTTTTGCAGATGACATGATTCTTTATATAGAAAACCCTAAGGACTCCACCAAGAAACACAACTCCTGATTATATGAATTTCCTAATACTGGTATTGTTTTTTTTTTTTTTAAGATTTTATTGGGGGAAGGAAGGGGAACAGGACTTTATTGGGAAACAGTGTATATTCCCAGGACTTTTTTCCAAGTCAAGTTATTGTCCTTTCTATCTTAGTTGTGGAGGGCACAGCTCAGCTCCAGGTCCAGTTGCCGTTGTTAGTTGTAGGGGGCACAGCCCAGCATCCCTTGTGGGAGTCGAACCTGCAACCTTGTGGTTGAGAGCCCACTGGCCCATGTGGGAATCGAACCTTCGGAGTTAGGAGCACAGAGCTCCAACCGCCTGAGCCACTAGGCCAGCCCTAATACTGGTACTTTAAAATTCCTTCCCCATCCTGCTTAATAACTAGGTATTCTAAATGAGGTGTCTTTGGTAACTGACAAGTTCACTCAGTTAGCCTACCCCCTGAAGTTATGAGTAACTGTGTACTATACCAAGGGAATGTTTTCTTACAGTCTTTGAATCTCTGGAAGGACACAGTTGTACATAGGTATTGAAGAGACTCACTGTCTTTTCTCCACCTTTTTATTCTTCAAGTTACCACCCACATGTGGCTTTCTTCCCAATTAAATTGGTTTTAACCGAGAAGATTTATAAGTAACAGATGCTGAATTGTTTGTTTTAATCTGAAATGTTTCCAGTACAATCCTGTGTTACTGTTCCACGCTCCTCTCCACATACCTACAACAGCTTGCACAAACAAGGAGCTGCCACCTCAAATTGCCACTTTTAAGGAATAGAAAAGATAGAATTACTGTGGCCAGGCCCTGTTCAGGGGTAAGGAGCACCAAAGGTTCTCCGTGGATGTGGTGCTCTTCTGGTTATTAATTTTCACTTTTGGAAACAGAGTACAACTTAAAAAAAAAAAAAAAAAAAGGAGTGCTCAAAAACACCTAATGGGGGGGGGCAGCTGGTTAGCTCAGTTGGTTAGAGCGTGATGCTCTTAACACCAGGGTTGCCAGTTCGATCCCCGCATGGGGCAGTGTGAACTGCGTCCTCCATAACTAGATTGAAACAAGTACTTGACTTGGAGCTGATGGGTCCTGGAAAAACACTTAAAATAAATAAAAGTGAAAACACACACACGCACACACACACACACACCGCTAATAAACAGCTGTAATTTTGTGTGCGTATATTGACACACAAACAGGTAGTGCCAAAGTGAGGAATATGTGTGAACCATATGATTTACTTCTTATCTGTTCAAATTTTTTAAAAGCAGTATTTTATCTCGTTTCATACTGGAACTTATATCTGTTATTTCCTTCTTTGCACTGGAGCTCTTCGTTCTATCCTATTAAATGTATTTGCCCACGTTCCAATAAACAGCATACTGGAACTATCAGAGTTCAGACATTCTCATGAAAACGAAATCAGGGTTTATGACTGGTTTCTTTCTTCTTGGCTTCATAAAGTTGGGATGCAATGAAAATGTAAAGAAAGTTTACCAAGTTCTTGTTTCTTAGGCTGGTTAGACAACTTCCTTCAGTCAGAGTTCGTTAACAGTAGTCCCCCCTTATCTGAGGGGGACACATTCCAAGACCCCCGGTGGATGCCTGATGCCTTGGATAATACCAAACATACATACCATGTTTTTTCCTATAGTTACCCACCTATGATAAAGTTTAATATATAAATTAGACATAATAAGAGATTAACAACAATGATAAAATTATCAAATTATCTTAAAATTGTTTAAAAATAACAATTATAACAATATACTGTAATAAACGTTATAGAAATTGCTTTGGGCCAAAGTTATGGAAATTGCTCTGAGTCATTAGTAAGTAGAATAAGAATTACCTGAACACAAGCTCTGCGGTACTGCAGCAGTCAACCTGATAACCAGAATGGCCACTAAGTGACTAATGGGCGGGTAGTAGATACAGTGTGCATAGCTGGATGCCCTGGAGAAGGGTCAGGCTCAGGAATTCATCACATAGTACTCACAATGCCACACAGTGTAAAACTTGTGAATTGTTTATTTGTAGAATTTTCTATCTAATATTTTCAGACCTCGATTGACCACAGGTAACTGAAACCACAGAAAGTGAAACCGCAGATAAGGAGGGACGATTGTATTTGAAATGTGTCATTCTGTACCTGATTCAAGTTCAGTACACCAGATGTGTGTTGAGAGCTTATCCTGTTCTAGCATTGTCGTAGCCTTGAGGGTACAAAGTCGAGGCCCTTACCTCTGAGGAGTTCAAAGACTGGGGGAGACAGAATTCTAAACAAATAATTATAATGTGACATGAGCTAGAGTAGAAGTGTGTACAAAGTACACAAGAGGAAACGATCAGTTCTGCCTAGGGAAATCAAGGAAACTTAAAAGATAGCTAGGCCTGCACTAAGAAGGGGAGAGGGACAGTGTCCTAAGAAAAAAACCACAACACTCAGAAAGAATTGGAGAAGGAGTATCCTGAGAAAAGGCTTGCTTTAATGTTGAATAAAACTAAAGCGAGAGTATTGCTTTTTACATAGCTTGAACAAAAAGTTAACGTGTTGTTTTTCATTTGCTCTCTCTCGTACCTTACTTGTGGAGGGGTTGGTAAGTACCATTTTAAGGTTAAATTTAATATCCTATAGATTTCTATTTTCAAATGCAGCCTTACACTCGCATGACTTGCTGCGTTTCCTTTGTTTTGTTTTTGATACTCAAAAGGCATGGAAGGACCAGTGCTTGAGTATACATTGGCAAGACTTTGCCGCCTTAAAGGGATTTTTATAATTTAAATGCAGAAACTACCTGGTGGCCAACAGTGGGAAAAGGAGTCACTGCTCAGGGAAAGTTACCAGACTTTTTATTACCTTCCCACCCCCGTTACTTGGCTTTTAGATTTTTTTTGCTGCTCCCGGCATCTACGGTTATTCTTATTTGATTTTGCAGTCTATAGTTACATTGGAGAGGCTCTGAACTTTCAAAAAGTGGTTATAATTTATAAAGTCTTTCTCTACACCCTTCCCTCCAGATTCTCGTGCAAAATTTGGCTGCAGAAAATATTCAGGAGTTGTTCTGTAGTAATTGGCTATGGAGAATGGCATGTTTTATTCCTGGGAGACTGTCTTGGCTAAAATAAATGGTCTCAATCCTAACTAGACCTTTGAAAGAAGAAAAAAAAGCAGTCTTAACAAAAGGCCCCATTGTATTAATATCCTATTTCCAATGAGGGACAAATGTTTTCTTAATTAAAACACACATTTAATAAATTGCTCTAGATGAAATAATTATTCTTGTTTTTGAACCTACTTTAAAATTCTGTATTTCATCTGGATTATTTGGAAACATTTTATATGTTACTAGTCATTATTGGCTTGAGAGGATTCTTAGTGTGCCCTGAATTTCCTTTTCCTGTGAAATAAACCTAAGTATTTTCTCATCTTAGAGTGAGCAAGAGAAACGCGAACGTCTGGAAACCCAAAGGGAGAAGCAAAAGGAGCTGATACTGCAGCTCAAAACCCAGCTAGATGACCTGGAAACGTTTGCCTATCAAGAGGGCAATTACGACTCCCTGCCGCAATCCCTGGTCTTGGAAAGACAGCGGGTAAGTACACACCAGAGGCATCTCCACCATTACCTAAGGTTACCATGTCTCTTCCAGCATTTACAGGACATTCTTTCCTAGTTTGTTTCCCCTTGGCCTTACTGAGAATCCCTTCACTGGCCCAAATCAAAGGGAAATTTTACTATTACATGGGACCAGTCTTTATTCACACATGGAAACACAAGTTCCAAAGTAAAATGATAATTGAGCTCTTTTTTGGGGGTGGTTATTATTAATAATGATTAATAATGACAAAAATATTTTCCTTCATTTGATCATTAAAACAGTTCTATTTGGGCACACCATACAGTGTAAACTAGCTTTTTCCCCACAACCAGTTGACAAACATTCCAGGAATTCATGCTATATTTATTTAAGCAACACCTGGTAAATCTACTGGTGTTAAGTAGATTTAGTAAATCTACTGGTAGAAATGTAGCTACAGCCTCCCCTCTATGTTTGTTTCTCCCTGTGAGGTGGCTGTTTTCTGGCTGAGCTGGAGTTACGTCATCTAGATTTTCTTGTTCCTAATATCATCACTAGGATATTTTGGCTGTAATGTACCTTGATGTCTTGTAAATATTTTTCTTTAGTTGCGTAGAGTAGAGCAAGAAGGGATGAGAAAGACTGGAACTAAGAAAAATCAGTATTCTCTTCTAGGCCTTGTCGGAAACTAAGTATGAGGCTCTTTGGATCATTAGCCACTTTGGATTTACACTATTGTTCCGAGTGAAAGTTGCCTGGCCTGGTAGAACATTTGCAGTGAGAGGAGCCATTTCTGGCAGAGAGGAACCAAGGGTTCTTATTACACTCAGAGAAGTAAAGGGTCTGTCCTCACTTTGATCAGCAGTTGCATCATTTGCTCACGAATTTGGGAGTTCTCTGTATCTTTGATTTCTGTTTAAGGGTAGGAGGCATACTAGTAAAGAGTCTCCTTCTTCCTCCTCCTCTCCCTGAAAATTCCAGAAAGTGTGCTCATTGCTTGTGGTTTTGATAGGTGATCATAGATGAGTTAATAAAGAAACTGGACATGAATCTGAACGAGGACATCAGTTCACTGTCCACTGAAGAGCTTCGGCAGCGTGTGGATGCCGCTGTGGCTCAGATCGTCAACCCAGCCCGAGTGAAAGAACAGTTGGTTGAGCAGCTGAAAACTCAGATCCGAGACCTCGAGATGTTCATCAATTTCATCCAAGGTCAGAGGAGGAGATGGGAAGGGGAGGGTGGACAGACGTGATAATTACATGTATTCTGAGTACTAATACCTAAAAGTGCCAGTCTTGATGTGTGCTGTTTAAGAGGTTTGATCACTCAGTAAGGGAGTCAGCCTGGTAGAGTAGAAAGAACATGGATTTTAGAACCAGATAGTTAAAATCCCAACTCTGCCACTTACTGGCTTCATGTCCTTGGGCAGGTTCCTAAGCTCTTTAGTCCCACTCTCCTTACGCATAAAATGATTCATGCTTCCTTCACTCAGCAAATATTAATTGAGCCAGCTAGCATATGCCAGTCACCATTCTACACAAATAAGATGTATTTGTAAAAGTCTTGTCATGTGGCAGGCACTAGTAAATATTATTTTTCCTTTAAAAATCTGCCATAAAAGTGCTAAGTAAGTTATCTCTTCTTTATAACTTGTGATTACAGATGAAGTGGGGAGCCCCTTGCAAGCAGATGGTGAACACTGTGAGTGCAAGGCCAGTGGGAAGACAGGAAATGGCTCTGCCAGAACCAGCAGCAGCAGACTGCCTCCAGGAAACAGCAAACGTAAGTACATCTTTCAGATTAGGCAAATGACAGAGACAAAGTCGATTAGTGGTTGCCTAGGGCTTAGGGGGTTGGGGAGAAATGGGGAATGGGAAATGCTAAGGGTATAGGGTTTTCTTCGGGTGGACGATGGTTACACAACTCTGAATATACTAACAACCACTGAATTTTTACACGCTAAGTGAGTAAATTGTATGGTACATGAATTGTATCTCAATACAGCTGCTATTAATCCCCCCCCAAAAAAAAGGAAGTCCAGCAACATCCTTAACCAAAAAAACGTAAGTCCAGTGACATCCTGGGTGGCTCTTGGCCTCGTTGGGATGCATACATAACTCAGAGGCAAGACTTCATCTCAGCTTGTGACTTGTTGAATGTACCTCTGTGCCATTATGGCCCTAAGTGATGAGTCATTGTGTTTTCTAAACAGCAAAGGCAGAAGATGTGAAGAGAGTGCGGGAGACGGGGCTGCACGTGATGCGGCGAGCACTGGCGGTGCTCCAGATCTTTGCTGTTAGCCAGTTTGGGTGTGCCACGGGCCAGATCCCCCAAACCCTCTGGCCAAGGAGTCAGGCTGACAGGGACTACTCCCCCTTACTGAAGAGGCTTGAGGTGTCAGTAGACAGAGTGAAGCAGCTAGCCTTACGGCACCAGCCACATGACCACGTCATCACCTCTGCCAACCTCCAGGACCTCTCTCTGGGAGGCAGGGACGAGCTGACGATGGCTGTGCGAAAGGAGCTGACGGTGGCCATGAGGGACCTCCTGGCCCATGGACTGTACGCCCCCTCACCAGGGATGAGCCTTATGATGGCCCCTATTGCTTGTTTGCTGCCAGCCTTCTCTTCGACCCCGGAATCCATGCACCCCTGGGAGCTCTTTGTAAAGTACTACCATGCTAAGAACGGCCGCGCTTATGTGGAATCGCCAGCCCGGAAGCTCTCCCAGTCCTTCGCCCTGCCTGTGACGGGAGGCACTGTTGTGACCCCCAAGCAGAGCCTCCTGACAGCCATCCACATGGTGCTGACAGAGCACGACCCTTTTAAGCGCAGTGCAGACTCCGAGCTGAAGGCCTTGGTGTGCATGGCGCTGAATGAGCAGCGTCTCGTGTCCTGGGTGAACCTCATCTGCAAGTCCGGGTCGCTCATTGAGCCCCACTACCAGCCCTGGAGCTACATGGCACTCACCGGCTTTGAGAGCGCCCTCAACCTGCTCAGTCGCCTCAGCAACCTCAAGTTTAGCCTTCCTGTCGACCTGGCTGTGCGCCAGCTCAAGAACATTAAAGATGCCTTTTGATGAGAACGCCCTGGCCCTCCCCCAGCACCTTGCTCAGTAAGGATAGGTAGTTAGGAGAAAGGAGCAGGGGGAAGAGGTAAAGACATTTTTCCCCAGCCAAATGACTGCAAAGTCTGTTTTCCCCGCCAATTTGGCATCTCAGAAAGAAATTCTGGAGACCTTCCTGTTGAAAGGTTCTGCCCTGGTGTGTAACCACAGTGTGTACGTGGCACATACATTTGAGCCTGTGTAAAAGGAAACAATTATGGCACACAGTTAATGCACCAACTCCTCATGCCACATCTGATTTTTAGAAAACCCGGTAGCTCTAACCATTTTCTTTATGACTATGCATTGTCGGTCCTGGAAAATATGCGACTTGAGGTTCCTGTTAGTCAAGCTGGGAGCCAGGGTCGGGGGAGGCTGTGTATATTCCATAGCTGCCTCTGTAACTAGGAACAGGAATATTCAGAGAACAGCATTTCTAAGGGAGTTAACCACAAGTTGATTTTAATAGGAGCCCTTTTTCATGTAGAGGTAAGAACTGAAATCTGTTCCTGACAAGGTGATCTCATGGCACAGGCGATGGTCTTTGGGTTTTGGAGCTGGTTGTTTATAAAGAATGACAACCACTGTCTGGTAGCACCGCCTCTGGCAAGTTACCTTTCCTCTGTGCACCTCCCAACAAGACGCTGACAATCTTCTCAGAAGTAGGTGTGTTAGATGTACTTCTCGAGAGAACCCTTGCCATCTGAGTCAAGTGTGGATAGGAGAACACCTGAGTGACCAGCAGCAACTCCTTCCAGGTCTGTGACTCCACTTGTCCTGGAGGCTGGATGATGGAAGAGGTCTGATCATACAATAAGGACTACAGCGGGGGTGGGAACTACAGCAGGTCAGTGTTGACAGACAAGGGATTGAGCACTTCATCATAAAACTGACTCGAGTGGTCCTATTTTGTTTTCAGTATTTTAGCCTATTTAGTTCATATTTGTTTTTCAGCCTGCATACTGCTCCAAGACTGACCAAAGATGGGCAAAACATATCACTTTCTGAAAAACCAAGTGGGCTCCCAACACTACTGATTCAGCATTGTTTCATGTATTCAATTGCCAGGTGCACTTTGTGTCTGCACTAGTATAGTGCATTTTAACTTAATTTTTTTTCAGCCACATGTTATTTAAGATGTACTGTTGATAATTCATTAGAATTAGTTCTCCTGTGTGAAACAGAATAAATGTAAAATGTGAAAAAATGATATCTGTGGTTGCTAATAAAATGCTAGTGTTTTGTATGGAGTCCCTACAAAGACCTTAGGGATCCTTGGCTTGGTTTGTGAGTCTGGACATTATCAACCCATCTGATCTAGATCATTTCTTTGAGCCATGTCTGGCTCCTGGCTGTTCTGCCTTTCCTCTGCCCTCTGCCCTAGATCAATTCAGCTTTGGTGGTGGTTTATTGCCCCCTGAATAAATTCACTGAAAATTGCCCTTGGCTTTATCATCCCATCTCAGCGAGGCCTCCAGTCCCATCCCTACACCCCAGTATTTTTCTAATCCTCAAAAACTAGTTTGTATTAAGGCTTTGTGCTAGCATCGTGAGAAGCATTTTTGTTTGTGTCATCCTCATTTAAATCTCACTACTTGTAAGGCAGGACAATTTATTCCCCTTTTATAGCTGAGTAAACTAAACTGCAGAAAGTTTAAATATTTTGTCCAGGTTTACATGATGGAAGAGCTGGGATTTGCACTCGAGTTGCCTGAATCCACATTCTGTGGTCTTTATATTCATTGTGTCATGCCGCTTCTAGATATTTTGTTCCTCTCTCTCCTTTGTCCACCTCCTCACTCTTCCATCACTCTGGGGAAGAGAAGGTATATTTGCCATATACCTGGCCAAATGTCAGCTGCCAAAGGACTAGGCTTCAGGGAAATGGGCAGACAGCCTGCTCTCCCAAGTTCTTCGTGAAATGAAGCTGTGTGGACAGAATCCCGCCAGCATCCCAGCAATCAGGTATCTGCTCGTCACTGATGTCATCTGTGTTTTAACTAAGGACAGAGTTCTGCCCTTGGCTTGGGGTGAGAAAGACAGGACAAGAGAGGAGAAGAGGAACAGTCACCCCAGGTCTAAGAATATGCAAGAATCAAATGAAAAAGACCCATGGATATGTACCCAAAGAAAGTACAGGGTATGTTGCAAAAGTATGATCTGCAAAGTATTATTGAAGATTTGTTAGGTGCTCTGCATTCATTCATTTTTGAGTGCCTACCAACTGCCTGGGCCAGGCTAGATGCTGAGGAAAGAGATCATTAAAACATACTCCCTGCCCTCAGGGAACACACAACCTAACTAAGGATATACCAAGCCAAATGGAGATTTGGGTAGCTTGTTAAATTGCTGGGTCCCATTCCCAGAATATTTTATTTGGTAGCTCTGGGACAGAGCCTGAGAATTTGCATTTCTAACAGGTTCCCAAGTTTTGCTGCTGGTCTGGGACCCACACTTTGAGAACCACTGATCCAAACCCACTAAGATAGTCCTATAATAAAGGTAAGTATGGATTGGATTGCTTGGGGGACACAGAGAAGGAAGAGATTAATTCTACCTGGGAGAATTCTGGAGTGGCCTTGAAGGATGGATAGGATTTTTGCCTTGCTACAGTGGAGGAGAGGAATAGACACGTGGAACAGGATGAGTAAAGATGTCGGGGCCCAGAAGAGGTTGGATATCAGTAGTTGAGCTGGATGGAACCTGGGGGTACAGGAAGGGTATGGAGGGCTCAGGAAGTTATCCTGAAGGAAAGGTGGAAAGGAGTAAGAGTTCAAACTTTGGTACAGAGAGCCAACAAAATAGTTCAAGCAGATAAGTGGCGGTGGACTTGTGTTTAGAGAAGTTTCTCAAAAGTAAGATCTATGGATCATACGGCTCCACTCCAGACCTGAATTGGAATCTGATAGGTTGGAGATGCATCTTTAATACGCGTTCCAAGCAATTCTGATGCACACAAAAGTTTGAGGAGGGACTGGAGAAGAAAAAAAAAAGGATGGATCAGTTAGGGAAAAGAATAGAAAAGAAAACTTGAAAAACAAGGCAAAATTCACAGGATTTAGTTACTAATTTGATTTGGAGAGTTAGTTTGTGAGAAGAGTCCAAGGCAATTATTAGATTTCTGGGTTTGGTTTCTATTTTCCAAGGAAGCAATAGCAAAAGAGACAAAAGCAGATAAGGAGGCTGGGAGATCACGGAGATGGAAATCACAGAGGGTAGTGTGTTATAGTGGGAAGAGCACTGGGTTGGGAATGGGGAGACTTTGCATCACCAACTCAGACTTTGCTGCTCTAGAATTGTCCTCTTTGAGAGACCAGAGTAGATCTGTGAGGCCCCTTCTAACTCTAAAATGTCATATTCCAAGTTAAAGCAGAAAATATTTTAACTGAATGTAGAAACATAAGTATGTAATTAGGATGATAAACCATTGGAAAGGGGTCCTGAGGGCTGCAAGGAAAAATTGGTCCCTGGAGACCCTCCAGGAGAATTGATGAACCGTTGATTGGTCCCACATCTTGCCCAAGACCAATCCTACAGATTTTTCAATGTTCAGACGAGTAAAAACTGTAAGATGCTTTCTCTTTCTCTTGAACTCAGAAGACACCGAAATTAGAACCATCTAAAAACACTCTTCCAGTGAGTGATGGGAAATAATTCAGTTTAGAGCCAACTAGACCTGAGTTCAAACCTAGATATGAATCCCATCTATGCTACTCATTGGGCTCAACCTCAGACAGAGGTAACTTATCCTCACTGAATCTCAATTTCCTCGTGTCTAAATGGAAAGAAAATTAAATAGGCTGTCGACTTACCCAACGTGCCTAGCACAGAGTAGGTGCTCAGTATGGTGACTGGGTAAACAGTATATGGGTGAAAAGGGCTATTTGCATCTCTCCCAACTCCACCACTTCCTAGCTGTGGACTTTGGGCAAATTACTTAATATCTCTAAACCACAGTTTCTTCAACTGTAGAATGGAGATAATAGTACCTAACTCCTAGCGTGTTATAAGGATCAAGTGAGATAATATATGTAAATAGATTAACTCAATTTAGTACAGGGCAAGCAGCTGCTGTTACCACCATGATCATCCTTCGCCACCTTCACTGCTTATTCTAGTCTGTAATGTCTATAACTAGACTCTAAATGTTGGGGGCAAGTACCTTTGTTTGATTGATCTTCGTCTCCTACACCGAACAGTTCACACGGTGTGCACTAAAAAATGTGTTATTTTGTTTCCTGACTCTGCCAAGGAAAAAAAGTAAATTTCAAATTGTGTCCCCCTCCTAGCGTCAGAGAAAGGAACTACAACCAAGGGGGCAGCCTTCCTCGCTATTCCATCCGCACGCGAAAGACAGGACTCCTTGGCTCTTGTCTACTACGGGAGATGCTAATAAAGTTTGATTTGAATAAACAAACCATCAGGCACTGCTTTCCGCACAGGAGCTCCTTCCGCCCTCAACCCAGAGTCTAAGCGTCACGCAAGAGGCGGGGCCGACCCTGAGGGGCGGGGCCGGAAGTGATATCACCTCCCTCTGGGGTGAAAGGTTAGGGGAAGAGCGGTTCTTTCCTTTCTGCTGTAGGCCCCAGTGGCTGCTGTCGGTGAGTAGAGCCCTGGGGAGGGTCTTCCAATCCACCGCCATCCGCAGCCTGGGGGTCGAGTTGCGGGGCGGCGCTGGGCACTTTCAGTTCCTTGGTCTCAGGTGGCTTTGTAGCGGATCATGGCCTGTGAGCAGGGCCCGCAGGACGGGGCCGAGACGGCAGTGCGCGTAGTCTGAAGTTCCGGGCCTTCAGCCTGGGCTCGCGGATGTCTGAGCGGCCCCTTCTTCCTCTCTGCAGAAATGGGCAAGTTTATGAAACCTGGGAAGGTGGTGCTGGTCCTGGCCGGACGCTACTCCGGACGCAAAGCGGTCATCGTGAAGGTACTCGGCCTCGCGAGCCTCTACGCCCTTGTTTCCAGGGAATCGGGCCGGTTTCGGAATGCCGACAAGCTTGGAATTAAAGAACTAGCTTTGGGACGTGAGCATTGCGGGTGGGGGTGGGGGTGAATGCATGGGGGTTTTCGGAAGAGGAAGATGGAAAATAAAAACAAACGTGAGTTGAATTGGGAACGTAACACAATGCGCCCCTCCACCTGGCCAACGTTGTTGAACGCTTGCTTGGTGCCTGACACATTGCCTACTGCCTTACAGGTGTTTTCATGTCCATTCCTTGAAGTAACCATAGGACATTCCTTTTTAGTGCTAAGGTATAGATGTGTTGAGTAATTCACCCGAGGTCATACAGGTAGTAAGTGCTGCAGCTGGGATTCTGTAAAAAGAGGAGAAATTGTTTCTATTCAAATTGGTTACTTAACATATTTTAGCCCTTCACGATTTGCCTTCTACCTTCGTCTTAGCCTCTAGATGTCCCTAAGCTCTGGCCACACACAGCACTGCTTTTGGCTATTTGGGGCACACTGGTGTACCCCTGGTTCCCTTTCCTCCATCTGCTTGAGACTGGTTTCTGGAGTTGGGCTGCCAGCTTTGGAATCCTGCCACTACCCCTTACTAGCAGTGTAGTCGTGGAAGAAGTTAAAAATTGTCAAGTGCCAAGAATCGGTGCTTGGCAGTAGCAGGGGCTTCATAAATGTTAACTGTTATTTTAAAATCTCTTACCTCCCCGGAACCTTTCAGATACTTCCTGGTGGGACTGCGTACCTTCCATACCCTTACTTACTACTATGGGCATCTAGCATAGCACTTAGTGTCTGCTCTGTGTGGTTTTTCTCTGCAATGGTGGGTCTCAGACCTAGGGGTGGGAGTATCCTTTCTGTACATGCCCTGCCTGTATCGAGCACGGGACCTAATCAGGCCCTCAGTTGATAACCAATGTAATTCTTGCTCATTCAGAACATTGATGATGGCACTTCAGACCGCCCCTACAGCCATGCTCTGGTGGCTGGAATTGACCGCTATCCCCGAAAAGTGACAGCTGCCATGGGCAAGAAGAAAATTGCTAAGAGGTCAAAGATCAAATCTTTCGTGAAAGTTTATAACTACAATCACCTCATGCCCACAAGGTGAGCATTTCAAGCATGGGAATAAAAGTGGCTTTTTTCTTTTTTTCCCCCCACCCCCCACCCTGCTGAATAAGGAGACAGCCTTGCACCCATTCCAGAGTGAGGAAGAGACATCGTTTTCAGATCATCACTTACAAAGTGGTTGTGTTTCTAGTCTTGGCCTTTCATCCATCTTGCAGCCACGTTCTTGGTTTTTTTCTGTCGTGATTGTCCTAACTTGGCCAAGCAGGATTGAACAGTCTCTTACATGCTTGCTCTTTATCTGTCTCTCTCACCTAAAAATTCTTTGTTGAGTAAAAGTTTGTTTCCATCCACAGTAAACAGAGGCGTAGGAATTGGTCTGCCCTCTTCCACTGTTCTACTCCAGGATAGTTACAGGCTTTCAAAAATGGTGAATAAGTGAAAACAAGTCTCCCTCAGTTCCACTGAACTACCAGACCCTTTGGTTCCTGGCCTTTCAGAATATTGAATATTGCACTGCACATACACTATTTTAGTACGAGGTTTATAAAGGAATAGAAGATTTGAAGGAGTGCTGAACAATAATTGCCGGAATCCAGTAGTGTGTGCCTTAAAGTTCACTGCTGGGACTTCACGTGTGTCACTCTTAGTTTGCTGACCTAAAACAGCAAAGCTGTTTCTCAAGTGCTGGAAAGCGGTGAGATTGGGGCAACTAGCCACCCAGCTTTTGCATTGTCATAATGAGACTCTGGCCCTGCATAGGCAGAACTTGAACAGTATTAAATCCAATGACTCCAAATAGAAAGCTAGCCACCCACCCACCATGATCAAAGTAAAGAAGATCTAATAAAGTGATGGTGCTTAGCTAGAAAATGAGTAGTCAGGAAATTGAGAATGAAGTTTTTCAATGGCTTGAATCTATATAAATGAGTGTTAACATTGTAGATTTTCAAAGAATCTTTGACTTTGGGACAGCTTTTGATGATTGCACCTATGGAGTCAGACTCAGGTACCCCAGTATTCCAGGAGGCCTTGGGTGGTTCTGTGAAGGCCCTGGCAGCAGATGGGCTGATCCTACCTCCCCACCATTGTTCCTAGGTACTCTGTGGATATCCCCTTGGACAAAACTGTTGTCAACAAAGATGTCTTCAGAGACCCTGCTCTGAAACGCAAGGCCCGACGGGAGGCCAAGGTCAAGTTTGAAGAGAGGTAAGTAGGCTTTGGTAGTGGATGTTCCGGTATGGTGTTCTAATTCCTGTGACGGGAATTTTGTCTCTGTTCCTCTTCTCATTGGTGTCTTTTTTTTTTCCCCCCTTCTAGGTATAAGACCGGCAAGAACAAATGGTTCTTCCAGAAGCTGCGGTTTTAGATCTTTTTTGTTTCAGTCATTAAAAGTCAAAAAAATATTCCTGTGTCTGCCTGTTGTGTGTATTATTAATTTGGGAAAGGAGAACAGTCATAAAATGAGAGACGGTGGTGGATGAGGGGCTATGGAGAAATACAAAAATAGGAAATAAAATCTAAACCTCTTTGTGAGACTTGAACTATGGTACTTGGCCTGGTGATCTGTTAATGATCTGGCTGCCCTCAACGGGTAAAGTGATCTGTTGAGCTTCCCAAAAGGGCTATCAACTAGGGAACCTGAGCCACCCCTCCTACACCCTCATTGTGACAACGAAAGGACCTGCTTGAGTGGGCACTGGCCACTTTGGATTAAGAACCACTAACCTGAAGTTCTAAACCTTAGCACTGGTGATTGTCAAACCAGAGTACCAGCACCCCACCCTATGGCTTAGATTTAGTTGGTAAGAATTTCTAGCAAATTGTCTGATGACATTGGTGCTTCTCCGATGAGGACTAAATAGGGATGGAGGTCCAGAGGAGCCATTCCTCGTACCATGTTTCCCCGAAAATAAGACCTCTAATGTGTCCTTTGGAGCAAAAATGAACATAAGACCCAGTATTATGTAAGACCCGGTCTTATATTAATTTTTGCTCTGAAAGACGTATTAGAGCTGATGTCCGGCTAGGTCTTATTTTCGGGGAAACAATAGTACCAGGGAGAGGTACCCAAATGGCCTGGCTAGCTGACTGGCAAGAAGGGGATGATTCAAGGAGCTTGGGATACTTGTGACCCTGTTTTACTAATGAAATAGGCTCTCCAGCTGAGCTGGTTCTAAGTAGATAGGACTAGGATTCAGAGGCCTGTATTTGCCAAGCTTTGCACTTGGTGCACTTCCCACCCAGGATGGTGGAGAAAGGAGTTCAGTAAGTGACTCTTGGTGTAAAAATCTATGTACTTTTCACTTGGCTTCTTTAAGTATTGGGCATCTCCATTGAGACTCCTGTTAAGTAGTTTTTCAGTCACAGATGTAACAGAATTTAAGCCCTCCTTTGACTAAAAATTCAAGTTCTTTCCACTGCCTCAAGGCCCAAGTTCAAATACTGTCCAGGTTTGGATACATGCTTCACTTCTTAGTCATGTAACATTGGGTGAGTTTATATACTTCTGTACTTCGGAAGTTTAGAACCTCATCTGTAAAATAGGGAAAATAGAACCAGGTTTGTGGGGTTTTGAAGATTGAGCTCAATTCGTGTGAAGTAGAACCAGTATTGGGCATATAACAGCTCTCAACAAATACTATTACAGCTTTGTGAACTTGGAGGGGTTTAATCTGTCCTGGCATTTGTCTTTGTTTTATCAATGCATGTGTCCGGCATCATTCTGAGCTCCAGGAAAACATCCATTAACGAAGCAGACAAAATTCTACAAATGGGCTTTCACTTGGATTGATAGCTGGGAACGAATGGTTGATTGAGACCAGAATTCCGTTTAGTTAGTAGGGAGCTTCTGAGGCCTCATAGCCCGGTGAAGTCAACCTGGAGGCCAGGAAGGCTCCTCCCAGGGGTGGGGAAACCAGCTAGGGGCGTGTGAGCACGGAAGGGCAGGGATTTCGCTGAAATGAAAGTGGAAGCAAAGCCTGCAAGCAGAATAAGGGCGCTGCTGGGGAAGATCGAAGCCCCTCAGAAGGTAGGAGCAAGACTTTAGTCTGTGTCCAGCTCTGAAGCCTCGGCTCTTGCCAACCAGTTTCCAGAACCCATGTCTGCGACTGAAGATACTGTAAGTGAGGAGGAGGGTGTTGGGAGTGGGGAGAAGTAGAGGAGCACTCTTGGCTGGGAATCTGCCCTGCCCATCTTTTAAAGCTGATGAGGTCTGGGGAGAAGTGCGGCTGCGATTTCCTCTCCCCTATGAAGTTATACCCATAACCTGTTGTCTCAAAGACAATTCTATAACCTGTACCTCAGGATCCCACGAATTCCTTGTGTGAATGTGCATTTTTCTGGAGGAAAAAAATCCATAGTTTTCATTAAATACTTGTAATGGGGTAGTATCAAAAGGAAAGACTGAAGAAACGAGAGGGGATGAGATTCATGCATTCAACAGATCTGTGGTTCTGTGACCTAAAAAGTTTAAGAACTGCTCTAATGACAATTCTAAACATTTAAGAAATGCTTACACTCTTATCTCCTGAGAGCTCCCCCAACAAATGCTGCTTATACTTCTAAGCTTAACCATGGGCCCTCTTCCGGGTCAGGGGTAAGAAGTGTACCTCCTCTGAGAACTAACCTTCCCCCTGTCTGCTGTGATCCACCACTTCCTGACCCGTGCATGCCCCTACTCATACTAGACTAAGCTCTGTGAGGACTGGTCCCAGTCTACGCTGTTCCCCCTTGATCCCCAGTGCCTAGCACTACCCGGCAGGCAGTAGATACTCAATAAACAGCTGTTGAACGAATGAATCTCACCCCCTCTCCAGTTTCTTCAGTCTTTTCCTGTTCTGATACTACCCCATTACAAGTACACTGATCTCTCACTTAGACATTTTCCATTTGTCCCTCAAATATAATAAGAAAGACCACAGGCTCTAGAGCCAACCTGCCTGGTTCCAAATCCTGGTTCCTCCAATTGTGTGGCCCTGGGTAAGTTATTAGCCTCTCTAAAGTTTACAGTCTAAGCCCCATTTCCTTATCTGTAAGATGGGAATGATAGTAAAACCCTCACACGAAGATCTACCTGCAAAAATTAAACTAGATAATCTATAAGTTAATACAGTAAAAAGACGTAGCACACTGTTTGGCACATACTAAGTGCTCAATATACGTTTGTTATTGTTGATATTATTGCCAACCTTTTCAGAACCCCAGTTCCCCAGGACCATCTTGATTCACCCGCAATTCATGCCTACCTCTCTGCTAAAACTGCTCCTTTAAAGGGCCTTCACATATTAAAAAGGAAGGAAAGTGGGTTCAGGAGACTTTTTTATTTTTTACTCACACCAAATTCACTACTGAGACACAGCCTTTATTAATAACATTTTGTTATCTATCTTCCCAGAGTTTCTAATGCATTTTTATGCATTAATAAATATCCTTATGAATCAACAGAATAGGGAATCATACTTTATATAGCTTTATATTTTGCTTTTTTGCCTTATTGTGAGCATCTTTCCATGTCATTAAATGTTCTTCATTAACATGTCTTTTAATTGCTATAATATTTTATATTTGTTTAGCTATTCCTCTGATGTGGGACATTTTCTTATTTTGTTATAAACAAGGCTACAATAATCATCTTTGTACGTGAACTTCGGCCATTTACTTATGATAAGCAGGACTATTTTTTTTGTTGCTCAGTTTCGGTGGTCTTTCTCATTCTTCATCTTAGTTGACCTGTTAGCAGCATTTGGCACAGCTGCTGGCTCATCCGCCTCTTCCTTAAAACTCATTCTCCTTTCTTTACACCTCTCCTCTCCTTCAGGTTTCACTAGTCTCTCCTCTGCATTCTCCTTGTTCCCCCTACCTTAGTGTTGGATGCCCCAGAATCAGCTCTTGGACCTCTTCTCTATCTATACCTACCCTCCTTGTTGCTCTCATTTAGTTTTGTGACTTTAAATCTCTCTGCATGGATAATTCCCAATTTATACTCCCAGCCTGAACCTCTTCCCTGAATGCTAGATCGGTAGAGGCAATTGTCACTATGTGTCTCTACTGAGATGTCAGATAAGCACTTCATACCTAACATGTTCAAAACTACCCCTAACTTTCTGCCCCAAATCTCTTCCACTCACAGTCTTCCTTCCCCACCTCAACCAATGGCTCTCCTTCCCTCCAGTTGCTCAGACCAAAAAGCTTAGTCATCCCAGACTCCTCTCTTTCTTCCACACCCTATTTCTGACCCATCAGCAACTTCAGTCTATCTAGACCAGGGGTGTCCAAACTTTTTTCAACATTTTTCACCAAGGGCCACATGCGGTAAAATACACACACAGCCGGGCCACTCACTCGAGGTGAAGTACGTATTGCCTCACCTGGTTTATTTAAGTAAACTAAATATGTTTTTGGAATTTGCTGTGGGCCAATTAACAATGGATTGTGGACCGCAGTTGGCCCGCGGGCCGCAGTTTTGACACCCCTGATCTAGACTCTTGACTGCTGTTCACCACATCTGCTGCTATCACCTGGTCCAAGCCAGCAAAATCGCTCATCCGGATGCTGTAATGGCCTCTTAAGTGGTCTCCCTGCTTGTGCCAATTCCCCACATCAGTCTATTCACACAATAGCCAAGGAATCCTGTGAACATTTAAGCCTGCCTATGGCTTCCCCTAACTTCGAGTAAAAGGCCCTCAGTGATTCAACCCTGTTTCCCCTGTAACTTCTTTTCCAACCACTCTACCCTCATTCGCTCTCTTCCACCAATATTGACCTCCTTGCTGTTCTCCACATACACCTGACAAATTCCTCCTACCTCAGGGCCTTTGCACTTGCTGTTCCCTCTGCATAGAACTTGCCCCCACATGTATACATGGCTTCTTCCTTCAAGTATATGATCAGGTATTCTAATCACCCTATTTAAAACTGTCCTCTACCACTTTCTGTCCTCCCCTCCCTGCTTTGTATTTGTCCATAACACTTATCACTGACATAATGTACATTTTACTTTATTCTGCTTATTGTCTGGCTCATCCCCTAGAATATAAAGTTCACAAGGAAGGTTTATCTGTTTTGTTCACTTCTATGACCCCACGGCCTAGAGTTGGGCCGAGCAGATGGTAGATGCTCAGTAGGTAATGTTGAATGAGTGACTGAGTGAGCAAGTGAGCAGTGAGTGGCCTTCTTGTAGCCCTTTTTTGCAGGTCTCTTTCATCCCTCCTCCTTCTGTGTATCTGACATTACCCAATCCTGGCCCTGGCCTGGCTTATCTCTGACCATACCTTCTATTTCTTATCTGCATTCCTTTGTCTCTCCCCTGATCTCTAACCAGGTATCCTCAAAGATTACACTTTTAACGCTCTGTCCCTCAGGGACCTCTTCCGTCCTCTTGGCTTCTAATCCAGAATCTTATCCACCAACTCCTGTCCCTGACCCTAAGTGTCTTCAGTGGCCTTGGGTTTGACTTATTTTGGCCCATTAGTTAAACTTGATGAGCCTGTTTCCAGCATTTATTATGTGCCAGGCACCACTGTTCCAAACAAAATTATCTACAGGTGCAAACTGCTATTATATTCATTTTACAGGTGAGGAAACCAAGGCACAGGAGTTAAATAACTTGAAGTAGTAAGAGGAACTGATGTAAGCCCCCGAATTTACGCTCTTAACCATTATGCTAAACTGCCTCCCAATACTCCCATAATGAACATAGATCGCATGAGATTTTATCTTATGGGTTGGTAATGTTCTAAACTCAGCAAGGAAGGCAGAAGCATGTATGTAGTCAAAATTAACTTTAAATCGTAAACCCATCCCTAAAATACCCAGAATTTAGTCTCTCAATGAGCTCAAAGTAGACTGAGTTGCGATTTTTGTTGTTGTTGAGCACCCGATAGACATTGGCTTGCATTTAGAGTCCATGTTGTTGTTATGTAAATAAATAGCCTGTATAATTGAATTCAAGTAAGTCTACAATCAGCCTGTGTTGTCCTTAAGAGGGTCCTGTAAAAGAGAAGTTTCACTTGGGACTTGGAGACAGGAGGCAGTGTTGTGATACTTAAATGAGATGGAGTCCAACTGTGCCTGGCACTTAGCAAGCCTTCGATAACCACTGGCTCTCTTTCCTTGCCCGCTGGGTCAATGGCATTATACCAAACTCTTGGGCACCCAGGTCTGCAACGTGGTATTGTCTCTCCAGTTTGTTCTCCTCTGTCTCTTTAACACAAACATCCAGAGTCTGTGGGCTTGTCCTTGTGAAATGTACTCATCCGTAAGTGCTCCTTTGTGCCTGCTGCCAGAGGCCCAGTCAGCTCCCATCACAGAGGTGGGAACGAGAGCCACGGAGTCTGCGTTTGTTTTCCCTGCTCCACAGTTCCTGCCCCAGTTCATCCTGCCATCACTGCCAGGATCTTTTTTAAACAGCATGTCCATCACCTCACTCCTGCTTTCAGAAATCTTCACTAGTTCCCCCATTTCCTACTGATATCACATCTAAACTCCCCCTTTTGGATTTTTCTTTAAGAGACTACTTAGGAAGCTATTATGTATTTATTTTTATTAAGCTATTTATTAAATAACATTGCCAACTACTAGATTTTCAATTATGTATAATTACATCAAGATGTAAAGCAGAAGTAAAAAAGAGGTTGGACTGAATCCAGCCCCCTATTTCATTTTTCATATATTTTTAAAATTCAGCCATCTTTTTCAAATAAAAATTCAGATTTCTGATTTCCCTTAAAAAATGGAAAGCTATGGGATACTGGGACCACATTCCCATGTCAAAAAGCTTGGTTAGGGGCCGGCCGGTGGCTCAGGCGGTTAAAGCTCCATGCTCCTAACGCCGAAGGCTGCCAGTTCGATTCTCTCATGGGCCAGTGGGCTCTCAACCATAAGGTTGCCGGTTCGACTCCCGCAAGGGATGGTAGGTTGCATCCCCTGCAACTAACAACAGCAACTGGACCTGGAGCTGAGCTGCGTCCTCCACAACTAAGATGGAAAGGACAACAACTTGACTTGGGGGAAAAAAAAAGTCCTGGAAGTATAAACTAGTCCCCAATAAAGTCCTGTTCCCCTTCCCCAATAAAAAAAATAAAAAATTTAAAAAATTAAAAAAAAAAAAAAAAAAAGCTTGGTTAGAGCTAAGAGGTTGCCCCTTCAGTGGGGATATGCTCTCTCCAGTTTGTCAGAGTCCCCACCACTGGCCCCGTGACTCACTGATGTCATCTAACTGGCCCTTACAGGCACTGAATTTGCAACCCCTTGTTTACAGAAATATAAAGAATGAGCTACCTTCCTCAGTACTCATAAACCAGCATTATGCAAGCCCTAGTTTTCCTCTGCTTAAAATAGAGGGAACTCACTAAACTTCTTCAATGCCCTCTGTAATATGCTCCCTGCCTGTCATTCTCTCACTTCATTCATTCATTCATTCATTCATTCATTCATTCAACACACATTTGCTGAATGCCTGTTTTGTGCCAGGGACTCTGCTGAGCACTGAGTCTACAGAGATGACCAGGACAAAGTCCTGTTCCCAAGTGAGCTCACACTTAGACTCTGGGCTGACCTTATTTATCAGGCTTCCCAACCACAGTGTGAACTCTGCCAGCTAACGTCTGTTCCAACTTACAAACAAAGGTGCATTTATTCACATCCCTTGTGTCATTCCCCTGCCCATGTTGTCAGCTCTCTCTCTGGACCTGCTCCAGATCACACTGAGCCTGAAAGGCTGCTTGAAACAGTAGAAGGGGTGGCAGTCAAGGGACAAGCTGGGAGATGTGGGGTAAACAACTCCCCAACTCTGGGCTTGATTTCTTCACTGTAAAGCACGTTAGCAGTGTGGAGTCAGACTGCCTAGGCCCAAATGACTTTGGGCAAGTCACTTAACCTCTCTGAGCTTCGGTTCCCTCATCTGTAAAATAAGGATAAGAGGGTATTTATCTCATACGGTTGTTGGGAGAACTGAGTGAAACAATTCATATGAAGGACTCAGCACAATGCCTAACATATAATTAGTGCTTAATACATAGTAGTATGACATTTTGCAACCCTAAGCCCCCACTCCTCCCGGAGACCTTCCTAGCTGCCTTACCCCTTCCATACTGTCCCTCCTCCAAACTCCTGCAGTCCTCTACAGTCAATCCTGTGACTGTGCAGTCTTGGGTACTGTTTTATACAGGCCTGAGGGCTGGACCTTTTCTTCCACTGCCCTGTGTCAGAGCCCAGCACCTCACAACAGAAACTCAATCCGTATTTGTTAAACTCTAGGTCTCAGTAATGAACCAGCCATGGCCACTGCGAAAGCCTCCTGCCCTTCGGAGAGTGGCTGAGGCACCACATCCTCAGTAGAGGGGGCCAGGACCAGCCCAGGGCTGGGTAAAGGGGTTGGGTTGTTCTTGGGCAGAGTATCAACACTGTTCCTGGAGAGTCCAGAATTGGGACCCCCTTCCCCTGGGCTTGTTCTTTCTCTGGAAAGGCAGGTGGAGATCTGGTCGTTCCCCTCTGCTCTAATAGGCACTCTACAGTGGGAGCCAATTCCGCTTCCTTCAGGAGGAGCAGGCCAGACTAAAGATGAGGCTGCAGGAGCTGAAAAGGGAGCTCAGGAACTGCCCCCAAAACAAGGTAAGCTGGGAGAAGGGCTGTGGCTTGGGAGAAAGCGCTGGGGAGTTTTTAGTTTCACTCCTCTCCTCGTTCTGCCACTTCCTTGCTGTGTGACCTTGAGTATGTTACTTGAACTCTCCGAACTTGTTTTCTTATCTGTAAAGTGGAGCTACCTATCTCACAGGCTTGTGTGAGCACAAAGATCTTGCGTGTAAAGTTGCAGGCCAGGCTTGACCTGCAGTCATCCACTCATTATCTAGCTCTTCTTTCAATAAATGTATTCATCCCTGGCACTCAGTATCAATCACATGGCACCGGGGACACTTTCTTCCTGGCTGGGAGTGGGGAACTCTCCCACCCTTGAAGGCTGCATCAGCTTCCCCCTCCCCAATCTCTAGGTCCCCTTCCCAGTGCCTGAAGTCCCACTGGTATTCCGAGGACAAACTCAGCAGGGCACGGAAGTGCCCAAGTCTTTGGTTTCCAACTTGCGGATCTACTACCCTCTGCCTGGAGGCTCTGCTCTGGTCAACTTTGATGACCCCAAGGGTGAGCTCTTGGGAACACTTGGGAGGGAGGCTGGGAGGCTTCCCAGTGCTGACCTTTCTCGCCCCCACCCAGTGGCTGATCGGGTGTTGCAACAAAAGGAGCATAAGATCGACCTGGAAGAGATCCGGCTACGGGTGCAAGTCCAGCCCTTGGAGCTGCCCGTGGTGACCGCCTTCCAGGTGATAGAATGGCAGGGTCCTGGGACATGCAGGGGGTGCTGTGCATCTGGGCCCAGGGAGTGGGGCTGTGCCTGGGACCACTCCTTCTTGTCTCCCCCTAGGTGTCCAGCCAAATGAGTGGCCAGAGAGTGCTCATCAGTGGGCTTCCTGCTGGACTCAAGCTGAGAGACGAGGAGCTGCTGGACAAGCTGGAGATCTTCTTTGGCAAGACCAAGAATGGGGGTGGTGACGTGGAAAGTCGGGAGCTGCTGCATGGGGGTGTCATGCTGGGCTTCACTAAGGATGAAGGTAAGGGCCCCACTGGGGAGAGTAGGGCAGCTGCATCAGGCCTAAGGAGGAAAGCCCTGATGCTAAAGGTCCACCCCTCCCTGTCCCCACAGTGGCCCAGAACCTGTGCCGGATTGGCCAGTTCACAGTGCCACTGGGTGGGCAGGAGTTCCCTCTGAAAGTCTCTCCCTACATGAGTGGGGAGATCCAGAAGGCCGAGGTAAGCAGGCAGGGGGAGAACGGGGGCTGGGCCAGGTAACCAGTCTGCCCACCAAAAACTTGCTCAAGAGAGGATCCGAACCCCAAACCCCACTGACCTCTCTGCTGCCAGCCTCTCCAGGCTTCCTGCCCCTTCCATGCACCCCTGGGCAGTGCCTACCCCAACCTCTGTCCCCAGCCCAATTCCCACAAGCCTTTGCTCATTTCTCGGCTCCTTTTCCAGATCAGGCCCCAGTCAATGTCCCAGTCTGTGCTGGTGCTCAACATTCCCGATGTCCTGGACGGCCCGGAGCTGCACGACATCCTGGAGATCCACTTCCAGAAGCCCACCCGTGGGGGAGGGGAGGTAGAGACCCTGATAGTCGTGCCCCCAGGACAGCAAGGCCTGGCCGTCTTCACCCCTGAGTCCTGCTAGAAGCTTGCCCTTGTCAACACCCTCCACCCCTCTGCCAAGGTACTGAAAACAGGCTGGGGTTGGGTGCACTCGGATTAGAGATCATGCTGGTCAACAGTAGGCAGGGAATCCGAGTTGTAAAACACTGCCCGGAACAGTAAAAGTGCCTGCATGGCACGATGTCCTTCCTCATTTCATTTCATGAAAGGAAGCTTGATTTGGGCATGGAAGGAGGCTGGGGGGAGGGCAGAAACTCTAACCTTCCACTATCAGCACTGGCCTTCCACCAGCTCACCTTCCCCTCCACTCTCAAAAGCTACGTCCAGGACCCAGGGTTTGGCTTTTTATTGACACAAACACAAAGGCAGCTTCGGTAAAGGGGTGGGGTACACAAAAGCAGAAGTGGCACTTCACACCATTTAGTCCTCATTTAGAAAGTAAAGAGGCTGAGCCCCTCCCCTCTGCCTCCCATTGGCAATGGTTGTGGCAATAACCCTCCCTAATTCCAGCTCTGAGAGCAGAGGGAGTTACACCCCATACCCTAAGAAGTCCCCACTTTGGTTCCAAGCCACCCAGGTCCTAACCCCACCCTCCCTTTACTCCCCTGCTCCATCTCCCCACCAATGTAAACGAAGTTTGGGGCTGAGTTTGGAGAGCTGCCTCCCTGCTCTGAGAAGGCAGGGGTAGAGGGCCTCTCATGACTGCACAGAGATGTGCTTTAATTTTTACTTTGGTCCCAGAACAAGAAAGAGACAGCATTGCCTCCCAGAGCTCTGGCTGGTGAATGCCACACTTATCTACAAGGCTGAGAAAGCTTCCCCACCTTTCTCCTAAACCACCTATAGAAAAATGACAGCCCCAAAGACAAGACATAGCACAGACCCCAGGAGGGTAGGGGCTGGCCCCCCACCCACTGGCACACACAGATTTTTGGCAGTGTTGTGGGACTGGGGAACAGCAAAACCCAGCTCCACCAGAACAAGGAAGGCACTGGGGAGTACAGGGGTGGAGAAAGAGGTGCGAGACAGGGACCCCCCCACATACACAAGCACAGGTTTTCCATTGCTAAGGCACTGAGAACAAATCCAGAGAACTCAGTGAAAGAAGGGGGGCTCTGTGTCCCTCCCACAGAGTCATGACCTAGGGGAGCAGGTCTGATTCCTGCCCTTGTTGTAAGAGGCAACCTTGGTTAAGAGTGGACAAAACCTGGAGGTGGAAGAAGCCCAATTGTGCTTAAAAAACTGGGGACAGGAGGATGAGGCCATGCAATGAGGCAAGGGAATTCAGAGGTGGGCGCTGGTTGGCCCGGGTTGAAGGGACACTAGGGCAAAACGGGGACATGCTGGATTCACATAGATTGGCCCCATATCCTGAGCTGACATTTCAATTCTTTGGGGAGGTGGTGGGGCAGGGGCAGGAGGGGAGATGAAGCAGAGGCGGAAGCTCACAGAACAGGATGGGAAGGGATTGGCTAGCCTTGGCACAAAAGCAGCACAGCAGGCCCGGGGAAAGGGTGGGGGCAGGAAGCAGCCGGCCTCCCTCTGACCCTCCCTGTCCCCTTGGCAGGGCCCAGACATCCAAGTGGTCACTTCCCAACCTCCTTAGAGGGCAGGAAAGAGGGAGGGGGGCAACCCTGACGAAAGAGAAAGAACAGGGAGGGAGAGAGGTCATCACTGGAGACCTTTGGAGGAGTGAGGACAGAGCAATTCTGATAGAGGATGAAATGCAAGGGTCTGGTGGCCAACAGAACGTGGCTTCCCAGCTTCTCTTCCCGGGCCCCGAGGGTCTCCCAGCCCCAGCCCTAGTTCTCCTTCTCTGGCCCAGGCACCAGGAGGACTTTGCCCACATTCTTCTTCTCCTGCATCTGCCTCATGGCATCCACCACCTGGAGAGGAAGACAAGACTCTGCTCCCAGTGCCATCCAGCCCCTCCAGAGCCAGCCTAAGGGAGGAGGCTCTCCTCCTCCTCCAAGGAATCCTACCCCTGGGACCCCACCTGCATAGCCATCACACTCACCTTCTCAAAGGGCCACACCGAGTCAATGTGCGGTTTGATGTGGCCCTGGTTGTACAGAGCCAGGAGGCGGGCCACTACACCACTGACCAGCTCTATCTCGCCATTCAGGTAGCCCAGGTGGAAGCCGCACACAGCCCGGTTGGACGGCAGCAGCTGCAGAGCTGTCACGCTGAACTGATTCCACCATGTGCGTGCCAGGGCCATCAGGTTCCGCTTGGGGCCTGTCAGCAGGTTGGCCATTCCTGAGACAGAGACACAGCCTGTGAATCCAGGTGCCAGGCACATCCCTGTGTGTCTGGACCCATGCTCACCTGCCCCCTGGGGGCCCCTTACAATCATCCACACCAGGGACAGAAGAATAATCCCCCACATTGCAGGCCACCAGGCCCAAAAGGACTCCAGCTGACTCAAAAATGGCTCTAACCTTTATTTGTTTATTTTTGTGTGAAATCATTTTTTAAATGGAAATGCAGCTTGCCCAAGAAGCCCAGGAGGGTAGGGCAGAAGGCAAACTGGTTGATTTTGCATCAGGAATAAACCCAAACAGGAGCACAGAAAGAATACACAATTTACTATGACTCACAGGAAAGGTTGTGAAAGAGAATGACGGGAGCTGCGCCCAGGAGGCAGCAATCTGAAGGCAAAGCAACACCCAGGACCATCCTAACCCTGATTCTCTGGAGCACCTGTGTCCTTGTCTCTTCTTTATTCAAAAGTCCTGGGCCCCTCTGTCCCAGCCCGCTTCCCCCAAGTCCGTCTCCAGCCCGGCCCAGACTCACCATAGATGACCACTTTGCCCATGGGCTTGAGGAGACTGTAGCCCTTGGCAGTATCTGACCCACCTAGAGGGTCCATGACGATGTCCACCCCTGTCACAGAGTAAGGGGGCCCAGCATTAGAGTCCACCAATCTGGAGATCCCCTCCCTGTCCTGTGCCATTCTACCCCTTCCCACCCTGACCCCACCTTTGGGGGAGATTTTCCTGATCTCATCCACGTAGTCAGTTGAGTGGTAGTCAATGGGGTGTGTGACCCCGTTTTCCTTCAGCACCTCATGCTTGCTGGCCGACGCCGTTCCGAACACTGTCACATTCTCCACTGTACGGCATAGCTGCAAGGCGGCCATACCCACGCCCCCTGCAGCAAGACACTTTCATAAGGAGGGGATATAGAGTCACCCTGCCACCACTCTCCATTCTTGTCTTTTAAGGACCCACACTCCATCACTTTCATTTTGCCTGGGCTCATTTGGAGGCTTTCTCCCCTCATCCCATGTCCAATTTCTATGACTGAGAATTGGGGGGAGGGTGGCTGGCAGGGAAGGGATGCTGGGTGAGGGCATGTTGCTATGGATAGCACACCAGGCTGGACCTGGTGCCTGAATGTTGCCACGGCAACAATACTGCAGAGGCCTCTAGGCGCCATAGGCCAAGGCAGCCTGGTGTTGTCATGACAACAATCTAGCCGTGCTGCAGGGAAGGGGCCTAGAAGGAAATCTGGGTGGGGTGAAGAGGGAAAATAAAGGAAGGGAAGGGGCGTGTCACCTGCAGCCATGTGTACCAAGACGCTGTGGCCAGGCCGTAGGTTGCCAAAATCAAAGAGAATCATGTAGGCTGTGATGTAATTGACCAGCAAGGCAGCAGCTTCCTCAAAGGTCATGGCCTCAGGCATCAGGAAAGTCTGGGCCGAGGGCACGGTCACCTCCTCCTGCCACATGCCTGACTGTATCAACACCATCACCCGGTCCCCTACCTTGAAGAATGAAAGAAGAGCATGATTCAGTCACTCATTTACCTAGCAGCAATTTATGACCTTCCACTTATGTACAAGGTCCTCTTTCTCGTAATGAAGTAGCTGCAGAAGCAGCAGCAGTAGTCATGATGATAACAATAATGTCATCAAAAACAATAACAACTTACCTTTATCGAAAGCTTACCAAGGTCCAGGCCCTATTGTAACTGTTTTATATTTAAACACTCAACCAATCCTTACACCAGATCTTTGAGGCAGATACTATCCTTATCTCCATTTTACAGATCTTCGACTCCACTATTGTGCAAGATCCCTGAGGCAAGAAGCTTGTACTGGGCCGGCAGGTGGCTCAGGTGGTTGGAGCACAGTGCTCCTAAAGCAGAGGTCGCGGGTTCCATTCCCACGTGGGCCAGTGTGAGCTGCGCCCTCTACAGCTAAGATTGTGAACAACAGCTCTCCCTGGAGCTGGGCTGCCATGATCAGCGGGAGGTTGGCGTGAGCTGCCCCAGGCTGCTGAGTGCTGCCACGGGCTACTGTGTGACACCATGAGTGGCCGGCAGCAGCAAGAGCTGCCGGGAGCTGCTGTGAGCAGCTGACCGATGACCAGCAACCGACTGCCTCAGCCAGGGGAGCGCAAGCCTCGTAATACCAGCCTGCACCGGGGAGCTGTGTCCTACACCACTAGACTGAGAAAAACAATGGCTTGAACCAGAGTGGGGGGCAAGAAGCAGAAGAAAAGGGGGAAAATAAAAGAAGCTTATACTTAAGGCAGTATGAAGTGTTGAAGAGTTCAAACTGCTTCTGTTAAAATGGGGTCCACTATTTACTGACGGTGTGACCTTGGGCAAATAAAAAAATTACTTAACGTTTTGAGCCCCAGTTTTCCTATCTGTAAAATAGGGCAGTTAGGAGGATTAAGTGGTGAAAAAGTCATTCAGTGATTTTTTTTTTTAGCCCAGTGTCAGCCACATAGTAGGCACTTAGTAGTGTTAGCTAATAATGACAATAACAGGAGCAAGGAGGGCAGGTCACTAATCCAGTAACTGAAAGAAGAGGGAGTATGTGGTAAGGGCCATTACCTTTACCACAGCGAAGGTAAAGGTCTCTGAGTAGTTAGGGCTGGATTTGGTCACCTCAGGTGAAGTATCTGAGCCAGCACTGGTGACCCAGAAGACACCTTCACCCAAAGATAGGGGTGATGGACAAAGAGAGCCACACAATTCCACCCACCGGGAAAACGTATTTTCCTAACTTTTAGCCACCTGCAGGACAGCCTCCTTGCAGGAGGAAAAGGGAGCAAAAAAAACCCCACCAGAACCCTTCCTCCAACTTAGCAACAGGGGTCAGGGGGAGGACGGGAAAGCGGCATTCTCAGGAGAGAGGAAGGCCTCCCCTCGCTCCATCTGAAGAGCATGGAGACAGAGGTGTGGGTGCTGTTCTGGGACAATCTGGGTCTGTCTTGGTCCCTGCCAGGAACGATGGGAATTCTGTATATTAACGAGACTTGGGAACCATGGGGAAGGGGGATGGGACTCCCCCACATACCCTCTTTCATGTGCTCAAGGCCCCACCTCCACTGAGGATGACTGAAGGCAGGCTGGGATCTTTCCCTGAAAGCACTGGTCTGAGATAAGGTCTGGGGAATGGAAGCAATCCACCCCAGGACTCAGGACTAGCAGACTTGGCAAACATGCTAGAGGGCTAGGTCACTCTGGGTGGTGGCCAGGTCCAGATCAAGGCTCACCACTAACCCAGGCTAATGCCCACCCCTCAGCCCATCACAGAGCAGGGTTTTAGCCCTTATGGGGGGGGGGCTCTCCTCACAGAATCCAGCCCCTTACAATCAGATTCTTGCCCTGGACAGGATATCCTGTATTTACCAAGCGGAAAGTGTGGGGAGGGAGGTTAGGTGGGTGGCCTTCAGCAGTAACGTGAACTACAATTCCCTCCACCTTCTCAAGAGTGGGATTATTTAGAAGTCAGTGGAAAGGGTAGCGCCACAGCTGAATCCAGGAAGAAGCCCTTTAAAGAGGAGATGTACAATAAATCCAAGAATTCCAGTTCTGGGATCTGGGAGTGGCAGGTCCCATTAGAGGAAGGCTGCATTTATCTGAGGGGCCTCTCTTGCAGGGACCTGATTTGAAAAGAAATCCCTAAATAAATGATGTGCAAAGGCTCACCCCAGGTCTCTCAAAAAGTTGGTCATTTGGAACTCTCTGGTGTCCCGGGTTGTGGCTAAGCTTAACGATAAACAAAAAAGAGAAACAGACGGGCAGAGCTGGGCAAACCTGCTCCGGTGCCACACCCCCCACCCCAGTCCAAATGGAAACCGCTGGGGCTTCTGAGGGTCCTCCACAGGAAGGCAGAGGGGGGTTGTGCCTGCCTGAACGTTTCCCAGGGCAGCCCCGGGTGGTGGCCCGAAGCTGAGTCACCGGAGGAGGAGATATTGCAGTCATGGGAGACAGAGTCCAAGACAAAGATCCAAAGACCCAATCTCGCCCCCCGCCCCGTAACTCCCCCCGCCCCCCGAAAACCAGACTGCCAGTGTAGGGCCAGTGGAGGGGTGGTGGAGGCTCCCTTTCCTCCATGACGGGCGTGCCTCGTTTCTTGGCCCTGCTCTGGGAGGGGCCGCCTCACACCCCCACAGACCACGGGGCTGCATGTGACTAGGGTTCTGGCACAGCGCTGCGCCCCCGCCCAACTCCGACGACATAGTTCCGCAAGCTCCCTAGGGGAAAGAGGCACTAACCGTCATTCAGGGTCACAGACCACAATTACCCGGGGAGGGTTTGGTGGGCAGGGGGTACAGGTGTGGTTTTACTGGGGATGGGGGGTCGTTGTGCGCATGCGCACGGGCGCCTTATTGTTTCCCCACACACACCCACCACCACTACCACCGCCGCCGCCGCCGCCACTTTTGGGCGGCGGCTACAATTAAAAAATGGTTGGGGAGGGCGAAATAACTCCGTCTCCACTTCCATCCCCCAAATATTAATCCAGTTCTCCAGGACCTCAGAACCCAGGTTCCTTTCCTACACCTCCATGCCGGTCTCCCCGGGTCCATGCCAGTTTCCCCTGCCCTGCCACACCCCCGGCACCCGCCCACTCCTGCCCCACTGCCCCGCGGCCTGCACAGCCTCTCACTGCCCTGTCCTGCGCTGGCCCGCTCACCTTGCGGTCGTTGACTCCTTCGCCCACAGCGATAACGACTCCCGCGCCCTCCATGCCCGGAGTGACGGGCAGCGGCGGCAGCCGGTCGTACAGCCCCTGCCGTGCCATAAGGTCAGCGAAGTTGAGCCCGCAGGCCCGGACGCGCAGCGTCAACTGGCCAGCCCCGGGGGCCGGGGGCGCGGCCGGCCGGCTCTGTAGCTTCACCTTGTCATAGCCGCCGAAGCCTGTGAGCACCAGAGAGCGCAGCGGCGGAGGCGAAGCGGCGGCGGCCCCCTCGGAGACCGCGGGGGGCTGGGCGTCGCCGGCTGCTTCGGCATTCGGGGGCTGCAAAGAGGCGTCTTCTCTGGACCCTGCCTCGGCTGCCGCCACCACGGTGGCCGCCTCGGCTACCTCTCTCTCCGCAGACATGGCTGGAACTCCCGACGTGCGCGCACAGCTGTACCGAGTGTACACTGCTGGAGAGGGCGGGGCGCGCTTCAGGATGAGCAGCGGCTGCGGATCCTGAGCGGGTGGGGCGGGGCGCCAGGCCCGGGGCGGGGCCTCGCGCGCCCACTTAAAGGGCCAGGGCGCGCGAAAAGTGAAAATGAGGAACATCTGGGGACAGACACGCGGAAGGTCATTCTTGGGATCATGCAGATCGCCATTTAATTTACTTATTTATTCATAGTAAACCTCATGTAAGTTAAAAAATATGCTAAGGGGCAGTCTTAAGGACGATCCCAAAACCTGAGCTGACATCAGATTTGGGGAGCCAGCCACCCGTGACCCGAACCCAACCAAGTTGTTCCTCAGGCTCTGACTCTACCCATTCCGTGTGGTCTACCAGTGGCAAACTTGGAGCAAAGAAATCAAGTCTGTAAAGCTTTACATCTGATTTTGTTTGTTCAAGCTCTGTGCCTCAATTTTCCCTTCTGTAAAATGGTGACGATGCCACTTGGTAAAGATAAAATTAAGTCGAATATCCTCGACTTAAAAAAGCGCTCTTGAAAGGTAAAAGATGCCATGCAAATGCAAAATAGTGGTTTGATTATTGTTAGATTCCGAAAGAAGTCTGAAATGACTTTAGAGGTTGTTTCTGGCTCCAGCAGGGCTGTCATTCTGGGCAGTTCTGCCTGTCCCTCCTCCCCTTCTCCGTCTCCCCGAAGTATCCACCAGAGGACGCAGCTCCCCCAAAACTTTTCACCCTATGCTTGTCTGGAGAAACTCATTCTTGCTCCCCTGTTAGTCCAAGACCGCTATTAAGTCACCATAACCCCACACTAGGCTGTCCGTTGCCATGGGGACGGAAAGCCATGACGTCAACATTGTCCCGGTGGGTGTGTTGGAGTCCATACCTTCCTATCCCCAAGACTCCCTGCGGGACAGAAGAGTGCAGGAGGGAGACCGAACCAAAAAGACACCCTTCTTCCCCTACCATCTCGTGCCCCCTCCTGTTCAGGAAGTGGATGACTGCCTCCGCGCGTGTCCGCACTAGCACACCGGCGTGGGCACGCAGAAGGCCCGAGCCTCGTGAGTGTGCTGATGCCACCCTACCCATCAGAACTTCGCCCGAGCTCCGCCCCGCCCTCATCTTCAAGGAAGTCAAATCAGTCCAATAGCCCGGCTCGGCCCGCCCCAAACCAGCAGGAGTCCCTTAGTTTACCAGCGCATTAGAACCCTCCCTGCTCCTAGGCCTAGGTTTCCCTGGGCTCGGCCCAGCTCCTCTGGACCCCGCCCCCTGGGTGCGCGGGCGGGAGGCGGGGCCGGGGGCGCGGCCGACGGCCTGGGGGCGGGGCGGAGGGGGGGCCGCGGCCCCGGGAGTGGGCTCCGCGCGGGCCCGCGAGATGCCGGTGTCGGCGGCCCGAGCGGCTGCAGCTGCAGCGGCGGGGGAGGCTGCAGCGGGGCCCGGGAGGGGGACTGCGCGGGGGGCCGGCGCGTAGCCGGGACCATGGAGGGGCAGAGTGGCCGCTGCAAGATCGTGGTGGTGGGGGACGCGGAGTGCGGCAAGACAGCGCTGCTGCAGGTGTTCGCCAAGGACGCCTACCCTGGGGTGAGGGACAGGCGTCTTGGGAGGGGGGTGCTGAGGCCGCGGGAGTGGGTGACTGGATCCCGGGGGACGGACGGAAATGGGTGCTGGTAACCAGGGACGGGAGAAAGGGGCTCGGAGGACCGGGGGGTGGTGTTGGGGGCTCCGGCAGGACTGCAGAGGATTGGGATGGGAGGAATTGGGGATCGGGGTGAGATGAACGGGGTTTGGGAGAAGCAGAAGATCCCGGAGGGGGCGCCAGGAAAATATCGGGGGTCCTGGGCATCGGAGAGAAGAAGAACTAGGGGCTGAAGGGACTGGGAGGGGGTCTGCGAGCCTAGCAGAGATTCCCCGAGGGAGCCGCTCCCGGCATCTTCGCTTTGCCTAACACTAAACCAACTTGTGTCTAGGGATTGGGCTGGATGTGGTGGGGCAGTGAGGGCATTTGTCTGGGAATAGGACTGGAAGATCTTATCTTTACCCATCCGTGTCTGCAGAGTTACGTCCCTACCGTGTTTGAGAACTACACCGCGAGCTTTGAGATAGACAAGCGCCGCATTGAGCTCAACATGTGGGACACTTCAGGTAGCCAAGTCTCCTACCCTGACCCCTCCCTTGGCTAGACCCTTAGGTTCCAAGTCAGTTCCACCCATCCACCCAATTCTAGGAGGAAAGAAAATCAATTTTCTGCTTAAAGCCAGGGAAACTGAGGAAGAGCTTGCTGACACACATAGAAATGATGTCCTGAAGGAGAAAAGCCCAGTATCCAATCCCCTCTGGATTCTGCCTACTTGGGAAAGTTGGGAAGGAATGTTTTTATTTGGGAACATATTTTTTAGGAGATAGAACTGGGTTTAGGAAAGGCATTTAAAATGTCTTTGGGTTTGGGAAATACTTCTAGACTGAACTATAGAAATCTGAGATCAAGTCCCAAGAGGATGGGAGAGCGCTCTCTCTCTCTCTCTCTCTCCCCCTCCTTCCAAAAAGGAACAGGGTTTTTATTTTTACCCTAGCCCCCTGGAGGGCTTTAGAAGATGTCTGTCAAAGCCCAGAAAGCACATGCAAAATTATGTGAGAATGTGGAGAGATTTCATGAGCTTCTCAGACTCAGGAAAGATTAAGAATGACTACTTTTAGAGAAACCCCTAGGGAAGTGGAGAGCTGATTTCTGCCATCTAACCTCTGCCTGTCCCCACCTTGCAGGAACGCAGACTCTTTAATGGGTATTAATAAGTGCTCTTTTCCATTCTCTGCTCCTAGTATCCCTTAACCAGCATTGCTAAGGTCTCCCATTCCCTTCCAGGCCTTCCACCCACTCAGGACCCTCATCTGCCCCCTCTCTCCCTGTCTTCTCTCAGGTTCCTCTTACTATGATAACGTCAGGCCCCTGGCTTATCCTGATTCAGACGCTGTGCTCATCTGCTTTGATATTAGTCGACCAGAAACACTGGACAGTGTCCTCAAGAAGGTGGGAGCCTGGGAAAGCAGGAAGCTGGACTGAGGGGGACCAGAAACCATGGCCTTGACACAGCATAAGCCATCAGCTGGGAGTGTGTGAAACTCTCATCCTCCCCACCCCCCTTTCCTGGAAATCAGTCCTCAGAGCTGAATAGGGCATCTGAGGGGATGGAGCAGAGCAGGGAGAGATACTCAAATGATTCTTTAGCCACCCTCCCCATCTCCTTGGACATGGGAACCCCAGGTGGACAGGATGGGAATGCTGCTCCTGGAGTGGTCTCTCCTCTCCAGGCCCCTATTTCCATGAGAAAAGCCCATGGTGAAAGGACAGAAGTCAGCTGAGGCAGCCCCAGTTCCCAGGGGGAGAAGGGGAGGGCAGGATTGGTCTGTTCCCAGGAACAAATTTGGGAAACAGAAGGTTCCAGGCTGGCAGAGGCTTCATGGCCCCTGAGGTAGAAGCAGGGTCCCTGACCCCACAGCTCCACCCCAGCCCTGTCCTCCCTCCCCTCCTTCCACATCCCATCCTACTTTCAGCCTAAGCCCTCCATTCCCACTCCTTGCTCACACGGGAGAGTCCAGAGGGGTACATGGTTTCCTCATGCTGTAGGGAAAGGCGTCCTCCTGGTGTGGGGCACGGTTCACCCTGTACCTCCTCTTATCCCTCCATAACTCTATTTTCTTCCCCCAAATAGTGGCAAGGGGAGACTCAGGAGTTTTGCCCCAATGCCAAGGTTGTGCTGGTTGGCTGTAAACTGGACATGCGGACTGACCTGGCCACCCTGAGGGAGCTGTCCAAGCAGAGGCTTATCCCTGTTACTCATGAGCAGGTAGGCCCCTTGACCCCTGACCTAGTCCCAGCCTAGATCTCCTACCTCTGACCCTCTCAATCTCTGATTTGAAAACACACTACTTTGCTCATCCCTTTCCCTGGCCTCTGACCTCTGACCTAATCCCTTGACTTACTCCATCCTTCCAGGGCACTGTGCTGGCCAAGCAGGTGGGGGCTGTGTCCTATGTGGAGTGCTCTTCCCGGTCCTCTGAGCGCAGCGTCAGGGATGTTTTCCATGTGGCCACAGTGGCCTCCCTTGGCCGCGGCCATAGGCAGCTTCGCCGTACTGACTCACGCCGGGGACTGCAGCGATCTGCTCAGCTGGCAGGACGGTCAGACCGGGGGAACGGGACCGAAGGCGAGATACACAAAGATCGAGCCAAGAGCTGCAACCTCATGTGAGGGGCTGGATGGGGCAGTGTCAGGAGGGGTGGTGAGGACACAATTGTTCCCCTGCCTGCACCGAGGCTTCCTGATCTCCTGACTCTGGCTGGGACTTTAGGGCAGGCTGAGTGAGCAGTTCTCTTGGGCAAGAGAGCTGGAGGCAGAGGGTGCTACCATTCATTCCCCACATCCTCATTCTCCTCTTCTCTACAGGAAATTGAGGCAGCTAGCAGGGCAGGAATCTGGGCCTGGAGCTGGGGTGGGGCAGGGGGGTTGGAGAAGCTGGCAACAAGCAGTGACTGGTTGAGTCTCAGTATATGAAAGGTGCCATCCCTTCCTACCCCCAGTCCCATATCCTGGTCCTAGCTTCCTTTCCTAAGGAAAGTGTCCATTTCATGACCTTCCATTTTCCTCTCCTCTCACTTCTACAGCTGTTCTCACTCATTCTAACCTCCAGGCAATATGCACTAAATTAAAAAGTAAGTTGAGAAGCCCCCCCCATCTACTCACCCATCCTAGCTCCCTCCCCACCTTTTTCCAACAGTCCCCAAATAAAGCCCATGTCCATGGAATACGGCTGTGGCTTTAGTTTTGTTACTTTCTAACAAACAAACAAACAAACAAACAAACAAACAAACCACACCAGAAAGTCATGGGTTGGATCATCAGTGTCCTTTTAGGAGCTAGAGGTGGGAGAGTGAGCTCTCTTGGGAATATTCATCTTGGTTCATGAGCCAGGCAATCCTAAGGCCATTAGGGGGTTTTAAGTGGACTGATACACGATTCATTACTCAGCCCAGCTAGGGTCCCCTGCTAGTGTGGGAGGGGTCCTGCTGACGTAGTCCAGGCCCCTTTCTCACCATCCTACTCCCCACCCCCAATTGCTGGTACCCTGGGTGTTGTGGGAGGAGGGAGGGCATCAAAAGCCTCCACGTTGCTGAAGCTAACCTTGAGTAGAGTGAAGTTTCCCAAGGGGACAGAAGTTTGATTCTGGGGTGTCCTCAGAGGGGCGGGGGGCAGGGATCTTACCCTCTTTCCATCCTGAGCTCCTTGATGATTTTGGAGGGAGCATCAGCTGAGTTTACTACCCCCAACCCTTTAAAGAAGGAAAGCTGGTGGAGGGGCTGGCTGGAGCGCTTGTTGTCAGGAAAGACAGTGCTGGTCTGTTTTCTTGGGAGTCTGGTTTCACATTGTCCTGTATTCCCTCCCTGGCTCTGGTCCCACTGGCCTCTTTTCAGTGACATTCTCCCCCAGGAACCATCCCTGGCCCACCCCTCCCCCAGCCCCAGCCAGTTCTTCCAGACACACTGCCATCTTCTGGAATCCCCCCTAATTCACAGCCCGTCCCTTCCTTATTCATTCAGTAAATATGTACTGAGCACCAACTGTGTGCCAGACACTGGCTTAGGAAACTGACAGGACCAGTCTGTGTGCTCTGGAGGCCAGCCCAGCAGGGAAAAGAGGTACCCCAGGTGTGACAGTGCCTCGGCTGTGGGAGCTCTTTGCAGCCTCAGGAGTCAGTCCTCTGAGGCTGCAAGGGGGTTTTCCAGGCAGGAAAGGGGTAGGAAAGGCGCTCTGGACAGAGAGGGTACAGCATGTGCAAACACATGGAGTTGAGAAAGAACATGGCACGGTTGGGGCTGCCATGATGGGAAGGGCAGAAGACAAGTCTTCTTCAAGGCCACTGCAGGGCCCACAAAGGAACGAGGACTTCATTCTGAGGATGTGAGGAGGCACCGGGGATTTCAAGCAGAGAATGAAGTGACCAGATTTGGTGTTTTGGATAGATGGTTGTCTGGATGAGGTGATGGAGGCTGCGGGATTTGGCTCTGAGATGTGTCATTTTAAATCGCTTCTCCTTTCCCTGTGCCAGGGCCCAGCCTTGAGAGGAAAGGAACTCCCCACCCACTCCTGGCTCATCAGACACCCCTTTCCCTCCTCTCCTACAGGACCCTGTCCTGGTCCATCTCAGCCTATCTCCTCAAGGATTCTGGATCAGCTTCAAAGGCATGGGGGCACCCCATGCTCTCAAACTAAAATCTGTTTAGAGGCTGACTTGGAGGCCCTCCTAAAGGACCCTAAGTCTTGGATTGAGGATGCTGGAAAGCGCTGGGCCTCCCGGGCCCATCTCTCAGGCTGGTCCCAGAGGACTGACCCTTCCCCCGACAGGGACCTGCCATACCCTTAACTTGGGCTTTGGGGCCTTGTGGCTTCTCTTTTCCACTTTGGACTTTGGTACAAAGCAGGCTCAAGACTGTAGCCGCCAAATTGCAGTGTTTGTGCCCCTCTCTACTCCCAACCTCCCTCTCCTGCCACGCTCAGGGAATGCAAACACATTTCAATATCCGCCTAAAGCAAACATAATTAGGAAGATAAATCAGCTGGAGGAGCCCCCAAAGTTGAATACATTTCCAATACCACTGACACCAGATTTTGGTCCCCTCTGAAGGTCCTGGTTGTCAGAGGTTTTCTTTCCGGGGAGGGGGCTGTGCCTCTGGGCTGAGGAGCCCAATAGTTGGGAGGAGGGAAGGGGGCTGTTCTATGATCCTCAAAGGCCTGGAGGGAGGGGGCTTAACCCCCACCCCCACCCTAGATGCAGGAGTCAGACTTAGCTTCCTCCTCTGCAGCTGTTTCCCCCACAAATTAGACACCCGTTTGGGAAACAATGTAGCCTCGTTAATCATTTAATGAAATAAACAACTAATCATGCTGTGATGCTTCCAGTGTTTCTTAACTTCAGCAATCCATCTGCCCAGGAGGGAGGAGAGGAAAGAAAGGGGTGGGGGCAGGGACTTGGTCTAACCCCTGAAATGCTTCACCTGACAGAGGGTCATCCATCCGCTTGTGACTCCAGCCTTTCCAAGAGGGACAGTCGTGAAAAGAGCTAGAGATTTGGAGGCAGAGGCTTGAGGGCCTCGGTTCCAGCTCTGCCCCTTCCTCCTTGGGGAACCTTTGGTGAGGTCCTGCACCTGTCAGAACTTCAGTTTTCACACCTGGAAAAGGCAGCTGATCACATCTACCTCATTGTGCTCTTGAGGAAGGTTCAGAGAAAAGAAAGGATGTAGAAAAGCGGTTTGACCCTTTAAAGGGGGCAGAGCTGATGTCAACCGTTATTCTTTACAACTTAGACATCCAGTGCTTCCGAGCCAGGCCTGAGAGAATGAGGAAAGGCTTGTTGGATGGGGCTTCTTGTGCTGGGGATACAAAGGCTGAGGAAGGCCAAAACACAGGAAGGGAAGGTCACTGCGTCTTCTTCCCACACATATCCTGAGGGCTAGAGAGAACTTTAGTGACTCCTCCAAAGGCTGAGGGCCTTTGGTCCCCATTTTTTGGAACTCCTCCTCTTTTCTGAAGTCTCTAGGTGAGGACTCCATGTTGCCATAGAGACCCCACCCCAGATACACTCAGGTCCTGAAGGCTGAGGGAGATGGAAGCAAAGGGTCATGTCCCTGAGCTTGTGGGTGGACACCAGCAATCCTGGCACAGCTGTCTCCACCAGTTCCACACTCTCTTCCCCAGGAAAGGGGTTTAACTCTTCTGCAGTATCCCCCCTTCCCTCTCTGTCAACAAAGGAGTTTCTTCTACACACTGCAGCCCCACTCCTGTTGCCCCTTTTGGCTGGATTCCCAGTTCTCTCTCCATCTCTAGTCAATTCCCTACTCTCTCTCCTCAAGGTTGGGGGTGAGGGTCAGACAAGGGGAGGCTCCAGGTCCAGGCAGGTGGGGTGATTCCCAAGCAGCTACCTCCCAGCAGCCAGAGGGACAAGAGGGACACATACATGAGTGTTCCTCCCCCCAGGAAAATGCCTCTGCTGTTGACTCCTAAATAACAGATGTCTGTCTGCATATTAATGAGATTGGAGGAATAATTGGTGAGTTTTTCATTCAGTGTCAGAATGAACCCGGAGGCCTTATGTTCATGCACACAGACACCCACTCACCCTGCCACCCTCCCACCTCCCTACCCCTCCCCTTCCCCAGAACACAATGAGACAGACGCAGATGCTGGCAAGCTTGACCCACAGAGGGGAGGGGCAGGCAGGGAACTGGGAAGGGGTGTCAGCAGGAGGCAGACCTCCGCAGTCTGGGTCTGGGTCTGTCAGATTTCTCCCTCTTAATTGTCATCTCCCCAGCCTCCCAGATGCAAAAGCTTGCATTTGTGAGATTTCACCACAATGCAGAAGGGCCCAGAGGAAGGTGGGAACCAAAGGGTAGAGAGGGTTGTTGGGGGAGGCAAGTGCTGCCTGGGTTGGGGTGGGGGAAACAAAGCAATGGCCTTTTTCAGCAAAGTTGTGCTTCCCATGAACCAGGAATCAGTGGGCTTCATATCCTGCTTTAGCCCTGTGCCAGGGTGTGAGGTGGAAGCATGGAGGTTTTGGGGTTAGACAGCTAGCATTTTCCAGCTGGCCGCTCTTGTGCAAGTTATCCAACTATTCCGAGTCTCTCACTCTCCTTGTCTCTAAGAACACTGACCTTGCAAGATGAAAGGATGAAATGAGAGAGTGTCATGTGTCTGTGTTCGTTCTTGGTTTATAATAGGTCCCAATATGTATTTGCTCTGTTCCCATCTACCCCCCAGACACACCAAGACAGTTTCAAAATTGCTGCCTCTCCTGCCAGGCCCACCCTTGTTAGGGCAGGGATTAATTAGGAGTTTAATAATTATCCTGGCTTCCTGCAAACTGAGGAAAAGATAGACAGGGGCAGAAACAGAGTAAGAGATGATTAGATAGACACAAGAGAGAAAACTGATGGAAACCAAGGCCTGGAATACCGTGTTTCCCCGAAAATAAGACTGGGTCCTTTTTTTTTTTTTTTTTTAATTTATTGGGGTGACAATTGAGGACTGGGTCTTATATTAGTTTTTGCTCCAAAAGACGCATTAGGGCTTATGTTCAGGGGATACCAAAAATCATGCTAGGGCTTATTTTCCAGTTAGGTCTTATTCTCGGGGAAACACAGTAGAAGGAAAGCGACCACAGAGATAAAGAACCCCGAGCCAGCCAGGAATGGAGAAGGAATTGCAGGCAAATGGAGTGAGCCCTGGAATGAGAGTTTAGAATCTAGACAGTAGATTCTAGAAGCTCCAGTTTTGCCATGAACTTGCTGTTGGACCTTAGCAAGTCTCATCCCCTCTTAGCATCTCAGTCTCCTCATCTGTAAAAGGATGGGCTTGGTTTGCTCTCTAAGGTCCCTTCTCATTGTGTGAGAACAAGTGTTCTAGTGGCCTGGGGGAGCGCATCAGTCACTCTGCTGTCTCCTCTTCCCCTCGGTAAATGGATCTGCTGCGCCAGCAAACAACTGTCCATTGTGTCCTGATGAGGGACAAGCAGGGAAAACCAATCACTTATGATGCAAATGAGCGGCGGCTGCAGCCTCCTCGCTTTCACTGAGCGCCTCTCTTCTGCCCAGACCCCGGCACTGCCCCAGTTCCCATCTGGTCCTGGCGGAGGAGGGGGAAGGCCCAGACTGGCCTTCCCATTGTTGCTCATGGACTCTCCCTGCATGCAGCCTCAACCCTCACAGCCTCGAGAGGCCCAGCTTCTCTCCTCGCTCCCAGGGCAGCTGAGTTTTTGTTTTTAATTGAGGTGAAATGCACATAACATACAATTACCCATGTGAAGGCATACAATTCTGGGACATTTCATGCATTCACAATGTGGTGGAGGCACCACCTCCCTGGGCTCAGGTGTTCGGCCCCTCTGCCTGTCTCTATACCTCACCGCCCCCAGTGGCACAGGAAGGCAAAGGGTCAAAGGGTAATGGAGGGCCAGCTCGGTGGCTCAGGCAGTTGGAGCTCCATGCTCCTAACGCCAAAAGCTGCTGGTTCGATTCCCGTTGTGGCTCTCAACCACAAGGTTGCCAGTTCAACTCCTTGATGCCTGCAAGGGACGGTGGGCTGCGCCCCGTGAAACTAACAATGGCAATTGGACCTGGAGCTGAGCTGCACCCTCTACAACTAAGATTGAAAGGATGACAACTTGACTTGGAAAAAATCCTGGAAGTACACACTGTTTCCCAATGAAGTCCTGTTCCCCTTCCCCTGTAAAATCTTAAAAAAGAAAAAGAGAAAGAAAGAAAAAAGGAAATGGAGACTGGTGTTGAGCTAACAGCTGAGAAAAGTCCAGAGCTGGCCTGGGGTGAAAGGGACAAGCCCTGCACTTTAGTTTAGGATGGAGCCAGAAGGGAGAGATCATTACTACCTTCCCCAGCACAGCCCTGGGGGCCCTATCTGTAAGAAATGGACTCTTGAATGCCTAAGGCAGTTTTTTTGTTTTTCCTTAATTTCTCTGGCATTTGGTTAGAAACCAGATTTTGGTTTCCATGGCTTTCAGAGCCTCTGTGGGCTTGGGGATGATCCCACCAGCAGGCTGTCACCTTGGCAGTTGCAAAGGGTCCTGAGACAGCCCTCACAAGCCCTATGCCTCCAGGAGAGACCTCCCCTCACCAGGCTCCAGGAACAGGCTTCACTAAGGGAAGATTTTCTACCTACCGTACTTGGCACTAGTTTGTTCCAGAGTCTTATAGCTTCACAGCTGGGAAAACCCACATAAGTTGTAATTTGAGTTTCTTTTGCTAATATGCACTACCATTTGGTTTTATATCCTTTTCAAGAGATGGCAAACATCTGCTTACCTGTGTCTGTGTTACCTTCAGATTCACCTTTATTTTTTCCTTCTCTAATCTAGGACACGTGGTAATGCTTTAAAAAAAACACACAAATTCTTCTGGAATTAACCAGTACCAACTGCTGCACTGCAGAGAAAAAACTTTACAGGGTCACAAACTTTCTTTTATCTTTTCCCCCCACTCAACTGGAGCCCATACTCCCTCTCTCCCAGACAAAACACAGTCCAAACAATATAATGAAGGCATTTCCTTCTGTGGCCTAATGAATAGGGACTCCTGGGCTAGTTAGTTCCAGGTCTGCCACCAATTCACTGGGTGATCTTTGACAAGGCCCTGATCCTCAGTTAGTTTTATCACCTATAAAGTGGGGATAACAATCTTTACCCTAGCCATCTCCCAGGGGACAAGTGAGGGGAGAGGAATGATGGTTATGCCAGTGCTTTGAACTTGCAAAGAGAGTATCATGAACATCATAATTATTTCTCTAGTGATGGCGGCAGCAGTTTACATGTCTTTGAGTAAACAGGCTGGAGGAGGCCTTGCTGGAGGACACGTGGATAGGGGAAACTGATGTTCTCAGCCTGGGTGGGTGTTGTTCTGATTAATCACAAAGGCGTAGGCATTATGATAGGCAAAAGAGAATCAAGGAAATCTGTAGGTGTGGGCTTAGAAGAGGAAGAGCGATTCTTGAACATTTAGATCTTATATTATTTTTGGAGTAACTGGGGTCCTAGAAAAATGAGTGGGGGGAATTGAAGGGAATTAGCACTCCCAGTGGCAGAATGTGGGTAGTTTTCCAGGGACCAAAGTTCCTGAGGGTGGGACCAGCAGTTGGACAAACCCTTCACTCAGTGAGACCATTCATTCATCCTCTGACGTATTCATTCAGCAAATACTCATGGGTGCCTAACGACGTAGCTGCCAGGCACACAGCTGGGCTGTAACAAAGATAAAATGATACTAGTCCTACCCATAAGGCCCTTCTAGTCAAATAGAGAAATAGCTTATTGAAGGGGAAAAGTGTCATAAATAAAGCGAAAATTCTGCGGTGTTGTGAGTGGGGAGAGATTCTCGGCTGAAGACCTGGGGAGGAGGTGGGGTGGGCAGGATTTGGGCCTGAGATGGCAGAACAGAACTGGCTCAGTACACGATACAGTATGAGCAAAATCTGTGGATCCCTGTATTTGTTGGTCAGGGTGCCTGAAAGGGTGAAGCATGGACAGGTTGGGTTTGGACTTGGGATGGAAGGTCTGGGGAGATTGGATGGGTGGGTCAGAGAAATATATCCTTAGAAGACTCTCCCATCTTTTTTCTTTCTGGATCAAGTGCTCCTTCCCCCAATTCTGGCAGATGGGGTTCTTACCTGGGCCTTCTGTAATCTCCTGCCTTCCTTTTCACCTGGCTAAATCCTACCCAGGCTCCAAGGGCAGCTTGGGGTGCTTCACCAACGTCCCCCCATAGCAGGCAGAGCCTTATCCCACGACACAGCCCCCAAAGGGCTTCTGAACCAGAAGCACAATCCAGCAAAGGTTTTCTGTGGCTTTCTTGCCTCACTCATTAAATAGAAAGCAACTTGAAGGGCAGAAATGGATCTTTTCTCCCTCCCTTCCACGACCTTAGTATGCACACGTACAGACATACAGGCTACCACAGAAGTGGGGGCACATTGTCTCCCCTCCATCCTTAACCTTATTACTCACCACATCCTGGGACTAGTTCCCAGCACAATTTAGCCTCACACAAATCCTTGTTTGAATCAAGGCTTTGCTACCTTTTATTGTGTAACTTTGGGCAAGTTGCTTGCCCTCTCAAGGAAGCCTTTTCCTCCTTTGTATGTTGGGAATAGTGCATGGCACTTAGGAGTGTGGCAAATGACAGTCATTAATGATTATTATTGTTGTTGCTCCTGAGAGCCGGCAAGATCAGATAGTCCTCAGAACCCAGGCTGGGTTTCCATTTTCCTTCCTTTTTAATTTAGTCATCTTCTCATCTCATCTGCCTCCTGTGTTGTCCTCCTTGGGTCTTTCCTGTCACCAGTCTACAGGTCTGCCTGCCTTTTTCTTTCTAGGTCGCCTTTCTCTTCTCCCCTCAGAGAGCCTGCTGGAAGCTGATGATCACTGGGCATGTTGTCTGTGCCTTGCTCTCTCCATCAGTCAATAAAAATAAATTACAAAATCATTTGTTTTATTTGTTCTTGTTACCTTGAGGGCTGTCTGAAATTGCCTTTCTTTAGAAAGCTGCATTTGCATATTTCTATGCTGGAGTCAAAGGCTGCAGCTGTGGTTTCACTGCAATTTAAATATTAATAAAACCTCCTAAACCTCAAACCTTGAGCTGTTTTTTTTAAGCAGTCTGGCCCTTCTGCTCCTATGCTGCTAATATAATTTAATCTTTGTCCTGTGGATTTGTTTAAAGGGCCATTTTGGAGTCAACGGAAGCCAGCTGCTGCAACCTTGTAGATAAGAACCACTAACCAGCCCAGAAATCTTAGTTTTTCTTAACAGCCCCAAGATTCACCTCTCCTGGAGACAAAAAAATAGACCACAGGTAACACTTCACACCAATTAGCAGCCCCTTTCACTAAGCCAGTGGTTCTCAAACTTGAGCTCGTTTCAGAATCAGATTGCTGGTCTCTACCCGTTTCTGATTCTGTAGGTTGTGAGGCCGCAGGATTTGCATATCTAACAAGTTCCTAGATGATGATGTTACCTCCCCCGCTTTCCCCATCGGGAGACCAGGGTTTGAGGATCACTGCACGAAACTGCGTATTAAGCTGTTTTATCTTTCCAGGTCCCTGAAACTAGGACTCCGAAGTTCTTGTTCCCCGGCCCCCATAATATGGGGAGGGGAGTCTCTCCAGTTCTCCATCTGTGCAAACCATTACTTAGATTTTCTAGATCATTCAGACCAGCTGCCTCTGTACCTTTTCAATCCCTGCTCTTCACAGGACCTGGCTGTCTCCAGTTCTCCTTAATTTTCTATTTGCCCAGATTCATTTCTTTAATTTTCCCCTTGTTATGGGCAGATTTATAGGCTGTTTGAGGAAGCTAAACATCACTGAAGTACGGTAAAGGGGCCTCTGGCTCAGCCATTTTACAGTCTTTGATAAGCAAGCTCCCAGGGTGCCTGGCTAGCAAGCCCCACTCTCTCGGGTTTCTGTGGGTGGATCTGCAGTCCCCCTTCCCCTGCTTCTCTGTGCCACCTGCCTCTGGGGCTGCCCTTATCTGCTCCTCGCAGCCTTCACAGGATATTCTGGGCGGCTTGGCTCCTTCCGCTCCAACCACCCCAACACTGATGCCTTTCTTTTTCTCCTGCATGTATTTGAGCGGATTCTTTGTTGGTGATTCTGGTTGCATTTTTCAGGAGGGAGATAATCAACCGAGCTCTTCTTTAGGCTCCTCCCTGTGCCTGCATGATAATCCCCCTTTTTCCTTTCCAGCTCCTTTGCAGAAGTTCATTTCCTGAAAGGAGATAAAGGCAGTACAGGAACTTGTTCCCAAAATGCTGCTGGGGCCAGAGAGGACTAAAGATTGTGGGTTGGAAAAGTGAGAGGACATCTTAAAGCTAGAGGTGAAAGGAACAAGATTTACTCCATCATCAGATAAGACTCTTAAACCCAGCCAAGCATCATGAGGTCAGGGCCAGAAGCTGAATTCCAGGAAAGGTTACGAAGAACTCAAAAAAAGACGGGGTGGGCGATTTTAAGATTTTGAGTGACAATCACAGAAAACGTTTTAATGTGTCTTAGTCATCTCTGCTTTCACGCAGGATTCCTGGGAAGGCAGGCTGTACTAGATAGATGTTTCTTTTTCTATCAACCCAACAGTGATGGGAACAGCAGCCTGAGCCCTAGCTCCCCACCAAGGGTCCAGGAGACCATGGCTTGTCACTGGAAATTAAACACTTTTCACTGAAGACTGGTGTGTAGCACTCGCTTCCTGCCTGCCTTTACTGCTAACACAGAGATCCATCGACTCCCTGGCAGGTACACAGGGGGCTGGCATGGGCCCTAGAGGGGTCACGCTGTAGGTGAGGCTGAACTAGAAGGCTTTGACAACGGAAAGATAAGCAATCATAAGCTGGGAAGCTGGATGGAAGTGGAAATAGTGGCCATGATACAATCCTGTAAGTCCCTGTGCCTAGGGCTGCTTTCCCAGGCAGGAACTTTCTACTGCTTCCCACCATAGCCCATAAAAGAAGCCAGAGTGCTAATTCCTTTCACAATCCATTCCTCTCCCCAAATTCCTTTTAGACTTGAAATGGTGCCTTCTGACTAGGGTCAGTAAACTGATGCAGGTGGAAAACTGAATGATGGGACGGAAAAGGCATGGGTTCAGATCTCTGGGTCATCCATCATTTACTACCTGTGCAAACTCTGAGCAAAATCTTATGTTGTCAGTTCCCATTCTTTTTTGTTTTTCCCCCCAAGTTCTTGTCCTTTCCGTCTTAGTTGTGGAGGACGCAGCTCAGCTCCAGGTCCAGTTGCCCGTTGCTAATTGCAGGGGGCGCTGCCCACCATCCCTTGCGTGGCAACCTTGTGGTTGAGACCTCACTGGCCCATGTGGGAATCGAACCGGCAGCCTTCGGAGTTAGGAGCATGGAGCTCTAACCGCCTGAGCCACCAGGCCAGCCCCTCAGTTCCCATTCTTCAAATGAGGTGACAAATACCCACTTCATAGAACTGTGATGGAGATTAAATGAGATCAAAATGTAGTAATGAGTTAGTTTTCCATTTTCTCTGCTCTTCCCTCATCCACCCACCCATCTCACAAATATGGCAGCACTGAATTGTGTGACGACTTCATTCTCTTTGCCTCAAAGAGGATTCCAATTTCTGAACAGTGTAAATACCAAGAAATGATGACAGGCTTTTATCTGTGAATTAGGCATGTGAAATAGGCGTGGTTGTCAGAATTCTAAAGATGTCCTCCGTAGATTTTTGTCCCCTTGTTATTTAATCAAACAGGAATCTAGGTATTGCTGTAAAGGGGCTTTGCAGCTGTAATTAAGGTTATGGATCTTGTAAGATAGGGAGATCACCCTGCATTAATTAGCTGGTGTGCACAATCTAATCACCCAATCCCTTAAAAACAAATTTCTCGGGGGCCGGCCCGCTGGCTCAGGTAGTCGGAGCTCCATGCTCCTGACTCCGAAGGCTGCCGGTTCGATTCCCACATGGGCCAGTGGGCTCTCCACCACAAAGTTGCCAGTTCAATCCCTCGAGTCTCGTGAGGGATGGTGGGCAGCGCCCCCTGCAACTAAGATTGAACACGGCACCTTGAGCTGAGCTGCCGCTGAGCTCCCGGATGGCTCAGTTGGTTGGAGCAGGGGCTCTCAACCACAAGGTTGCGGGTTCGACTCCCGCAAGGGATGGTGGGATGCGCCCCCTACAACTAGCAACGGCAACTGGACCTGGAGCTGAGCTGCGCCCTCCACAACTAAGACTGAAAGGACAACAACTTGAAGCTGAACGGCACCCTCCACAACTAAGATTGAAAGGACAACTTGACTTGGAAAAAAGTCCTGGAAGTACACACTGTTCCCCAATTAAGTCCTGTTCCCCTTCTCCAATAAAATCTTAAAAAAAAAAAAAATTTCTCTGGCAGGAGTTAGACAGATGAAGCAGAAGGGAAGTCAGAGAGCCCAAACGTGAGAAAGACTTGACAGCCATGGTGGTAGGGGTCATGAGCCTAGGAATGTGGGAAGCTAAGTTTGACCTCTGGCTAACAGCCAGCAAGGAAACAAGATCTTTGTCCTACAACTGTGAGGAACAGTTTGGCCAACATGAAATGAGCTTGGAAGTGGATTAATCCCCAGAGCCTCTAGAAAGGAATGCAGGGCACTGTTTTAAGCCACTAGATTTGTGATAATTTGTTATGGCAGCAACAGAAAATAACACAACAGGTTGTGAAATCCCCTCAACAACCCTAGGAGGTAGGTACTATTACTACCCTCATTTTACAGACAAGGAGACTAAAGTACAGTGAAAAGGCAATGAGAGCGTGAGCCGCGAAAATAGTCATGTGGTGCAAGTGTTTGCTACTAAGTTTATTTGCAGGTAAACAGCACAACATTTACAAAACGTATTTTGTACAAGCAAGTCTACGCTGCCCTCACACACTGGCGGCTGAGGAAGACCTAGTCCCTCCAACAGTTATAAACAGTCCCGGATCATGAGTTTATAAAAACACTTTCTCTTTCTTCAGCAAACAAAATTATTTATGAAGCTCAGCAATAGGGAGCAAAGGGGAAAAATTACCTCAAGGAAAGCAACAGCTCCTTTCCTGGTGGGATCTGTCATTTTACAGACATGAAACATTCATATCAGAGATCTTCTCTTTCAAAAGGATGGGTTACATATCAGAGCTACGACAGTAAACATTTTATTTATTACTGATAGGGAATTAGAAGACTCTTTGGACACCATTTCTTACCGAGACTTTTGGAGATCAGGGTCAGCATGGCTCCCTTCTCCTCTAACCCTCAAGTTTCATCTTTCTATCCATTGCCGGCCTCTGAATCCCCTTCCCAATGCTCCATTTGAGAGCTGCCAAGGACTGTTCTGATGTTAAGTCACACCACAGATCACCTTCCATTGAAGGGCCCGAGTCTTGGCTTTTATGAACATAGGGTTTTAGAGAAACAAACTCGGGGAAACCATCTGTTCTCCTGAGGCCAGCCACTCTGTGCCCTCAGCTCTAAGCCAACAGCCCCAGCACAGGGAATAGGGCTGATAAATGAGTCAGCATCTTACTCAATTGGTGGCATTTAAAATGATTTTAAATTCTTTTCAGGTAAAAAAATCACCGCAATTTTGTGCTCATGGCAGATTTCAAAGGGAGGCTTGAAGTAGAAAATCTTTAAGGGACCCCTGCATAGCCAGAAATTCTTTTCAGGCTGATGTACCTAAAATATTTAGTAACTGGGACTGTGGAAAGATTGAAGAGGAGTTCCCAGGGCCTGGAAAAAGGCCATTTCCTCAGCTCATGCTGGGGGTCCTGTGGAGATGGACCCTGTACACTATACACATGGCTGGCTGGAATCAGCAGGAGATCTGGGGTACCAGGTAGGTGTCCAGCTCCTGACACTGGTAGAGGGCTACGCTGTCCAGTACCCACTCTCGGGTCACCACAGGTGCCTCACACATCTGCCCAATCGCTGAGAACAGAGAAAACAAGCAGAGATTAGTATCAGTTCACATTTTCCCAGACCGGTCTCTAGTCAGTTTACTCTGAGCTCGGGGTTACTCAGGTAGGAGCAAAATTGTCAATCTTAAGCAATGCTTGGGGACACAGGACCTTACTCAGAAACTCGAGGCATGACTGCTGGTGAAAGCCTACAGCTTCTGACAACTCTATTAACATGAGCTCCAATCTGATAAAGGAAAAGCCACCACAGAAAGCAAAACAGCATTGCAATTTAATGATGTGGAAACATATTTGCAATATCTTAAGTGAAAATGCACAACAGCAACGATGAGCATGATCACATTTGTACAAAATCTATGTGTGTGTGTGCGCACATGTATATATACACACACGTACGTATATACACGCGCATACATGCCCGGAAGAAATTTATGGTGATCATCTCCAAATAGTGGGATTACTGGAATTCTTTGGTTATATCTGTGCTCATTTCTATTTTAGGTGATGAACATTCATATTTAACCACCCCAGTGGAAACAGTTCACGCATTGCTTTTATAATGCAAAATAAAGTTTTGAAAGGACATTTTAGCCATTCATTCATTCAAATATTTATTGAGCACCTAGGATATGCTAAGAACTGTGTTAATTAATTACTGGGTAACCTGTAGTGAACCAAACTCATCCCACAGGACTCCATATGACACAGGTACATGTCTGTGGGCTTCTGGAGCCCCACGAAGATGCACCATCTACTCCAGCTGATCTAAATGGGAACTTTAGACCTAAAATCACCACAGTAATTGGCACCCTTAACCTGGGCCCTCCATCCCATACTCCTCTGGATGAAGGCTCACAGTAGGACTTACCTTGGAGACCACTGTCCTCTGTCCAGGCATCTGGCTGCACGACCACAATTGGGTAAGTACCCTGCATGCCCAGGAAGGAAACATTGAGCGTATCAGAATAGGACTTTTGGAACAGTCACTTCACCATTTCTTTCTTTTTTAAAAAAAAGGAGGGTGGGGCAGGCCGGTGGCTCAGTTAGGGCCATGCTCCTAACTCTGAAGGCTGCCGGTTCGATTCCCACATGGGCCAGTGGGCTCGCAACCACAAGGTTGCCAGTTCAATTCCTCTAGTCCCGCAAGGGATGGTGGGCAGCGCCCCCTGCAACTAAGATTGAACACGGCACCTTGAGCTGAGCTGCCGCTGAGCTCTCGGATGGCTCAGTTGGTTGGAGCGCGTCCTCTCAACCACAAGATTGCCGGTTGGACTCCTGCAAGGGATGGTGGGCTGCACCCCCTGCAACTAGCAATGGCAACTGGACCTGGAGCTGAGCTGCGCCCTCCACAACTAAGATTGAAAGGACAACTACTTGACTTGGGGAAAAAAAAAAAAGTCCTGGAAGTCCACACAGTTCCCCAATAAAGTCTTGTTCCCCGTCTCCAATAAAATCTTAAAAAAAAAAAAAAAAAACTATATAAAAAAAAACAACAACAAAGGAGGGCGCAGCGCAGCTCACAGTGGCCCATGCAGGGATCGAAGTAGCAGCCTTGGTGTCATAGCACCATGCTCTAACCAACTGCGCCAACCAGCCACCCCACCTTTTCTTGATGGTTTGCTAAAGCAGACTACTTTGGGGCAAACAGAAAGAAGGGAAAAGGGCACATGGCAAAAAGGAAGGGCTCCAGGGCCCTCAGTGTATTAAGTACTTCTAGTCTCAGGTCTTTGTTCCTCCCTTACCGATGGAGTCTTCTGGCACAGACATGTGATCAGAGAAGGCTTGGGGTGAAGAAAGCCTTCTTAGGCTACTTTGGGGGGTTTGAAAGGACAGATGAGTGATGCCTTGCTCAATCTCCAGACAGAATATTAATACTGTGTCCTCCCCTTCTGACAGGACACCAAACGCTTACCTTGCCGAGGGTGAACGAGGAAGGCTCTTTCACCACAGAAGCCCCACAGAGCTGCACCATCCACTCTAGCTGATCTAAACAGGATATTCAAACCAGAAAATCACCATAGCAACCCGCACATGTAACGTGTGCCCTCTACCCCATACTCTCCTGAATGAAAGCCTCCAGTAGGACTTCTTAGTGGGAGTCTCTGTGTCTCTGCCCCAAAGGGACAGAAAGGCCTTAAGCTAGAATCTGTAGTAGGGGGAGGGATTCTAAGTCAATTTGCTACCTACTCTGGTTGTCAGTCCCCATAAGGCCATTTGGTAGCTAAGGTTTAATAGTATCTTAAATAAAACACTTTTAAAGAGAAAAAAAACACCAAAAGCCAAGATCTAATTTACATTAATTTGACTAAAGTGCTGGCTAAGATAGTACTGTGAAAAAACTCCCACCTGCCTTCCCTCCCTTTTTGCCTAATTCTGTGTTGGTAATTGATAATCAGTCACTGAGCGCACCATACTCAGTAGTAATTACTGTCAATGTTGAGAGACAGGAAGATAATTCATTCAGTCAAAAACTAAACAAAACAAAACAGAAAAACCTTTTCATCCTGGACAGAGACTCAGCACATCAGCTGGGAAAGGCTACATGCTAAGCTGCAATCAACACACTCAGGGGACTAGAATTCAGGAGAGGTTACAGAAATGTTCCAGTGCACCTGGAAAATCAGCACAGAAATGACCAGTGGGTGAATGCTCTTTTCTGTCAGCCCATTTCTGGGGATGGCTGAGGTGCTTCTGTTTGTCTGAGTGCTCTGAGGTCAACTGACTCTCCTCCAAAATGATAGCTGTGAGACTCTGGTTTTCATTACACCAAAGTACAAAACCACAGAGAAGCCTTTGAGTGTGGCACTTGGAAATTTCATAAAAATCCAATCAATAACCAATAAAGAAGACATAAGCAAAATTACTTTTTCAGGTTCTTGTTACTGTCACGCTTCTGTCCCTGACCAGATGCTAAGGCCGTCTTCTGAGGAGTAAGAGGGCCTGATCCCTGGGGCAGAAATGGGCACAGAAGCAAAGGTGGGTGGCCTTTGTTTCCAAAAGAAGGAACTAAATCAATCCACACCGGAGCTGCAGTGTGTACAACTCCAGAGCTGAACCCCACAGCACTCCTATACGTAACATCACATTCAGTGTCAAAGTTCATTAGCAAAGTGTTCAGCAAGAGTCTTCCTCTGCTTGGGGCCTATATGGGGCTCCACGCCCATAGGGCTTATGCAGCTGCTGTGCTTTCTTTTCTGTGTCAAATGAAGATGGTTTAGGAAGAGAACTCTCTCCCTAACTTATTATCCACCCGCTTCTTAGAGCAAAGGGCAGTAAGGGCAGTTCTACCCCATCTGGGCACAGAACATTCTCTGTCCTAGATATTAATTCTTCACTGCCTTCTAGCTCCTGAGAAGGGGCACAGGGCTAGTTATTTTTGGTCACAGGGTAACATTTGTCTGACAGGTGGCAGGGAAACAGACTAACCTCTCTCCAATCTGAGGAACCCCCATACAATAATCCCTCCTGTAACACTGCACTAAGTAAGGGAAAGGCTGGTGCTGTTCTTCCAGTCTCTTACCTGTAGGCATGTTGGTAAAGGGCCCATAGCAACAGATTTCTAGGCCCCTGAACATCTGGGAGAAGCCAAGGACAGAAGGATGGAGAGAAAAAAACACTAGTTATAAAAGAGGATGGGTTTTATAAAAAACAATATAAAGAAACTCAGAATGAAAAAAACTTTTTTCCTTTTCTTTACCACCTGACAATTTCTGCTACACTTCCCAAAGAAAACTGGTCCAGTGTCCAGAACACTGGTGGATTCTAAAAGACCTTTTTGAAATAGTCGTCTGTAGTTGATCCACTCTACAGTCATGCTTTGTCACTCAAGGCCTGAGCAGCCCACCTTGCCACCAGTCAGGCCCAGGCTCCTCCCTGATGGCCTTTTCCAGGTGACTTCACTTCTTGATAGAGACGAGAAAAAGGAAAAAAGGTCCCTCTCTTGTTTCATGGCAAGAAATTCAGCTATTAGCCAACGTTTGATGTTAATCCAGACTGGGTACATCGATACTAACCATAACCGTAATTGGCAGAGGTCTCCGTGTAAATGCACGTGCTCCGACTTCCTTCTGGTCCTGAGCATGTGTTCCTGCCTTCACACTGCCCCGAGAATGCCCATGTTCCTTCAGGGACAATGAAGTGAAGCCTTGTTCTGCCTCTCCTCATCTATCGAGCTGACCTCACTGCCTGGTTTCCAGGAGACACTGATCCCACTGCACCTCCTAGGAACCTCGATAGCACTGACCCAAAGGCCTTCCTGTGACAATGAAAATGTTCTATATGTGGATTAAGAAGGTAGCCACGAGTCACGTGTAACTACTGAGCACCTGAAATGTGGTTAGGATGGGCGAGAAACTAAATTTTACATTCTATTTAATTTTAGTTATTTAAAATAGCCCCATGTGGCTGACGGCTACGATGTTGGACAGGCAGATTCTTAGACATGCATTGGCTTCGGTTCTTAGGGAAGAACTTGGGTATCATTTAGAAGAAATCTAAAGTTGTGCCAGTTGGCTGGATATATATCATTTGAGTAACCCTCATTCTCCCCATTCCACTAAAAAGAAAATCGCCTAGGTTCTAGAACTCATCTTGCTTCAAATAAGAGAGACTGGGATAGAAAAATCAGGAAGCTAAAAACATGTGACTGACTACCTTTTAGGAAACCCTCCCCCCACTCCCAACTACAGCCAGAGGAATGAGAAAGGGCAGCGAGACAAATCTGTTTCTGTTTTAAGTGACAGCCTCCATCTGCACCTTCACCATATGAATAAACTGCATCCCCAACCTGTTGACAGGACCTAGATGCTCATAATTCTAAAAGTTTTCCCCAGGCAATCAGCTGGAGCCAAATCTTGCTGTAAAAAGTACAAAAGATTAGAAATTTTTACGTCCAGGCTGACACTCATTGAGGAGGATAGCTAGTTATGAGATAAGAAATTTGAAGTTTCACCTCCACAAATACATTTCTCTTCCACAGGAAAATACTATGGTGATAGTTTGTATCTTCAGAATGTCATTCCTTTGATCTGGCACTTTCCATCATTGCCACCCCAAATGCAGGAAAAACTCCCACACACTGGAATTTCCTTTGAAAAGAGGGAGAGCCTGGTGCTAATTCTGCCTTGCATACAGTGGAATAAACACAAATGGCTGGCTCATACAGAGCTCCCCTGGGTTGAAGGCAGACGCAGAAATAGGACCAGCAGCATTTTTTGGCATCTGGAAGTTACTTGATAGGTTCAGAGGGTGAGGGTGGGCTGACCCCAAAGGTTCAAGGTCCCAGGGCTTGATTTGTGACCATCTCCCACATTAGTTTTCCTTGGAAAATCACCTCTGTTGGTTCTCCCTCAAGTTCTGTAAAGGGACAGAAGGCGGCCCGTATGAGGGTGTTCTGCAATGTCTGATGGTGCATACTTGAAAGGGGAAGAAATGCAGACAGGGAACATGAGCACTCAGTCAGGGACCTGAGAAAGCAGCTGTCTCAGGCCTGACAGGCAGGTGTGAGATCTTGCCTGGACCTCTTCCTGAGAGAAGGACATAGTTTTGGCTACATCAGGTGTTACAGGATGATCTGGGGAAAGTCACTGAGTCTTCCTGGGTCTCTAGTCCTTCATTTGCGAAGATGTTAGACTAATCTATTTTCCTCCTCGGTGAAACCTTCTACAACTTTCCAAGAAACTATGGTATTATCATTAAGAGCTCAGATTGTGGAGCTAGACTGTGGTGTGAGCTTGGGCAACTTATTCAATCTCTCTGAGCTTCAATTTTCTCATGTATAAAATAGACATAATTATAGTACATGTCTCATAGGGTTGCTGTAAAATTATCAATCAGTTACAATATGGTTGAGTGTTTAGAGCTGGCATATAGTGAACATTATAGAGATTAGCTATTGATTATCAATCACTTTCACGTCTACGCATCCACTGCGTACATCAGCCTTCACAGCACTTACCAAACTGCTTTAGAGAAAGACACCATGGCGAAGTGGAAAGAGCAAAGGCTTAGATTTACATCTATTTCAAATCCCAGCTCTGCCACTTAGCTTTGAACCCCAGAGTGGACCAAATTACATTGCTTCTCTAAATTTCTAAGGTCCTTCATTCATAAAATGGAGATAATACTTATTTTATTTATCTTGTTGGGCTAGGAGAACTAAAAAAAAAAAAAAAAAGTTATCTATATAGAAGTACCTAGCTAGTGCTCTAGCCGTGAGTACATAACACCCCTTACAAGACGAACGAGACCACCTCTGCGAAGCGGGCAGGAATGCAGAGAGATGGCGGTTTTTGGCCGTTTTGGGGGTTTTTGTCAACATGGGGAGAAGGGCTTTACCTTATTGTCCTGGGATTCTCTTGCTCGCTTTGGACCTTGGTGGTTCCTTCCATTGACAACATCCCCTCTGACCTCAAAATCACACTGAAAGAAACCAAACCCAAACCACAGGGATCAGAGGAAGAGAAGCCTCCTTCAATGGGAGCAGAGTAGATGTATGATATTTAAGAAATACAGTATCACCAGGCGAGGTTTTGAACCCTTCCCACCCCCAAAATCATTCTTTCTGGTGGACTGGATGAAATGACCAGTATCTCAGCGGCTGAAATCAATTCCCTGAAGCAAATCTTTGTGGGCAGAAATGAACAATTGGCTTTTCACCTCACTGGGACTTAATGTATTTTAATTTTCAACATCTATCTCCTCTCAAAACATTCACTTAGCATTTAGATTAAACTGCTAACACTGTGCTGTTATAAAGATAACTGGAGAATTCCTGATCTCTTAAATCAACTGTGGGCTTCTCAGATTTTCATTGAGAGGTTTAGTTAATGAAACCAACATTATAAAATATACATCTAATACACTGAAAAAAAAAGGTTTTTTTTATAATCACTACTTTGACTGATCAAGGACGAGGGAAGAAAAAATCAGGAGACTGGGGAGGTTAGAGCTTTTGGGAGAAATTTTGGGAAGAACGCTTAGAAACAATTCTGACTGAAACTCAAGATTGTAGGGAAGACCACATCTGTTGCCAAGACTATTATGAAGAAAAATAGTCATGACAGTACAACCACAGGTTGCTGTTATGTAATCTATTTGAAGATGACTCTCATATTTATAGTCCTGATTGTACCCCTGTGCCTCTTTAACCTCTCTACTGGGAGATATACTAGTATTAAATCCCAAAATTCACTCATCTAACAGAGCTCTCCTCCTGCCTCCTGCCTTTCTCCCCTCCCACTATGCCCTTTTCCCATTTCTTCCTTATCTAATATTAACATCCATTCCATTGTTCAGGTCAAAACCCAAAGCGTCACTCCCTCAATTCCTCTCATTGCCTCATCCTCTAAATTTAACCCATTAGTAAGTCCTATCTCCAAATATATCTCAAACCAACCTTTTCTCACCATCTCCATGTCTCCAATTACCCTATGCAGAAAATTCAAATTCTTTACCATGACTTACAGCAAATCTTACCCGATCTGGCCCTTGTCTATGACCTTTTCCAATCCCTTGTCTAACCCCTGCTCCCTACATACTAGTCACCACTTATTACTCTCCAGCTACACTAGTCTATTTGTCTTGAACAAACAAGCTCATTCCTGTCTCAAGACCTTTATGGTTGCTGTCCCTCTGCCTACAACACATTATCTATATTTTTCAAGGCCAATACTTTCTTGTGTTTCAGGTCTCAGATCAAGCATTGGAAGCCATCCTTGGTCTCCTTAACTAAAGTAGTCAACCTCTGTCCCCAGTTAATTCCTCGTCTGCTATTCTGTATATTTCTTCCTATTTACTGGTATCGTAAGCGATCTTTATTATGTGTATTTCCCCTCAATAGAACAAGAATCCCGCCAGAGCAGGGACCTGTCAGTTTTGTTTATTGCTGTATTCTTGGCACCCAGCACATATTAAGCTCCCAATAATATAAGTCACTGAACGAAAAGTTAAAACCAACAAAAACGTCAATTAATTATGAATATGCTAAATAGTGTGTACCAGTTTAAAAGTGCTTTTGTTAATTTTACATTGCCTGATCTGTTGTCATCAGCAGCTCTTAGACGGCTGTTTTAAAATTATTCCTCCTCCCACACTCATCTTATTTCCCTCTCACCGGTCTCAGTATCAGAGTAGTATCTCTTTGAAGGAATCTGATTTCTAAACAGATACATTTGCATATTAATATGAAGGATTTTTCTTCAACAACCTTGAACACACAATTCTCTACAAAGGTGTATGCATGTAAGATTTAGGTGGGCCTATTTCTTTTGCTTATGAGTCTTTTTTCCTGCTTGATTTTTCCTTTCTCTGAGGAAAGGATTATTTCTGCTGAAACTTAGAACAAATGAGCGAGGACACAGAATTTCTGGGTTTGCTCTGCATAACTCTTGATCCCCATCATCAAGGAAAACCCGTGGAAAGTGGTCCGAGGAAGGAAGCAGCTAAATTTTCGGTGATTATGTGACTCAATAGCATAATCTATGGTTTCATAAACTAACCAAGTCTTTCTGATTAGTTTATAACACAAAGTACCTACCTCATCTAGAATCTTTCTTTCTTCCATAGACTGGGTCACCCCTAAAAAGATCACAAAGACAGGTCACAACGCAGAAGAATATGCTCTTTTTACAGAGGTGGATGGTGAAGCAATCACATGAGAGCACAGAAGAAATAATACAGAGTGGAGGTCCTCTCTATAAAGTCAGCATTTTAATAAGGCTTGTAGCAGAAATTTCCTTCTGGAGACACAGTTAATGCTCAATCCAAACATAAAAGTGCCTGCTGCAGATGGATTTCTGCCTACTATTAAATAAATCCCTAGTTTATATGCTAACATTGCTAGAACAGATTAGGTCCTATTAGTTATAAAAAGAAATCCATTTTCCCAGCATCACCAGCTTATCTGAACAAAGATATGCATTCAAGATAAAGCTAGTTTAGTGTTATCATTAAAGACCTTTTGGTAATTCAGATTTGGCATCAGCAAAAACCTTAGGTGTTAAAATGTTAGGTGTAAAAATGCAATTCTGAGGTGTTAAAAGAAGGGAGAAATACATTGTACTTACAGAAATAGCTAACTACCCATTTTCCTCCTGCAATTCCGAGAAAATATTTCAGTGTCCGTTCACATACAAACTCAACATCTGCAGAACGAAAAACATCCCAACGATTAATAGAAGTTGAAAACAAAGTCAGGAAGTGCTGCCATAAGATGCTAAAGAACTCCAGGTCCATATGCTACTGGAAATCAACCTGGATTGATGATTCCAACACCCCTGGTGATAGACTCAGAAGCTGGAAGCACCCCTAATGATAACCAGCAGCCTTTACCTGGAAGGAAGCCTGGAAAAGGCCGATATGAAGTTAACACCAGAGGAAATGTCTGCCCTATCTTCTAGATGTCAAGACTAGCTACAGACATCCAACACTATGTTCAAGGAATTATCCACATCAGTAATATTGACACCCGTGAGTGGGAAAATCCAGTTTTACTAGATGGTAACATGTGAAAGGAGAAGAAAACAGTATTGTTGAAATCCTGCATCTGAAATGGCAATATAAGTGACACATTTTCACTCCCAGAACTTCTCCCTGGGAAACCCTAACCTCCTAATTCCTAATTTCCCTGAGAGGGACAGGAAAATACAGAGTAATCTCGTAGCTTTTCTCCTTTCTACTTAAGTATTTCAGAAAGCAGTAGCTGAAGAATCACTTCTGTTTATTTCCTAGTGTTTCAAAAGACTCCTTTGAAGAACTAAGCAAACTGAAGAAAGAACACTTAGTTTTAAACAGGAGAAATGTATTTAACTAAATCCTAGCAGCAACAGCCATTCTCCCTCAGAATTCTTCACAAATTGTCAAAATTTTTTTCCCTTTCATCACAATTTTATAGCTTTTTGTTTAACTGCTGCAAAAGAGGATTTAATAATATGCTTTAAACTAAGAAATTTCATTCAGCTTATTTTTAGTTCAACAGTGTTGTACTATCTTTGAGTTTAAAGACTGAATTACTTTAGATTTAATTTACATTTTAAAGTTTCCTTTTCACCTTCTAGCAGCTTTGATCCAAACCTATCGCTTAAGATATATTAAACTTGAATGACATTCATCTCTAAAATACTACTTAGTTTGAGGTACCTTGTTCTGGCACCTGGTTCCTGTGAGTATTCTCCTCTGACTTTGTGGTACGATCTATATACAGTAGAAACCTAACATCTTAGAGGTCTTAAGGCAATGTGCCCCTGCCAAGGAGGCTGGATCCCCTGCTCAAGGACCTGCAGTCATGTGAACAGAAACATCCTGGAGTGGACCACTGGATTTCCAGGGAGTCAATTTTGTTAGAAAGGCTTTTTTTTTTTTTTTTTTTGGTCCTCCCTCCCCCCAACTCCGAGTCAAGCCGTTGTTCTCAGTCTAGTTGTGGAGGACGCAGCTCACTGGCCCATGTGGCAATTGAACCAGCGATCTTGGTGTTAGGAGCACAGTGCTCCAACCACCTGAGCCACCCAGCTGTCCTTAGAAAAGTTTTTAAGAGCTGAGTTATAATCTGCGTCTGCTGTGTGCTGCATGCACTGGTCTCTGCTTCTTGGAGCCCCTGAGGAAGTCTAACTCCTGTTCCAGATAACAACTCTTCAACTATTTGAAGACAGTTGTCTTGTTCCCTTAAGTCTTCTCATTCCTTCAGCTGTTCTTCAACTGACATTGCTCTGAATTCCTTTTCTCCATGCTTATCATCTACCTTTGAATAAACACTAACATGTCAGTGACCAGCTTAAAAAGAAAGTATGGTGCTCAAAACATATCTTCCAAAGAAGCTAAACACCTTTGTAATAACAAACAAACAAACAAACAAAACAACCTATCTTCTAGGTAGATACTCCAGCAGAGAATACAGTGGGGTGGGGGGAAGGTCAGGATCAGCAGAGAATACAGTGTGGGGGGGGGAGGTCAGGATCTTTACTTCACTTGCTCCAGACATGAGGCTTGTATTAATGAGGCCCAATTTCAAATGAGCTTTTCCGCAGCCCTGAAATGTTTACCCAGATTTAGCTTATAGTCAACTAAAAGCCTCTAAGGTCTCTGTTACCATGGGAGTCACAATTAGGATTTCAAAAGGGGAAGGTATAGGACAAACCAATTTCCCCCTTCACCTTTTCCTTTTTCAAATGCTAGGCTACCTCAGAGCTGACATTGGACTTGTTTCCTGAAAAATTCTCAACCACACTGAAACTAGTATTCAAATGATCTAGGACATGGAATGCACATGGAGCTAGGGTTTCCAACCATCCAGATTTTGAATAAAGACTCACTTCTGTCCCATTTTCCTCTTTGCCCCACTTGTTCCTCCAGGACTTCGGCTCTGTGTTACAGAAAGCCCTTCCCACAGACTAGCCCAGGGAGGATGGACCAGAAGTGGTTCATCGTTCTGGCTCACCACACACCAAATCTTAACCCAAAAGAAAAGGGGGTGAGGAAGTAGCAAAACTATTATTTTTCTTCCATAAGTTAGTAATTGATTGATTATTGGAAGACTTTTATCCAGCCTACGCTTACCAAATATTCCCATTTCTTCACACAGTTTTATGCAACAGATGCAACATATTCTATAAAGGTTCTTGGCATACCTGTTTTCATAATGACATGAGTAGTCTCTTCGGTAATTAGATCAGTTAAAACAATGTGGTGTTTTCTGGCAAACTTGTGCACAAGCCCCTGAAATCAAATCAAATATTACATTATAATAAATCACCTCTAGCATACAGCTTAGTTATTAGTCTAGTTTTGTTATTAGTTATCTTCCATTTTTCTCAGAAAAAGCATTCTGTTTCTTCTAACATGCCTGAAGCCTCAAAATAAATAGCAATTTAATACAAATTATGTATAAATCAGAAGAAGAAATTCTAAAGTAGTCCATGCTAGCAGACATGAACTATAACCAAAGATGCAAAATAATTTTCCCTTTAATAGCAGACATCATTTGAATCCCTAAGACAATTAGTTTCTTCATAGAGTGACACTCTTACTATACTATAATTTAGATACATCAGCCTACACTATATGAGCCAAGAGGTAACTAGCCAATATAGAAAGTTATGCTACCGTGTTTCCCCGAAAATAAGACCTAACCAGACAATCAGCTCTAATGCGTCTTTTGGAGCAAAAATTAATATAAGATCCGGTATTATGTTATGTTATATCATATATATCATATTATATTATAGTAAAATAAGGCTGGGTCTTATATTAATTTTTGCTCCAAAAGACGCATTAGAGCTGATTGTCCGGCTCGGTCTTATTTTCGGGGAAACTTGGTATATACATATACATGTATGTGGCTTAAAAATAAGATGACACCTTCTCCCTCTGATAGTTACTTTAAAACATTCAAATCAAGAGTGCATAAACTATCAATTGTTCTTAAGGAGAAGGACTGGAAGAGACTCGTATTATTCCCAAAAGAAATCTAGAGCCTTCTAGCTATTGTCAACCCAATAAAAATCAATAGGCAGTAAAAGAAATTAACCAGATCCGTTATGGACACAGTTGACGTAATTAGTAGCTACTGTTTGGTAAATAACTCTGATTACCAAGGGCCATCATTTATCAGCCATCACCACCCATGCCAATATTTATGTGTTGCACAATATTGCAGGAGATCAGGCTATCTTTCTTTCATGCTGTCTCACTCCCCACTGCCACAGGGCACTGAAAAAGGCAGGCTAGAGAAGCTAATGACGTCCTCCCCCCTTTGCCACTGCCCTCTGCCAGGATCATTAGCAATTCTGAACTGATTAATTGCTGAAATCCCAGCCTTGAAACAGTGTTCAGTTAGAAGAGCAACTGCTGAAAAGATCATCTTAATATGGGCTTCAGAATTAATCATGTGTAATACAGTCAGCAGCTTTCATAATAAATTTACCACACTTCAGCAAGTCTGAATAGAGCTGAAGTTTTCCTCTTTGCTTATTTAAAGACAATATGTACCCAAGCCACTTATAGTCTCATCTATAGCTCAGAATTGCTCATGGCAAGAAAGATTAGGTCCTTTTAGCCTTCTCTGAAAAGCTGAACTCGCTAAACAAAAGAAGGAATGCTGATTTTCAAGGAATAAATGGGAATTCTGGATATGTACACAAATGATCAAGAGAAATATAAACAGACAGAGGTACGAATTTTCAGAGCAAATAGCTGGTCTGGGCATCTGGTTGTGAAATGAGAAATCCAGCATTGTTGACGAGAATTTATTCATTATATCTATTAATACGATGGCAGACATAGCTTCCTTTGTCCTTTTAGTAGTGGGGCACATCTGGCCACAGGGAATGTTATGGTAAGCTGCTACCCATAAAGAAATAGGGATGAAAAATGGTTCTTATCCTAGGAAGGATATATTAAGAAAGATACTTAAGACTGACTGGGTCATCTCTCAATGTGTAATAAATGACACCCACTACTGAATCCATTTGATACTCTGGTGTGTTATCTTATCATGGTTCTTTAAGAAATATTCACTCAATTATTGTGTTATAAAGTGATACCAATGGTGATTAATTACAGGGGAAGTAAATTTTCTAAGATGTCTGAAATCTACACTTGACAAAAGTAGAAAAAAGATTTCAATGGTTTCACTATTTCAATGGGTATTTTTCCACAGTGTAAAACAATTCCTTTTTCTGGAATGAGGGGCCCAAGGAGATGTCAAAATCCTAACAGGGAGGGGGTGTTTTAGGGCAGAAATAACAGGGCAGGTTACTGAATGATTGTGTCACAAGCCAGGATAAAAACAAATATACACTGGAGAAATGCCATTATCTGGCAGTGTGCTTGGAACCAGTTTGAATTTGGTTAATCATCCTGGTACATTCTTTCATGTGTGACACACAGCAGGGAAAGAAAAGATGCCTTCAGGGGAGTAGAGATACACCTACTTGCTTTTTTAGATAAGAAAATTAAAATAAAAAAGCTCTATATCATACCCCAAAACATAACCTCTGCTAATATTTAATATTTTAAGTACGAGGTGTGATCAAAAAATATGGTGAATGTTTAAATAAAAAAAATTTATTACAGTAAAAGACACATTGCTGCTAATCCCCCTCAAAATATTCCCCCTTGCTTTGAACACACTGATCCCATTGTTCTTGCCACTTTCTGAAACAGTTCTGGAAATCCTCTTTCGTGAGTGTCTTTGGTTGTGCTGTCATAGCTGCTGTGATGCCCTGAATCAACTCAAAGCGTTTACCTTTCATGGTCATTTTGACTCTGGGAAGAACCAGAAGTCACACGGTGCCAGATCTGGTGAATAAGGTGGATGAGGACACCCCATAATGTTTTTATTTGATAGACACTGCCAGACCCGAAGCGATGTGTGACACAGAGCCTTTCCTGTTGTGATCAACAAATACGGTGCATGCTGCTGCCGAGTGCCATCCAATAGAAAGGCAGGGATCTTTAATACAGGACGCAGCGTGTGGAACTTTAGTAACAGTGTGTGACAAGTTTCAACTTGTTCGGTGTAATCAGTTGGGTGTGAACTATGGTTGAGAGAAGGTATGTTTTAAAGTGTGTCATATATCATACTCCATTATGATAATGCTCCATGTCACACACTGCTTCTGGTACGGCAATTTCTGTCAAATAAAAACATTACAGGGCCGGCCCGGTGGCTCAGGCGGTTAGAGCTCCGTGCTCCTAACTCTGAAGGCTGCCGGTTCGATTCCCACATGGGTCAGTGGGCTCTCAACCACAAGGTTGCCAGTTCAATTCCACGAGTCCCGCAAGGGATGGTGGGCTCTGCCCCCTGCAACTAAAATTGAACACGGCACCTTGAGGAGAGCTGCCTCCCCGATGGCTCAGTTGGTTGGAGCTTGGGCTCTCAACCACAATGTTGCCAGTTCAATTCAATTCCTCCAGTCCCGCAAGGGATGGTGGGCAGCACCCCTGCAACTAAGATTGAACAGGGCACCTTGAGCTGAGCTGCTGCTGAGCTCCTGGATGGCTCAGTTGGTTGGAGCGCATCCTCTCAACCACACGGTTGCTGGTTCGACTCCCACAAGGGATGGTGGGCTGCGCCCCCTGCAACTAGAAAACGGCAACTGGACCTGGAGCTGAGCTGTGCCCTCCACAACTAAGACTGAAAGGACAACAACTTGACTTGGAAAAAGTCCTGGAAGTACACACTGTTCCCCAATAAAGTCCTGTACCCTTTCCCCAATTTAAAAAAAAAAAAAAAAAAACTTAAAAAAAAAAAAAAGATTAAAAAAAAACCCCAAAAACATTCCAGTGTGTCCTCATCCACCTCATTCACCGGACCTAGCACCAGATCTGGCACCGTGCAACTCCTGGCTCTTCCCCAAAGTCAGAATGATTCAGGACATGCAGGCAGCCGCAACAGTGCAATTAAAGACACTCATGAAAGAGGACTTCCAGAACTGCTTCAGAAAATGGCAAGAATATGATAAATGTGTTCGAAGCGAGGGGGAATATTTTGAAGGGGATTAATGGCAATGTGTCTTTTACTGTAATAATTTTTTAAAATTTAAACATTCACTTATTGTTTGATTACCCCTAGTAAATATATACAAAGTAATCCATGCCATAGCTTTATCTAGGTCCAAATTTTTCAGAAATTAGTAACAAATTAAATTACATAGAATTGTGCCTGTTTCCTAAATTTCTTCCTGTAGGTTTTATTCATTGTTAGTAGCTATTTAAAACTATTTGCAGCATGTCAATGAAGTCTCTGTCCTTAGGAAGATACATATGGATGGATACACTTACAAGTTCTTTGGGGGTCAAGCCTGATGCCACCATAGATATTCTTTTGCTGACTCTTTTTGTTAAAGATATCACTTTTGGATTCTCCCTGCTCACACTTTTCTCTCTCACAATATTAGTAGTATGAGCAGCGGCTGGACTCTTGGCAAATTCTTCAACTTGAAATTGGGGTAATTTCAAGGTAGAGGTTGAAGTTGGCACGCTGTAAACATGAGCCGGCTCTGGAGCTTTGTCTTCAGAAGGTTCAGACTCAAGCTCATCCGAGAAGAGGCTGATTCCAGATTTTAGGTAAGGGGTTCCCTCTGAAAGAAATCGGGGAAGAAGTTTAATCTACATGACAACGAATCTTGAATTACAATGTCTAGTCTGTGCTAGGAACTAAAAAGATAGATCAAGTTAGGTTAAGAGAAAAATGGGTACACTAAGTACACTGCTGGTGGAAGTGCAAAGTGGCTTAAATTTTCTAAAGGACAATTTGGCATTATATTCCAAAAGCCTTGTGTGTTTACACTTCGGTCAATAAGTCAAGCTTTAGAAATGTATCCTAAGGAAATAAAAGATGTATACAAAAGTTTAGTCATAGGAATGTTCAAGGCAACATTGTTTATAACAGTAAAGTTTTAGAAACAACCTAAATGCGCAATAATAGATTAAATAAATTATGGCCCATCTGTTCCAATGGAGTACTCTTCACCCATTACACTTAATTACAATAAAACGAAGAAATGCACACACCCAAGTTCATTGCAGTATATTCAAAATAGCCAAGAATGCAAGCAACCCAAATGTCTCTCAATGGATGAGTGGATAAAGAGAATGTAGTATATAGCATATAATAGTTTCTAAAAACTGAATGAATAGCTTTAAAAAAAGAAAATCCTGCCACATGCTACAAACATGGATGAACTCTGAGGACACTGTGCTAAGTGAAAGAAGTCAGTCACAAAAAACACACAAATACTGTGTGATTCCACTTATATGCAGTATCTAAAGTAGTCAAACTCTTAGAAAGCAGAATGGTGGTTGCCAGGGGATGGCAGAGTGGGAAATGGGGAGGAGGTGAAATGGAGGGTTGCTGTTTACGGGGTAGTTTCAGTTTTGCAAGATGAACAAATTCTGGAGACCTGTTGCACAACAATGCAAATACACTTAACATTACTGAACAGTTAAAAATGGTTAAGATGGTAAATTTTAACTTGTTTTTTATTGCACCTAAAAGTAAAATAAATTTTAAAATGCCATTGATTTTAAGATGCTTCAGAAGATGCTATTCTACTTCAGAATCTTACCATGAAAAAAATTTGCATCTTAGAATCCATTAAACGCAAGGTCTTATTTATTTTATCTACTTTAAATATTCCTTTTTTATTACCTATATTCTCCAACTGTTTGGCAATGAACATATAGTACTTTAATAAGGATTGAAAAAAAGGTTGAAAAATGAGAAATACTCAATTTTTGTTTCTTCATCCATGATATCATTAACGTTTGCACTTAATAAATCATCTGATATCATTACCAAATTAAAAATAGGAGATCGTCTCTGAAACATTTCAGAAAATGTCACATCATTGGCAAGCAAGCATAGCTTAGTGGAATGTATGAGATTCCTAAAATGACCCTAATTAATTAAAATGGCCAACTACCACATTTAGATACCAAAGAGCATCTTTTATGACAATGTGTTTGAGATTAATTTAAAACTTTCTTTACTAATTAAAACTTTGATTTACAAGCCATAAAACACATCATTCCTTTAAAGTGATTTATAAGGCATAAAATATATAGTCATTTATATTCATTAATTTGTAAAATAAAAGCTTACTTTGGAGATTTATTCTAGGGTCCTAGAACTCTTATCTAACAGTTGAAATAAAATATTTAGAGTGCACCAGGACTCTCTCATCCTCAAAACTGTTAAAGAGTTAAACCAGTAACAACTGCAATAATTTTCAAGTAAACTTGGATTAACATTCAAGCTATTTTTTAAAAAATGGGTTTAAGTATAACAGATGCATTCATGATAGATTGTACACCTGAAAGTTAATTAAGCGGAATATCTTCAGGTAAGATTCAGAGTAAAATAAAAGTGTTTTCTCCATCAGAGCAGATGAAATATTACCTAAATCTTGTCTTGGCAAAAGAGACGGCTCCATGAAATCCTGGGCCTCCGACCGTGTCAGCTGTTGCCCCTCCACCTCAGTCACCTGAATGAGCTCCTCTTGAGACGACGGGCAATTTCTCTTCTGACTTGGTGAATGGCTGTTCACATACCACCTATCATCTAACAACTGGGATTGAGAAGGGAAAGACCTAGAAACAGAGATGAAAGGAGAAAACCATTATCACAGCTCCTGAGAGGGCTAATCATACTTCCTGGGCAGCCAAAGTATACATGAAACAGCTCATTATCAGAGAGATTGGGAATGATTAGCCAAAAAGAACCCGAGTGACGGCCTAGAAGCCTGGGTTCATGACGTCTACCAGCATGTCAGGGTTGACGTAGAACATCTCCCCTTAGGGTCTGGTCTGAGGCAGTACATGTTTTAGCTATTTAAAAGCATGTCAGCAAATTATCCACTGCCATAATCAAGTTCTATAGCATTATTCCACTTGAGTCCCAATGGATGTGTTAGAATCAGGACTCTCATGAAAATAGAAAGTTGACTAATTTTGACATTGCCACAGGCATTCTTTCTACCCAATTTCAGCACAATTACATAGAATCATCCCTTATCTTCTGCCTTTTCAATGTCCAAAATCATTCCAAAAACAAAAGCCAGCTATAAAATATTGTTAGAATATGCACACAGTAATTCCTCTACTCTTTTAGGTGTTTAGGACCTTGCTAAATAAGATACTTATCAATAGATTTAAAGAATCTCACAGGTAAGCTACTTAATTCAAACAATTACTGGGTGTTTACTACAAGTCAGGCACTAATGCTAGACCCTGTGGATTAAAGATGAGCAAGACCTAAACTGCTGTTCTCAAGTAGTCTAGTAGAGGGAGTAAGTTCAATCAATGTGTAGGTTCTTTAACAGAAGTCTCTTAGGGTACACTGGGGTGGGGAGAAGGAGCTGTAATATTTGGCCTGAATATTAAATGGGTGGTTAGTTAAAGCATGGCAATGATATCACTACCTGTAAACATGGGTTTAGTGCCCATGGAGGCCAGATCTTTAAATTCTCTGTCCCAGCCCCCGTGCCAGTACCCCAGCCTCAAAAATATATCCTTAGTCTAGTTCAAGAGCCTTGGAAAAGATGGTGTGATTAGATTATTGACAACCTGTCACTACTCCCCAAAAGATAAGTAAAAATATCCATATACTGAGTCGAAACTCAATAAATATGCTTTCCTTTTCCTCCCTAGAGAGGTGAGATGTGGGAATCGAATGGCCAAGACCCTTTCCTGAACTATCAAATAGGAATAACAGTCCAGAACTTGTCCTTTTATCTTCAGTGTTGTTGTAAAAATCAAATGATTAGGTAAAGTTGTTTTTTTTTTTAATTTTTATTGGGGAATATTGGGGAACAGTGTTTTTCCAGGACCCATCAGCTCCAAGTCAAGTCATTGCTTTCAATCTCCTTGTGGAGGGCACAGCTCACTGGCCCATGTGGGAATCGAACCGACGACCTTGGTGCTATGAGCATTGCGCTCTAACCAACTGAGCCAACCAGGAGCCCAAGATAAAGTATTTTTGAAAATAGAAAATACTATACAGTCTTATCTCAATAGTGATTTAAATAGATACCCTGAAAGATCCTGTGAATATTTCTTGGGGTGAACCAATAAGCTAAACTTTTTCTACAAAGGCAAACACTTCAATTTAGGTAAGGGCTGCCTTGGAGAAGTCTGCCCTCAGCCTCCAGACTTGTTTAGGTTTTAGTTCGAGGCTTTATTCTGCCCTTCAGAAGGATGCACAGATGTGCTGTGCATTTCTCATGTTGCAGTTCATGCCTTGTATGGGTCCAAAAAGCCTACATACAGTTAAACGAAAGAAGTGTCTTAGAGCAATGAGAGGTTAGAAATAGCTGTGTACAAAAAACTGGAGAAAGTATGGTGAAAAATAGTGAACATTAAGTGTTCGATACAAGTAAAGGTGTTACTTAGATACCACGATTTGACATTTACTACTTCTTACCTTTCCACTTCTGGTTGTTTATTTTTACTAGTGGAAATATCCGAAGATTCTTGAAACTTATCTGCAGAAAGGCTTTCTGGATTCTGACTTATAAGATATTCACCATTTTTCTCTGAAGTTAATACTGCTGTAAATGGAATGAAAAAACAAAGAAATCTACTTTATTGCTTTGTTCTGATGATGATAATTCAGGTGAGTATTACCATTTTTTTTCAAAAGCAGCACTCTGTGACAATCAAATTGGTTTTTAAGCAAGTATATCAGACAGAATTTTATAAACACAAGAGTTCCAGCACCAAATGGAACTAAAAAATATATAATAGGAACACTTTAAGACTAGGTAAATAAAGATACCCAACTGAGACAAGGCTGAAAAAATCATGTATTTATATTTTTTGGCCCTACATGATAAGGAAACAAGAATAGGAAGTGATTTTTTTTCTTTTAATCTCTACAGCTAACTAAATTATACTCAAATTCCCTTAGATGATAGGGAAGAGAAAGTACTGGAAAGCACAAAGCACATTTCCTTTTCCATCCCTACTGCCTCCACATCAAAGACTGTATAAAATGGGGATTTGAGCTTTTTCAGTGTGGGGAAAATAAGAGGGGAGAGGTCGGGTAAGAAAGAAAAAAGAGGTGACATTTTGCTTCACATTTTCAATTACTAAGAAAAAACAAACCAAAAAACTAATATACATAAAAAGACCAAGGTGCCAACTGATAAGGAACCCTGAAGTAATACATAGAACTAATGATGAAATGGCATGAGAGAAAACAACACAAACAGACCCAAGGCCAAGTTCTGACATGTTAGTACATCCTTTTTATTTATTAATTCCTCCAAAAGTATTATTGTACCACTGCTTAAGTAGCTTAAAGGCAGAAAACTTTAAAAAGCAAAAACAAATACTTAAACATTACAAATGTCTTCTATTCATTAAAAAGTCACTGACAACTGTAATTCATTTTGAGCTTTTATCAGAAAAGCTAAAATCCATACATTGTGGGAGAAAAATTTTTAAAAAGGGCTGTGTTAATTACACTGTTCTTTAAGACCCTGGGTAGCCTGGGGGAAAATAATCATTGATTTCCTGAGTTAATCTTCAAATGCATTATTTATCGTTTTCTTTGTGCTCATCTTTTCTGGACCTGTGAATTTCTGTGAACTGGAAGAACTCTGCCTGGAGCTACCAGCTGCTGAAAGTAAGCAGAGTCTAAATCTAACCATGCAGGTTTTTCTTTCAACTGGGTATGTAAACTTTTTAATAAGGGTATCATTTCCCCCCAAATACAAGGTGATAATTAGTAAAAGGTTATATGCAGTCTCTAAGGAATCACATCAAACAGAATTAACCATTAGAAAGGGATACAGAAAAAAAAAAGTGAAGGGGCGGCTGGTTAACTCAGTTGGTTAGAGCCCGGTGCTCTTAACAACAAGGTTGCCGGTTTGATCCCCACATGGGGCCACTGTGAGTTGCGCCCTCCACAACTAGATTGAAACAACTAATACTTGACTTGGAGCTGATCGGTCCTGGAAAAACACACTCAAAATAAATAAAAGTTAAAAAAACCCCAAAACAAATTGGCAACACATACTTAAAAAAAAAAAAGGTTATTCTATTGCCTGAATAAATAGTGTATGACTTCCACTTTTTACTACAATGGGGTCAAGCTAAGAAGAAAATAAGCTAATCTGAGTTGTAATTTAACAACTCAACAAGACCTAAAAAACACGGAAAAACTTTTGTTTTTCTTTTTCTTTAATCCTTATGTCATAAATGCAGGGATCCAGAGTCCAAGTACTGAGACGATACTATAATATCCCTTAAATCATTCCCTCATCTGGGGGTCTTAACATGTTATATTCTTCATGGGTAGGGAGTATGAGCCAGACCAGATATTTAATAAATTTACTGGCTGCCTATCATGTGCTAAGCACCGTGCAAAATATTGGGAGAATCAAAGGAAAAGACATTTGGGGAGGAAGGAAAGAGATATTCAGAAATGATAAACTATAAAATAGGGAACTCATAATGAAATTCAGCTTTAAAAAGCACATAACCCATCTACAAGGCTAATTCAGAATTTTCAGGGGAAGAGGCTAGGAATTTTTAACAAGTGCTTCCAGGAATGAACTATGGGGACAAAAAAGATCCGATGTGTCTGAAAATCACTTCCGCTGTAACGGGCTATGATCTTACAAATGGTTAATGTTTGCTTTATGAATGACAGGTAATCCAGGAGAAAAAAATGGCAAAATGCCTGATATGAAATAGCTTTATCTACAGAGGGAGGTACACATAACTTATAATGGGTAAGTATACACATTTACACAGAAATATTATACAGCTTTAGGAATGACCCTTAGATAAACAATAGGGCAGATCTATGCTGACAGCAGGACATTTGATACAAAGACTCTAAAACAATGAATAAGTTTACTCCAAAGGATAAAGTAAAACCTATGAACAAAAATGTTTTATATAGAGATTCAGAAGAAATTTTGAAAAAGGTTTTCAAATCCATAGTAAAACAGAATGTATAAAAACCTAACATTTATGAAATTGCAAAAACAAAAAGCCACAAAGAAACATTTTTGTCTACAGATCTTCAGGAAAGAATAAACACCCCACCCTCAAAGATGAGATAGATTTACACAGATTCAAAGCCAGACAATAACATTTTATAAGCTAGGCATTAAAATGGAACGTCTGAAAAGAAAAAAAATTGAAAATCTAGTCTGTTTTTAGATTGAAGATGGTAAAAGCACCTCAATGAAGAGAACTGTGCTGGGGAATAGACTTTGGGCTTCATTATCTGGGAGATGAACTAAATGAAAACACAGTTACAAAGAAAGCATTTAAGGAAATACATTTGAACCACTGCCATAGCAACAGAGTTCCTAGCTTCTCTGTGCATGAGCTAGTGTTTCTCTCTGAACATAAAAATACTGCAAGGCACACTCCTGGATCAAGGCCACAGTTCTGAATCATTAAGACTTGAGTTCCTAGAAAGACTCAAAGGAAGGCACCAAGGCCCCCAGTACGACTAGAGAAGGAAACGATGAAGGAACTTAAACGTTAAGTAGGTATCACTGAGAAAGTAGTGAAGAACACTTCGGGGGGGCTCCCCACAACTGCCAGTCCCCACTGCAGAACCCATGCTTGTGCATAGCCTCTCATCTACTTGTCTAAGTATTGTATTTGCCCGTATTAAAAAAACCTGCCTGATGTGCTCTTTCCAATTAAATACTCAAAATTTCATCTTACTTTCCTTCATTTATGCAACATTATTCCTCAGCTCAGTGCTCACTTCTTTTAGGAAGTCAGTTCTGATCAACTCCACCTGCCTGGTTCCGCCAAATGCCTCATCTCAGAGGTCCATCTGGCCTTGTTGACAACTATAACGTTGTGATAAACCACCTGACTCTGACACATAATTGGACTTTCTGTGGATTAAGGTGCAGTTCCTGAAGGATAGGGCCTCTCTTCCTATAAACTGGAATGCACATGAAATAGGGTTTTGTGACCTGACAGCTGTGTTATAAGAGTATGTCCAAGTTTTTTTATAAACTTTCAAAAACGATGGGATCACCTATTTCCAATCTCCCCCACTATACTCAACTTCCTACGTGTTCTCCATAGCATCTCTTCATTGTGGGGACTCAGTCAGACAAGGACACTTAATGACTGTCTTGGTCCCTCTGAATGGTAAATTAATTGTGAGCAGGAACTAGAAAGCAGGCTCTAAAATTACCCACGGAGTGACTCAGCAAATATATGCTGAGCACGGATCATAAAATGTTGATGCTAGGTCCACATTTTCCAGAAGGAGATAAAGGCTTAGGGAGGGGAAGAATTTTGCTTACGTATAATTTGAACACTACAAACCTTTTTCTGACATGTTCTGTTCCAGATTTAGCAGGTCCTGTGAGGCACAAGAATCAGCTATGATGGAAGGGGAGCTGTTAGAAGGCTGGCTCCCGTGCTGCTCTAACACCGCTTCCAGTTCGGCCATTTCCTGCTGGAGCTTTACCAGATTATCTTGCATGGTATCCCTCTGCTGAAAACACAAAAAGTGACACTGAGAAAGTTACACTCTTTTAGAAATTTGCCAGAATGCAAGAATATGTCACACCAATTAATTTTAGCATGGGAATTAAAATCACCGAGTACAGAATTATGAGTTCTGCCTGAATACCTTTTAATCCAACCATATTCATGCAATTAATGCCCATGAAATTATTTCAGAATGATGTTAGAAGAGGAAAAAAAATTCCTCAAACTCGCCCAAATAGACTCGCTTTATTGTGATGTCCTTTTGAAGTTGGTTATTGTCTTTTAAAGCTCGGGGACAAAAAAAATCATTAAGGTGCTTAAACACTTTGATATTTAAAATGAATGACTCTGTTAACATTTTATATAGGCTGTATTTCAAAGATTCAGTACTGCGAGGCTCCTAAGAGATTTGAGTTAGTCCATACAAAAATGTCTGGTTTCTAGCTTGTGAGGAGTCTGTTTCTGGGATTCGTTGGACAGTTAGTCTCTAACAGAAAGAGCAGAACTAATTCATTTATCTATTTGTTCATTCAATAACCATCTGTTGACCATCTATTATATGTCCAATACTATCGTAAGACTGGGGGTATAGACCCCATGGTGCTGCCATTCTAGCTGGAATCAGGCTACCTTGAAAAGTTCAGAGGACCTGAGAGGGAAGGATCCAACAGAAAGAGCCCAAGGAAAGCCTGGAAGGACAGTTATTGTTTCCAATTCAAGAGACGGGGCTCTTCTTGCTTATGGGACTCCTGATATGTCTTTTTCCACTTCAAAAAGAAATCTGCTAAGTCTAAGGTTTTTGATAAGCCAAGTATTTGGGAAGTGAGATTTCCAAAGTATACATTTCTTCATTACTTTTAGAAGGAACAACAGTGGTTGCCAGCAAACCCCGGGGAAAAACAAATTGTTTCACACTCTGTGTCTTCCTCCTCGGATCCTTGAAAATGACTTTGCCCTTTACTAAAAACTAGCCATCTACTTTCTCCTGCTACACTGAGCTCATAGCTTTCAGGTTTTTATGACCAGAAAATGTATTCCCAGCTTCACAAAGGCTTTCACTGCTACCCTGAGACTGTTTTGCTGCCAAAGTCATCGCCGGCTGCACCACTGCCACCATGTGGCGCCCGTGAGTAGTTCCATCACTGATCAAAAGAGGGCTTGCCTCAGTAAATCTGGACCAAAACCACAGATATCCATCCATACGTTTCAGAGGCTGCACTGGTCACTACAGTCACGTGTAACCTCTGTGTGGCCGTTAAATAGGTTAGAAAATCAGAAAAAATAGTAATGGGAGAATTATAGTTAGATAACTTTCCTTTGGGTTTCCCCTGTAGGCAAGTGGCCCGATACGGTACCTTTGGGAGACCAAAACCAAATTGGTTACCAGGTTTTCTTGATTCTAATTCTTAAATGTTTCGCAAATTAGCCTTACTCTTCTAATTCCCACTATGCTACTCTGATTTCTACTTTTCATACAGCTTTCTACTGTGGAAGTTCCTTAAAAACCATGTTTATCATATCTCTTTCTTCCATAAAGACCTTAGTGGTTATTCCACTGCTCAGATAAGTTAATACTTTCTGAAACTATGTCATTATTACTCGTTATTGCCCTCAGGATAAAGTCCAAATTCCTAAGTATAGCATTCAAAAGGCCCCTCATACCCTGATCTTATTTCTCTTCCAAACCACCCATACGACCTGTTTTCTCGTCACACAAGACAACTTTGTGCTTCCTGGGCATTTCATGTTTCTGAGCCTTTGCTTCAGTTGCTGCCTCCCTTCTCTTTCCACCTGGAAAAATTCTGCTCATCTTTCAAGGCCCAGCTCCGATGTCTCCTTTGGAAGTCCCCATCAACAACACATCTCCTACCAGGAAAATGGTTCCCCACGACTTCATTTGTACTGCTAACACATTAGTATGCGGAAATGGAATACATGACCCTCCTTTGACACAGTAGTGCTTTCATACATGTTTCTGCCACAGAGGGCTATGGGATTTGAAGGTTTAGCTTATTGATTAAATTCAGTATTTAGTGTTCTGCAGTGAGCTAGGTGGTGGGTGGGTATGTGTGTAAAATAAAAGGTAGCATGAGTTCATGCCTGAGTTCTATCCAGTTGATTACAATCTAATTTGAGGAGACAAGGTACCACACACAACTGTTATACCACTGATTCTATGGGGTGATATAAGCAAATGTAAGAATGAATGCAGCATGCATACTACTGAATGTAATGGACAACACACAAACGCACACACGCACACATACACACACGCTTTTTACCTGAGTGGTTAAAATAACACTCTGAGAGGACAGCTCTGAACAGTCTTCAGAGAGGGTGGTTTCACTCTCATACTCAGATGCTGTTTCATCTTAAATAATAATAAAAATAGAGGTTTAGATGTAAAAACAGACAGCAAATATTGCAACTTGCTGTATCTGGTTCTTCCCACGGGCAGGACAAATATCATTTTCATGTCACACAAAATGATTACACGTCTTCTTTTGGGACACCCTGGTTTCCTCTAGAAATCGTAACAAAACTACAAGTCCACTAACAACTAGGGCATCAAATCTCATTCCAATAGAGACGTTCCAGCTAGGTGAAGGAATTTTAAGGAAAAGCACCTCAGGAGGAACATGCTTCAAGTTTAAGAAGCAGTTACTTTAATTGTACTTGGAAAACTCCTAAAATGTGCTTCCCCAAAGGCAGAAACATTTAGCTCACTTCTACAAAACAGATGGTTTGCGTACCTAAGTTTGAATCCATACTCTGCTCTTCCTGATTATACTCTTGCAGGCCAGTTTCCCTTTTGTCATCAGTGGAAACCAATTCCTGGTCACTGAGAACTTCCTGGTTTTCAGACTGATGCCTCACTTGCATGGAAGGAGGGTCAAACATCGAGAAAGGATCCGGAGTGTTTGTATTAGCTGTCAAGTCTCTCGATGCATTGCACTGTGAGGAAAATAAGCTACTAGAACGTTTCGCCTCCTCATGCAGGTGATGCTCCTCGGACGCCTCTGCTGATGTTACCTGTTTACTGCAGTCGTTTAAGCTCTTCTTCAACGATGCTACGTTCTCCTCTCTTTCCTTAGACAGACTCTCTGTGGCAACAGAGTTAAGTCTAGTCGATGGAGACGGTGTATTGCTTACTTTACCAAATAGTAAGTATTGGAAGCAGGGGAGTTCTTCATCCTCACTAGACGTGTCCTCTTCTGAGGACTCTAATTTCCTGGCCCGTCTTTGGTGACCCTGAGCCAAACGTGTATGAACTAAGGGGCTAGAGCTCCTTTTGAATTCTTTCTGGACACTTTTGCTAAAAACAGCAGATCTTTCCTTCATGTCGCTTTCAGCAAAGCTGCCATTTTCCTTTATTTCATTCTTGTTTAACAGGTCCTCCGGTGTCTCTGAGCAAACCTGACTACTTCCCATAGGTTGTTCTAGGTGATCTGAAATCTGACATGGAGAGTAGTCTGCATTAACAGCCTGAACTACCCCTTCATTTTCTCCCTGCCTTTTTATTTCAGGATGTTTACAGTTACTTACAGGAAGGCTTTGCTTACAGGCGTCAGGTTGCATGAGACCTAATCTGAGCACAGCATTTAATTCTGGTCCTCTGTTTCTACTGAGTTCTGCTTGAATGTTTTCACCACTGGAACCTACTTCATTGATACTAGAGCCTACTTCATTAGTACCGGAATCTGCTTCATAAATATTACTTGAGCTGCCTTCTTTAAAAGTGCTTACTCTAATGTTATTTTGGCTAATTGTGCTCACTGTACTTTGAATGATGCTCTCACTTCCCATTGCTCTTTCAGGTGACACTGGATGTTCCTCAAAGTTTTCCTCTGACAGGTTTTTCTCACATATAGTTTTAATAGATGACCTGATGGGAGAAATATGTGGTGTACTATATAGGTTTTGAGTAATTCCATGTTTATTTCCAATAGTGAGTTCAGTTTTGTTGCCTCTGAACAGAGATGATCGACAAAGTCCAGAGACTCCTTTTATGCTATATTTGGCATAATCTGTATTTTCGTCTTTCTCACAAACCACAGGAAAGCCTACAGTTGTATGAACTGCCTGCACATGCCTGAGTTTAGAATCTGTCTTTCCCTGATTTTCTTCTTTTTGTCCACATTCAAGAGTGACTTTTGGACTTTGTTTCCTTAAGGACCTGGAGTGAGTATAGACTGTTGCACATTCCTTTTCTGGATTTCCTGGATTTGAAGACAGAGCAAATGACTTACGCTTTGAAACCTTGAATGTTTTCTGTAAATACTGTGTATCAAGGTCACTCTCTTCCATTTCTATGCTTGTCTCTTGAACATGGTTAACTTCACATCTCAATGGATCCTTAAAACTCTCTGTGTCATTTCTAGTATCATTAGAAGAACCATGGATAAGTTCCTTGGGGTTTTCAATGGCTGTACACACACCCACATGTTGATTTGGTGCTGTTTTTGCCTTCCCTGGTGTGTCAGGTTCCAGTAATGACATACTATCCTGAGTGCCATAATCAGTATCAGGTACCAATAAAATACCGGTACTTTCCATAGATTGATCAGTTTGCAAACCTCTTCCTCCACTTAATATGAGATCTTTGAGGTCTTTGGTACTATGAGACACTTGAACTGTTTCTAGGTTCTCTTCTAGTTCTTCTCTTTGAAGGCTAGCATTGACAAACTCTTGAAGTTTATTTGAACTTGACCCGTTAGTAAAAAAACCAGGTATGTTTGTTAAATTTAGTTCTGGGAAAGCATTACTGGTAAGTCTCTTATTTATTTGTTCATTTGGCTTGTTACTCTTCTGGACTCCAGTTGCAGGTTCTTTATCTTCCATGAGTTCAAGCTTTTTGCTGTGCCTGACTGGCATTTGGTCAGAATTTTTTTTCTTTACCTCTTCACTTCTAGAACAACTATCAATTTGTAGTTCAGTATGATTAGGTGGGTGTGGATTTCTACTGACCTCTAGTTCAAGTGCATGAATAGGCCTGGTAGAGGACTTCCTCCTCAGCCTATTCTTCTTAGGTGCTTTTGAACTGTGAATATTTAATTCTAGTTCCATATTGCTTATACTGCTGCTTACAGGTTCGGCTACAGTTCTGCAAGCAGATTCTTTTTCCAATGATTCTGTTGCGTTAGCATCATTCTCTTTCTGAACATAATCACCTTTCGTTTCATTCCTATGACCATTATTAGTAATGTTCATCACATGACCATTCTGTTCTCTTTGGTCAGTTCTCTCAGTTATCTTTTCAGGAGTCTTTTGAACAACTTCTAAATCTATTTTCTTGATAAAATCCTCAGGATGCAGGCCTGATGTAGTTCTCCTCTTACGCCTCAGTTTGTTTGTGAAGGGACACTCTTGTGTTATCTGAGGTTCTACAGCAGATGCTCCTACAATTATGTTTTCAGTTAAGTGGCTGAAGTTAGGGAGGCTTGCCTTCCTCCGATAGGTTTTCCCAAATATTTTATCTTCAATAGTAGTTTCCACGGGTTTGGAGTGGACTCTTTCACTTTCACATATTAAAACATCATGAGGGTCACTGGTCATTAAAGCTATTTTCTCTGAAGAACCAGAATATCCAACTACTTCATTTGGAACTTCTGCACCAGCTACTTCTGTATTTGATTCAGCTCTTCCATCAGGTGAGCCATGAGACGTTAATATTTCATCACGTCTGGAAAACCACTCATTAACTTTCTGTATGCTACTATTCTGTGTTATCCAAGGAACATCTTGGGAATCTCTAGGGTTGTCAGAGCATGGAGGTTTCTGCTTATTCAGTTCTTTTCTCCCATTCAGGGGATCAGAATTCAGAACTACCTTTATCTCTGTGCTGGGAGTCTGCCTATCATTACATGTTTCCTTACTTTCAGCCCATCTGCTCTGTTGGCTCCTTGCTAAGCCAGGCTGCTTGCTTTTATTACTGAATTCAGCCTTTTCTACATTCCTTCTGTCTTCAGTGAGTAATAAACTGCTGTTCTCATGCTGTAATGAGCTGGCATGAGTATTTGTGCCACATGGCTCCACATGCAAGTTTGAAACAGAAATACCCTGATACTTTTCTGGATGCTTCTCAGCTGCATGCTTCTCAGTGGTGGTCAAATCTTTATTACTGGATTGGTGATGTTTAATATTTGTTATAGCCTCAGAAAACTCACAAGCAGCTGAAAGTATACAAAAACAACAAGTGATTAACAACGGACTTATGAAAAAATACGTATTTAATACAACTTGGGAGTGGAAATGAAATAACTGGCAAAAATTGTTAGAGAAACTAACCTCTTAAGCAACCAAGTATACTGAAGCTGTAGCTCATACTCTTTCACTTAGTTCCTATTTATCTAGAGTCACATTAATTCCCCTCGAGATCATTAAAATTTTAATTTCAGAATTCCCCCTATTCAAAAAGTACACCTATTTCCCCAACCACTAACAGTGATTTAAAAGCAGGCTGTCTGAGCATCAGACACATAGTGCTTTGTTCTATCTGCAGACTTATACTTCCTATATTTAAATATCAGTATGCAAAAGATAAAATACAAACATATCAATTAAATGTAAAAGTCAACAACCAGTTACATAGAGTACTATTATAAGCACATCAGTCTAGTGCCTTTTAAATAGTTCAGGCTGTATACCATAACATCTGAGAAACAGCAATACTCTAACTCTGCTAAGAGATGCTGTGAATTATAAATGTCCCAAATGGTCTTCAGAATAATCTAATTACAGTACTGCATCTTCCCATTCTCTCTTCAGTGCCTGTTACGTTGGGCAGACTTGCCATATTACCCTTTCTTGCAGGATTCAAACTGGCTTCGGCCCTTGCTCCTTGAGGGGTGGTTTGTAACAATTCGTGATCTCCCACACTATAGGGAAAAGACAGAAGCCTTAATGAGAAACCCTAGTTATATGCTTCAAGAGTTGTCAAATGAGCAAGATCAGGTATTTTAGCTCCCGATCAGCAATAAGCTGATCAATTTGATTCACTTTTTGAAATGTGCTCTCTCCTTTAGTAACTTCTAGTCAAAATACAATGGTCAAAGACTGAGAACACACAGTCACAAAAATCAGAGCAGGAATATAGAACACTGTTTTATGGACATGCAAATGAGAATAAAAACTTAAGTGATAGCTCACTTAAATGACAAACAATAGCCAAAAAACAGTAAAGCAAAAAAGCACAAAACTTAAAAGTGTATCCTAATGAGAATGCAAGAACAAAGATCTAAACGCAGGGAGCAATGAGATGGAGCAGACATCCCAATGGAACGCAAAGAACGCTCCATTCTGTAACTCTGCGTTCTGTGCTTTTTTTCAGGCTGAAAACCATTTCCTCTCAATTGAAAGATTAGGAAAAAGTCATTTGCAAATAAAATCTGGTTGGCAATGACACCATCAGTGTTCAGACAAGCCATCACAGATATGAAGGTCAAGCAATAATTCCTAAGGAAAGCAATTTGACAGGTAACACAGTTGCGGGCTGCCTGTAGATTGTATAATTTATGTAGACAAAGTTGGAGGGGTAGATGGAATTAAGGAACAGAAGAAGGAAAGAATTAAAAATGGAGTCCTCTATATTTCTATCAGCCACAATTACCACTGTGTCAATACTACTGTACATGAGGATCTAAGATAGAACAGAGCAGAACCCTCTGCTGGAAGCGAGTCTGTGCAGTTATGTTATTTTAAACTCTTTTGGACTCTTTACTAAGAAATCAAACAGACAAAAAGGGTATTTTCTCAGCTATCAAATGGGATTAAAATAGATGGTCTATTCCAATGCCATAATTCTAAAGAAACACCAATCCTTAATATTAACTAAGTACAAAAATACAGCGTCATAGACAAAGGCTCTCTGACTCACCTGAAATAATTTTCCTTATTAACTGTATCTTCAGAAGAATCAGATCCTAAAAAAATTCACCAAATAGCAAATCAATCAAAGGATTTTTATTCAAAGGGTTAAACTCAAAAAATGTACTTTTTGCAAAACAGATGTTCATTCAAGAAGCATTTACTGGGGGCCGGCCCAGTGGCTCAGGCGGTTGGAGCTTTGTGCTCCTAACGCCAAAGGCTACCGGTTCGATTCCCACATGGGCAAGTGGGCTCTCAACCACAAGGTTGCCGGTTCAAATCCTCGACTCCCCGCAAGGGATGGTGGGATGCGCCCCCTGCAACTAACAATGGCAACTGGACCTGGAGCTGAACGGTGCCCTCCACAACTACGATTGAAAGGACAACAACTTGACTCGGAAAAAATCTCGGAAGTACACACTGTTCCCCAATAAAGTCCTGTTCCCCTTCCCCAGTAAAATCTTTAAAAAAAAAAAAAAAGGAAGCATTTACTGAGCACCCATTATATAGATAAGAAATATACAGCAGTTCCATTATTTAAGGACCTGCTGTATATTTACACATACTTATAACTAGACATCTTTCTTTTGCTCTCTATAAAGTAAGATTAGGCACAAGTAAGAAAGGCACAATGATACATGTCAGGCATTACAGAGAAGTAGTTATACGCACAGGCTCTGAAGCCAGAATTCCTAGATTTGAATCATAGCTCTGCTACTTACTACTAGCTTTACTATCTTGGCAAAATTTCTTAATTTTCTTATCTGTAAAATACGTAAAATAATAACCTCAGAGGTTTGCCATGCATCTTAAATGTTATACAAGTAAAATACAACAGTGCCTGGATTACATTAAGTGCTCCTAAATATTTGCTATCATAATTATTTTGGTTATTTTTATGACACCACGTCTGTTGTCTAGGAACTTACACTTTTAAGAGGTGGAAAAGGCATGCAGGTAATTTCAAGAGAATCTAGTAAGTGCTATGGTAAACATATGGTGGCACTTGGGAGCCCAAGGAAGGGCCATTCTCTCCACTTATAAATATCTAAAAGATAAAATCTAAAAGATAAAACAATTCGAGAAAACGGTCTGGATTGTGCTCAGCTTTTCTTAAGTCTTTCTAGTCATTACAATTTATCTTGGATCTGTAGCCAACTCATCATGTTCTTTCTTATACCTACTCTCCATCGCTCCAAAGTATAGGAAGCCCTCCCTTAACGTCGGCAACAGGTTCTGTGACTTTAAGCGAAACGACGTATAACAAAACCAATTTTACCATAGAGTAATTGATATAAATGACAGTTAACTTCCTACAGCATCTCATCGATGTTAGAATGAAACAACACCGAAAGAAATGACATTATTTAAGGACCTGCTGTATATTTACACATACTTATAACTAGACATCTTTCTTTTGCTCTCTATAAAGTAAGATTCTTCAAGATGAGAACCGCATCTTTTACATTATTTCTAAACACACCATAAAACTAGTAAAATTATTTTCTTTTACTTCCCAAAGCTCCCTTCCACTGTGTAAATTATGACCAAGATTTTTTGTAAAACTGTAAGATAAAGAATCCAGCAGCTATTGTTCTAAACTTACAAAATCTGAGATTCTTACCCAATTCAATGTAGACAGACTTATTCTGAGATTGTATCTGTTGCTTTGTCCTCAGAGATCTCACAATTTCAAGGTTAGAAAGCTGGACACTATGACTGGTTTCCTGCTAAGCAGTAAACAATGATCAACCAATTATTGGCGAGTTCTTTGATTTTATTTTCCCTAAGAGAAACTCGAGGCCACCGACAAAAGAAATAGACCATAACCAATTAGCTAAAATTTATGATACCAGGAAAATGCACTTGGCAAACTACACACCAAAATGTATGTTATGTGATTTATTATGCCTCTCTGTTATTTTGAATTTTTCTAAATAAAATATGTATTATCTGTGTAATTTTTTGAAGTATAAGAAAAGCATATTTTGAAGTTAATACTTTATATTGTAGAAAAGGAATGAGATTCATTTAGTATACATTTACAATCACATCTGATAACAGGGTTTGCAACTAAGATAAAATAAATTTTAAAAAAGGATAAATGAAAATAATAAAAACCCAGCAATCTTAAGAACAATCAGGGCTGGCCCGGTGACTCAGGTGGTTGGAGCACTGGGCTCCAAACGCTGAGGTTGCAGGTTTGATTCCCACATGAGCCAGTGAGCTGCGCCCTCTACAGCTAAGATTGTGAACAACAGCTCTCCCTGGAGCTGGGCTGCTGTGAGCAGCCGGAGGTTGGCGTGTATTGCTGTGGGCTGGCAACCATCGTGAGCTGCCATGAGCGACCGGCTGCCTCAGCCGGAGGGAGCGCGAGGCTCCTAATACCAGCACGGGCCAGGGAGCTGTGTCCTACACAACTAGACTGAGAAACAATAGCTTGAACCGGAGTGGGGGGGAGGCGGAAGAAAGGGGGGGATAAAAACCATTCAATACAATCAAGAATTTTAAAAAGCCCAACATTACTCCAATGAAGCTTTCCTTCTTCTTTTTGAGCTCTTTAACATCTACTGAAAAATGAATCCTGGTACCATAATAACTATTATTGAGATCTCCATTATTCATTCAGAGTAACAACCGAGCGAACCACTGCATTTTTTAAAAAACAATTACACCTTTTAAGCAGAAGTAATTTTCAAATGTTAAAACTGATTTTCTTTTCAGGCAACTTTACATGGAAACTAAAATAGGAGATACTTCCTCATGCCTGGAGAATTGCCATATGATGGTTATTATAAAAAATATCAAGCTTAAAACCATCAGTGACCTCGTGGCTATTTTAGACAAGCCTGAGAATGGACAAAGCACTAAAGCAGACAAGGGCCTGTAATGTAAGGTCTTTCACCCACACGATGTACACAGACCTCTCAACTACTCTAACTCTTGTTCATTAGAACACTTACCCCACCGCTTCCATTTTACCTTACTTAACTGACTTTTTATAGAAATCCATGAGCATCTAGCACATTCACTAATTCACAATGCTCAGTAAAGAGATGTTACCAGAATAAACGAAAATGGCTTTACCAAGGTAGGATTTTCAGGTTCACTCTGTCGAAGTCTTTTGGCACGGTTTCGGTAGCCCAAACTTTGGATGATAGAAATTTCCTCCTTTAGTTGCTCAGGAGGGCTACTTTCCTTTTTTGAAAAGTTGTAACTGTATGTCACTGTGAATTACAAGGGAAAACATTATTTTTATAGTTGAAAAAATACATTAATTGTAATCAAAGAACCAAGAGAAATCCTGCGTGTGCTCCTTGTTGTATTAAGACAATGCATTAAAAGTTACCTATAATTTTTTTTTGAAGTTTGGCTTATGACAGAAATGGCATATTGTGTCAATAGGGAAAAGACAGACTGTTCTATGTTGCAGAAGTAAATATTTGTCATGTTAATCCTTATGCCCAGTTCTGTCATCTGCCCAAGTGAGGAGTACAGAAAACGAATGCCATCATTTTGTCCTGGAGGAGCTCTCAATAGAACTGGGAATGCGGGTTCTACAGGAAACTGTTAAGAATCAGAGGGTTTGACTTGATCAAACACTCATCAATCCAGCTGTGGGGCCTGGATCCAGGTGGAGACTCCTGGCTACACTAGGCTTCAACCAGGAAAGTCCCCGTAATAACCAGGAAAACATGGCAGCCAAATCCAGTTGGATGAGGTTAAACTTGGTGTAACCCCCCCGGATGTGGTACCCGGGAAAACTATCACTAAGATTTCAAGGCAATTACTGGGGTTCAAGACCAAGAAAGGAGCCCTTATGTGATGGTAGACACAGCTGTAGTTCCGTGTAACTAACAGTCACACTGCAAAGGGAGACGTCCGCCCACTTTCTTTCTAGTTTCTGGTGCTGCACGTGCCTTCTTGAACTTATTTTCAGTAGAAACATCACATCCTCAAGTATAGTGTCTGGTCTAAGGCACTGCAGAGTCACATTTCTTCCTGGAGTCACCTTATGCCTTCTGAGAGCACGGAAGGAAGATTTGGGTGAACTCCTGTAAAGGAAGGTCCTACTTACACTTTTTAAAAAAATCAATGTTGGAAATTCTACTCCTAGGAAACACACACATAGACTGTCAGTTATTTCTACTCTTTTTCCCACCTCGATACTAACAAATCTGTCTATTAACACCATATTTCACTGAATCTAACATACCAACAACGTAAGAAGCATGATTATTTTTTATATCACTAAGAAAGAAAACACTAAATTAAACAATGACACACCATGGATGGTAAACTGCCCCCAATTTTGGAGATGTTAAAATGTGAAAAATGTGAATCTTAGGATTGATAAAATAAGGTGTGAGCCCAGTGGGAATGATTTAAAAGACAGATTACAGATAAAGAGCTAAAATTAACCTAGCCCAAAAGGTCTTATCACCTATCATGGAAAATAATTGCGTAAACCTCCTCCTGAGTTTTAAGGAACAGCTACTTGAACACTGGCGCCTGGGGCTATACAACACTTACACTGCAATCCTGTGTCAAGCTCAAAAGCATGAATGATTTTCAATAGCTCTTCAACAAGCTGACTAAATCTTGTACTTTCTTGTAGGCTTCTGAAATTAAATTGAGAGACACACTTAGCAAAAAATTATCAACTCTTTAATGACACTAACATAAGGAAAGACATGTAAACAAATAAAAAAATGCAGCAACAGTAGAAAAAGTATATTCAAATAGAGCTATTAATTCTATAATCAAAACATCACTGACATCAGTATTGTTTGTATAATCTTTTTTTTTGCCACGCAAGTCTACATTTAAAAGCCTATAACTACCTAAAAGAATAACACTCTGAATCCATAGTAGATATAAATCCACTGTCCAGCAAACCTACTATTCTTAATATCTGAATCTCATCCACCCAATCTCCCACTTCTAGCTCAGGCATATCTGTCAAATGATGATTATAGTATGTTGAAAGCACAGATAGATGACAATGTCCAAAGAAAGATTTTCATTTAGTAAAGCGGTCGGACAACATAATTCACTTCATCCTTTAAATATCTGAGTGACTACTATGTGTCAAACACTGGAAAAACAGTGTTGACTGAGACAGACAAAACCAGTGCCCTAATAGAACTTACATCCTGGCCGGAGGGATGCACAATATGTAAATACATTGTGTGTGTATAAATAGTTAAGTAGAAATAAATGCAAAGAAAAAAAATAAAAGCAGGATCAGGAGACAATGGGGGCAGGGTGGTGCAGTACTACTTTAGATAAGACTGCAAGTTCTTGAACCATCCAGAAGCATTAGAAAAAGGCAATGAATTGCTAATACCTGTATAAGGGAGACAAACCATGTTTCCCTGAAAATAAGACCCGGGGTCTTACATTAATTCCTGCTCCAAAAGACGCATTGGAGCTGATGGTCCGGCTAGGTCTTATTTTCGGGAAAATACAATACAATAAAACTTTCAGGAAAATGACGTAAGAAATAATTTACTGTCAGCTAAACACCTTTTTACACATTTTTCTACTGAGGAATGGTCTGATAGGAACACCAAAGGAATTTCTGCTTTTTCCTACCATTGTTGCTTCCAACCTCCCATCACTACCCCAATTACGTACCTTTTGGTTATATCATTCTTACACAAAGGACACTGTGAAGGCCCTTTCTTCTGGTTGAGAAGTTTCAGCATACAAAGTCTATAAATTATAAGGAAGGAAAAGAACAATTCAAGTTACTTTTTTGTAGAGAGAATATTCAAAAGGCAATAGCCATGAAAAGATAATCTCACAACCGCCCTTAAGAGCCATTTTAAAGATAATGGCAGGTGAATTACAACCGATGGTTTTAATTGTTTTTAGATGCTGCCTAAGCAGAAAACTAAACTACAGGAGCAATGATCTATGCAAACTGAACTTACATGCATACGGCTTACTGCTATGATCAAATAAAACTTATCAAAGAGTTAATATGGCATATTTAATGATAACTATTTCATGCTGCATAATCAAACATAAATGTTAAGTAGTTCAAGTAAAATGATTATAATTAGTTTAATATATAACATATATTAGTTTAATATACAATTAGTTTAAAAACTCAGTACCTCACTACAAAGCAACAGTAATCAAGACAGTGTGGTATCGGCATAAGGATAAACATAGACATCGAAGAAATAGAATTGAGAGTACACAAATAAACCCATACAACTATGGTCAATTGATTCTCAATAATGGCACCACGACAATTAAATAGGAAAAGAATAATCTTACCAAAAATTTAGCTGGGACAACTAGCTATCCACATCAAAAAATGAAGCTACAATATTGGATGAACCATGAAAACATTATGCTACAGGAAGGAAGCCAGACACAAAAGGCCACATACTGTATGATTCTATTGATATGAAATGTCCAGAATAGGCAAATTTGGAGACAGAGAGCAGATTTGTGGTTGCCTAAGAGGAGGTGGGAGGTAGGAATGGGGTAGATCTGCTGATGGGTAAGGGTTTCTTTTGGGGGCGATGAAAATGTTCTAACTTTAGATTGCAGTGATGGTGGGAAAACTCTGAATATACTTAAAAAACTGAATTGTACACTTTAAATGGGTGACTTTTAGAGCATGTAAATTACCTCAATAAAAATGTTAAATAAAAAACTCAAGGCAGGGAGAAAATGTGCTCATTTTTATATTTATAAGCCTAACGTAGTGTGTAGCATAACTAATCTGCTCACTAGAAGTCTAAGGAAAGAAGAAGGTTTCAGCCTTCTTCTTGGGCTTTTAGAATGGCTCTGGATGGAGAACAATTTTGTTGGTTGTCTCAGACAATGACTATGGCTAAGAAGACTTGAAGAACACATGTAACATAGCCTCATGAGTCAGCTTCCTTAACAAAGGAAAATACCGCTTCCATTGGCTGGAGGGATCTATAAAGATCGATGTTCTCTTAGGAAGAAGACCAAAGAAGACTCAAAAGAAAAGTAGAAAGGAAAAAAAGAGAAGAGAGCAGTAGAGATAGCCATGGTGATCATTAAAAGCAGCCATTCACTCATACAACCAATATTTGTATTTTTTACATGTCTAGTACTGTTCGAGATGCAGGGGATTCAGTGGAAAAGCAAAATAAAATCCCCACCATTATAAAGGACATAATATTCTGGCTAGGGAAGTGACAGCCAGGAAAGAAAAGATTAAGGGCGCTGAAAAGGCAGTGGGACAGGTGAGCCAGCAGACACTTAGAGAATACTTTTTACTGGCCAGGTCCTTTAACATGCATTGCCCTCTGTTAACCCACACAACAACCCTGAAGTATTATATTCATTTCACAGCAGAGATTTGTCCCTGGTCACACAGCAATCAAGTGGTGAAAGTGATATTGGATCTGAAATTGAACTGCAACAAAGCCCGTAGTCTTCCTACCGGAGCCAGTGAATGTACGTAGCTTTGTATGGTCAAGGAGAAAGGGACTTCCTTCACCTATACAGATGCAACAACTCTACAGTTTACAGGAAAGCTCTAAATGCTACCGGTATTGTATGTAAATTCCCTTTAAAGAGCCAAAGTAGAGGGTACCACTCCTTGAGAAGATTCAAACACTATCTGTACTTTAACATAATGGCTCTAGGAGGCATCCATACATTACAGTGGCAAATGGTACAATCCGATAATTCAAAGTGGGGATAGGGAGGGAATTCCCTGAACACAGCACTGCAGAATACAGTAGCTAAACTATTGCATTGTAGCCCGTACAATAATTACATAAGTAACACACGGGAACTAGGTATGTAGAAATCAACCAAGATATGGGTTCTAATCTTTCATTATGCTAGAAAAAGAACAGATGCATAAAGGTTAACTAAACTCAAAAGAGAAAATGGACTTGTACATGACCTGAAAAGACTGCACTGAGGAAAATATTGACAGACCAACAGAACATTAGCATATCTTTCGGGGCTCAGAAAGAGTTTATTAAATTCTGTTTTTGAGGAAATCTATGTGATACACCAATTAAATAAGGACACATATATAAATAAGTTCTGCATGAGGTTCTCAGTGACAAGGGCTCAAATAAGTTTGGGGCTTCTTGGATTTCTAATACTTAAGGAGGCAACAACACATTTTTTAAGCAAATGCAGTATGTTTTCCGAAGGGTGGCTTCAGTTTTTAAAGAAAAAGCTGATGGAAAATAGTAAAATCACAGTGCTACAAACTAATCTGAGGGACTTTTCAGAGTGCTCATTTTTGAGTATGTCTATAACATGAGCAGTTTAACAATGTTACAGAAACTCATCCAATTTGGAGTTGCTCATCCAAGTCTATCCTGGCAGGAAGCAATAAAGTAACAGTTCTATGTTTAGGCAAAATAAAGGTAGGCTGGCTTTTCGCTAACTTCGATTATATTGGGTGCCCTGGATTCCTGTCAACAGAGCTAAAATTATGGACCAATATGGTCCCTAGTTAAAGGAAATCAATATCCAGAGAGTCCCACAGCTTAGCAGCTCAGCAGCCACTTATGTTGCTGGTCTTACCAAACCTTGTCAGTTTCTATAATAAGGCTCTGTTTTCTTGATCAAACTTCTTATTTGTACTTTAGTTCCAACAACTAAGAATCTATCCTGAGCTCTTAAATCTGGGAGTGTGCGAGGCTCCCTGCCTGGAATCCCAGGCCCATGGGTCAAGGCTCTTGCCTCCTAGGGACAAGTCTTAGCCCTAACTCTTAACCTCTTATGGCTCGATTCCCTGCTACTTTTCTTCCCTTATAACCACCACCCTGAACTTCTGCTCATTTCTGCTGCTAGACTCCTGAGACTATGTTCAATCTACTTGCTAGACTATCCATCTCTTGTCTATTTCTGGACCTCTGATATATCAACCCATTGCTAGACTCCAAAATTCCCTGATATTATGATCTAATGTATGTAGCTATCAAACCTCCCTGACACTGACTCACCACTTATCTGGATCGCCTCAGTTAGCTGACCCCAAGACTTGCATTACTTGGTCTATCTGGTCCTTAAACCTCAGCCATCCCTGGTCTGGTCCCTCTTACTAGCCTCCAAATAAGTGTAGAGGAAGGTCATCATGCCAGAACACTGCTTTTCAAACTTTAATGGGTATAAGAATCTCCTGGGGAATATGGTGAAAATGCAGATTCCGATTCAGGTTTGGAATAGGGCTGAGATTCTGGCAAGTTCCCATGTGATATAGTTGCTGTGGTCCATGAGTCCCACTTTGAGGAGAAAGTTCCTAAGGCTGAGTTGTCCAGTATAGAAGCTACTAGCCAAATGTGGCTATTGAGCACTTGAAATGTGAACAGTCTGAATGAAACTTACATACTATAAAAAAAAAAGTCAAACAAATATCTCATTAATATTTTTTATATTGATTATATTTTGAAATGGTAAAATTCTGGTCATAATTGGGTTAAAAATATACAAATATATAACTATAATAATAATTTTTTTTTTTTACTCTTAATAATGTGGCTACTAGAAAATTTAAGTTACACTTACGGCTCATATTATATTTCCTTGGACAATGTGGTTCTAGACTTCCAAAAAATATTACATATTTCATTTATTGTTTGGAAACTACAAGCTAATGCACAGATGGCCTAAGTAATTTTTTTCTAGACTGGTGTTATTATTTTTTTGTATATCTCATGAAAGATTTCAGAACTATAGACTTACTCTAGCCAATAAAACTACTTTATCGTTAGCGATTAGTTCATCCTGAGAAAATACAATTAATGCTTGGGGAATTTCCCCAGTTTTCTCACCATATAGATCAAGGTGTTATTCAGAGTACAGAGGTATTACAAAAGAGATTTCACAAAAAAGTTTACCTATCACATGGGAATTATTCTCTACTTTTAATTCTAATATATAATTTAAAATATGGCTGGTTCTTCTGCTTATCATATTCTCTGTATTATGAGTTGCAAACCTTACTCTCCCCTGGCTGCCAACTTTAACCCTTTCAATCTCAACAGATGTCTTTACCTCCAACTTCACTGAGCTCAAACTACAACTCCTCCCACCCTACCTCAAAATCTTTCTGTAGAATTATTCTCCTTTCCCTTCATTACTTCTTATGAATAACATTTCTCTTTCTCTCTCTCTCTCTCTCTCTCTCTCTCTCATTCATTTTCCATTTCCAATCCATTCTACCTCTTCCTGGATCTTTTCTCTGTTGCAAATGTCATCTCCCCGTGAAGGCTTCTCTCTCTTCCTCTTCTAACACAATACCTATACACATATGCAAAGTTAGGTTTTTTCCTGGACATGCTCTACTTCCTTCTCTTCGTACCTTTGCTCATATTATTTGCTCTACCTATAATTTCCTTCTTCCACAAGCTCTCAAAGTAATGCTCACAATTCAACCTGTTCTTGACTCACTATAATACTATGTATTCATTACTCAAGGTGACAGAAAAGCACACAGTACATTTCAGAAAGTTTCTCATTAAGACACAGTGAGAGTCCTACATTTAAAAGGTTTATCTTCAACTGTTTGTAACCTTTTAAATATTAGGACTTTAAAATTTTACTTCACAAAAGTATTGCTCTATGAATAAACTGGTCCTACATTGAAACATTGAAGGAGGAATTCAGAACATGAAGAAATGAACAGAAAAGAGAAATTGGCAAGGTTGAAACACAATTTGCTTATTTCACAATTGCTTGTAATATGCTTTCACCCATGGGCACAAAAAACCAAATAGCTGTTCAAAGTGATTTCATATCCCACTAAATAAACGTGCCAATAATTTACCAGGAACCTACGCCTGCAACCAACTTACAATGATTTTCTGAGTACTCTGTGAGGCAGAATGAAAGTTAGATTTTTCTTTTTCACTTAATTGAAGAAACTAAAGCTTCTGTAAAGTTAGATGTTTTCTGAGTTATGAAGGATAAGCACAAAAATCACTAACGGAGTCACATAAAATATTCAAACTTACTTGCAAAATATGTGGTCACATTTTGTAGAAACAGGTTCTTTGATCAACTCCAGACTAGAAGAGTAGGGAAAAAAAAGTGGCTCAATAATTCATTTAAAAATAAATATATTCTTAATAAAGAAGTTCAACTTTAAGTGGCTATAAAAGTCAAGGTAAGGCTTTAAGTTCATTCAATAAATATTTATTAACGTCTGCTGTGCTAGGAGCCAAAACTACAGCAGAGAATATGATCCGTACTCTTTCCGAGCTTTCAGACATCAAAACAGATTACTCTTTCCAACACTTTATACTACCTATAGCATTTAAAAGATTAGCTGATATTACTTCATATAAATTAGTTTTCACTGATACACTTTTTTGAACTTTCATTGTGGGTGCCCATCCTCTATCTTAAGTAAACTGTAAGTGCTACAAAGACAAAAACTTGTATTTCTTTAGGATTCTCTCATAGCACTTTTTTTGTGATTGCCTTTTAAATTTCTTAATATGGAAAATTTCAAGCATTTACACTTAAGCAAATAAAAGCAAATAAAATAGTAAAATGAATTCCTAGTCAACAATTATCAACTCACAGCCAACTGTATTTCATCCATGGCCAATATCCACCCAAAGTCCAGATTATTTTAAAATAAATCCCAGCTGTCATATCATTTCATCTATAAGTATTTCAGAACATATCTTTAAAAAGAGACTTTTTTAGCATAACCATGAAACCATTATTACTGCTGAAAAATAATGTCCTTAATATCATCTAATATACAATTAATGTTCTAATTTTCCTGTCTCATAAAAATTTAGTAATTAAATCTACGAGTATGTAAATCAGGATCCAAACAAGATCCACACATTGCATTTGGTTGATATATCTCAAGTCTCTTTTAATCTACAGATTTCCCCTCCATTCCCACTCCCCTGTCATTTACTTTAAAAACTAGGTCATTTGAACTGTAGAATTCCCCACATTCTGGATTTTGCTGATTGTAACCCTATGGTGTAGTTTAACGTGTTCCTCTAGCCTCTATTTTCTGTAAACTAGACCTATAGGCTTAACCACATTAAGGTTCAATTTTTTTTGGCAAGAACAATGTTTTGGCAAGAACGCCTTTTGATACTGTGTACTTTTATTACATTACTTCAGGAGGTACATAATGTTTGGTTTCTAATTACTTTGTAAAAACAATGTAATAAATACTCACTGAAGAAAATAATAAACTTAGAAAAATATTAAAATTGCTCGAAAAGAAAATACATCACCCAAATTCCCACCCCTCCGCATCTATCCACAAAATTTCAAGACCTTCCTGAGATTAATTCATTTACTAATATAAGAAGTATTTACTAAGCATTTACTATATACTATTCTTGGAGATGGAAATACAACAGTGAATAAGCTGCCCTTACAGAACTTAACATTCTAGTTGTGGTAGACAGTTGATTGAGAAATAGACAAGGGCATATGGGAAAAATAAAGAAGGGTGAGGAGGCTAGGGAGTACAGTGTGTGTTAGGGGGTGTATACAAGTCAGGAAAGGACTCACAGAAGGTGACATTGGTGGACAGTGAATAATATGAGGAAACAAGCTAGCTGTGCCACAACTGCGGTAAGAACATTCCATCAGAGGGAGCAGAGAAGACAGAATGAGCAGGACCACATCTGGTGTTTTGAAAGACAGCGATAGGTGAGGTACTAGGATGGAATGATCAAGGGGGGAAGTGCTAGTAGAAGAGGTAAGAGAGGTAGCTGGGAGCCTGGGTCAGAGAGGTAGCTAGGAACTTACAGGCTATTTTAAGTCTTTAGTTCTTATTCTGAATGAGAGCTTTAGAAACTGATTTTTGGTAAAGTTCAGGCGGACATCATACAATAGGTAACCTGTGTGTGACAGGAATGTGGTTCTTTTCATTAAATGTTTAACTTTTTAGAAAAGGGTCACAAGGAAAGCTGGGGGACAATAGCCTCCTTGTGAAGAGTCTGGTAACACAACTCTTGTAATCACGGGGTTTCTGATGCAGCACAGGGGAAGGAAAAGAAAAATACAAGGGTAAGTCAGAAAGCTGGGTTTCTACTACCTGTTCTCTTTTTTATTAGCAGAGTGACCTCAGGCCAAACACTCTACCTGACTGAACTTCACTTTCCTATAAGGAAACTGTCACCCATTCTACCAGCCTCTTCAGGCTGTCATGAAAATAAAATTAAATGCTACTTGGGAAAATGTTCACAACCTGAGATAACTTGTACCGATGTTAACATTATTATTGGGATTGAATGCGATTAAAAAGAAAAACCCACCAAAGAGAACTCTGATTTGTCACCAAATCACTATTCCTTAGATAAGAGAGAGACGCGTATATCAAAGACAGTCTCAGTAAAAAAGAAATTGGATTTAGCTATGATATCAGATGGCTTTGATTCTCACCACTGACTCAATTCTAAAATAATTATATTTCAGTATGGTAATTATAAGTCAAACTATACAAACATACTGTAAACAAACTTCAAACTGATAAAAACTCCAGTATGTAAAAAGGTCATGACTATTGAAGGAAAAGCTTCAAGAGGGAATGGGAATGAAAAGACAAAAATTAAAATATTCCTCTTCTAGGTTCTGATGAGAGTAAATGTTTACTATACTAGTGACTCAAATGTTTTAAACACTTTTCAACCCAGGCAATATTTTAGACCTACCGTATGTCTGCATTTCAATCTTCCAAAATGGGTGATTGGAAAAAAGAATCTAGGTTGGGTTCCAAAAACACCACCCACCCACCAGGATACACATTTTAAAAAACTCTTCTGAAAGTCAAAATTTTTATATAGTCACGTGTGAAAAGTTAGAATCACCAATTATCAGAAATAAATGTCAACAGCAACTTAGAAGCCAACGGAAGGAATTTTCGCTCTAGAGACCTTGAAGAAATCTTCCCTATAGCTACCATAAGTAACACTGTTACCAGTCACAATCAGGAATCATTTAAGACATGACAGTAAATTGTACTGTTCTGGGAACTGTAAAAAAAAAAAAAAAAAAGTGAAGTAGCTATGATTCCCACCCTAAAACTTTCCATTTAAATGAGTTTAAGGTTTAACAATGACTAGGTTGCAGTTTTAGTTTAAAAACTTAAGTCTATTTCCAATAGAAAACAGATTTTTAAAAAATAAGTTGTACAATACAAAATATTTGACTGAAATGAAAATCTCACATTAACTTTCACTTTGCATTTTTAATTTTTATGTATCCGAGTTTCTTAATTGATGGTTTAATTCGCTTGAATGAGAAAGAACATTACATTTTTATGACTGAGTTCTGTGGAAATGTAAAATAAATGGACCCAAGTGCCACACTATTGAGGACTTTTTGATCATTCTTTCTGATTATCATGAGTAAGTTTAATGCTTTTTCAAAAGCAATTTTCCCCCCAATTGCCATTTCCTGCTTTTCTGCCTCTGATGTCTCATAAAGTAGGCTGTAAATCTCATTTAGCTCTTGTTTTTGTTTGGCTGAAATGTTGAGGGGCAAGGGAGAGGAGGGTTATTTGTAAATCTTGCATCTCTTTAAGTTGAAAACACAACTTGCATTTTCTTTAATCTTATTTACTTGACTCCAAATATGAAAAACAACTTCCATGACGCACAAAGGAAGATTTACTTAAATTTACTCTCCTGTATTGAAGGTAAGGAGCAATAGGTGCAGCTTTCCAATTTGTTTTTTCAGTGTGACCCACCATTAACCATCACCATATTAAAAACCATTAAACTATCAAAGAACCAAATTAGTTTTTTAATAACTTCAACAAATGTTTACCAAGTGGCCAGTATGTCCCAGGTACTGTTCTAACTCCTGAGGATACAGAAGTAAACAATACAAATGAAAACCTCTGCAAAAAACAAAACAAAACAAACAAACACCTCTGCCATCATGGAGTTTATATTCTGCGGGGATAGAGAAAAGGGATGTTATATAGAGAGAGAACGTCAGATAGTAATAAGAGTTATAGAGATGAATAAAACAGGCAAAGGGCATAAGCAGTATGCTGGGGGTGGGGGAATTACAATTTGAAATAGGGTTGTCTGCCTCTTTGGAAAGGTGGTTATTTTAATCAAGATTGCAAGCCACGAAATTATTGAGGGAAGAGCATTCTAGGCAAAAGAAATGATATGGGAGAGCTCCCTCACTACAAAAGTTTTAAGCCTCCTTCACTATAGAAATTTTAAGTCTCCTTTTCCTTAGTTTCTTAGCTCTTTAGCCCGGGGCTTTGATTATTCTTTTAATCAGTTTCTGAATCCTAAAGATTGCTCCTAGCCTCCTAAAAGCCTGTGACTTCCCAACATTCCCCAAGCCATTCCCGACCTAACTCTTGGCCATCTCAGAAACTACATAGGTTTTAACATTCCCCCAGGCCAGTACACTTGCTGATTGTAATCACTGAAGCCTCAAGTTCTTTCCAACCCATTCTGGGCACAGCTCCGGGACAATTGATGCCACCTAAATGACTGGTTGAATGGCCACAGTCTGTATAGAGCTAACAGATTAATTAAAATCTATTTTTCCTCATCAGGGGCCTTGGGGATGCAGAGGATACCCCAGCAAGATTGCCAGTTCCAACCAAATAAGCCAACACGGTCTTCCAGGCGGATCCTGAGACCCCTTCCTCTTGTCTGAGATCAGATAGGGCCAGAGTTCTGTGAATCCCCCAATAGGTAGGGACAGCTCTACACTCCTGCCCAGCAGGAAGCAGATACAGAAGAACAGACCTCCTGTCCCTCAACTTCCCATAGACATTTTATGGGGATCAAGTCTCTCAAGGGAAAAACAAGGCAGGCAGAGATAGGCATCGGGTCTCTACATTAACGCCCAGAAGACTTCCCCTCTCTGTCCGAAACTTCCCCTTTCCGCGGTAAACAAATGGTTACAAGATACCCAACTAGATTAAACCAGCCACTCACACCTGCGCAGTTTAAAAAAGATGAGGTAATAGCCTCTTGCCAATCACAGGTGTCAATCAGGTGGCCCCACGCCCAGAAAGGAACAGTACATTTGAGAGAAAAAGATAAAAACCACCAAGGCCGCATTAGTCAGGGCCCTTGAACCATTCTCTACTGCTTGGATCCGCTTCTGTTTCTTTGAAGTGTACTATCTCTTCTAATAAACTACTCTTTCATCACTTTATTTCTGTGTCTCATTCAATTCTTTGCTTGAGACGCCAAGAACCTGGACACCATGCCGAGAAGGACTCACTCTCGAGTAACAGAAACAGCAAGCATAAAAGTTCATGCTGCAAATCTGAAGAACAGTTAAGAGAACAAAATGATCAGAGTAAAGAGAATAAGAGGGGAAAGGACAGGCAATAATTCTTCCAAATTTCCTTTCTGGCTTTTCACCAAGAGATTGAGGTATGGTTTTTAATTTATTTTGTAGATTTGAGATACCACAGAGATCACCTAGGGACTGCTTGAGGAGGTTCATAACCTTTGTCGGGCTGTGTACTCCCTTTGGCAGCTGGTGAAGCTCATGAACCACCTCCTCGAAGTAATGCTTTTAAATGCATAAAATACAAAAATATAAAATTATATAAGAAACTGATTCTATTGAAATACAGTTATATTCATAGGTCTCCAAGAGTTGTGGAAGGCTGGCACGTTCAGAGCTGAATACACACAAGAGAACATTCCGGGGTAATAGAAATGGTCTATATCTTGAGTGGGTTACACAGATATATATTTGTCAAAACTCATAGACTTGCACACTTAAGATCTCTGCATTTCACTATATGTAAATTACACGTCAAATTTTTAACGAATATTCTGGTCCCCTCTTTATTTTACAGATGAAGACAAACAGGATCACTCAAAAAGTCAGAGACTTGCTAAAGGCCTTGAGGCCTTGCACTATTTTTATTTAAATACACAAGGCTAGTTTCAAAGGTTCTCCCAGAGATCTACCTACTCTCGGGCACCAATCATTCCTGATTTTCTTTGCCATATTAAGTATGTCCATTTCAAGTAATCAAGCTGGTTTTAGAGCTGGATGAAAAATCCAAGTGCCACTTAATCCAAACCAGATCCCTGCCCCAATGTAGAATCAATCAAAATAATTTGTGGACTGGGAAAGAGGGGGCTGTGTATGCTGAGGCGGTAGAAAGGGAAGGGGAGAAGTAGAATGGAGAAAAAGGATGAATTTTCTATATTCTTAAATCTCTTCAGTTAAAAAAAGCAGCAACTTTAATAGCCTCCTCTTAACAGACATTTTATTTTTTCTCCTCACTGTATAAGGTCAATTCTATTCATTTGCATAGGATACAATCATATAAGAATCTCAAATTATTCTGTTGACTCACCAGATTGGACACTCTAAGATTTTCTGCATAGCATTAAGGACATTTTGTACTTCTTCAACTCGATCCACACATAAATCCATTTCTTCCTGTTACAACAAACTTTAACACATAAACTTAAATGTATGTATATCAATAAATCACTTTAAAATATTTATAAAAACAGCGTAGTTTCATTAAGTGCCATTTTAAAATAAGAAATTTAAAATTGGAGTGCTTTAGAATTATACCAACCATAGAACTAACGAGAAAAGCTTAATTTTTTTAAATTCGAAGGTTTTTTTGGTAATTAAGACCATTTAAATTATGTTTTTTCACATAGAGCCTCCAACCACTTCCTTTTGGTGCTTTCCTTTCTCCATGCAAGAGATAGCCATAGTGGGGTGACTAGGTGAATGGTGGAAGCTTCAGGTTTCTCCAATCATCCTGGCCGTTTTCTTTTTCTCGCTTAAAACCGAAATCAACAAAAACAAAACCAACACCAACCGAGGCTGCCCACCCTGTCTTTCCCCAGCGTTAACCAGTGGCCTGCATTCATCTCAGGATCCTCAGGCATATCCATGCCAGCAGCATCTGTGACTACTGACGCCCCTCTGGTCCCTTCTCAGAAACGCAGGTGAATCCAGTTCTCAAGAGCTATATCCCTCCAGCAAAATTCTGTCTCCTCCTCTTCCCAGACACATTCCTGCCCGGTTCTTACTCAGGTTCCCTTTCTCACATACACCAGCCTATTATGACGTCCCCCTCAAGACATATTCCAGTACCTCTCAGGATTCCCCCATGGACACATCCAGCCACCCCCCCTTATCCTCGGTGCCTCCCTCCACCCCGCGACCCACAAAGTGCACCCCTCCCCACGACTTCCCCTGACTTCCCCTGACGTCTTAGGCTTTCTCTCCGCTTGTCCCTGCCAGATAACACCAACTTTGCTCTCCTTTAGAGGTCCCCTCTCCCCCACTCTCTCCACACCTGTTTCTCGTCTGTCCCCCGAAGTACCCCTTGGGTCCCTTTCCTTTCCCCAGGGCTTTCTCACCTTTACCCAAAGCAAAGCGTCTGGGCTTCCCGGGCCTAGGGGCCCAGTTTTATGAAAAGACCCCCGGACCGTCCTCGGTCCAGAAAGCTCAGCGAGCTTCCACACAGCGCAGTCGCAGTTTTAATTTATCTGTAATTCCCGCACTTTTTCGTTGCCACGGTAATCGGCCGCGGCGGCTGAGCGTGAGCCACTCAGAATGCGAGAACGAAACACGTTACCGAAGGGCGGAGCAGAAAGAGCCGAGAGTCTCTCAGGGATCCCGATTGGTCATCTATTCTTTCCCCTGAGTTACGTAATTAGAAAGAGACGGAAAAAAAGGAATTCTCCCTGAGTTTTCTATTAGACTCCCGCCCCGTCACCACTACGCTTCCGGTGGCGGCTTATTATGTCACAGAAATTGCTGTACCAGAGTAGGAATCACTGAGGCCCGAATATGAGCACAAGATAGTGCCTACAACACTTGCCAGAAGAGGCCCCTTTCCCTCATCCTTTCCGCTGCAGTGGAAGTCTCCAGTTTAGGTAAATAAAAGGATTGTGGGGCAAAAACTACCATTTCCAGCATGCATTGCGGATCAAAAGGCCTTTGTCACAGTGTTCCTTGGAAACTGATGGAGAGGAGCTTCCCACACCGGCAGGGGGCACGATTCTAGCGGCAATCCAGTTGATAGGCTGCAATGCTTCGCACGCTTATACACGTCAACAGATATGGATTGGAGAGTTATGTTTTCGTATCATGAGAGCGGAGAATAAGCTAAAGAACCTACAAGTCCTAGGAAGACTACAATTCCCACCCAGCCCCGGAAGTCTCGGGTAAATAGTCCTCTAAGGTCAGTGACCTAAGGGAACGCAGTGGGCACCGAATTTACCTGGGAAAGGGAAGTCGGCCCCCGCCCATGGGGCCGCACTCGTAGTTCCGCCCCTCGGCCCCAATGTTTGTTATTGTTGTGCAGTTCAGGCGGTGTTGCCCCGCCCCCACCAATGTATTCTCGGCCAATCAAAAGGATGGTAGTTTTGAGGGACAAGTGGTAAGAGCCAATCATTTAGTCGGAAACTCACAGAACCAGGGACTAGGCCCTGTCTCTATCCGCCATGTTAGATTCACCCCGCAGGGATAGCAGCAGAGCTGGCAGCGAACGGTCTCTGCACTGACCTCCCGCAGGCGCCCCCCGTGGGCCGGGAAGCTGGTAAGAAAGCCGCTGCGGTCACCTCGGGGTGGGGTCATGTCGCACTGAGAGGATTTGGGGAAGCTCAAAGGAATTCTCCAAAGAGGGACGACTTTTTCTGTATCTGGGGGCAGTCGATTTTTTCAGTGACCGGACAGGAGAGCCGTTCGTGTTCTGTGGCCTCCGGGCAGATGCCACCGGAGGGATGTGGGGTGGGTGGCTCAGCACGCCCGCTTCTGATGGAAGGCCGAGACTCCCCGGCACAAAGAGGGCCTAGGCAGAGAAAACAAGAGAGTCCTTAGCGGTGGTGAAACTGTCTTGGGGACATGGAGTGCTAGGAAACGATAAGTAGAAGACTAGGATGAAGTCTGCAAGGAAAAAAAATATGACACTACCTACACAGCCTCCTCACCCCATCCGCCTCTGCTTTCTGAGAACCTCGTAGGGAAGTCTCTTTGGTCAGGGTCCTCTGGAGTTAAGACACCGTTTTTCCTTTTTGTCAAACACCCAGCTTTCAGGTGACACATTTTTAATGGGATAGTTTGTAGATGCTTCTGGGGGAGACAGTAATCAAAGCTCAGGTTCCCGGGTCTGCTTCATTAAAGAGATTTTTGGTATCCTGAAAAAATCAACATAGAGGAAAAGCAGACTCGTGCCAAGCAAAGGTGAGTCAGTGGCATGAACTTATGATAATGCCAGTTATGAAAGCCGAAGGCCTAGGTCCCATCTTCCTGACTTTACAGGCTTTATTTAAAGCAGCAGGGACAGATAGGCCTATCCATAGCTTTGGTGTTTCCACAAGTTCAAGATTAATGCTCCTGCTGAAAGAATTTCCACGTATAAGCTAAACGGAAATAGTTCTTTATGAAGAGCTGGATATGTTCCAGCCGAGCTAGCCTCCCCCACTTCCTGTTTTCTCATCAGCCGACCAGCTGGATGAGCTCCAAAGTATCTAAACTAATTTCCAGTTGTGTAATTTGAGAAAAGGGAAGGAAGATTAGTTTCCTTCTGGACTCTCAAAAGTGTGGAAGTGTGTTTCTCTGAAGTTCAAAAGTGAGACTGGCTCAGGGTAACCACTTTGGCAGACTGAATCAGTCACTTCGTTTCCTTGATTTTGCCCAAGATTCTGTGGAGTTGACAGGAATTCTGTCCCAAGTGTTAAGGACCCCAACCAAGAATTGCATTCCGTATGAATGAATATTAGATAATCAGCAGGATTAGTGCTAGAAACCAGTATTATTTTGGTGGTGAACTTGGCTGTAAATGGAGACAAAGAATGGAAGAAAATGGGGGATAATTGTCTTTGATTTTAAAAAAGATTCTCAGACCTTCAAGGTCCTTTTAATGACAGTGTCAGTTGTATTGTTTTACAGGGCAGTGCATTATACTGTGGAAAACAAAACTATTTTAAGTCCTAAAGACTGATTTATTATAATAGTGATTTTTATGTTTGTGTAACATTGTAAAAGAACTTGCATACACATATTTATTTGATCCTTAGGATAAAATTGTGCGATGGTGAAAGCAGAGATAGTAGACCTATTTGACAGATTAAGAAACTGAAGCTCAGAGGTTAAATGACTTGCTCAGGTATATGGCTAGTAATGTGCCAGAGCTCTGTCTGGAACTAAACTTTTTCCAGCCTTTGTGTTCAATCCATTCCCAGTACAATAAACTCCTGGCACTTAATCTTATTCATCTGTCTCCTGTGCCTGGATCAGAATCTGGTCCTTGTAACTGCTTATTAAAGATTTGTCAATGAATATGTTTAAAAGCTGACATTTTTCATTACAACTTATATTTAGATTTAAATGAACTATTTTTTCATAAAATCATAAAAACCAACCAACCTAGGAACTCATAATTAAACAAAATCATTAAATAAAAATTGACCAGAATGGACATTCAGTTAAGGAATTGTTAACTTCTTGGCATGATAATGGCATCGTGGTTATGTTTTAAAAAATAATTATCTTTTAAAGATACATAGCTTGTTTCATGGATGTTTCATGGATGAAATGATGCCTGGCTGTCTGACAGCTTGCCTTTTTTTATTGTAATCCGGTAGGAAAAGGGTATTGCTATAACAAGATTAGTCCTGAGTTGATGTTAATTAATAGAAGATAGCTGATGGGTCCATAGAGGTTTATTAAATATCAATCTCTTGAATAGGTTTAAATTTTCCCATAATTAATCATTTTTTAAAAATTAGATTACTGTAGTTTGGTTAAAACCTGAGTTGACTACAGTCAGTCCACATGGTGGGGGAGGTAGGTATGCAGGGGTGTAGATGAAGTGAGGGTAACTTCGAGTTGATCACTGTGATTAGATGTTCATTACTCTCCTCTTTTATGTACGTTTGAAGTTTGAAGTTCTCCATAAAAGAAAAAAGTAGACTACCAAAAACAGATGAACCTGGATGAAGGGTGTTGAATGCTACCCCAGTGTAGTTTCCTGGGTAGTGTTTTAGCCTCTAAATTATTAAAATTGATCTAGTAGAGAACCTGGGTTGCTCAATTTGGGCAAAAGCTGCTTTTTCAAGAAAAATGTAGAATGTTGCTTTCAACTTATAAGAATTAAATTCCCTGAGGCTAGAGACCTAATCTGATTTATTTATCTGGTAGGTATCCTGCTACTAGCAGATAGTAGGTATGTGTTAGTTAACCAATCACTATAAAGTTTCAGAAAATCCTAAAGGATTTTATAAATGTTAGATGATTTCTGTGGGCGTGGCCAAAATTTACATTCTCTCAGCAAACATTTAACCTTGAGATTAGTTTTAAACCACCCACTAGATTGTAAGTAGAAGAGCAGAGACATTGTCTTATTCACTGCTGTCACCTCCTAGCCCAGCCCAGCCTGTATTAGGTCCTCACAAGTATTTGTTGAATATGTTATGCAATTTACACGCAACCCTTTCTAATGTGTTTTCTCTCTCTCAACTACCCTCTCAACTCTAGCCCCATAGCATGGAACCACAGGTTACTCTAAATGTGACTTTTAAAAATGAAACTCAAAGCTTTCTGGTTTCTGATCCAGAAAATACAACTTGGGCTGATGTGGAAGCTATGGTGAGTGTTAACTTTGTTTCTCCGTCTTTTAACTATAGATTTTTTTTCCCCCCAAAAGGTAGCTATTTTTAGCAGTGTTGTTTCATAGCTGCAAAGCCTGTCATATTTCCCATTTCTGGGCCTTTTGGAAAATTATGTTTGACAAGGGTTAAATATTCATATAGGAGATGTGGCCTGGTAAAGAGAACAAATAAATTCCGTTTGAGAGTTTAGAAGGGAAAGTTAAAGTTATTTTTTTAAGTGAGATAGGACTTAGAAAACCTATTAATTTTAGAAACAGTCTGAGGAATGAATTGGTGCAGGCCCCACCCTACCAGGCCCCAGAGGAATGTTCTCTTGCCTGAGAGCAAATATGTTACTGTGGTTGGTAAACCACCAAGGGTATATATAACTTGTGTTTTGTAAGAACTAATCAATTGCTTTTATTGCTGGGTCAGAAGCTGAGTATCTCAAAGTTGAGCAACACAAAACTCTCATTTATTCCCTTTTTTTTTATTTTTTTGGTTTGCCCTTTGTACTCTTGTTTGGTTTGCAGTAGTGAATGTTTTACTTCCTGTATCACTGTTTATCTAACAAAAACCCTTTGGTAAAAACTTTTTATCTGGTTATGTGTTATGGTAACTAAAAGGTAAAAGAAATGGTGAAGAGACTGCAAAAGGTGTCTGATGTACTCCTCTGTCTTCCAGCAAATACTTTTTTATACTGTCCTACACAGATGATTATCCAGAGAGTTGGATCTTGTTTGTCAAATGATCTGAAAATCAAACAGTTATCTTTTTTCCTAATAGTTAAATGAGCTGACAGCTTGCCTTTTTTCTTTATTGTAAATTTTAAATTATGAAAGTGTAATAACGTGTGCCCATTATAAGTGAAATAATCCAAACATATAAAGAAAAAGTTAATACCCCTCCACAGCCCCCTCCCACCATCCACTATTCCCACCTCTCTGGGGTAACCAATGTTAACAACCTTGTATGCACTTACCCATATTTCCTATGTTCATACAGATACTCATACTACAAACATTATTCCGCAGCTTGCTTTTTTACCCAACAATATGTTATAGTAGACATAGTTCTCAATGGACAGTTAAAAATCCAAGCTCATTCTTTTTAAAGCTATAGATTGTCCATAGTATTATTGGTATTGTTGTACTATAATTTAACCATACTTTATTACAAGATTGTTTCTAGTTTTTTTGAGGTATAATTGACATATTAGTTTCAGGTGTACAACATAATGATTCTATATTTATATGTATTGTGAGATGATTACCACAATAAGTCTAGTTAACATCCATCGCAACATATAGTTACAATTTTCTTTCTTGAGAACTTTTAAGATCTCCTCCCTTAGCAACTTTCAACTATACAATACAGTATTATTAACTATAGTCACCATGCTATTCGTTACATCCCCAGGACTTACTAATTTTATAACTGGAAGTTTGTACCTTTTGACCTTCACCCATTTCATCCACTTACCATGCCCTGCCTCTGGCAACCACCAATGTGTTCTCTGTATCTCTGAGTTCATTGTTTGTTTTTAAGATTCCATGTGTAAGTGAAATCATATGATATTTGTCTTTCTCTGTCTGACTTACTTCACTTAGCATGATGCCCTCGAGGTCAAAAGGTTGTTTTGTTTTGTTTTGTTTTAACCACTATAAGAAACTACAGGGGATAGCTCTTTGTATATACAACTTACGCACTGTTCTATAGGATAGAGTTTCCCAAAGTGAGATTAATGGGTCACAAGACATGTGATTTTAAATTTTAATGAATACTGCCAGGTGCTTTGCCGATTGTAGCATCTCACAGAAATATATTATAGTACCCCAAACTTTTGACAACATGGGATATTATGGCTTTAATATTTTTTTTTGGCCATTCTGTTGGGATGACATCTCATTGCTTTAATTTGCATTGTACTGATTACCATTAAGCTTGAACATCTTTTTCATATATTAGTTAGGCGTATCTGATTTCTTCTATGAAATTTCTGTACATTTTTGCTGACTTTTATGTGGGTTAATCCTATGTTAGCAGTTTTGCAGATTATATATTATCTTTGTATATTATAGATATTGACTCTGTGTCTTATGATTTGCAAATATTCTCAGTCCATTGTTTGTCTTTTGCCTTTGTTTATGGTGTTTTTACCATATAAAATGTTTAACTTTTATGTAGTGAAATGTGCCCATCCTATATTTTATGACTTACAGGTTTCTGTTACAAACTACCTTTTTTTGATATCATGATCATACAGTGTATACATTTCACTTGCAGGTAAAAGTTTCATTTGATCTGAACACTATTCAAATAAAATACCTGGATGAGGAAAATGAAGAGGTAAAGTATATTATGATACCTTTGAGCAGGTATCCAGAATAGGGATCTTATATCTCAAGACTGGTGTGGGACTCAAAAAGTTCAGGACAGTGTTTGTCTCATTTATGTAGTGGTTTAAATGTATTTGATACTTGCGTGTTCTAAGCTGAATTGTGGCATCTGAGATGGAGTTGAGAAATAGGGAAGCAACATTGAAGAAGAAAATCAGAGATAACTTTTAAAAATCTGTAGTGATTTTAAGTTAAAATATATCACAAGCTGCCATTTAGTTTATAATAATAAAAGTAATGGCAGACCCTATCAGGTGGTTACAATGTGTTAGTCTAGTAATAATACTGTGTGTTAGGTACATTATTATCATCTCTGTTTACCCATAAGGAAATTGAGGCACAGAGAGGTTAAGTAACTTGCCCAAAGTCACAAAAGCTTGGAAGTAGTAGTGTAGGGGTTCATTCCATACCCTCTGGCTCCAGAGCCCAGGCTTTTAACCACTATATTATGCTACTGCTTAATGTACCTGAAATAGAGGAGGATGCAGTTGTTAAGCAATAAAATTTTATAATTATTAGTTACAACTAGTCCATGATACTAGAAAAGCTGAACCCCTGACCTGAGGTTTTACACATGTCCTGTGAGCTGGTTCTAGTAACAGAAATGCTCAATTGATGAGAGGTTTATACTTCACTGTTGCTTTTTTCCTTTTACAGGTATCCATCAACAGTCAAGGTAAATTAAAAGCCTTAAACTGTTCTTGGGCGTATGCATTTCCATTTACACTGAATCTTGTTACAGTATTCATTTTTAGAGTAGAATTTGGTATACAATAAATTGACATTGTACTCACTCATCCATGGGTATTAGTTACGTAGCAGATTTTTATTTTCTAGCAGTTTTTTGTATATAGTTCGGTGCCTTAGAGTAGAGCCTAAGGACAGCTCTAGTGGGAGGTTCTCTTATATTTAAGATGCTAATCTTCTGGAGATATGCCTCCCAGTTCAACTTGTTCCCCTGGTGTTGCATTTCTCTCTGACTTGGTGTATGTTAATGTCAGTTTATCAACAAGTGGTCTTCTAGGAGTTACATGTTTATAAAACAGGTGGTTTGTTCAGAGGTTGGAGTGCATTTTCCCACAGGAACAATGTTACATTTGAGATTTAGGTTCCCAGGCTAGCCCTCCAAAGCTTATTTTAACCAGCTGAAATGATAGTGTTAGCACTACCCACGAACCCCCTTGAGTCCTGAGCCTCACTAAAACTACTGGGAAGGAGCTGGCTGGAGGTTTTGTAACTGGAAAGCTCCAGTAGCACAGAGAGAGGGATTTGGGGAGAACTAACCTGCAAGTAGCTTCTATTTGCAATGGGTTGATAAGGGAGTTTGTTAGCAAAAAGGTAGTAGCTCTTTAGGTATAAAGACTGTAAGCTAAGAATTCTTAAAAGTAAGGATTGGCTATGTTTAATAGAATCTTTTAGGCTAGTGAAAAAGTATCACTGTGTTGTTTGTTTTTTCAGGAGAATATGAAGAAGCACTTAAGGTAATGGTTATTGCATCTTATTTTCAAATAAACATTGACTAAAACTTGAACGTGAATTCCATTAGCCATGGGGAAAGACTAATGAATGTAAACAGAGCAAAACCTATTTTTAGGGAAACTACGGTGAGGAGGGCATACCACTCAGCAAACGGCGGCTCCTAATATAAAAGTTCTTTTTAGTTATTCCGTCTCATTGCTGGTCTTGGTGCCACCATCCTAGCATTTAAAAATACAAACAACTCCCTGTAATGATGCTTTCTGGTTGACATCTGTCATCTCCTTTACCTTGTTTCTTATAGAATGTTACAGTATAATGTGGGAGAATTTAAGGTGCAAAACATCCATTTACAAACAATCTCGTTTGTCAGCGGTGAATTAGAGCATTTCTCTGCATTCTTTAAGATGTACCATCTGTCCTTTCATTATCATCTTTGTAATAAAGGTTTTTCGTTGAAGTTTGACAATCCCTTATGAACTTCTAGTCTAAGACTAAGCTATTTTCCAAAATCACTTTTGGTCTAGGGAGGGCAAAGCAGGATTTTTTTTTTTTTTTTAAAGATTTTTATTGCGGAAGGGGAACAGGACTTCATTGGGGAACAGTGTGTACTTCCAGGACTTTTTTCCAAGTCAAGTTGTTGTCCTTTCAATCTTAGTTGTGGAGGGTGCCGTTCAGCTTCAAGTTGTTGTCCTTTCAGTCTTAGTTGTGTCGGGCGCAGCTCAGCTCCGGGTCCAGTTGCCATTACTAGTTGCAGGGGGCGCATCCCACCATCCCTTGCGGGAGTCTAACCGGCAACCTTGTGGTTGAGAGGACGCGCTCCAACCAACTGAGCCATCCGGGAGCTCAGAGGCAGCTCAGCTTAAGGTGCCGTGTTCAATCTTAATTGCAGGGGGCAGAGCCCACCATCCCTTGCGGGACTCGAGGAATTGAACTGGCAACCTTGTGGTTGCGAGCCTACTGGCCCATGTGGGAATCGAACCGGCAGCCTTCGGAGTTAGGAGCACGAAGCTCCAACCGCCTGAGCCACCGGGCCTCCCAGAATTTTTTTTTTTTTGATTGGGAGCTAGAATTACCCTTTTTGGTTTCTGGTCAAAATTGCTATTCTGGGTGACACTGGTTTCAACAGTTTAGTCAATGCCTTGGTTTGTACTCAGAAATCCTTATTTACCTGCTAGTCTCTTGGATTTGGATATTCAGGCCCTTCCCTGGAATTCTTAGTTGAGATACCATCTCTGTTACCATCTTTCCCCGAAAATAAGACCTAGCCGGACCATTAGCTCTAATGCGGAGCAAAAATTAATATAAGACCTGGTTTTAATATAATGTAAGACCGGGTCTAATATAATATAAGACTGGGTATAATGTAATATAATACCCGGTCTTATATAAGACCGGGTCTTATATTAATTTTTGCTCCAAAAGACGCATCAGAGCTGATGGTCCGGCTAGGTCTTATTTTCGGGGAAACATGGTAATAATTTCTCATCTGCCCCAATATCATATGGTCTTCCTCTTTCCTTTTTGCTTTTAAACTGTTCTGACATGCTGTCCTCCCACACCCCTTCACGCTTGTCTAACTCTTCCTGGCTTTTCTCTTTCCCTATTCTCTGAAGCTACAGTAGTTTCACTAAAAAAGTCTTCTAAAATCTTCAGAACTCTCTACCTTTCACACAAGTCACTATTAGTTTACCTATTCAGTCAGAAATCTTGGACCTCGGGAGTCTAGAGTTTGTAGAAGCCTGTTTGCCCCATGAAGCAAGACTTTTTGTATACAAGATGTAATACTATTTACTATTTAAGATCCTATGTTTATATTTGGAAACATTCCATAATAGTCGTTTCTCGAGCAATTTTTTCCATAGTCTCTACCACACATTTTACTAAAAGCTTCTTGATTTATGGTCTAGAGTAGGGGTTGGCAAACTATAGCCAGTGGGCTAGCCATATATTTTTATAAATAAAATTTTTTTGGAACACAGCCAGGCCCATTCATTTTGTATTGTCTGTGGCTGCTTTTGTGTTACAATAGCCGAGTGGAGTAGGTGTTTGTTTTTTTTTTTTAATTGGGGAATATTGGGGAACAGTGTGTTTCTCCAGGGCCCATCAGCTCCAAATCGTTGTCCTTCAATCTAGTTGTGGAGGGCGCAGCTCAGTTCTAAGTCCAGTCGCAGTTTTCAATGTTAGTTGCAGGGGCGCAGCCCACCATCCCATGGGGGAATTGAACCGGCAACCTTGTTGTTAAGAGCTTGCGCTCTAACCAACTGATCCATTCAGCAGATCAGCGGCAGCTCGTTGTCTTCAATCTAGTTGTGGAGGGCGCAGCTCACTGGCCCATGTGGGAATCGAACCGGCAACCCTGTTGTTCAGAGCTTGTGCTTTTAACCGACTGAGCCATCCAGCCAGCTAGAGTTGAATAGTTTTGATAGAAACTATATGGCCTGCAAGCCTGAAATATTTATGTGGCCCTTTAAAAAGTTTACTGATCACTGATCTAAATAATATCTTTCAAACTTATTGGCCATGGATGCTATTTTAAAATGGAATCTTAAGTCTAATGTGTAAAATAGGTAAAAGAATAGTTCTTGTCACTGGGTGACAAGTGGGGGAAGCTAGAACCCCATGGACTTGACCCCTAATCTCTTAGATACTGGAATACCTTCATGGAACCACCAGTGCTCCTTGAAGTAGAATTTTCAAAATAGGATTTTTAAGAAGATGCTCTTCAAAAAGAGGTGATCACTTAAGCATGCTTTCCAAAATACTATTCTTAGTGGGAAAATAAATGCTTAATTATAGGATATAGCTTTAAGTTTCTTGGGTTCTGATAGGCTGGGATTGACTTTTTTGAAAAGTTGAGATTAAAATCCATAACTGAAGTCCTACATAAAAACCAGTTAAACAGAAAAGTAGTAACCCAGTTAATGAAAACATCTCACTTAATAAAGTACTGTACTAAAAACCCAGTTTTGTGTTTCTAATAACGTTGATAATAATGTTAATATTCCTAATTAACATTCTTGGCAAAGAAACAGGAAGCTGAGTATTAACATGGTATGTGTCATATGATTTAATAAAACAAACATATTTTCCAGCATAATTCACCACACCTCTTTGAATTTTCACTTGGGAAAGGAGAATCACGATACGTTTTTATTTCATAACCTCTGCTGTCAGATGGCAGTCAAGCAGGGAAACCAACTGCAGGTGCAAGTCCATGAAGGCTACCACGTTTTTGATGAAGCCCCACCCCCAGCTGTAGCAGAAAAACAACCGGTTGCCAGGGCGGGGAAGAAGCCACTTGCACATTATTCTTCACTGGTGAGAATCTTGGGATCAGACATGAAGACCCCAGAGGAGCCTGCAGCACAGGTATTAAGGGAATGGACCTGTCCCTACAATTTTTCTAATCATGTCTCATAGTCTCTGGTGTATGTAAGATTTGAGCTCTTCATTGGAGATTGGGAGTTATGGTGACCTTTTCTGTCTGACTTTTTGAAACTGGTAACAGTAGTAGTACTGTAGAGGGCAAATAGGGTGACACAGAGACTTTGTTTTCCTTTAAGTAGAAATAGAAGTAACCTCCAAGATCTTGGATTGTGTTTTCTTGCAGCAGTTTCCACTTGCTCCATGTGACACAGACCAACCTCAAGACAAGCCCCCAGACTGGTTCACGAGCTACCTGGAGACAGTGAGTGCTCTCTCTGGCTTGAGTTTTAGCAGCAATATGTGGAATGTGGTATAAATAGAAAGCCAAACTCAGATGGCTGCTGCCACTGAGAGCTAATAATTTCCAAACTAGACAGTTCTAGTCAATAAAGCTCCTAACTTGTGCAATGCTGTACCAGAAAAAGGAGAAGTTTAATTCTAAGGATGTATGTAAGGGAAAGGGACAAATCTCTATGCTTGAGAAGGAAAAGTTGGAGATTTATTTATCAAAAGGATTTCTTGATATTTTTTTGAACCAGTTTAGCTGTGGAAGAAATAGGCCTTCTTTTGCTATGTTTCTGTCCACTTGTTCAATAGCTCTTAACTCCTGTTCTTATATCAGAGATGATAAGGTTTCAGGTCTATTTGATATCTTCGTGCTTTTTCCAATATTGAAACTAAGGGATTTTTCCCTCCATCTTCTGCTCTGTATTCCAGTTCAGAGAGCAAGTGGTTAAAGAAACGGTTGAGAAGCTTGAACAGAAATTACATGAGAAGCTTGTCCTCCAGAACCCATCCTTGGGTTCTTGTCCCTCAGAAGTCTCAATGCCTGTATCAGAGGAAACACTGTTTTTGCCAGAAAACCAGTTCAACTGGCATATTGCTTGCAGCAGCTGCCAAAGGAGGATCTTTGGTGTGCGCTACCAGTGCAGGTAAATAGTAGCGGGGGTGAACAGCTCTTGGTAGACCTTAGGACAGGCCTTCTGGCATTCAGGGTCGGTAAAGGGAAATTGGGTGTACTCTATCTCTGAGCATCGGATACAACAGCTCTGGATTGGAAACGAACTATTCTTCACCCATAACAAAAAAATAACTATTTGAAAGGTAACTATTCAGGTTGTTGTGTTCAGATACACATTTGAATTGACAGAGCCAGACAAAATTATATCCCCCAAAACAAAATTAGATCACTGTCGTGTCCTGCGCGACAAGGGTTGTGGGGAGCCAGGAGGGCAGCACAGGGTTAAGAAAAGACAGTAGCCATGAATAGAGTTTAAGCGTCCCAAGGGACCTGCAGCCTCAAGGACTGGGTGCCTAATGGGCCTATCTATGCATTAGCTTTTATTAGTTAGGTGGGAAGTAAAGGAGATTAAGCTTGTCAATCTCAAGATCTGTGAATCCTATACATTATAATAGGAAACTGATTCCAGCCAATCACCCTTGCCTGCAGGCAGCAGAACTGTAAGTCTCAGGATGTTTGTACCAAGGGACAAAACCTATATGCATATGAATAGATGGAGAGTACATCATTGAATCACTTCCCTTGCAGGTTTTGGGAAGGAATGCAGCCACTGAGGCAGAGGCTTTCCTTAGCCTGGGGAAAGTGGGGGGCTGTGCCCACCTCTATGAACCCCGTGGGTTCTCCTGTTGGTCCCCACTCGACTGCACCTGGCTTCAGTTGTCGTGTCCCCCCCGCCCCCCCCCCCGCCCTGTGGGGAATCTTACTCGTCATTGGCTGATCAGCCATCTTTTTGGGGCCATACAGGGAGACATAAGGTGCAAACACAAAGGTGAAGTAAAGTCCCTGAAAGGATCCGTCTCACAGACTCCCCTTTCTTTAGGGGCAGGTACATGGGGACAGACGGGTAGGCTGCTGCGTGGCAACAGATCACCAAAAATTGTCTCTCCGTTGTTCCAAATGCTTTCATATTTTGTTTCCTCCCATCAATTGTCCTTTGAAATAGATACAGGTTAAATATTATTGTCCTCATTTTATTAATGAGGAAGATTGAGACATGGCATAGTCGGTGGCATGCTCAGATGGGCATCTGGCTGTTAATAGAGCAAATATGGAAGCCTGGTCTCATATCTCCCTCAGGAACTTCTCACTGTGCCCTTCTTTTCCCCATAGCCTCTGCCCATCCTACAATATCTGTGAAGATTGTGAATCAAGACCATATGCCCACGACTCCAACCATGTCCTGCTCAAGTTGCGGAGACCTGTTGAGGGTTCCTCTGAACCGTTCTCTCACTCAAGGCTTTCTACTCCTCGTCTTCCTGCTGCTCTGGAACAAGCCAGGTAAACCATATATACATAGGATGCTTGTTCTTGATTGGCTTCTTGCTTCTGGTGACAGACTATGAATCACAAAATTACAAATAGTCTCCTTAGTTCCTGTTCATTTCTAATTGATATGCAGTGATGACGACAGTTATTTTAAGTTAATGAAATGGAAATGAGAACTATAGGAAGAGGTTAAGAAACTAAACAGCAAGCTCACGTGATGAGACTACAAGTGGCTCAAAATAGCTTCAAGATTATTTGTGAGGTTTGTTTTTAAGACTTGCTTATTATCTCTCAGGCTCCAGAAACAGGTTGACAAGAACTTTCTTAAAGCAGAAAAGCAAAGGTTGCGAGCTGAGAAGAAACAGCGTAAAGCAGAGGTCAAGGAACTTAAAAAGCAGCTTAAACTCCACAGGAAGATTCACCTATGGAATTCGATCCATGGACTCCAGAGCCCCAAGTCTCCTTTGGGCCGACCCGAGAGCCTGCTGCAGTCTAACACCCTGATGTAAGCCCAGGGCCAGGGTGGGAGCCACACTTGAGGTCCAGCCCTGTAAGACTGGACCTTCAGCCAACTTCTGTCTGACTTACTGGCAGCACCCTACACCCCAACCCTTAAAACTTCCCGTTCTCTGATCCTAGCATTCTTAAAGAGTGGTTAGGTAGTTGTTTTTGACACTTGCTCTGTTGCCTTCTTCAGAAAGATAGGTTCAGAACTGGCTGGTTCAGAACTGGCTAGTGTGACCTCTCTTCACTGGAGGCAGTCTGGATTTGAAGCAAAAGGAGCAAATATTTTAAGAGCCCGACTCGCTAGTAGTTTTATTTATGGACCTTGTGTTTGTCCTCACCATAGCTTTTAAGCTCAGGAGTCAGATCAGTCCTCTGCTTTTTTAAAAGTTATTAGTATTACTTTTAAGGCAGATGCGTTACACATCCTCAAGAGTCACAGTCAGCTCCTTGAACCGGTGTTGGATATTCAGAAGCCATCACATCCAACAGCAAGTGACTGAGTATCTGAATTTCTGTTCAGGCTCCCTTTGCAGCCCTGTGCCCCAGTTATGCCAACCCTCAGTGCAGCATTTGTGGATGAGAATTTGCCTGATGGGACTCATCTTCAGCCAGGAACCAAGTTTATCAAACACTGGAGGATGAAAAATACGGGAAATGTAAAGTGGAGTACAGACACAAAGGTATTTTTCCCGCAAAAATGTGAAGATGAAATGATTTGAAGTGACAGAGTGTTCAGCTGACAAGCTTTTTCTGTTGCCACTGTTCTTTTTAGCTCAAGTTCATGTGGGGAAACCTAACTTTGGCTTCTACAGAAAAGAAGGATGTTTTGGTTCCCTGCCTGAAGGCCGGCCATGTGGGAATTGTGTCTGTGGAGTTCATTGCCCCAGCCCTGGAGGGAACGTACACTTCCCATTGGCGTCTTTCTCACAAAGGCCAGCAGTTTGGGCCTCGGGTCTGGTGCAGTATCATAGTGGACCCTTTCCCCTCCACGGAGAGCTCTGATAACATTGAAAGGGGTATGATCAGCTCAAGCAAAACTGGTGATCTCACCTGCGAGCAAGAGGTGAGCATTTGAAGGGGTGATCAGAACTAAAAGAGCCCGCTCACAAATGGTCGTTCTTTCAGAAATCTGGAATGGCTAGCTTCTCCTCCTCCCCCCAAAACGTGGATATGCTTACATTGGGCCTACTCATCGGGGGCTTTATTTGCATGTCCTTAGGCTCTGGTGCAGGCATCCCTCAATGCTTGTGTATCTCTCTTACGGTGCCTGGCCAGCCTCTGCTGCACTAGGGAAAGCAGGGCTGCCTGGCTGGCCTGCGGAACTGCTGGACCTGTGGCTTTGCTGCTTAACATTCATCTCTGCTGAGCGTCCCTTGTGTGTGTTCTCAAAGTACTAATAAAGTCTTGCCCTGGTTGTTACTTGATGCGCTGTTTTTTGTTTTTGTTTTTGTTCAGGCAACTTCCCTGTATTAGTTGTGCACTTTTTAAAGAGTGTTTACTATTTAAATTCAGTTGGCCACTGTTAATGTCCTGGTTTTGACTATTGTTACTATGGTTAATCTGAGTTGTCATTATGGGATGCTAGGTGAAGGGGGTGATAAAGTGAACTCTGTACTATTTTTGCAACTTTCCTGTAAGTCTAAAACTGTATCGGAACAAAATGTTTTAAAACATGTAGAGGTGCAGCAGTGTTTTGTTGTTAGGGAGGCAACTGTCAGCTTGCCTTTTTGAGTTCTGTTAAGGGCCTAAAATTTGTCCCCATGGTTTGTCTCTGTAGGAAGCTTTTCTTCTGGCTAAAGAAGAAATTCAGCTTGGTGAAGAAACTGAGCAGTCAGAAGGGACAGGAACCTGCATCTCACAGAAGACAAAAAATGTTGCCAGCGACAGGGAGCTCTACATCCCATCTGTGGACCTTCTGACTGCCCAGGTGGAAGATTGAGCGCTTTGAGGGGAAGGGACAGAAAGCAGTGGGGAAAGAGTGCTGACCTTGTTGAAGAGAAGGTGGTATAGCCACAGACGGTGCCCAGAAAGTTAGCAACAATGCCCACTTTGGATCAGTCAGATGCATTGCATGGCAAGGAGATCTGTGGAAGCAATTTCTAAACTAGATGTTTCCTCTTTGAATTGAGAATCTTGGGCTTCGCCACAACTTCCTTTAGTTGCCTCTTCATTTCTGCTTATGGGCTCTCCTTTTCCCCACTGCATTTTCTCTTTCCTGCCATTTGGTTATTTGAATGTCTAGTTCCCCCTTAACTCTTCTTGTTTTCACTTGAGTGAGGTGAGTCATGAATTTGAACAGAGTTGAATCTAGGATGGTGTGGAGCTCGATGGCCTTCAAGTGCCATCAAGACAAAGTAAGGCTCCAGTGTGGACTGCAGGTGGCCTAACGCTGCCGTGTGCTTTTTTCCTCCCAGGATCTGCTGTCCTTTGAGCTGTTGGATATAAACATTGTCCAAGAGTTGGAGAGAGTGCCCCACAACACTCCTGTGGGTAAGACTGTCCCTCAGTTCACCTTGTTTATTTTCTTAATGGGCACAGAGGCACTACAGCCTAGATTCTAGAATCTAGGATTTTATTCTGAGGAAGTAGATGGCAAGAATTTCTCCCAGGATGTGATACTAAAATTACACCCATGGGTCCATTTTTCTCCTTTTCCCTGTTGTCTGTCAGGCAACAATAAAGTTTGTGTAAGGCCTCCCCCCTGTAAAAGGACCCTCTTCCCCATTTTCCTCTAGCTATTGTGTTCTTTTGTTCCTTTATTTTCATAGTTCTGTCTTGGCCATGGCCTTCCAAGCCAAACTATTTATGATCCTTTGTGCATTGATTGGTCTGTCTGAGATACTTGCACACCTAATAGTCTGGAGAAATTCTTTACAACAGGCCTTGAAACATACCCAGGTTTACTTGAGCCCTGCAAGAGGCAAGAAGCTTGTGAGCTGCTGCTTCTGGACACTGACTGTTGACGATGTGATGCTTTCTCTTGGTTGATGGTTCTCCTGTCTTTATTCTCCAGATATGACTCCCTGCATGTCTCCTCTGCCACATGACAGTCCTTTAATAGAGAAGCCAGGCTTGGGGCAGATACAGGAAGAGAGTGAAGGGGCGGGATTTAAAGCACTTCCTGGTAAGGGGTTAAATATTTGTGAAGTATTTGCGCCCTCTTCCATAGCACACCCTGGTTTTTCACACATACCCTCTACTAACCTGACCTTAGCGTGTGAATCGGTTTTCTGTAGCATCTCATGTTGCAAGTCTCCTCCCCTTCACATGGCACAGATCACAGCTGTTCCATGGCATAGTATCAGCATGGGTACATGACTGCAGAGAGCTCCTCAACACTTTAAACACCAGGTGCAGACAAGATCTGTGTCTTTCAGATTCCACAGTGTCAGTAAAGAGGAAGGCTGACAATCTCGCTTCCATGGAGGAGTCAGAAGATGACCTGAGTGGGACCCAGTTCGTGTGTGAGACTGTAATCCGATCCCTTACCTTGGATGCCGCCCCTGACCACAACCCACCTTGCAGACAGAAGTCACTGCTCAGTGAGTGTCCCTGAATTGCCCCTCCTAGCAGGGTGGTGCCTGAATTGTGACTGTGAGATCTGAGGAGGTAGAAGTGCTCTTCTTCACTGACAGTGGAGGTAGGGTGAGCTTTGTTAGCATTCAGATCATGGTTTCTTTAGATTCCACATACCGTACCTGGCCGTTTTAATGATAGCATCAGGAGCAAAGCAGCCACCATAACTCATTTCTGCACTTTCTCGGGCAGAATTACAGCTGCAGACCACACAGGAACAGCAGCCAGTCGTGCTGCCTAGAGTCTACCTGTAAGTTGACGGAGCTCCTTAGCAGAAACCGCCCCAGTGGCAGCTGAGTTGTCTCCTTTCTCCAAGGACAACAGGCCAGGAAATAGTGGGCAGAAGCAGGACTACCAGACTAAGTTTCTCAGGGTTCAATTCTGCTATAATAAATTCCTTTGTAACAGAAATTTCTAGATACCAGATAGGTAGAACCAATACTGTGTATTTCAAGAACTGTCCAAAAATTCAATGTTCAAGTTCATCAGAATGATACAGGAAATCTCTTGTGTTTATTGTAATGAAGTTTGACCTATATCTTTAAACATGATTTGTCTCACTTTTGTTTAAAATACACATTTGCCCCCCACACACTTATGTACAAATGCATAACAAAAAACTCTGGAAGGACTTAACACCAAAATGTTCACAGTAGTTATCTCTAGGGTTATAGGTACTTTTTTTTCCCTCAGCCATCCATGTTTTGCCAATTTTCTACCTTGATTGCTTGTTACTTTGCAAAGAGGAGGAAAGTAGGCATACAGTCCTACAATATTCACCACCTAACAGTTTCTCTTTTTATAGTGCTGTAAGCTAGAAGATCAGTTTTGCTTTGCCCCCCATCTCATTATATTAACCATCACGTGAAGAAAAAAAGGGATGGGGCCTCCCTGTTTTAAGATTCACCGTGTTTTGTCAAAAGCCTGGATGTTTCTGCCTACCTTATTTTTGTGAGTTTCGGTTCTGTCCAGCTTTGCATAGGCTTCAGCCGTAGAATATGGCCAGGACTGTGGTTCCAGCAGCAGCCCCTCCCCTCTGATTCATCCGTCTCCTCCGACTTGCGTAATTGTAGCTCATGACCCACAAGGCTTCGCCAGATAAGGGTAGCACCAGGACCTGCTTTTCGCTTACACCTTAAAATTGGTTGCTTTCATCCTTTAGTGAAATTTGCCTCACCTGAAGAGGGACCACTTGGAGACGAGAGGGAGGAGATTGTTCATATTGCTGAGAAAGAAGCTGTCATGGAGAAGGAGGAAGAAGAAGAAGAGGAGGATGAACTCAAAGATGAAGTTGAGAGTCAGTCCTCTGCTTCCTCAGAGGATTACATCATCATCCTGCCTGAGTGCTTTGACACCAGCCGCCCCCTGGGGGACTCCATGTACAGCTCCGCGCTCTCAGAGCCAGGCCTGGAGCGAGGGGCTGAAGGCGAGCCTAGGGTCGAGGCTGGGCAGGAACCAGTCGAGGCGGAGAGACCCCCTGGAGGGGAGAACCAGCCGCAGGGGCACAGCATCAATGACATCCTCATGACCTCACAGACTCTGGACACAGTGCCCCTAACCCCAGAGGTAGTGGGGCCTCCACCTCGGCTGCCCAGGTACCATCCGCACCCCCCTCGGCTGGGCTGTTCTTCAGAGGTGGAATAAAGAGAGGAATCAACTTGATCTCAAAACCTGTTTTTTTGTCAGCATGGGAAGAGACTATTTCCCATAGTAAAGTCTGAATTTAGATGAATAAAAGTTGTACTGCCAGTATTTGTGGATTCTGGATTCAAAACAATACTTGTTTTGGTTAACCTTAATTATCTGAGTGTCATCTATCTACTTATGTTTTGATCGTGGAGAGCCAATTTGTAAATACAAACATCCCTGGATCTTCCCTCCTTGTTCTGTTGATTCATGGGCAAAGGCAGCAGAAACTCATTTTTGTATTACCCCAAAGAAAGTATAACTAGGAAGTTTAATGTTATGGAGGAAGTATACTATAAAACCAGGTAGAAGTTATTTTTCATTCTCTACTGGATCTGTCTGTGTCATTGCTCTCATAGCATGGAAAATGGTGAAACCTTGACTAAACCATTCTCCCAGGGAGCTAGATATTTCCCTTTAATCAGCACCACTTAATGTAGGGGGAAGTGACTAGACGGAAGCCAGTTTTTCTAGCTTGACTGTGCTGAAGAGGAAAACCAGAAGGAGAATGAGCCCTTCTCACCTGATCCCTAATTTCAGACATGTGATCTGAATCAGAAATGTGAAGCCTCTGTAGAGAATTTGGCACTGCTGTGCTGTGTTCACTGTTTCCTCGCCATTATCACGGGTGCCTTTTCAACTTACTTTCAATATTGTGTCTTTTTGAAGGAGCCCTCCTCGTGCACAGCGTCATGGCTCCCCAGGAGTGGATTTACCAGTTACCACACCAGAAGTGTCTTCAGTCCCTGATCAGATCAGAGGAGGTAATGACCAGCCTGAGCTTTCTCTCTGTATGCTCCCTTTTCATGGAAACCAGGTGTAAAATAGGCGCTCTATCTTTGTGGTTCTTGGCATCTTTTAGAAACTTGCCCTTTCATTCTTTCTGTTCTCCTCCCTCATAGCCTTTTTTTTTTTTTTCTACTCTCTAGCTTAATGTTTATTTAAATGAGACCTCACAGAGGTCGGCATTGTGCTGTAGTGGAAAGAACACAGGCTTTGGAGCCAAACCAGTCTAGGTTCTAGCCCCAGCTCCACGTGTCCTCACTGTGTGACCTTGCAGTGGTTCAGCCGGTTTATAACACCTGCAGGTCTGCTTCCTTATCTACAAAATAAGGAGAATAGCACCTTGAAGTTGTGAGTAGACCCTCAAAGTCTACTCTTTCTCAAAAACAAAACCTAAAAGTGCTTAAAACCTAATAAATCAGTATGATAGGATTATAGAATTAATTTTCCAGGTACAATAAACAGTCACCTTGCATTGCATTCTGGACAGTTTTCCTTATCATTTAAAGCACCTGAAAATTTTCCCAAATTAAAAAAAAAAACAAACTTAAATACTGTGATCAGATTACCACCTGCTTCAAAAATAGCCTTGTTGTGAGGTAGGAAACACTAAGCGCTTACGGTTGCTGCATCTAACCAACAGCTCTTTTGCTTTTAGAGCCCAGAGGCTCATCAGGACTTGTAAACAGCAGACAGAAGAGCTATGACCACTCAAGGTAACTGGACCTTGTGCAACCTCTTCAGAAGCAAGGGTCATCCTAGTGTTGCTTCTACTTAAACAAGCCTCTCAGAGCATGTGCCACCCCAGAGAGCAGGGGAGAGCCATCATTCCTTATTCTTTCTTCTCCTAGAACTCATGAGCAACACCAAACAGGGCTAAAGTTGATGTTTAAGAGTGTTCACATTCCAGACCAGCAAGAAGTGCCCTTAAATTCAGCTCACCCTTAGTACCAGAGGAGAAGGCAGGAAGGTCAAGCCCACTCTGCGTCTTAGTCACTTTTTCTTAGACACACCTGCCTCTGCTCTCAGAGCACTGCCGAGGTGGGCTCCTGGCAGTGTCCAGAAAATCTCATTTCCTTTGGGAGGTGTTTCCTCTGAGATGATAATTGAGCAGACAGACTACCAGTGCCCCACTGTGCCCTTGACCACATTAATTTTCAGCTGGGACTGAAAGCTGGCATGCTCACCAGAGGGGCATGTTTTCTGCAGTGTCCATATCTTAACAGCAGTAGAGCTGGGCCCTCCATCAAACCCTAGCTGTAAAACTGATACGCAAACAATTCCATTCTCTTTTTACATCTGAGTTTTTTCTCAAGGACATCTTGTTTTCTTTCAAGGATTAGAGCCTAGACCATCTTACAGGAAGATAATGGTGTGTGTTTCTTTAGGGAGATCATTTGGTTTTCCTCCACAGGCACCACCACCATGGGAGCAGTATTGCTGGAGGACTGGTAAAGGGGGCTTTGTCTGTTGCTGCCTCTGCATACAAGGCCTTGTTTGCTGGGCCACCAGTCACTGCACAGGTCAGTGCATGTTTTATTTTCCAGAACCAAATCCAAGTCATCAGTGAAAATGACGGCATCTGTCTGGGTTGGAGAGTAGCATGGCATTGTAGAAATTCTCTTTTCTACAGTTTTAGTCTTTGGTTAACACACAACGCCACCACTTTCTAGCTGTATGACTTTGGCCAAGTTTCTTAAGCGAGGAAAGGAAAAAGACCTAATGTTTATTGAGGACCTACTATGTGGGAGCTCTTCCAGGTGCCAATGCTACCAGATGAGTAAGACACCAGTCTTTGCCCATAGACAGTGGGAAACAACAGACATTTACAGTCGAGTATAAGATACTGGTTGGTATCTTATACTGTTGTCGACAGATAGAACACCTCACCCTGGTGTGGGCCCCTGAGTGGGGCCAGGGAAGGCTTCCTGGTAGGTGATACCTGAACTGAGTTCTAAAGGACAAAATAACTGCCAGGAAAGAGGGATAAAAAGGACATTGTAGACAGCATAGCCAGTAAAAGGACTTGGAAATAATAAGTCTGAAAGGTGAATTTGGTTTGAGAGGAGGAAGAAGAGAAAAGACCTTAACTATATAAGTGGAATGCTATGTTAGTGGTTTGGATTTTATTTTATTTTAAGGCCAGTGGGAGGAGCGTTTGAAGGGATTTAGGGAAGTAAGTAACATGAGCAGAATTGTTTGTAGTAAGATCACTGCAGTGTGGAGGCTGGTAGAGCTGACAAATCCATTTGAGAATCCATGTGTAGGTAGTAAAAAAGGGTTGAAGAGAACTTGGAGACCGTGATTAAATGGCTAGAAAGAAGTCAAGGATAAATCCTGTTTTTGGCTTAGGCAATCAACAATCCATTCATTAAAAGAACATGCAGGTAGAAGGATATATTTGGGCAAGAGGAGAAGAAAATTTGGTCAGTTTTGCGTAGTGTTGGATCTGAGGTATAGCCAGGTAGTTATCCAGAGTACAGTTGGATATGTAGTACATCTGGGTCATGGGAGAGATTTGGCCTGGAGATAAACTGATAAACACACTTGTATATGGATTATGTGACTGGAGCCATGTGATTCGATGAGATTTTCCAGAAAGAATGGGTAAAGCAAGAAGCAGCCTTTAAGGATCATGGAAAAGAGGGCCCTGAAAAGAGACTGAGAACTTGGAGGCACATGAGGAGAGTTCTTGCTGGAGCTTAGGGAAGGGAGTTTCAATGAGGAGGACGTGGCAACAGCGCCAGATGCCGCAGAGAAATGTGAACGGGTGGAGAGGACTTGGAGAGTGCAAGTATGCCTCACTTTCAGATAGCTGGTTTACAAAGGGAGAAAGAGGGAAAGGTAGGCTGCATGCGAGGTGTGGTCAAACAATATGGTGAATGTTTAAATTTAAAAATATTTATTACAGTAAAAGACTCATTGCCATTAATCCCCCTCAAAATACTGCCCCTCGCTTCAGACACACTTATCCCATCGTTCTTGCCACTTTCTGAAGCAGTTCTGGAAGTCCTCTTTCATGAGTGTCTTTAGTTGTGCTGTCGTGGCTGCCTTGATGTCCTGAATCATTTTGACTTTGGAAAAGAGCCAGATCTGGTGAAGAAGGTGGACAAGGACACACCATAATGTTTTTATTTGACAGAAATTGCGATATACCAGAAGCGATGTGACACAGAGCGTTGTGATGGAGGATGATTTATGGCACAATTTAAAACACATCTTCTCTCAACTGTAGCTCACACCTGACTGACTGCACCGAACAAGCTGAAACTTGTCACACACTTTACTAAGGTTCGACACACAGCTTCCCATATTGGATTCCTTCCTTCCTGTTGGATGGCATTCAGCAGCAGCATTCATTTTATTTGTTGATCACAATGGGAAAGGTTCCGTGTCACACATTCTTGTCCAGCAATTTCTGTCAAATAACATCACAGTGTGTCCTCATCCACCTTATTCACTGGATCTGGCACCGTGCGACTTCTGGCTCTTCCGCAGTCAAAGTGACCATGAAAGGTAAACGTTTAGACTCTATTCAGGACATTGAGGCAGCCACGACAGTGCAACTAAAGACACTCACGAAAAAGGACTTCCAGAACTAATTCAGAAAGTGGCAAGAACTACAGGATAAGTGTGTTTGAAGAGAGAGGGAGTATTCTGAGGGGGATTAATGGCAATGTGTCTTCCACCGTAATACTTTTTTTTTTTATTTAAACATTCACTTTGTGATCACACTTCATAGACAGAGGGCAACATTTTTAAAGATGGGTGAGCCAGTAGCGAAGATTAACAGTCAAGATGAAAGGATAATTAATAGAAAAAGATTTCTGAGGTGGTGTAATGAGATACAAAGCAAAGTATGTGTGGAAGGGATTAACCTGGAAAGAAGGATGGGTAATTTATTCTGAAATAAGAGGTAAGAAGGGAACAGTGGAATTAGGTGTAGAGGGAAGTGCCAGAGATTGTGCTCAACACATTTACATACTTTCTTATCTTCATCCTCCCTCATCAGTCCTGCAAAATAGGAGGTATTCTGTTACCTCCATTTTCATAAATAAGGGAATTGATAACACAGTTGGTAAGTAAATGGTAAGAGTTAGGGTACTGCAAGTGTTACGAGGATTTAGGAAGGTTATATGTCCACCACATGGCTTGGCCCAAAGAAAGATAAATGAATGTCAGTTCCCTCTTACCTGGATTATTTCTATTCTTAAAAAAATAAAAGCCAAGGAAGGTCACCTAGAATATAATTTTGCAAGCAGTTTTTTGGTCCAGCTCTTTTGAATACCTGACTACATTTCCAATAGTAACTTTTAGTCTCTTCTCTTATACTTGCCCCATCATCACGGTTTCCTTTATTTTAGGGTTTCCAGAGCTTGTTTGCATCTTTTCTTACATCTGGTCAAAGAATACTCTGAAAGCCCCCTTTGAAGCTCCCTCCTAATTCTAAGGACAGTTCATTACTTGCTGGGTTTCGGGTACAAACCATACCTCATCCAAAACAGCCTTCCCCATCATTCTTCCCCCCCCAGATGACCCATTAATATCAGAAATGGGTTAATGTCAGAAAAGCTCAGGGGTGGGCCAACGAGTGTGCAGTGCCATACCCTTGCATGTAACTACCTAATATTTTGAATAAATCTGGAAGGATAAGTATGACTTACAAGATAAACGTAAATTGTACAAAAAATGTTACTCTGCTTTTCTTGACTACACAGCCAATAGTTTCCGAAGATCAGACAGCAGCCCTGATGGCCCATCTCTTTGAAATGGGATTCTGTGACAGGCAGCTGAACCTGAGGCTGCTGAAGAAATACAATTACAACATCCTGCAGGTTGTCACAGAACTCCTTCAGGTCAACAACAACGACTGGTACAGCCAGCGCTATTGAGGAGTGACCATGTATTAAATAACTTTGCCTGCTGCTCGGAGATGATCTTTATTCTGTCATTGGGGTGCAGGGTAGAAGCCCTTGTTTATTTTTTAATCTGATGAATCTGTATAGAGCCCATCACTGAATTATCAAGACGATACCTGTATTACAGTATTTTTTGGAGCAAATCAAAGACCAGAATGTAAGTTTTCACTTTAGACATTGGATGAATAGTAGGAAGACAGCTTTTCAATTTTTTTGGATAAAACTCCTTTCTCCATTTTAGTGCATTGGAGTATAACTTGAACTTTCTATAGACCCGTTTTCCTTTCTGCTTGTATTGAAGTTGAGTATTTTTCTTGGTTAATGTGGATGTTTTTATGGGGTTATGTGTTGTCAGTTTTTTAAAGAAATTAACCCTGAAAGTTGTTTTGAAGAATTAACTCTCATTCTTCGATGTCCATTGATGCATTTAAGAATATCTACCTTCTGGGTCTCTGCACTTCAGTGAAAGAAGTGGGAGTGTGCTAATTAAACCAACAGTAGTGGCATTGAGCAGGGTCTGTTGTAGTAATTTTGCATACATTTTTCTTTTATTTAAGGGAAAAAATTTAGGTAGTGTAAGATATTTTGCTAATCTTACAGAGAAAGAAAAAAACTTAACAGGAAAAAGCAAATTTAACAGTTACCTTTTTTCTTACATCAGGACAGATCTTATTTGCAGTAGAGTCGGGGGAAATAGAAACGTGACAAGTGAAAGGCAGGCTTCTGTGTTAATGTCAGAAAAGCTCAGGGGTGGGCAAACGAGTGTGCATGAGGCATAGGAAATCGTGATGACTTCCTGAATGTTTGAAATCTGTTCAAGGCTTTCTAGAACCCTGGAGTCTAGAACAGGAAGAAGCTGGTGTTTTGCAAAACTTAGATGGGGGCAAATACTGAAAAGTTTTGGTTTATCCCCAGGATGAGCTTGCTTCCAGGGGTGCAGGTCCTCACTCTGTTTACAGAAGAGAGTCTTGGGTACAGTTGGTGAAAGAAGAGATTACAAAAAACACTAGAGGGTATGTTCATGAAAATGACTTCCAGAAAAAGAAGAATCTGACCCCCAGCCCGAAGGGGGAAGGATAGTAAAATAGTATTATTTAACCTGGTTGGTATTTATAATGAATGAATTTAATCATTAGCCATAATGTTTATTTACAGTATAACACTCGAATGCTATTAAATAAGCCAGGATTCAGACTGCAAGCCAACCAGGCTGTTCATTATTTAAAACGTTTTTATCTGGGCTTCTGGGTAGAGGTTGAGGGGCAGGATGAGTGTAATTAATTGGATTGATGTGAGGCGGGACCTGTCTTGACCATCTGAGTTGTATTGTAGGGGTCCAGGAGGGCCCTGGAGTCCGATCATCCGTGTCGTTGTACTTGTACATAACCGCTGAAAGAATGGTGAAATAAAGGTTCTTTGAAACGCCTACCTGGATTGGCTGGTCCTTGCGGAAGCAGTGTCCAGGGCCTGGGTGACCTTTGAAGAGCTGAGACTGTTTCCGGGGGTTGTGTCTAGAGGGACCGGCCCTTGGGAGGGCAGGGGCGGGGCCGGAGGAGTAGGGGCGGAGCTTCCCAAGGCACGAAGTCAAAGCTTGGGGCGATGCGCTGGCTCCCGCACTTTCGATTCCGCTTGCCGCTGTTTCGGTGCGGTCGGCCGGGGATAAGGCGCTCCCGGCACCCTTTCCCTTTGGGAGGCAAGGGCCGAGGCACCTCTGTGCCTCCTCCTAGCCCAGCACGGACACGCGGCTACCAAGCTCGACCAACCGGCCTCTTGGGCTGTCTGGCGGGACGTGAAATCCCCCTGAATGAAGTTCCAGCCTCTTCGTCAGCTCTCACACCCACCCCTACTCCGGATCTCTAGCCGAGACCTGATAGGGCGGGAAGTAGCTTGGCCCTCCGGGGAGGCTGCTCCCCGCTCCCTGCAGCGCTGCGCCTTGGCTCCCCCAGGACTCTGCTGAAGGGGTCCGGTTGCCCTGGCCGGCCCAGCCCGTGGCCCTCGGGCCAGCCTGCCCTACGGACCCTCCTTCCCCTAGACGCACTCCCAAATCTCTGTTCTCGCAGCTGGGAGGAGCCCGGGATCCCAGACCTGAACCAGGTGAGGCTCCCTTTATTTTAGCCCAGGAAGGGCTGAGTGCGCTTCAGCATGCCCACTCATTCTGCCACCACTCTTGAGTTTTGGGGGAAGAACCTGGATTTAGCTTTGGCCTTTCCTAGTGAAGGACAGACCATGGCTAGCATTTCTACCCCCTCCCCCAAACATTCTTTCCTACCCCACCTCAGGAAGCAATGAGGAAGACGTTTGTGCTGCCTTCCAGCATTATTTTAGGGTTCTTAGCCTCACCTGTGATCAGTCGAGCCTCCTTTCTCGTTCTTGTTTCAAAAGAATCCCTGCCTGCCTATTAAAGCCTGCACCTGTTCAGGCTCAGGACTGAAAGCTTTCCTTCCACACCGGGATGGGAGACCTCAGGTATTTCTAGAGACTTCTTCAGAGCCCTCTTGTTGTAGAGGAAGACAACACTGCTGTGCCCCGCCCTCTCCGACTGACTCCCGTTAAAGTGAATGCTCAGCTCCTTTCCCAGAAAAAAAATAAGTGTTCTGCCATTTATTTACAGAGCTCCCGTGAAGTGAAATAACTTCTGCTTTTCTTTCTTGTAGGCAGATTGAGATGGAAGGAGTTGAAGTACGTTGAGCTTCCTGACCCGAGAGTTCTGTGTAACTGCTCAGTTTCCCATACCCTGGCTTCCTTAGGCTTGAACTTGCTGAAATTGTGCTGGGACCCCTTGCCAATCTTGAGAACCTAAAACCAGAGCGACATTCATCATCAGTGCTAACAGGCGTAGCATTGAACTTTGTTCTTTTCTCATTAGTGAAAAAGTCCCCAGAAAGATGGGTGAGACGTTCTCCCAGCTGGGCTCTCAGAAGGATGAAAACAAGTCAATCCTGCCCCACGGCCCAGACATTGGCAGCAAGGCTGCCAGCTACTCCAGCAACCGTAGCAGCAAGTCTTTTTTTTCCTGTGCGCCTTGTGCTGCTGGCAGCTTTGTGACTTGTCCCACCTGCCAGGGAAGTAGAGAGATCCCTCGAGGTGAGTGGCCCAAGGCTCTAGAAATAGCTTGAATCCAGGAAGAGCTCTTACCAGTCAGATGGCCCGGGGCCAGGCCCCTCTGAGTCTCCTTGAATGGGGTTGGGTCTCCCAACTCTTGGTTCCTGTTTCAGGGAGGCCAGGCAAATGCTGATCCCTCCTGCCCGGGTTGCACTCCCCAGTCCAGGGGATTTCCAGCCTCTCTGCTCCCTTAGCAGCCCTGTGCTTAGGGTTCAGGAAGTTACAAATGACTCCTCCAAAGTAGTGAGGCTCTGATTTGCTGGTGACTTGCAGAGATTCTTCACATCATTAATGAAAATCCCACTTCCATTCTAAAGATGGCAGAGCTGAGCTGCCGACTTCAGCACAGCCCAGTGCTCCCGGTGCTGCCCCGAGGCAGAAGCGGCATGCTTCCAACATAGTCTGTGGAGTGGAGGGGTACTTCTGGCAGGAAACCTTTGTCATGGGCACTTCTTGGTCCTCCCTCACTTCTTTCTCTCTACAGAGCTAGAGAAGCAGCTGGTGGCCCTCATCCCCTATGGGGACCAGAGGCTGAAGCCCAGGCACACGTAAGCCCCTCTTCCTACCCGAGTTCCACAGGCTGTCACCCCTGGCTGTTCCTTTGTCTCCCCATTCTGCCTCCCCCCCCCAAGTTTTCTCCATTGGTTCTTCCCTAGAGAGCTTGAGCCTCACTGGGCTCAGACATACTAGCCCCGTTTCCAAGGATTTTGCTAGTTTAAGAAATCCGGGGCATAGCTACCTGAGGCCACTTGGTGTCCTTCTCTGAGCTTCCAAAAAGCATGGCTCCCTTTCTTTAATAAATTTTATTGGGGAATATCGGGAGACAGTGTGTTTCTCCAGGGCCCATCAGCTCCAAGTTGTTGTCCTTCAATCTAGTTGCGGAGGGTGCAGCTCACTGGCCCATGTGGGAATCAAACCAGCAACTCTGTTGTTCAGAGCTCACGCTCTAACCAGCCGAGCCATCCACTGCCCCGTGGCTCCCTTTCAAAGACAGAGAGGGCCTCTCGACTCTGCAAGACCTTCCAGGAGGGAGGGAGTGGCCCTGGCTGTAATTGGTTTGGGGGGAGTTACTTTTCCTAAGAGCTTCTCGTTGTGGCTTGTTCTCTTCCCAGTAGAGATGGAAAACCAGCTGCTCCCTCTGTTATGAGACACTTCAGAACCTCAAAGGCAGCCCTGAGTTTCAGTGAGGGGGTGCCCGTGACCCTGTTTGTCATCTGAGTCCATTTGACGTGGGTCCGTCTAACTTCCTCCCCAGGTCCTCAGCTTCAGTCTGGGAGCTGCCACCCAGCCTTCCCCACCACTACGCCAGAATCCGAATCTGGCAGTGCCCCTAATGAAATATTACAAGGTGCTATCTCTTAATGCCCATCTCAATGTTTCAATTAAATGGACAGATGATGTCCAGTTCTAAATATTAAAATTCAGAACTCTCAAAATTCATGTGGGCTCACTTTTTCCAGTGGTAACAGCATTGGTTGAGCTTTAGCTATATGCCAGGACCTGGGATTAGTGCTTTTCATGCATTAGCCCATAACAAATTCTGAAAAGTAGATACAATTATCTCCATTTTACAGACAAGAAAACTGAGGCTTAGGGTTGCTCAGAGTTCCTGGGCCAGTGGATACAGAGAGCTGGGAATGGAAGCCAGGCTACCTGCCACCCAGTGCTGTGCTCCTACCTGCTCTGGGTCACATCTGAGTGTAGGCTGGTCCTCCACATCCAGGGGGCTAAATGTACAGTTGGGGTGGGGGGCAGGAGAGAGCCTTGTACACGGAGAGGAGTGTCTGTGCCCCTGCCTGATTTCCTGGCGTTCGGACATCTCCACTCTACCCGGGTCCTGCTTTTCCACAGGAAGCTCTCCGTGTTCCTGGCAGTGCTCATCTGCCTGCTGACTTCCTCCCTCAGCATCTTTTTCCTATTTCCCCGGTCCATCGCGGTGCAGCCCGCAGGCCTCAACTTCTCCAGCGTGGTCTTTGACAAGGCTGATATCCATCTCAACATAACGGTGGGTGGGTGCTTGTGCCCCCAGCTCTGACCCCACCTTCCCAACAATACTCCTCTGTAGCCCGTGTCCAGTGTTGTGACCCGGGGCATGGGTAGCCAGGGATCTTATGACACCTAGAGGGTGTCAGAAACCTGGGGAGAAGCAGGGGCGGCCATGAGCCCCATAACAGATTGTGTAGGACGGAGACTCTCCACAGTGAGGAGTCAGAATCATGGGCCGAGAAATAAATCACAGGGTGTGAGGTGGGTGGCATGCCTGAGACGCCCTGGGTGGGCAGGGTGAGACTGGATCCTGAGCCAGCATGATGTCTTCGTTAAAGGTGACCCCTCACCATTAAGAGCCCCTACGAGGGGCTCCTGGCTCTGGTCCTCAGCAGCTGAGGCCCATAGTGGGAGTGGGGCTGTCAGGCAGGGTTTTGGTTTTGGTGTTTTATTAGCTTCAGGTGTACAAAGCAATGGAATAGACATTTAGTCCCCTCAGGCCGGGGGATTTTGAAACTGACTTCTCATTTCCAAGGACGGCTGCCCTCACCCTCACCCCTCCTTTTCCTTATCTGCCTCCCCAGAATGTCTTGAACATCTCCAATGGTAACTATTACCCCATCACCGTGACCCAGCTGACCATTGAGGCCCTGCACCTGTCCCTCGTGGTGGGGCAGGTCTCCAACAGCCTGCTCCTACACGTCGGCCCTTTGGCCAGCGAACAGGTGACTCCCTCTCCCTGGCCAGGCCCGCCCGCAGGTGTGGATGTGTGTGGGGTGGGAAGGGGGACGCTGGAGTTGGGGCTGACCCAATGCCCATTTCGTTGACAGATGTTTTATGCAGTAGCCAACAGGATCCAGGATGAAAACACGTAGTGAGTATCCCTTGTTCCCTTCCCCCTCAGCCTCCATCCTGGCTGGAAACCCAGTTTTAATCTCCACCAGATTTCCTGATTGTTTAGCAAACTCTACAGCCAGGATTGGCTGGAACTTATGGCCGAGACAGCAGTGTGCAAGCGTTTGGGGTCCCCAGCCTCTGCCCGCTTGGACCTGGATTGGAATGAAAAACAGGCTAGAATTTGGTTAATCCTTAAAATATGTGACCTTGGGCTCTGCAGCCTGAATTGCTGAGAAGGATAAGTGTCTTGTTTTGTGCTGAGGGAGGGGTTGGCATGTGCCTGGGCCAAGCCGGTGAGGATTTGAGGAGTGATATTGCAGCGATGGTGGCATACTCACCTTAGGCAGAGGGAGAGAAACGGAAGGCAGGGGGAGGGGGGGAGTGGGGCCCCTGATGGACCGCAGGGCTCTTAAGCCTGACAGGCTGCTCAGTGTGAAATGTGTTCCTGTGTTCGCTTTCTCCCTTCCGCCTTTCCCCTTCCCTCCTCCTTTCCCCTCCCTCCCCTCTCCCTCTCTCTTTCTCTCTGTCTCTCAGCAAAATCTGCACCTGGCTGAAAATCAAAGTCCACCATGTGCTTTTGTACATCCAGTAAGTATGGCCTGGAGCCCTGGGATCCCCTCCCACTTCTGACTCCAGTCTCTCTTCAGCTTCACCTGTGGGAGCAGGAGACTCATCCAAGCTGACCCCATGAGTCTGTTTTGGGAATTGCAGGTCCAGCCCCTTCTCTAGGTCCCACCTTGCTTATAAGCTGTTAGTATGACAGCCACAGAACTGTCTGGAACACAGTTGGGGCAGCAGTCCTAGGTGCCTTAGCAGAGTAGGGAACAAAAGGAAGTGGGGGTGTGTCTCAGGGAGCCAACCCTCCCCAGACAGCAGAGAGGGCCCAGAGCTTTCCTCTTCATCCCAGACATAGCAACAAAACCTGATTCCTCTCCAGGGGCACCCTGACCTATACCTACCTGAGCCGTACTGAACAGCTGGTCTTCCAGAGCTATGAATATGTGGACTGCCGGGGAAACACGTCAGTGCCCCACTTGCTGGTCCCTCACCTGCCGTGACTTGCCTGCTGTCCCCAAACTTGCCAGCCTGGTCTGTATCTCACAACCCCATGTTGCCCAAGGAAGGACGATGGTGATTTTTGCCAAAGGAAAAGCACTGCTTTATCATACTCATCCATCCTCACAACCTCAGCACGGGAAGCTTTCTGTGGAAGTTCACACACACACACACACACACACACACACACACACCCTCACCCTCACCCTCTGATTTCCACAGAAACAGAAGCCTGGTTCTTCTAGCGGCGGGTACCAGGTTTTCCCCTTGGTCTATCTTGAAAGTCTGACCTGACACTTCCTCGGAGCTACCTGACAGTCCCTGGAGTGGCCCCTGCCCTTTCTGTTCTGAGCGCCTTGGGTGCCCAGCTCCTCAGGGCTGTCCTTCCTGGAGAAAAGTTTTAATTATCAGGCTTTAAAAACATGAATCCTTTTCAAGTTCTCCACGTAGCAATGGGAAAGCGACTTGGGGAACATCCGGTGCTGTCTCCAGGGCCCTTTAGGGTACATAGATGCTCTTCTTTGCTTACCTACTTTGCTCATGTGACAAGGTCATGGTGATGTGCTGCTGCTCCCCGGGTAACTTCTCCCCTGCCCGTCTGACACCAGGATGGCCAAGGCCCTCTGGCTCTGCACCCTTCCTGGTTAAAGACTCCCCTCGTTCCTAGGAAGACAGAGCTGTTCTCCAGCTCAGGCTTCTCTCCATAAAACAGTTTTATTATTCTCTTCACAGCAGAAGCCAAAGTAGTGGGAATGGGGAAGGAGGCACCTGGCACCCCTTGGGCCTATGCAGGTAAAACAGAGACAAAGCCAGAGTCATTTTGAAGGGTATTTATTAAAGGAGAGCTTCCGGCAGGTGGTGAGCCCACACCCTTGCCCATGTGAGTGGACCCAGGCAGGTCCAACAGAGGGCGCAGCTGCTGCCCCGGAAAGCCTGCAGAGGTGAAGCTGTCGGTATCCAGCCAAACTGCTGGGCTCTGCTGCACCAGGGCCCACCCTCTGCTCCCAGAGGCCTCTGCTTTCCTTTGGGCACTGACAGTACAGAGTAGCACATCGGTAGGGGCTGGTCTCGACTGTCTCCTCTTTGTTGTCACTCAGATGAAGCTAAGGCCCAGGTAGTCCAGATCCCACTGGGCTCCAGGTGGAGGCGGTTTGTGTTTAGCCGAGCAGGAATGGTATTTGCCCACTAAAGGTGGCTAAGGTTTTTATCACTCAGGCAGGCAGAGAGAGAAGCTTAGGTGGTGAAGAAAGCTGAACTTGAAGTAGGATGGATGGATGGAGGGGAAAGTGGTGACAGAACCTGGTGACTAGCTGGCTGGGGGAACGAGAGGAAGGGTGTGCTGTCTCCACGCTTTCATGTCTGGGTAATGGGTCAAGGGGGTGCCGGCAAGAACACAGAAGTCCAGGAAAGCCAGGCTCAAGCTTCTGCTGTGCCTAGGTCACCAAATGTAAAGAATTTATATTGTATTCAATAAACTATACTTAACAATGTTAAAACAAAAAAAAAAAACAGTCTCCTGTGAGTGGGAAGGGAGCTGGTGGACATGTGTCATCTCACAGCCTATTTCTTAATGTCTGAGGGGGTGTCAAGTTCTCTTAGGCCCTGAGCCCCTTGATAACATATCTTGCCTTTCTGGCTTCTGAGGGATGGCTCCTAAGAAGCTTGTTCTCTCTCTCTCATTGTCTGTCTCTAAGGTCCCTTCCAACTTGAATATTCCTGTTCTGTGCCCCCCCATACCTCCCTCAGATGCTCCCCTCCGGAAACACTGCACTGAGGGGCTCCTTCAGTCTGATCTAAAAGTGACCCTGTGTGATCCAGTCTCAGGTGAAAGAGGGGCCTGGGCTGGGGGACCCTGGTTTCAGCTTCAGGAAGTGGTGAGGGGCATGCCTGGGCCTATATGCCTGGTGCCTCTCGGCTGTCTCTGTTCCACGGAGAGGCTAAGACCCAGGGAGGAAGAAGCCTGTGGATTTTTGTTGGCCAGTCCCCCTCCCCTTCCAGGGTCAGGTGTCCTGTGCCTGAAGCTCTGTATCCCCTTTACTTCAAGCTCTCTCTCTCCATTCCTGCCTCCCATCATGAATTCAATAGCTGAGTGCCTACTGTAGGCCGGGCATTACACTGGACTTGGGGGCTCCCTGCCTGCCGCAGGCCTGCTCTGGTGGGAGGCAACCCCTTCTTCCCCAATTGTATCACAGTAAGCATCTGCTAGGAGCGAGGTGTCATGGCTCCTGGGAGAGGCATAAACCTGAAGCCCCCGACAGAACCATCATTGCTAAAAACTGTGCCAGTAGTGGAGCTGTAGATTTGGGGGTCCAAGGCCAAGTCTTCCCATTGGTTTTGCCCAGAGAAGCATGGAATTGCCTTCCACTCTGTTCTCCTACCCTCACCATCCCCTTCTTGGGTCTTCCTGCCCCTTTTCCCTCATCTCAGTCTCACAGAGCTGACCAGTCACAATTCTTTCCAGGAAGGAATCACATTTTATTCCCGGCTAGCCTCCTTCTAGAATGGAACAGGAGGGGACGGCTTTTAGATGGAGATGTTGCTGGGTGGTTTGACGGTGGGGCTGCACATCTGTTTTTACTGATGGCCAGTGGGGTCTTGGGGTCTATCTCTGGATCACCACTGTTGTATGTAATTCATTGACTAAGAAGAGGGAAAGACAGGAGGCAAAATGAGTTAGTTTCTGCGCTTGCTGGTTTCAGAACACTGTATTAAGCCTTTTGAGGCCAGAGGACTCAAAGTGAAATGTAACAGCCCAGCCCTCATCCTGAAAGGACTAGAAATGAGCCAGGCTCTAAGCTAAGTTCTTTTGATGCCTGCTCTTGTAATTGCCACAAGCTGTCCTCATGACACCTCTATTAAGGACATGGTATTATTCTCATTTTGTGGATGGAGCCGCTGAAGCTCAGAGATTAAATCACACTACCAGGGAGTGGTGATCCCGACAGACCGGCAGCCTCTGACTTCAGGTCTTGCCTTCCTCCTGTTCCAGCTGTCTCTACCTCAGCACCTAAAACAGCCCCTTTATTTTGCTTCTCTGGCACCCATCCTATCTTTCCAAGTAGATTGTCAGCCCCTCCACTCATGCTTAATGCTGATGAGCAACAGGCCTTACTTAGACATTTGTAGGGGGTAAAGAACAGAGGAATAGGCCGTCCAGAAGTGACTCTGAAATAATTGCAGCCCTTCTCCCCACCCCTGCCAAGAACGGCTCTCTAGACTCCACACGTACTCACACATACGCACACCCTCAGACAGGCAGCCAGTCTGTCTGCCTTTCACACTGTCTCACCGTGAATCGCAGGTACTTGGTGTATTTATCTGGGCTACACTGGTCTGATTTCCTGAAACCTGATGATGAAACAAAGCACATGTTACTCATCTGGCCGGTTCTGAGACTGAAACATGGCAGAGCTGGACTCTACTGTGTGACTGGGGGAGGTGGCAGCCCCTACCTGGGGCAAGGCATAGACTGAACCCATCCTGAAAGTTCTCAACTAGGAAGCCACGCTGTGACTCCCTGTCCCAGGCCTCCCAGGCCTCGGTATATCTGTCGTTAAGCCTACAACTCGTATCCCACCCTCTGACTACCCTCAGCCCATCTGTTACCCTCGCCCTGGAAGAACTTCTCAGCCACCCTTTGCAGAAGTTGGCAGCCTTCTTTGCAGCCCTAGGTGGGTGCAAACACTCTCAGAGGGAGTGGGATGTAAAGGCCAAAGGTGCTGGGGAGAGTCAGAGGGTGGACTGACAGATGTGGATTCTGGACTATCCGGCTAGGATGGCAGCAAGGGGCTCTCGAGCACCTCCCCTTCCCAGGCCCCTCACTTACTAGGGTATTGAGGGATTGTGGGCCCTCCTTGGAATTTATTGTTAAAGCAGTTGAATTGCCCTGCAGCTTGATGGGTCCCTACTGAGCCAAGCTGGGGACCAGGTTTTTGGGAATCTTGGAGATTGTGCTTGGTGGTGTACTGAGTAAGAGGATCTTGGGCATTTTGTTGGCTTGGCTGAGGTGTTGGCTGTGGTGGCAGCGGTGAGACCTGTGGCTGCGCCTGCGCTAGCAGCTGCTCCAGCAGCTTCTTCCTCTGGGACGATTGTGGTTGTGCGGGTTGGGGCTGTGATAGCACCAGTGATGGCCGTGGCACCTGCTGGGACTCCTGGGATGGCTGGGGTTTTTTCTCTGATTGGCATTCTTCCTCTTGGAGTTTCTTCAGTTCCTGGCAAGAAGCCCCCGGCAAGTGACATACTTTTCCCTCCCACCCAGTCACCCATCTGCCAGACACCTCGGGGAGCAATCCAAAGGAATCTAGAGGTGGAGGTAGGCAGAGGGTCTCTGTTTCCTGGAGTCGGAGCCTGAGGCTAGAGCGTGGGCTATTTGCCTGTACCCACCACAACACCTAGTGTCCCCTGGCACAGCCCCTGCCTGGGAACCGCAGTCTCTGAGCACCTACCTCCTAGCTTGGGAGCTGTGCACTGAAAACAGTTTGCAGTACAGGAAGATAAAGAATAGTTTCTTGCAAGCGCTTTGAAACAGCACTGTCCAATAGAAATATAATGCGTGCCACATGTAATTTTAAATTTTCTAGTAGCCACATAAAAAGTAAGAAGAATCAGGTGAAACTTATTTTAATAATATATTTTATTTAATCCAATACGTACAAAACATGTAATCAATATGAAACAATACATAATTCGTTCTTTGTATTTGTCCTAAGTCTTCAGAACCCAGCATGCATTTCACATTTACCAGCACATCTTATTTTGGACACTATATTTTCATCAAAAACAATTAATTTAGATTTAGATGTCATAAAATTTACAGTTGAAGAAGTGGATTCACATATCCAAGTTGTTCCAGACATAAAGTTTTCCAATATGTACGTTGAGTATTTGTTTTAACATTGATATTGAAATGAATTAAGTGTATATAAAATTTTAAACTCAGTTCCTCAGTCTCATTGGCCACATTTCAAGGGCTCGTTAGCACAGAGGCTGGTGGCCACCCTATCGGACAGCACAGCTTTAAAACTTCCCAGGCTTGAGCCCCCTGCATCCCCCACTAGGCCTCAGTACAACAGCAAAGCGGAGTCACCCCGCCCCACAAACACACATAGACAGAGTCCATCCAAGAAAACATCAAACAATCTTGCTTCCCTCCTACCCCCTGCAAAACAACATTCACCAGATGAGACAGTTTCCTAGGGGTCTATCTTCCTTCCCCATTCCCTTCCTGCCCCTGGAAGGACCCTGGCCCCTCTCATGCACCTGCTGTTGCCGTTGCTGCTGCTCTTGCTGGGCCATCAGCCACCTCCTCCGGTCCAAAGCCATCTGCTTGCGGCGGGCCTCCCAGTGGTAAGCACTGCCCATGATGGTGGGGGTGGTAGAAGGTCTCTGGCAGGGGCTGGGGCCGGCAGAGCCCAGAACACTGCCACCACCCCCACCACCTCTGTCATCTCTCAACCCAACCCCACTGCCTGTCACCAGAACCACCTCACAATGTGGCCACTACCAAGGCAACTGGGCAGGACCCCCTGCCTTGGGGAGGAGGGTGGTGTTCTTCCCAAGCCTCCTAGGGAACATCTGTAATGTACCTTTCTCTCCAGAGCCCTGAGCAGGTGGAAGACCCCTTCTCACCCTAGCTCTGACTCTCAGTGGGCCCCAGGGACAATTCTGAAGTCAGCTGGCTTTTCTGTCTGGGTTTTTCCCTCCATCCTTCCCAGGATTTCAGCATCCTGATCTGATCCTCTGCTGACCCCCCACCCCCAAAATTCTCTGGAGTTACCTTGCCCTCAGCCCTCCATCTCCTCCCCCTATGCGGAGTCAGGAGGAAAGAAAAAACAAAATCCAGGTAACTCTCACAGGCCTGAGCCCTGTGAAGACAAGGTGGCTGATTGGAAAGTGACCTAGTCCTGGGATTTATAATGCAGGGCACAGCCTAGCGTCTACCTCTTCCTCTGACCTTGCAGATCCTACCTCACCTCTCCGGGCTTCACTTTCCTTGCCTGTAAAACCAGCCTTCAGAGGGCTGATATCAGGACCAAATGGATTAAGGGATGAGAAATGTACTTGATGAAGTATAAAGTTATGGAGCTACAGGTTGGTATTCCTTATTGTCGTACCCAACTGCATCCCCAGTAAGTGGAGTGGCCAGGGGAGGGGATCATTTCCTGCTGCCCAGGAAGCTGCTGGGGGCAGGGTCTGTGTAGGCTATGGACATACCTCCTACACACACACTCCTTTACCCACAGATATAAATCTTTCTGGAAGCATCAGAGCCCGAGTCCAGCTTCAGGGCTGAGGGCAGGGGGAGGGTGTACGTGCAAAAGGGGCTCCATACCCAGCGGCAGCCTCAGACACTGTGGTGGTGGAGGGAAGGTGCCCTTGAACCAGAGAACAGGTGCCTAGAGAGCCTGTGAATTCAGGTAGCCAATGTAGTGGGTCAGCTTGGGCTTTGAAGTTAAAGACTGAGATTCAGGTTCAATCCTTGTTGGGGCAATTGAGGCAGGTCACTCAGTGTCTCGGAGCCTTTTCTGTGAAGCTTTTGGAAGGCCCATAGGACACATGGGGAGCACCTGCCCTCACAGTGGGCACTTGGCTATGGCCAGGTAGTAGGGATGCCCCAGCTCCGCTGAGGGGCCAGTGGGGTACTGAGTCTTGCTGGATTTCTTTCCTCCTTTGCTTATTCCTTCTCCTCCTCCAAGCACCCAGGAAGGTCATCAGCAACAATAGATGACAAGGGTTTCTAGATGCAAAAGATGAAACTGAATCTTGTCCTCCTGAAGGAAACTGAATTTATCCTCCTATAAACTAATGCCAAAAATATTTAGATGGAAAACGATAATAAGAGGAAGAGAAAGGCACTGGACTTCCCAATAATTAAATGTGCAAAGAAGGAAGTGGGTTCTTGCTTGCATCTCTTCCTCTCTCACTTTCCCTCTTACTGTCCTCCTACCCTAGAAAGAACAGGGATCAAATGGAGAGATGCTCGGGGTGGGAGAGGTGGACTGGAATGAATTTAGGGAAATGTTCCCAATCCTCTGAGCCAGTCCTCGTGACAGAGGAGCAGTTTCCAGGGTGAATCAGCCAAGGCCTTCTCATCTCCCTTTCTGAGCCCCTCTCCTGCCTCCCCTGTGCACACTACCTCTCCCAACCCCACCTCTGACCTCAGACTTCCTTCCCTCCAAGTCCAGGATTCTATTCCACATCCCACTCTACCCCTTCCAGTCTGGATTTTAACTGATAGTGGCCCTCAGGGAATTTCCCATGCTGTTACCTGATTGTAGCCACCTGCATTTTTAAAGAAAGCTTGTTATTATTCAAGACCCAGAATCTTTTGTTGTGGAAGGAACAAAGTACAGTTAGAAGCAATGGGCCAGGTAAGTCCTGTGAAATACCAGCTGCATTATTTACTAGGTGTGCAAATGTGGTCTAGTTCCTCTATCTCTCTGATCAGTTTCCTCACCTGCAAAGTAAGGGTAATAATATCTCTATCCTGGAGGTGTTGTGATGACCAAAGGAAATAATCCATTTCCATATAAACAGCAGTCCTTTCTCTTGGCATCAAATGTAAGATGCAGCATCCTGGTTTCTGAGATGTAAAGATATGAAAAAGATGTGTGTCTTTGGAATAGATGAAATCGGGCACCATCATAAAGTATGATCACCTGATGGCTCTCTACAGGAAGCCTGGGCTCTACACCTCTGTCTGTCCAACACCTGGATGACCTTGAACTTTCCATCTGGACCTAGTTTCCTTGCCCGCCAGGATGGATGACTTCCAGGCTGCTGGGAGGCTCTGAGAGGTAGTGGCTGCCTTTGCTGCTCCCTGCTGGCCCCTGCTGGCCCTGCCTCTGCTGAGAGCATGACACAGCACCCATAGAGGTGGTGAAGTGCAGGTGAAGGAGTGGGGTGGCTCCCAACACCGTTGTGATCTTAAATGCTCCCCACATTGTGCCCTCAGCAGCCAGGTTTCCAGCTTCTTCAATGAGCCCACCACACACCCGAGTCTGTCTCTGGAAGGTTTGGTTAGCTCGAATCTATTTTCTCATCTGTTAAATGGGAATCATAAACCCTGACCTGCTTTCCTCACAAAGTGGTTGAGACTAAAGATCCACCCACAATAAAGACGTGAAACCGCCAGCCAAGATGAAGGGGCCCTTAATAAGGTGGGAGGAAGAAGAGGAAGAAAGCTGAGGACTTTGGGAAGTCAGCCTCAGTTTCTACAGATGTAAAATAGGGTAAGTAACAACTTTTGTTGGGGATTGTTGAAAGAAAATGTGGGGATTTGCTGGCATACAGTGGGTGTATAATGGCAAGTATTTAAGCCCAGTTCTTGGTTGACTCTAAATAATATTATGGATCCAGTCTGGCCCTGAAGCTTGCTCTCCAGCACAGAAACTCCTATGTTTTAGTCCCAGGATCCTGAGCACGTTGGGGCTGAGGAGAGTGAGGGCAAGCATTCCGCTGGTGCAAACATACCCCCCCCGCCCCCCATCATATGTAACTCTTGGGGAATCATAGGAGTACATCCTGGTTCTCAGGCCTGGAGTTACACTGCCTGTTAAAGAAATACAGTGTAACAGCCCCAAACCGCTGTGTAAAAAGAAACAATGATTTGCTGACATCTCCAGAAACGTTAAAGGGAAGCCAATTAATAAGCCTTGGCAACCTAGTGTCTTCTATGCTTTCTTGTCACCCCATCCAGAGCTCTCCACCCATCCCATATTTCTTGGAGCCTCCCACTCCCTAACAACTCATAAAATGAAAAACAAAAATTTAGCTCAAAAACAAAAATTGAACCCCAAAAGGGTGACATGACAATGTCGGGGGGGGGGCAATGGCGAGGGAGGAGGAACAACCAAATTAGAGAGAGGCAGAGAGGTGAAGCAGGGGGAGAGCCAGGCCCAGGCTCTGAAGGGCACACATAGGATGACTGGCCAGTCATCCAAGCCGACGGGCTTTCACAACAGGGGCCAATCGCCGGTGCCCTTACCTGTTTGGTTCAGTCTCTTTTTTTTGTGGGAGAGGAGGTTTCCCAGACAAGTCACCAGTGTTGCCTCGCATACATTGATTGACAAGGGCGTAGAGCTTCGAATAGTGGTTCTCAAATTCGCCAGCACCTCCGAATCACCTGCAGGACTTGATAAAACACCGATTGCTGGGCCCCACTTCCAGGATTTGTCATTCAGTCAGTCACGGGTGGCGGAGACCGTGCATTTCTAACAAGTTCTCGGGTGACACCGATGCCGCCGGCCCGGGAACTACTCTCTGAGGACCACTGGCTGGGAAGATGAGTTCCAATCCTGTCTGTAACGTCTCCCAGTGAGCCCTTGGGCACATTACTTACCTTTCCCAGCCTCAACCTCTTCACCTGTAAAATCGGACGATACTACTTCTCTAATAGGGTTACCGTGAGGATCAAATAGGGTAAAAGAAGTGAAGTACGCAGCAGAGGGCTGGGCATATACAAGTCCTCTACGCCTGGTAGTTTTTACGATGATGATATTAGTTTCTCTCAACCTGTCACGCAGGGACTCTAGTCCCGCTCCGCGCACCAGAACGCAGGATATGGTGAGGCCAAAAAGGAACACCAAGGGAGCCATAGATAGGGGAGTCATACCACCACATTCCCGCTGGCGGCTGGGCTGGAGACACAGGAAGCAGGAGCCACACGATCCGCAATCCGCCCCCGGCTTCTCTGCCAACCAACCCACTTGCTAGCTGCAATCCGCTGTCCGCTTCTCTGCCCACGAACCAACTCTGCTATCTGGTTACAGCTGATGGCCGTCCAGTAACCGAGCCAGCCCCTCTCCACGGGAGGCGGAGAGCCTGGAAACTGCTCTCTGGGACTCCGTCCCCACACAACCGATCACAAAAAAAACACATCGGCCCAGGAAGCCAGTTTAACGTGGAATATCTTCCTCCGACAATATACAAAGTGTCATGTACAAATTGACCACCCACCCGCCATGTCTTTTCCGAAGATTGCTTCTCAGTCTTAAAGGTGCACACAATCCCCTGTGGACCTCATAAAATGCAGATTCTAGTTCAGTAGGTGTCATGGACTGAATCGTGTGTCCCCCCCCTCCCACCCGAAAGTTCTGCAGCCCGCCGGGTGGTGAGGATTACAAGGAGTGTGTGGGTCCGTCCGGGGACGAGGGATGGGAAAATGGTATCTCAGCGTAGCTATTACTTAATCTTATAGGTCGGCTTAAGATGGATTTGAGACACCATTAGGTCTCCCATCTTCTCAGTTGGCGCCTTCTCCGTCAATAAACCTTTCCTGACTCCAAACTCTGACGTTTTGAGTTTTGGCCTTCGGAAGCGAGAGACTTTGGTCGGGTAAGAAACTCTCCTGTCTGGTGTCCTGCCACCCTTGGCCAGATCTTGCCCTTCCCCGCCCCCCTCCACGTATGGAGTTCCGGCCAGTGGCCTCCTGACTGCTGCTTCTCTGAATCAGTCTGACCTGGGCATCGTTTATTCACTCAAACGTTTACTGAGCGCCTACTACGTGCAGGGCACTGGGCTCGTGCTGGGATCCAGACTCCAGACATAAGCACTGAGGAGGTGACCGCCCTCAACGATCTCCGATTTCCTTGGGGGGAGATAAAAGATTGCCCCACGGGGTGGTGAGTGGTGGACTCGAAGTGAATCACCGGGCGCGATGAAACACATAGGTGAGGAAGAGGTGAAGGGAAACGGCGTCGCAGGCGGAGGGAGCCTGACGTGCGGAGCCCGGGATTTGGTTCACTCACAGAAGCGCCGAGAGACGCGGATGCCGGAATCTCAGAGAAGCCCTTCAGCTGCCCTGCCCGGGCCTCCCCGTGTGACACGCCTCCTCACCCCTCCCCACTGGCTGCCATCAGCCCGGGTCCAGACCTGGCGCTCCCCCGACTCCGCACGAACCCCTCTTCGGACACATAAGAGGCTCGTCTTTCTGGGCGTTTCTAGTGACTGCGTCTCGGCCCGTTCGTACAGGCCCCTCTGGCCGCCGAGCCCCAGTCCCCTTCGGTTCTGTCCTTTCTCTCCGTTTGCTCAAAAGAGGAGCTCGACCCCCGCCCCCAGCCCGGGGTTCCCTGTCGGCGCGCGGAGGCCGTCCCGAGGGGGGCAGTCCGCCCGCCGTAGCCACGCCTCCTCGGGCGGGAAAGGGCGGGCTATGCAAACAAGAAATGGCGTTTCACCCGAGAACGCCGGTGCAACGACCGACAACACGATTTCTCTCTTAAGATACAGAGAATAAAACCAAACCAAATCGGCACCGCAGCCTGCTGCTTAGTGACTCCCATAGTACAGTACTTCCAAAGAAGCAAAGGAAGTGAGACCTCGGCTGCCGGTGACCTGGGTCACCGTAGGTGGAATGTGCGCGACAGGAGGAGGGTGACGGGCGAGGGACGAGCGACCGGCATCGCTTCTCGGCCTTTTGGCTAAGATCAAGTGTAGTATCTGTTCTTATCAGTTTAATATCTGATACGTCCTCTATCCGAGGACAATATATTAAATGGATTTTTGGAGCTGGGAGATGGAATAGGAGCTTGCTCCGTCCACTCCGCGCATCGACCCGGTATTGCAGTACTTCCGGGAACGGTGCACCCCCTCGGGGGAATAACAGAGGTTTTAACGGAAGATACAAGCTTCGTTTCTTCGCTGTGTTTGCGTCTGGGGTACTTCTTAGCATAGTTCTGAGTCTGTCCTACCGTACTTCTTGAACTCCGCTCTGCGTTCTAAACGGATGGTTTCCTGTTTCAACTTCATCTTTGCCTGCGACGATGGGGTAAGAGGCAGCGGATGAGCGAGTGTGTTTTCGGCATCAGAGCTTTCCAAGGTCTGAGTTTATAAACTGTAGCAGGTTTTAATAGCGTTCACGGAGAGTGATTTTGTTCGACAGAAAATAGACCGCCCGCCCTGGAAAGCCTTCTCACTCAGCTCTTCAAATTTCTTCTATCGTCAGTCACTAGGTTAAGCCTATGAGATGGGGGGAGAAAACTATGGTAAGTGACTGGTAGAAGGACCCAGCCATCAGGAAGAGTTCACGGGAACCTATCTCGTGGCCTTTAATCATTCCCTGCAGTCACCACAGAAAGATCAAAGTGTCATTTCTCCATGCCTTCTATCCCCGTAAGATTCTAAACATCACCCTTTTCGGTCTTTTATATCATTTCTCCCCAACTCCAAAACACCTGTCCATCTTCCAAGAATTCCCTTTTTCCTGCCTCCTCTCTAAATGCTCTTCCCGTTGTTTCTCAAACCTGAGTCTCTCTCCAGAGGACATCGTTTCCCTACAGCCTTCGGGGGCGCGGGGAGGGTACCTCTCCCACACACCTCATCCTGCAGGAACCGCAAAGGGAGTGCGTGTCCTTGTCCCCTATTGCTACTTCCAGACCCTCCTCACACCGTCCTCAAAACAGAACAAAAATACGAGCTCGAGTCTCTTATCTTCAGTCTCTACTCCCCATTGTCTCCTTGTACTGACTGGCCCCCAGAACACATGAGGATCATCTGGAAATTCACTGCCTCAACCAGGGTGGAGAAAAGGTGGCCCAGGAAGTCAGTTTCATGTACAACGTGCCAAGATTTGAGGCCAGGGGATTGATTCCTTTCCCACTTCTATGACAATGAAAGACCTTTCACCTCAAAGCTTAGTTTCTCGCTCTGCTGGACATCTGGTTCCCGGGGCAAAGGCAGGGACGTTAGAGTCAAAGGAGACCGTGTCCACCGAGGCCTCCCTTGCTGGAACGCGGAAGGCAGAGCTCCATCCCCGCTTGGCCGCAAACCTGTGTCCTCCTGGGAGGACAGTTATCTTCCTCAGGGAAAACAGGCAGGCTCATCTAGAGCCTCCTCTCCAGCCTGAGGCACTGTGATGTCCCTAGTGCCGCCTGAGTGCTGGCGTCCTCCCAGAGTGGCAGCAGTTCTCATGAGAAGTGTCTCTTCTCAGTCTCTTACCCCCAGTTGACCTTGAACTCCCAGGGGCACCAGTCCCCGTCACATCTGTGGCCCCAAGACCCACCAAGTCTGTGTTCCACACATCCTAGATGCTCGACAAAGGAGTCTGAATGGTAGGACGCCCAGGAGAAGGAGTGAGTGAAGACGAAGTCAAGAGCTAGAACCAAAGAATCAGAGATGGTCCTGGCTTTCACTGAGGTGCCTTCCTTTTTTAAGAAGAAAACCAGGGATGGACCCAATGCACGTGTGATTTTAGGAAACGGTGAAGTTGGCCTCTCCAGTCAGTGGGAAAAAGGACAACCTATTCCACATGTGATACTGAGACAACTGGGCGGCCATCCTCTGTGTGTGAGTGTGTGGGGCGGGAGAGGGCGGGGGGGACAGTAAAGTTGAGCCACATTTTAATCTGCATACCAGGATAAATTTCAGAAAGATAAAATATTTAAATACAAAGACAAAGCATTGAAAACACTGTTAAGAAAACGCGGGACAATAATTGCTTAAGTTTGGAGTCAGGGAAAGCCTTCTAACTGTGACTCAAAATCCAGAAGCCCAATTTTTAGAAATTTGGGCTTCTGGATTTTGAGTCACAGTTAGAAGGCCTTGAAATACTTGAGTTCTAGAAAATCTAAATTCTCTGCAGAACACAAAACATCATAAGCGAAGCAAATGAAAACCAAAGGAAAAAACTGCAAATATACTGCAGAAAAAGATAATCACCAATGATATAGAGATCCTAGACATTCATAAGAAACAGCTGAACAGCCAGTAGAAAGTGGGCAAAGGATAGACAGTTCACAGGGGACAAGGAAAACAAAGATATACACCGACATCTTCCCCCTGGCAAGGTTACCTTTCCGTGCCCCTCGCTGTCCCTTCTAGTCTCTGTATGAAGGGGCCTGGGCCACCAGCATGGGACAGGGTGAGCTGGGTGGGGGGCCGGCACAACAGAGGCCTTCCTGAGACACACACACTCCCGTGCCCTTCCAGTCAGAGAGGGACGTAAACACTACAGCGAAACAGGGCAGCACAATGTTCAGGGGCTCCTGTTGTCGGCAGTGGGAGGCTAGGAGATCGCCTCCAAAGCAGAGGCAGATTGCTTCCTCTCTTTGTATCCCCGACCACTGAGAAGGAAGCCCGGGGCCCAGAGAGCCTCTTTGGGTTCTGGAAGCAACGCATTCCGCACCTGGAAATACTGCTTGGGCTCATACAGGTGACACTAAAGGAATGTCAGCTTCGCGGACGCCCCTGTGAGCACAGTGGGGCCTGGACTTGAAGAAGCTGTCCTCCACAGCTGGCAGGGGACACAGCAGCCCTCGGATGCCCAAGGACGGAACACGTAGGAGCGAGCGCCTGGAGTCCGCAGCCTTGGCATGGGCAGACATTCTCTGGCTGTGTGCACAGGCTTCCCCGGCAGCTTGGCGAGCAGTGGATGTGGTTGAGTGGCAGCCAGAAGAGGAACGGAAGAGCACGGCAGATGCCCCTTGCTGACCACAAGGTCATGTTCACCTGTGTGATCCCAGGACGGGTATTCCATATATGATGCTGGGACAACTGGGTAGCCATCCAGAAAAAAGAAATAAAATCAGATCTATACCTGGACTCATGCACTAGGACACATACAAAGTGGGATAGAGATGGAATGCAAAAAGATCAACGATTGAAAGGACAACGGGCAAAGGATATGAACATTCAGTTCATGGAAAGAATAGCCGATCGTCAGCACAGGGAATAATAATACCCCGTAAGAGACACCACGGGGTATCATGCAAATGTTTGATAACATGATGGTTGGGCCAGGCTGCGGGCAACAGGCACCGATTGAGAAGTCTAGCTACAATAGCTGTGCTCTGATTCAAGTCGTCACCCTTGGCTTATCATCCCCTACTCCCCGGCAGCGATGGTAACTGGGTCCATAGTGAGACCGTAGGACACTTGGACAAGGGCTCACCCGACAGCCACGCCCTGGTATTGCCCTAACGTTTGCAAGCGCTTTGATGCGGGCCGGCTGAGGGGGACTGACTCAAAGTAACCAAACTCAGCATGAACGAGAATGCTAAATCATTAATTAATTAATTAATTTTAATTTTAATTTTACTGGGGAACAGTGTGTTTCCCCAGGGCCCATCAGCTCCAAGTCGCTGTCCTTCAATCTAGTTGTGGAGGGCGCAGCTCAGCTCCAAGTCCTGTCCCCGGTTTTCAACCTTTAGTTGAAAGGGGGTGCAGCCCACCATCCCATGCGGGGAATTGAACCGGCAACCTGGTTGCTGAGACCTTGCGCGCTAACCAACTGAGCCATCCCGCCGCCCCTAAATCATCAATTTAGAACAGGGGCTACTCCTTTGCAACGACAGAACACACATGTCTGCAATCCACGGCACCTCCTTCTAAGGATCAAAATACCTGGGAAACTAAATTACAGTGAGCACAAGACGGCCCGATAAACGTGGAAGCGGCCAGAAAGGCAGCGAAACACAGTGAGGGTCATAGTAACTACCACAAGCCCGGAGGTCTGCTAATCACTTTCTACACGTACAAATCGCATTGTTTAACATTAATTCCTTCATTTACTCAACCCCAAACCACTTAGTATCTAGTATATGCCAGGCAGTGGAGATATAAACGTGGACAACACAGACAAAGATCCCCGCTCTGGAGCTTACAGGCTATTAGGCCAAAAGGCAATGAACAAGTGAATGTACAAAATGTCAGACGATACGCGCCGTGGGGTAAAGTAAAACCAGGTAACGGAGAACGGGGGGGCCCTGGGTGGATGAGGGAAGTTTGAGCACAGGACTGTATGCCAGCCGTTAGTATTCTCATTTTCTAGATGGAGAGGCTAAGCTACGGAGAGGTGACCTGCCTGAGATCATTTTCCCTTGTGTTTGGTTCTTACAGGTACACGGTATGTCAGACATGTCCCATTATTCCTAATAATTACGTCTAATAATTTCTCATCTCATCCTCTCCAGCTTACAGATATCTTGAAGGCAGAGGGATAAGCAAGGAGGCCCAGTCAAGCACGAGGTCACACACTAGGTCGTTAAGAGGTAGACCGGGGTTAAGAGTCCCAGGTCTTCCAGGTCTTCCAGGTCTTTGCTCTTAGCCGCGCACCGGACGGCTTGGCTCCTGTCTCTGCAGACCGAAGACCCGCGTGGCAGGCTCAGCAATGCTTGGTCTCGTAGTCGGGCCTTTTGTAGGGCCCAGGCCCCACGCTCTCGGTTTCATAGGCGGATTTGGCCTCTTCCGTTAACCAGCCGTGTGGTTTGGGGCAAGTTGCTTAGCCTCTGGGTCTCAACTACTCCACCTGTAGCTAAACTTTGCAAGTTTGACAGGAAGAAAGCGCTTAGCACAGACAATAAATGTTTCCTAGTGTACTGTCCACAGGCATGGCAATACAATACAGGCTCAGTTGTTACAGTGTCACAGCCATGATCCCTTCACCGGAACCTCGTCGGACACTAGGACCCACATTCTAGACGACTAAACCCAGGTGGCCTCATTAGCTCCGCTTATGCTCTCTCAATCCCACAAGGTAGGCTTTAAGGTTCCCACTTGTCAGTTGGGGGCACTATAAGGCTCGGGAGGTGAACGAGTTTGCCCAAGTGCCCTGCCCACAGGGCAGGGCGAGTGTCCTGACGACCAGGGAGGGAGTCAGCCCTCGCAGGCCCTGATCTCGGGTACCAACTTTTCTCTGCAGCCCCTGACAGGCAGGCGACCCCGGACGGGCGCTTCTCGGCTGAGTCCTCGGCCAGGCCAGGACCGAGCCAGCCCCGGGGACCCTCTTGTCCTCACAGCGATGACCCGACGGCTTCCTCCGGAACTCGGACCTCTCTGCGCCAACTCGCGTCCACCGACAGCTCGGTTCGCAGGCGCCCAATTCCCCTCGGTTCTGTCTTTTCGCGAGAGCTTGTACCAACCAAGAGCCCGGCCACACACAGCTCAGTTTCCGCTCCTGCGCGCAGAAGTTGGCAGGAGGAAGGGGGGAGATCTACCCGCGCGGGTGCGTGTACCCGCGCGGAAAAGGCGGGGCATGCAAATTACAGTTGCGCTTTAGCCACCGTGCCAAGAGGATATAAAAATTCACTTAAAAACGTAGAAAATTAAAAAAAACCTGCACAGGGTCTAATGTGTTCTACATATGTGTCAAGATACTCGGGAGGTGAGATCTCGATTGCTACCGACCTGGCTCACCGTGAGTGAAATATGGGTGACAGGAGGAGGGTGACGGGCGAGGGACGAACGACAGGTATCGCTTCTCGGCCTTTTGGCTAAGATCAAGTGTAGTATCTGTTCTTATCAGTTTAATATCTGATACGTCCTCTATCCGAGGACAATATATTAAATGGATTTTTGGAGCTGGGAGATGGAATAGGAGCTTGCTCCGTCCACTCCGCGCATCGACCCGGTATTGCAGTACTTCCGGGAACGGTGCACCCCCTCGGGGGAAATGATTAAGGTTTGCAATGGCAGAGTACTGGCTTAAGATTCTAAGCAGCGTGGAAGTTCGTTTTAACCAGCCGCGTGGTGTCGCTGGTCCTCTGTGCAGAGTGCACGCTCGCGGTCGACCGCGTTTTCTGTGCAAGGCTTCTTTGAAAGTTAGAACTGCGAGCACATCTAGTGGCCGTCAGTGGGGCGTGCCTGGCGGGGTATCCCACGCGGCAACGTCTGAAAAACTGAGCGAGAAGATCCCAGCCCCGTCGACACTTTCTTGACCTCTCAGATGGGAATTTCTACATTGGAGACTCTCCTGGAGAACTGATCGCACTCTCCCGGTCAGGGCAGCCCTCATCGTTTCTGCCCTCAAGGGGCGTCCAACCCAGGATGGCCAGAATACCCGGCGGGACAAGGAGGTAGCCAGTGAGAGATGAACAAACGGTTGGGGTGTTCAGACTATAGCAATCCCCTTCTACGAGAAACCAAATTAGCCGAAGATGGCCTGATACACACAGATCTGAACAGTGATCATGGGATGGGGAAGCCTGAAGAGTCATGGCAGGTGCAGGCTAAGCACGTTCTATATTGTTTCTCATTCAGTCATTCAACAAGTATTTTACCAAGTGTCACGTACGGGCCCGGGCCGAGCACTGTCCTAGGTGCTCACCATAGAGCAGCAAACACAATCTCCACCATCGAGGTGAGAAGCAAACAAGCCACTAAATGTATATTTGTGAATATACCTCTGTATCTCTGTGTCTGTGTGTATCTGTCTAATATCTCTAGATCCGTCTGTGTGTATATGTCTATATGTCTCTATCTATGCCACATGATGATTATGGGTGTCCATAATGACTTGGCAGCCACCGGAAAAATAAGGCCAGGTAAAGTGCGATGTGAAGCGAGCGGGAGTGCCTGGCATGGGGAGGGGGAGATTTTCCACCACACTATAAAATGAATATTATCTGTTTTCTCTAGAGTGCACTTATTAAGGGATGCTTGTATGCTTGGCATTTCCATGTGTAGCTTCACAAGGACCCTAATCAGAGAGGTGTCAGTTATCATCATCCCTATTCTACAGTTTAAAAAACCTGAGGTCCCACCTGGTTAACAGGCGGCTTGAGTTCAAATCCTGACCTTGCATCATATTAGCTGTGTGACCTTAGGCAAATTGCTTAGCGTCTCTGACCTTCGGTCTATAACATTGCTGTCCACTAGAAATATGTGTCGCGTATGTAGTTTTTAATTTTCTAGTAGCCACATTAAAACAAAACACAACAGCAACAACAACAACAACAAAAACCCAGAAACCGGTGAAACTAAGTTTAATAATTTAACTCTATCCAAAATATTGCTTCAGTGTGTAATCAATATAAAATTATTGAGATATTTTACATTTTTCAATACTAAGTCTTGAAAATCTCATGTGTATTTTACACTTACGGCCCCTCTCAGTCAGGATTAACGACGTTTCCAGGGCTCAACAGCTACATGTGGCTGTTGGCTGGGACAGCGTAGGTCTATAGAATGGGGATGATAACATGGAGTGGAGTGAAATGAGTGAAGCACTTGCCTTGGGCACAAAAAGTTAAGGGGGCACCAAAAAACCCAGTAATCAAGGTAAGATAAATTGTATTAAAATAATATTTATCTTGATTACTGAAGAGTTTTTAGGGCGACTCTCCACTAACCAACCGCCCTCCTCCACCACCCCTAGGCGAGTACCTCACTGGCTTCACTCTGGTCTTGGCCCTAGAATGATGACGAGGAGGAGGGGAGAAGGAGGAGGAGGAGACGGAGGAGGAGATGAAGACTGTCTACCTCAGAGGCCTGTCGAGTGAGTTAAATGAGATAATACATGTGCAGCGCTCAGCCCAAGGGCTGGCACTGAAAAGGGCTCAGGCAACACCTACGATCAGGCTTTCTGTGTTGTAGGTTGAAATGACCGATTTCACTTACACTCATGACACCTTCTGGCTTTTCTGAGTTCAAATGAGAGAAATACAAACTCCCCAACTACAGTGAAGTTCTGTCAGGAATGAGGATGGGAAGGGGAAATGCTGACTGGGCAGCCGGCAGGCAGTCTTTGCCCCAGAGGGAAATTTGTGTGGGCTTGGGGTGGGGTGGGAGAGTGCTTAACGCACTGAGTGGCCTTGATGCTCAGAGCATCCCCAGCAGTCACCTCTCCTCTCTGGTGTTCTGCCAGATCTCCCCCTGACCAGATGCTCCCCGCTCCCCGCTGGTTCCGGGCCCGTAGCCTCCTAACTGCTGCTTCTGAATCAGTCTGACCTGGGCATCGTTTATTCACTCAAAGTAGGCGTTTTCTGAGCGCCTACTACATGCAGGGCACTGGGCTCGTGCTGGGATCCAGACTCCAGACATAAGCACTGGGGAGGTGACCGCCCTCAATGATCTCCGATTTCCTTGGGGGGAGATAAAAGATTGCCCCACGGGGTGGTGAGTGGTGGACTCGAAGTGAATCACCGGGCGCGATGAAACACATAGGTGAGGAAGAGGTGAAGGGAAACGGCGTCGCAGGCGGAGGGAGCTTGACGTGCGGAGCCCGGGATTTGGTTCACTCACAGAAGCGCCGAGAGACGCGGATGCCGGAATCTCAGAGAAGCCCTTCAGCTGCCCTGCCCGGGCCTCCCCGTGTGACACGCCTCCTCACCCCTCCCCACTGGCTGCCATCAGCCCGGGTCCAGACCTGGCGCTCCCCCGACTCCGCACGAACCCCTCTTCGGACACATAAGAGGCTCGTCTTTCTGGGCGTTTCTAGTGACTGCGTCTCGGCCCGTTCGTACAGGCCCCTCTGGCCGCCGAGCCTCAGGTCCCTTCGGTTCTGTCCTTTCTCTCCGTTTGCACAAAAGAGGAGCTCGACCCCCCACCCCAGCCCGGGGTTCCACTGTCGGCGCGCGGAGGCCGTCCCGAGGGGGCAGTCCGCCCGCCGTAGCCACGCCTCCTCGGGCGGGAAAGGGCGGGCTATGCAAACAAGAAATGGCGTTTCACCCGAGAACGCCGGTGCAACGACCGACAACACGATTTCTCTCTTAAGATACAGAGAATAAAACCAAACCAAATCGGCACCGCAGCCTGCTGCTTAGTGACTCCCATAGTACAGTACTTCCAAAGAAGCAAAGGAAGTGAGACCTCGGCTGCCGGTGACCTGGGTCACCGTAGGTGGAATGTGCGCGACAGGAGGAGGGTGACGGGCGAGGGACGAGCGACCGGCATCGCTTCTCGGCCTTTTGGCTAAGATCAAGTGTAGTATCTGTTCTTATCAGTTTAATATCTGATACGTCCTCTATCCGAGGACAATATATTAAATGGATTTTTGGAGCTGGGAGATGGAATAGGAGCTTGCTCCGTCCACTCCGCGCATCGACCCGGTATTGCAGTACTTCCGGGAACGGTGCACCCCCTCGGGGGAGACAAGTCGCTGTGAAAAGTTAGTTTCAACTTTGCGTGTTGAGAATGGGTTGTTTTTCCCGTTGTGGCTGGAAGTGCGCTTGCTATCTCTGCAGCACTTCTTTGCTTTCTCGTGGCGCTCGGAGTAGTTTTGTTACCCGGCAAGATTTTCTTTGGTGCTGGCGGTGGCGGCAGGGAGGCCGTCCAGCACGTGCAGTTGAGTTTGAGCTGTATTTAAGTGCTCTCTTTATACTGGTCACACTCATTAACAAGTATGTTGTTTCTGTCTCCTTTGTAGTATGAGATTCTAAGTTATAAGGATAAGAGTGTTTGCATTATTTATAATAGCCAAGATAGAGAAACAACCTAGAATATGCCAGACACAAATACTGTATGATCTCCCATGTGGAATCTAAAAAAACAAACCAAGCTCATAGGTACAGAGAACAGATTAGAATTTTAGGACTCAGAAGCTATACTGAGGAGAGTACAAGGAAATCCTGTATCCAAGTTAAATAGTTTGAGCTTCATTGGAGACAATTCAGGAGAGTGGGATTAGAAGTATGATTCAAGACGGCTGATCTGTAAATAGTCTAGCATGTATGGTTGGGGAGACAGAAGCCTGAGTCAACAGCAATATTTCAGGCTAGAGATGAAGGCCTGAGCCAGGATTGTGACAGTGAGTCAGTCTCACAGTGGAAAATGAATGAGGGAGACAGCATACAGGAAGAATCAGCAGTGCCTAGCAGGTCTCTGTGGAAGCCAGGGACCTCGAGAGTGTCAAAGACGAAGTGGAGATTTCTAACTTGTGACTCAAATAGCAGTTCCTCCCTACAACAGGAACAGGGAAAGCATGGATGGGGAAGAGTCACTTAAATGTTAGCTTCAGTGGTGGACACTTCCTTTTTTGTCTCTATTGGCGATGGTGGTACTAGGCAGTGCCCTCCCTATGTCCTGGGGCACTTGAGGTAGCCCTCTGGAGTAGAGAGTAGCAGTCAGTCAGGTCTCCGTAGTGGGGTTTGCGCTTTGATCTGAGCTGTTTCCCTAGTCGTCAATGTCCCGTGGAGGACAAAAGGGACCCTGAGCTCTCACCATAAGGTGGTAAAATTAAAATTCACAAAAAGGATCAAGAGGGCAAATGCGGGAACATAGGGAGGGATTCCCGTTCCACTGTTATGGGAGTGAATGAACAAACACCCTACACTGGAGAGATGACATCAGCAGCAGCTTATTAGTCAGGTATTGTAGGGTAGATGTTGAGGAAAATTTGCCTTCATTGGTTGATGTGAGCTTTTGTGTATTAGCTTTTATCTAGCTTTTGTGTATAGCTTACATGTGAGGTGACTTCTGTGCTGTGATCAGGGGTTGAGTAAATTCCCCCTTTGGTCTCATTCTCCCGAGCAGGGGAGACATGAGATGGGGTTGCTTTTCTGTTTGGTCTCATTCTCCCAAGTAGGAGAGATGTGAGATGAAGCTACTGTTCTGTCTGTGCTGTGAGGTGATAGCTTAGGGTTAAAAAAAATTCTATGATCGGGTTGAGAGAATTCCCCCTTTGGTCTCATCCTCCCGAGTAGGGGAGATACCAGATGATGTTGCTTTCTGTCTGTTTCGCCCACATCAGCAGATGAAGTGAAGAAGTAGCTAAGTTATATCAGGATGACGTGACAAGCACATTGCCAGGCCTTGTCGCTTATCTGGATGAATTGGCCCTTCAACCAGATGGGCAGCATGCATTTCAGTAACTGCTGGACCCTCCCGGAACTGGCCATTCCCAGAGGGGGAGGTAGGAACAAGAAACTTGGCTCTAAGGTACATCTGAGAAAATATATAAAACAGACCTCAGTTGGCAGTGTAATTATTAATTTTTCATCATTTGACCATTTTTCATTGGTGATTTTTCATCATTCCAACATAAAAGACTTCCAGCGACATGCCTGCATAGCTTACACCAGGGGATGTCCTGACTTCCAGCCGCGGACCTGGTGAGGTCTGGCTGATTCCCGACCTCTCCAGTGTTGTTCTCTACGGCTAGCCTTCTTGGGAATTGGTTAACATTTTAGAAGCTTGTATGCAGCTTGCAGCTTGCAACATCAGAAGATGCCCTAACTTCCAGCAACAACAACAACAACGGCAACAGCAACAACATTCTTGAGAACTTGTTAGCAGTTTGGAAACGTGTATGCAGCTTGTAGCTTGTTGCTAGTAAGGGAAGCCCTCACTTCCAGCAACGACAACAGCAATAGCAACAACCACCACAGCAGCATTCTTGAGAAATAGCAAGCAGCAGTGGGAGATACCTGAGTTTCTTTGTTACAAACCTGCCGAGGTTTTGATTTGTGAGTTTTTCCAGTGCTGTTTTTCCTGTGGTTTGGTGAGCTTTTGGCATCTACTGTAATAGTTACTATCCTATAAAGCTTATTACTGCTTTTGGATACTCATTATTGATGTTTTTTGTGTATTTAGTCAAGTGATTTTTGATTAATAGTAAACATGCATTGGGCTCTCTTAAACTTACATGTATGTATGTTCCTTTGACATGACATTGTTATTAATGTATATAGTTTAGTCTTTACCACGTTTACTTTCTGTCATTAGCACATTCTATTGTCTTTGTCTTTTGCTATTGGATATTGCTAAGTTGATTAGATATTGCTAATAAATTAATTAGCCCCTCTCTAGTGTGTCCCTCCTCTCTCTTCCCTCCCCCCCCCCCCCCCCGCCCTTCGTCATTACACATATACTTAGCCACGGCCTGGAGGACATGGTTCACCACACAGGTGCACACTTGGGTTGCTCTCGGGAACAACACATAAGCAGGAGCTGTGCTTTGCCCCTTTTCTGCCCCACTAACTGCCCCACTAACTGCCCCACTAACTGCCCCACTAACTGCCCCACTAACTGCCCCACTAACTGCCCCACTAACTGCCCCACTACCTGCCCCAGCCATCTGGAAATTCCTCTTTCCTAATGAGGGAGAAGGCTATCAGGGCCGGGGGTGGGGGTGGGGGAGAATCCAAGCGAAGCGCCTACATTTGGAAGCTGCCAAGGACACACAGGGCCTCTTCTCTTCCAAGCTGCTTCCCGCCCCCTGCCACCTCTCACGAGGCTGACTTTGAAACCCCACACGGGCACCAGGGAGGGAGGCCTATTCTCACCAGACCTCTTCCTCTCACCAAGACCTCCCAGTCCCAACCCAGGCCTCCCTCCCAAGTGCCCACATCACTAAAAGGCGGGTTTGTCCTAGATCCCTTCCTGTGTCCTTCCCTTCCCTCAATTCCATAAAACTAGAAGGCCCGCGCCTGTTGGAGACCATGTACCAAGAACCCAGAATAGCCTCGGAGGCCAAATATTTGTTGGGGTACTCCCACGATTCCACCAGCTAGCTAAGCCGGCGCTAAACTGTGTGGGAAACCCAATTCACAGTAGCGCTCTGGAGGATTCTGGGTACAAAATGATACTGCAGGTATAGTTACGTTTTTGCCACTAAAAAAGGAGACAGAGACAACATACTTGTTAATGAGTGTGATCAGTATAAAGAGAGCACTTAAAATTAGTCACTCCCTCACTAAATCGAAAGCTTGAAGGCCAAGAGTCTCTTATTTGTCATGATACCTGCTTTAAGCACAACATTTTTTAAAACCAGAGATCTGATCACTTCCCCTCCAGCTTTTGTCCTTGAAATACAGCTCAAACTCAACTGCACGTGCTGGACGGCCTCCCTGCCGCCACCGCCAGCACCAAAGAAAATCTTGCCGGGTAACAAAACTACTCCGAGCGCCACGAGAAAGCAAAGAAGTGCTGCAGAGATAGCAAGCGCACTTCCAGCCACAACGGAAAAAACAACCCATTCTCAACACGCAAAGTTGAAACTAACTTTTCACAGCGACTTGTCTCCCCCGAGGGGGTGCACCGTTCCCGGAAGTACTGCAATACCGGGTCGATGCGCGGAGTGGACGGAGCAAGCTCCTATTCCATCTCCCAGCTCCAAAAATCCATTTAATATATTGTCCTCGGATAGAGGACGTATCAGATATTAAACTGATAAGAACAGATACTACACTTGATCTTAGCCAAAAGGCCGAGAAGCGATACCTGTCGTTCGTCCCTCGCCCGTCACCCTCCTCCTGTCACCCATATTTCACTCACGGTGAGCCAGGTCGGTAGCAATCGAGATCTCACCTCCCGAGTATCTTGACACATATGTAGAACACATTAGACCCTGTGCAGGTTTTTTTTAATTTTCTACGTTTTTAAGTGAATTTTTATATCCTCTTGGCACGGTGGCTAAAGCGCAACTGTAATTTGCATGCCCCGCCTTTTCCGCGCGGGTACACGCACCCGCGCGGGTAGATCTCCCCCCTTCCTCCTGACAACTTCTGCGCGCAGGAGCGGAAACTGAGCTGTGTGTGGCCGGGCTCTTGGTTGGTACAAGCTCTCGCGAAAAGACAGAACCGAGGGGAATTGGGCGCCTGCGAACCGAGCTGTCGGTGGACGCGAGTTGGCGCAGAGAGGTCCGAGTTCCGGAGGAAGCCGTCGGGTCATCGCTGTGAGGACAAGAGGGTCCCCGGGGCTGGCTCGGTCCTGGCCTGGCCGAGGACTCAGCCGAGAAGCGCCCGTCCGGGGTCGCCTGCCTGTCAGGGGCTGCAGAGAAAAGTTGGTACCCGAGATCAGGGCCTGCGAGGGCTGACTCCCTCCCTGGTCGTCAGGACACTCGCCCTGCCCTGTGGGCAGGGCACTTGGGCAAACTCGTTCACCTCCCGAGCCTTATAGTGCCCCCAACTGACAAGTGGGAACCTTAAAGCCTACCTTGTGGGATTGAGAGAGCATAAGCGGAGCTAATGAGGCCACCTGGGTTTAGTCGTCTAGAATGTGGGTCCTAGTGTCCGACGAGGTTCCGGTGAAGGGATCATGGCTGTGACACTGTAACAACTGAGCCTGTATTGTATTGCCATGCCTGTGGACAGTACACTAGGAAACATTTATTGTCTGTGCTAAGCGCTTTCTTCCTGTCAAACTTGCAAAGTTTAGCTACAGGTGGAGTAGTTGAGACCCAGAGGCTAAGCAACTTGCCCCAAACCACACGGCTGGTTAACGGAAGAGGCCAAATCCGCCTATGAAACCGAGAGCGTGGGGCCTGGGCCCTACAAAAGGCCCGACTACGAGACCAAGCATTGCTGAGCCTGCCACGCGGGTCTTCGGTCTGCAGAGACAGGAGCCAAGCCGTCCGGTGCGCGGCTAAGAGCAAAGACCTGGAAGACCTGGAAGACCTGGGACTCTTAACCCCGGTCTACCTCTTAACGACCTAGTGTGTGACCTCGTGCTTGACTGGGCCTCCTTGCTTATCCCTCTGCCTTCAAGATATCTGTAAGCTGGAGAGGATGAGATGAGAAATTATTAGACGTAATTATTAGGAATAATGGGACATGTCTGACATACCGTGTACCTGTAAGAACCAAACACAAGGGAAAATGATCTCAGGCAGGTCACCTCTCCGTAGCTTAGCCTCTCCATCTAGAAAATGAGAATACTAACGGCTGGCATACAGTCCTGTGCTCAAACTTCCCTCATCCACCCAGGGCCCCCCCGTTCTCCGTTACCTGGTTTTACTTTACCCCACGGCGCGTATCGTCTGACATTTTGTACATTCACTTGTTCATTGCCTTTTGGCCTAATAGCCTGTAAGCTCCAGAGCGGGGATCTTTGTCTGTGTTGTCCACGTTTATATCTCCACTGCCTGGCATATACTAGATACTAAGTGGTTTGGGGTTGAGTAAATGAAGGAATTAATGTTAAACAATGCGATTTGTACGTGTAGAAAGTGATTAGCAGACCTCCGGGCTTGTGGTAGTTACTATGACCCTCACTGTGTTTCGCTGCCTTTCTGGCCGCTTCCACGTTTATCGGGCCGTCTTGTGCTCACTGTAATTTAGTTTCCCAGGTATTTTGATCCTTAGAAGGAGGTGCCGTGGATTGCAGACATGTGTGTTCTGTCGTTGCAAAGGAGTAGCCCCTGTTCTAAATTGATGATTTAGGGGCGGCGGGATGGCTCAGTTGGTTAGCGCGCAAGGTCTCAGCAACCAGGTTGCCGGTTCAATTCCCCGCATGGGATGGTGGGCTGCACCCCCTTTCAACTAAAGGTTGAAAACCGGGGACAGGACTTGGAGCTGAGCTGCGCCCTCCACAACTAGATTGAAGGACAGCGACTTGGAGCTGATGGGCCCTGGGGAAACACACTGTTCCCCAGTAAAATTAAAATTAAAATTAATTAATTAATTAATGATTTAGCATTCTCGTTCATGCTGAGTTTGGTTACTTTGAGTCAGTCCCCCTCAGCCGGCCCGCATCAAAGCGCTTGCAAACGTTAGGGCAATACCAGGGCGTGGCTGTCGGGTGAGCCCTTGTCCAAGTGTCCTACGGTCTCACTATGGACCCAGTTACCATCGCTGCCGGGGAGTAGGGGATGATAAGCCAAGGGTGACGACTTGAATCAGAGCACAGCTATTGTAGCTAGACTTCTCAATCGGTGCCTGTTGCCCGCAGCCTGGCCCAACCATCATGTTATCAAACATTTGCATGATACCCCGTGGTGTCTCTTACGGGGTATTATTATTCCCTGTGCTGACGATCGGCTATTCTTTCCATGAACTGAATGTTCATATCCTTTGCCCGTTGTCCTTTCAATCGTTGATCTTTTTGCATTCCATCTCTATCCCACTTTGTATGTGTCCTAGTGCATGAGTCCAGGTATAGATCTGATTTTATTTCTTTTTTCTGGATGGCTACCCAGTTGTCCCAGCATCATATATGGAATACCCGTCCTGGGATCACACAGGTGAACATGACCTTGTGGTCAGCAAGGGGCATCTGCCGTGCTCTTCCGTTCCTCTTCTGGCTGCCACTCAACCACATCCACTGCTCGCCAAGCTGCCGGGGAAGCCTGTGCACACAGCCAGAGAATGTCTGCCCATGCCAAGGCTGCGGACTCCAGGCGCTCGCTCCTACGTGTTCCGTCCTTGGGCATCCGAGGGCTGCTGTGTCCCCTGCCAGCTGTGGAGGACAGCTTCTTCAAGTCCAGGCCCCACTGTGCTCACAGGGGCGTCCGCGAAGCTGACATTCCTTTAGTGTCACCTGTATGAGCCCAAGCAGTATTTCCAGGTGCGGAATGCGTTGCTTCCAGAACCCAAAGAGGCTCTCTGGGCCCCGGGCTTCCTTCTCAGTGGTCGGGGATACAAAGAGAGGAAGCAATCTGCCTCTGCTTTGGAGGCGATCTCCTAGCCTCCCACTGCCGACAACAGGAGCCCCTGAACATTGTGCTGCCCTGTTTCGCTGTAGTGTTTACGTCCCTCTCTGACTGGAAGGGCACGGGAGTGTGTGTGTCTCAGGAAGGCCTCTGTTGTGCCGGCCCCCCACCCAGCTCACCCTGTCCCATGCTGGTGGCCCAGGCCCCTTCATACAGAGACTAGAAGGGACAGCGAGGGGCACGGAAAGGTAACCTTGCCAGGGGGAAGATGTCGGTGTATATCTTTGTTTTCCTTGTCCCCTGTGAACTGTCTATCCTTTGCCCACTTTCTACTGGCTGTTCAGCTGTTTCTTATGAATGTCTAGGATCTCTATATCATTGGTGATTATCTTTTTCTGCAGTATATTTGCAGTTTTTTCCTTTGGTTTTCATTTGCTTCGCTTATGATGTTTTGTGTTCTGCAGAGAATTTAGATTTTCTAGAACTCAAGTATTTCAAGGCCTTCTAACTGTGACTCAAAATCCAGAAGCCCAAATTTCTAAAAATTGGGCTTCTGGATTTTGAGTCACAGTTAGAAGGCTTTCCCTGACTCCAAACTTAAGCAATTATTGTCCCGCGTTTTCTTAACAGTGTTTTCAATGCTTTGTCTTTGTATTTAAATATTTTATCTTTCTGAAATTTATCCTGGTATGCAGATTAAAATGTGGCTCAACTTTACTGTCCCCCCCGCCCTCTCCCGCCCCACACACTCACACACAGAGGATGGCCGCCCAGTTGTCTCAGTATCACATGTGGAATAGGTTGTCCTTTTTCCCACTGACTGGAGAGGCCAACTTCACCGTTTCCTAAAATCACACGTGCATTGGGTCCATCCCTGGTTTTCTTCTTAAAAAAGGAAGGCACCTCAGTGAAAGCCAGGACCATCTCTGATTCTTTGGTTCTAGCTCTTGACTTCGTCTTCACTCACTCCTTCTCCTGGGCGTCCTACCATTCAGACTCCTTTGTCGAGCATCTAGGATGTGTGGAACACAGACTTGGTGGGTCTTGGGGCCACAGATGTGACGGGGACTGGTGCCCCTGGGAGTTCAAGGTCAACTGGGGGTAAGAGACTGAGAAGAGACACTTCTCATGAGAACTGCTGCCACTCTGGGAGGACGCCAGCACTCAGGCGGCACTAGGGACATCACAGTGCCTCAGGCTGGAGAGGAGGCTCTAGATGAGCCTGCCTGTTTTCCCTGAGGAAGATAACTGTCCTCCCAGGAGGACACAGGTTTGCGGCCAAGCGGGGATGGAGCTCTGCCTTCCGCGTTCCAGCAAGGGAGGCCTCGGTGGACACGGTCTCCTTTGACTCTAACGTCCCTGCCTTTGCCCCGGGAACCAGATGTCCAGCAGAGCGAGAAACTAAGCTTTGAGGTGAAAGGTCTTTCATTGTCATAGAAGTGGGAAAGGAATCAATCCCCTGGCCTCAAATCTTGGCACGTTGTACATGAAACTGACTTCCTGGGCCACCTTTTCTCCACCCTGGTTGAGGCAGTGAATTTCCAGATGATCCTCATGTGTTCTGGGGGCCAGTCAGTACAAGGAGACAATGGGGAGTAGAGACTGAAGATAAGAGACTCGAGCTCGTATTTTTGTTCTGTTTTGAGGACGGTGTGAGGAGGGTCTGGAAGTAGCAATAGGGGACAAGGACACGCACTCCCTTTGCGGTTCCTGCAGGATGAGGTGTGTGGGAGAGGTACCCTCCCCGCGCCCCCGAAGGCTGTAGGGAAACGATGTCCTCTGGAGAGAGACTCAGGTTTGAGAAACAACGGGAAGAGCATTTAGAGAGGAGGCAGGAAAAAGGGAATTCTTGGAAGATGGACAGGTGTTTTGGAGTTGGGGAGAAATGATATAAAAGACCGAAAAGGGTGATGTTTAGAATCTTACGGGGATAGAAGGCATGGAGAAATGACACTTTGATCTTTCTGTGGTGACTGCAGGGAATGATTAAAGGCCACGAGATAGGTTCCCGTGAACTCTTCCTGATGGCTGGGTCCTTCTACCAGTCACTTACCATAGTTTTCTCCCCCCATCTCATAGGCTTAACCTAGTGACTGACGATAGAAGAAATTTGAAGAGCTGAGTGAGAAGGCTTTCCAGGGCGGGCGGTCTATTTTCTGTCGAACAAAATCACTCTCCGTGAACGCTATTAAAACCTGCTACAGTTTATAAACTCAGACCTTGGAAAGCTCTGATGCCGAAAACACACTCGCTCATCCGCTGCCTCTTACCCCATCGTCGCAGGCAAAGATGAAGTTGAAACAGGAAACCATCCGTTTAGAACGCAGAGCGGAGTTCAAGAAGTACGGTAGGACAGACTCAGAACTATGCTAAGAAGTACCCCAGACGCAAACACAGCGAAGAAACGAAGCTTGTATCTTCCGTT